>NC_069708.1:53414136-54014136 GCF_023699985.2 Odocoileus virginianus | reverse complement strand
ATGGCATCACTGACTTGACGGACGTGAGTTGAACAAGCTCCTGGGGTTGGTGATGGACAGGGAAGCGTGGTGTGCTACAGTCCATGGGGTTGCAAAGAGTTGGACATGACTGAGCAACTGAACTGAACTGATCGTATGGAGGCAGAGGTAGGGCCAAAGATGCTGGAAAAGAAACTCTGAGAGTCAGGTCTGAGCTGCTTTCAATCCATCTAAGTGTGCACACACTCCTTGGCAACATCAAACTCCACCCAAGTTGGGAGTCGTGCTGGAGCAGGTAGGGCTGGAGCAGGTGCAGGCTCTGGTGCACTCTGGGATGGTCCCAGCAATCCAGTCAGACCCTGAAGCTGTTTTCAGTCTGTTGTCTCCATACTGTGACTGGGAACAAGTAAGTCTGTGCATATTCTTTAAGAATGGAATCTGATTTCTTATAGCCCTCTAGTAAGCCCTATTGGTTTTTAGACCAGGTAAATAGGCACATCTTGCTGGTATTGAACTCAGGACCAGGGTGCCTAGTATGTGACTTGAACCCCTTTGTTCTCTATGGAGGATTCCTGAGCCTGTGATATCCCCCTCCCCTCTGGGTCCCAACTAGGTCATGTCTCCTCGCTTTCTACCAGACTGTGTGTGTGTGCTTCTGTTACAGTCTTGGTTGCAAAAGAACCATTATCTTAGTCTTCAGGTCAATTTCTTTTATGGTTATTCTACATGTAGTTGTACTTTTGATGTGTTCATGAGGAGAGTTGAACTCAGCATCCTCCTACTTAGCCATCTTGATTCCCCCAGTAGGGAGACTATTCAACTATCTATTCAGCTTTCTCTCCCATCTGTTTCCCATAGCAGCTATTCCAAATATTCACCACTCATCTGAAGCTGCATTCCCTCATTCAGGCAGATTTTCTTGCCTTTTACTTCACTGTTAGACTTGACTTTCTAGTTCTATAATTGCATATGTGTGTGTGTCTCATTCTCCCTCTCCTTTCCTTCTGATACTCATTTAATTTCCTAATGTTTTATTCAAAGTGAATAATTTTATTGGATCCTGTGTTTAGGAATTTCATGTCCTCCTTTATCCTCGTAGGTGGAGAGATTGACATTCAACAGTGAGAAGGATTTTCCCCATTTTAGTGAGGGAGAAAGATGAATATGGATATATATGGGTTGACGGTTTAGTGGAAGGAAGTTGAATGAGTTTTCATCTGACTTTTGTTTTCTAATAGCTTCAACTTCTTGTTCTCTTGTCCTTCCTCCTGTTCCATTGAATCCTTCTGGTTTGAAACTCAGCCATTGCCTCCATTCTTACAACTGAACATAGCCAAAAAAAAAAAAAAAAATCACACAACTGTATAGACTGATAGCACTTATAAATTCATTATCCCTAACATCATTTGAAGCCTCAGTACATTTCAGTCGCTCAGTCATGTCCAACTCTTTGTGACCCCATGAATCGCAGCACGCCAGGCCTCCCTGTCCATCACCAACTTCCAGAGTTTACTCAAACTCATGTCCATTTAGTCAGTGAGGCCATCCAGCCATCTCGTCCTCTGTTGTCCCCTTCTCCTCCTGCCCCCTATCCCTCCCAGCATCAAGGTCTTTTCCAATGAGTCAACTCTTCGCATGAGGTGGCCAAAATACTGGAGTTTCAGCTTCAGCATCAGTCCTTCCAATGAACACCCAGGACTGATCTCCTTCAGGATGGACTGGTTGGATCTCCTTGCAGTCCAAGGGACTCTCAAGAGTCTTCTCCAACACCATAGTTCAAAAGCATCAATGTTTTGGCTCTCAGCTTTCTTCATAGTCCAACTCTCACATCCATACATGACCACTGGGAAAAACCATAGCCTTGACCAGATGGACCTTTGTTGGCAAAGTAATGTCTCTGCTTTTTAATATGCTATCTAGGTTGGTCATAACTTTCCTTCCAAGGAGTAAGCGTCTTTTAATTTCATAGCTGAAGTCACCATCCGCAGTGATTTTGGAGCCCCCCAAAATAAAGTCTGACACTCTTTCCACTGTCTCCCCATCTATTTCCCATGAGCTAATGGGACCAGATGCCATGATCATAGTTTTCTGAATGTTAAGCTTTAAGCCAACTTTTTCACTCTCCTCTTTCACTTTCATCAAGAGGCTTTTTAGTTCCTCTTCACTTTCTGCCATAAGGGTGCTGTTATCTGCATATCTGAGATTATTGATCCCAGCAATCTTGATCCCAGCTTGTGCTTCTTCCAGTCCAGCGTTTCTCATGATGTACTCTGCATGTAAGTTAAATAAGCAGGGTGGCAATATACAGCCTTGACGTACTCCTTTTCCTATTTGGAACCAGTCTGTTGTTCCATGTCCAGTTCTAACTGTTGCTTCCTGACCTGCGTGCAGGTTTCTCAAGAGGCAGGTCAGGTGGTCTGGTATTCCCATCTCTTTCAGAATTTTTCACAGTGTATTGTGATCCACACAGTCAAAGGCTTTGGCGTAGTCAATAAAGCAGAAATAGATGTTTTTCTGGAACTCTCTTGCTTTTCAATCATCCAGCCGATTTGAAACCTCAATGTTACCTTAATATTTTTCTGTGTTTACTAATGACTTCTTACCTTTGGGCTCTAGATTGGCTATTTCACACTTCTTTTGCAACTACCTCCCCACTCATTCTCAATAGATTACACTGTCTGTTACTTAGCAAGTTCAAGTGAAATGAAAGCTCTCTCAAGTAAAAATGAGACAATTGTTAATTTCAGGGAAAACTAAAAGTTGTATCAGGAAGGAAATAAATCATAATACCATCTTGTTCAGAAGTGAATAGTCATAATAGTGTAAAATTGTGGCAAATCTGTTTTTTAAGAACTGAGAGGGTAACTGATTATTTTCCATATTAAGAACTCAATAGATAATATAGAAAATTAGCTAATAAGTTGAAATATGAGCATATTATTTGCAAACATGGAGATAGAAATACAAGCAGCAGCTTGAAACGTTGGAATTTGTCTTTAGGAAGAACTCAGGAGTAGAAGAGGCAGAGGACTGCTGTTTTATGTTAGTATCTTATAGTACCATGTGACTCTTATTTTGAAAAAATAAGAAAATTCATACATTTTTGTAGTTGGGACTTTGGAAGGGGTTAGGAGGGAGATGTATGAACTTTTTCTTTGTTCACCTCTTTATTTCATTCATTATGACAAATCACCACTTTTATGATATAAGAACTTAAAAAAATAAAAACACCCTTATGATTTTATTTTCTATTTCATGATAATAGTTTTGCGCTGAATCTTTTTGATAGGCATATAAACCTTCACTTAGAAAAAGTTCTACCTTTCATGTATCTACTTTATGATTTCCTGCTGATAGAAAACTTGGCAGAAACTGTTTTCTAAAAAGAACTGGCTCCTTTAAATAGGTCACAGTGGGTATACAGAGCGATTCACAACCAGGGATAGGAAATGTTATTACATAGCTTTTTTGGTCACCAAAGTCCATGGTTGGAGACAGTTTTCTAGTTAGGCTCTTTTTCAACATTTGGGTCAGGAACTACCAAGACCTTCCTCCTGGATCTCTTATTCTCTTCTTGGGCCTTATATTTATTTTTACTGTATACTTTAGGAAAATACAGCCAAAATATGAGAACTTTTTGTTATCTAGTTCACATTGGACCAATCTTAAGAAAAAGTGAGAGATACTATTTATTGAGGGGCTTCCCTGGCAGCTCAGTGGTAAAGAACCTGCCTTCAATGCAGGAGATGCAGGTTTGATCCCTGGGTCAGGAAGATCGCATGGAAAAGAACATGGCAACCTGCTCCATTGTTCTTGACTGGGAAATCCCATGGACAGAGGAGCCAACAGGCTATATAGTCCATGGGGGTCACAAAAGAGACGTACTTGACTTATTGACTAAATAATAACTGTTTATTGAGCACTTAAGGTGTGTCAGTGGAGGAGAAAATAGCAACCCATCCAGTATTCTTGCCTGGAAGATCATATGGACAGAGGAGCCTGGTGGGCTACAGTCCCTGGGGTCACAAAAGTCACTGAACATTAGTAGCTAAGGACACAACTTACCAACTAAGCCACCACCACCAAGCTGTGTCAGACACTGACAGTTATTGAGCAAGTCTGTGAGGGGAGTGTATGTTCACAGGGAAAAAATGGTGATGTGATAAAGAAGGGTGCTTGAGTTAGTGGAAAGTGCTATATTAAGATTCATAACCTCAGATCCCTACTATATTGTTTATCTATGTGTATGTACTGTATTGTACTATCTTCTGTGGGATGTAGTACTCTATTGTACCTTACGCATGTCATTTCTCTATATTAGTCCTAAATTCCTGCTTGTACAGAATGGGAAGGTTCAATTAGATCAGTAGTTCTCAATCCTTAGTATGCACTGGAATTACTTAGTGCTTGTTACAAAGGTGGCTTCCTGTGGCCTCACTGCCATGATGTATTGTAGATACCCTGTGAATTATATCCTCTGTGAATTGGATTCACTGTGTGTGGAAAGAAATATATGTATGTATATATATTTTTTTCTTAGATTTTGACTGCACTGGGTATTATGGCGTGGGACTTCCCTAGTTTTGGCAGTGGACTCTGGAGCATGCGATCTAACTAGTTGCAGCTCTCTGGCTCTCTAGTTGTGGCACTCAGGCTTAGTTGCCCCAAGTCATGTGGGATCTTAGTTCCCCAACCAGGGATGGAACCTGCATCCCCTGCACTGGAAGGGGGATTCTCAGCCACTGTACCATACGGGATGTCCCTGAAATAGATGTTTTTAATAAGCTCCTTTGGTGATTTTGATGCATGTGGTTCTTGAATCACACCTGGACTAATCTTAGGCACAATGATCTTTTCTAGCTCCAACTTTCTTTAAAACAGTGCCATGACACTGGTAGGGATTTGATTGAAAGGAGAAGCAGGGATTCAAGGAAAGATTTCTCTTATTCATTAATTCAAGTCAGCAATTATTTGTCTATTCTGTGTCTGTTGACCCACTGTCCAGTTTTTCCTATATGTTCTATTGATTTGGTCACCTAGGAAGTAATTGGGTAATGATCAGCCTATGAAGAAAACTGTATTTTAGTGTGCTATCCTCAATTGTGTCTCACTCTTTGCATCCCCATGGACTCTAGCCTGCCAGGCTGTTCATGGAATCTCCCAGGCAAGAATACTGTAGTAAGTTGTGTTTCCTACCTCAGGGGATCTTCTTGACCCAAGCATCAAACCCATGCCTCTTGTGTCTCCTGCACAGTCAGGTGGATTCTTTACCATGGCACCACCTGGGAAATACAGTGTATTTTAATATCTGCACATTAAATTAGAAATTGATTTTAGAAGCTGTGAAATTACAGTAGCTAGAGTGCAAATGACCCAAATGTCCAAGAAATTATGAATGGATAAACAAATGGGAGTGTATACATATAGTGGGCTATTAATGGTCATAAGAAATAAATGAAATACTGATACCTGGTAAAAAGTGAGTGAATTTTGAAAACATAATGCTAAGTGAAGGAAGTCAGACACAAAAGGCCACATATTATATGATTCCAAAGAAATCATATCATATAATATGAAATGCTCAGAATAGATATCTGATCAATGCAAAGAAATAGAAGAAAACAGTAGAATAGGAAAGACTAGAGATCTCTTCAAGAAAATTAGAGGTACCAAAGAACATTTCATGCAAAGATGGGCATAATAAAGGACAGAAAAGGTATGGACCTAACAGAAGCAGAAGATATTAAGAGGTGCCAAGAATACACAGAAAAAGTATATAAAAATGATCTTAATGACCCAGATAACCATGATGGTGTGATCACTCACCTAGAGGCAGACATCCAGGAGTGTGAAATCAAGTGGGTCTTGGGAAGCATCACTACGAACAAAACAAGCAGAAGTGATGGAATTCCAGCTGAGCTCTTTGAAATCCTAAAAGATGATGCTGTGAAAGTGCACTCAGTATGCCAGCAAATTTTGAAAACTCAACAATGGCCACAGGACTGGAAAAGGTCAGTGTTCATTCCAATCCCAAAGAAAGGCAATGCCAAAGAATGTTCAAACTACTGCACAATTGCACTCATCTCACATGCCAGCAAAGTAATGCTCAAATTCTCCAGGGTAGTCTTCAACAGGACCTGAACTGAGAACTTCCAAATGGTCAAGCTGGATTTAGAAAAGACAGAGGAAACACATCAAATTTCCAACATCCATTGGATCATTGAAAAAGCAAGAGATTTCCAGAAATATATCTTCCTCTGCTTTATTGACTATGCTAAAGCCTTTGACTGTGTGGATCACAATAAATTGTGGAAAATTATTAAAAGATGTGAATACCAGACCACCATACCTGCCTCCTGAGAAATCTTTATGTAGGACAAGAAACAACAGTTAGAACCAGACAATGGAACAACGGACTGGTTCCAAATTGGGAAATGAGTATGTCAAGGCTGTATATTGTCACCCTGCTTATTTAACTTATATGCAGAGTACAGCATAAGAAATGCTGGACTAGATGAAGGATAAGCTGGACTCAAGATTGCCAGGAAAAATATCAATAACCTCAGATATGCAGATAACCCCACTCTTATGTGGTGTCCTCTTGATGAAGGTGAAAGAGAAGAGTGAAAAAGCTGGCTTAAAACTCCACATTGAAAAAACTAAGATCATGGCATCCAGTCCCATCTCTTAAAGCCAAATAGATGGGGAAACAATGGAAACAGTGGGAGACTTTATTTCTGGGGGCTCCAAAATCACTGCAGTTCAGATGGTGACTGCAGCCATGAAATTAAAAGACGCTTGCTTCCTGGAAGAAAAGCTGTGACCAACCTAGACAGCATATTAAAAAGCAGAGACATTACTTTGCCGACAGAGGTCCATCTAGTCAAACCTATGGTTCTTCCAGTAGTCATGTATGGATGTGAGAGTTGGACTATAAAGAAAGCTGAGTGCCAAAGAATTGATGCTTTTGAACTGTGGTGTTGCAGAAGACTCTTGAGAGTCCCTTGGACTACAAGGAGATCCAACCAGTCAGTCTTAAAGGAAATAAGTCCTGAATATTCATTGGAAGGACTGATGCTAAAGCTGAAACTGCAATACTTTGGCCACCTTATTTGAAAAACTGACTCCTTGGAAAAGACCCTGATGCAGAAAAGATTGGAGGCAGGAGGAGAAGGGGATGTCAAAGGATGAGATTGTTGGATGACATCACTGACTCGATGGACATGAGTTTGAGCAAGCTCTGGGAGATGGTGATGGACAGGAAGCCTGATATACTGCAGTCTGTGGAGTCACAAAGAGTCAGACATGACTGAGGAACTGAACTAAACAGAATAAGAAAATCAATAGTGATAATAAGTAGGTTAGGGTTTGCCTAAGTCTGGGCTTGTGACATAGAGTTGGGTCATTGGGGAGTCATTTTTTAACTGACATGGAGGTTTTTTTGGAGTGAGAAAAATGTCTAAGATTGACTGTAGTGTTGATTACACAAATCTCTGGATATATATATGTGAAGGAACTGTAAAATTGTTATCTATTTACCAAACTGGAAGAAAATATACCAACTCTTAATATCAATGGAAAATCAAACTCATGGTTCAGTTAAGTTCAGTTGCTCAGTCGTGTCCGACTGTTTGTGACCCCATGGACTGCAGTACGCCATGTTGCCCTGTCCATCACCAACTTCCAGAACTTGCTCAAACTCATGTCCATTGAGTCAGTGATGCCATGCATCAATCTCATCCTCTGTTTTCCTCTACTCCTGCCTTCAGTCTTTGCCACATCAGGGTCTTTTCAAATGAGTCAGTTCTTTGTATCAGGTGGCCAAAGTGTTGCAGTTTCAGCTTTAGCATCAGTCCTTCCAATGAATATTCTGGACTGATTTCCTTAAGGATTGACTGGTTGGATCTCCTTGTAGTCCAAGGGACTGTCAAGAGTCTTCCGCAATACCACAGTTCAAAATCATCAATTCTGTGGTGCTCAGCTTTCTTTATAGTCCAACTCTCATATCCATACATGACTACTGGAAAAAAAATAGTTTTGACTAGACAGAGCTTTGTCAGCAAACTGTCTCTGCTTTTCAATATGCTGTCAAGGTTGGTCATTGCTTTTCTTCCAAGGAGCAAGTGTCTTTTAATTTAATGGCTGCAGTCACCATGTGCAGTGATTTTGGAGCCCTCCCCCCAAAAATAAAGTTTCTCACTGTTTCTATTTTTTCCCATATATTTGCCATTAGGTGATGGGACTGCATGCCATGATCTTGGTTTTTTCAATGTTGAGTTTTAAGTCAACTTTTTCACTTTCATCAAGAGGCTCTTTGGTTACTCTTCACTTTTTCCCATAAGGGTGGTGTCATCTGCGTATCTGAGGTTATTGATATTTCTCTTGGCAATCTTGATTCCAGCCCAGCATTTCACATGATGTACTCTGCATATAAGTTAAATAATCAATATACAGCCTTGACGTACTCCTTTCCCAATTTGGAACCAGTCCATTGTTCCATTGTCTAACTGTTGCTACTGTACCTGCATACGGATTTCTCAGGAGGCAGATAAGGTGTTCTGGTATTCCTATCTCTTGAAGAATTTTGTGCAGTTTGTTGTGTTCCATACAGTCAAAGGCTTTGGCATACTCAAAAGCAGAAATAGATGTTTTTCTGGAACTCTTACTTTTTTGATTATCCAGTGGATGTTGGCAATTTGATCTCTGGTTCCTCTGCTTTTTCTAAATCCAGCTTGATCCTCTGGAAGTTCATGGTTCACAACTGTTGAAGCCTGGCTTGGAGAATTTTGAGGATTAGTTTGCTACAGTGTGAGATGAGTGCAGTTGTGCCATAGTTTGAATATTCTTTGGCATTGCCTTTCTTTGGGATTGGAATGAAAACTGACTTTTTCCAGTCCTATGGCCACTGCTGAGTCCTCCAAATTTGTTGGAATATTTAGTGCCGCACTGTCACAGCATCATCTCATCTTTTAGGATTTGAAATAGCTCAACTGGAATTCCATCATCTCCACTAGCTTTCTTAATAGTGATGCTTCCTAATGCCTACTTGACTTTGCATTCCAGGGTTTGTGACTCTAGGTAAGTGATCACACCATCATGGTTATCTGGGCCATGATGATCTTTTTCTTGTAGTTCTGTGTATTCTTGCCACCTCTTCTTAATATCTTCTGCTTCTTTTATGCCTGTATCATTTCTGTCCTTTACTGTGCCCATCTTTGCATGAAATGTTACTTTGGCATCTCTGATTTTCTTGAACGGATCTCTAATCTTTCCCATTCTGTTGTTTTCCTCTGTTTCTTTGCACTGATCACTGAGGAAGGCTTTCTTATTTCTCCTTGCTATGCTTTGGAACTCTGCATTCAAATGGATTTATCTTTCCTTTTCTCCTTTTCCATTAGCTTATTTTTCTCAGCTATTTGTAAGGCCTCCTCAGACAACCACTTTGCCTTTTTGCCTTTCTTTTTCTTGGGGATGGTCTTGATCACTGCCTCCTGTACAGTATCACAAACCTCTGTCCATAGTTCATCAGGCACTCTGTTTGTCAGATCTAGTCTCTCAAATCTATTTCTCACCTCCACAGTAAAGTCATAAGGGATTTGATTTAGGTCATGAATGAATGGTCTAGTGGTATTCCCTGCTTTCTTCAATTTAAGTCTGAATTTCACAATAAGGATTTCATGATCTGAGCCACAGTCAGCTCCTGTTCCTATTTTTGCTGACTGTATAGAACTTCTTCATCTTCGGTTGCAAAGAATATAATCAATCTGATTTTCCTATTGACCATGTGTAGTGTTTTCTCTTGTGTTGTTTGAAGAGGATGTTTGTTTTGACTAGTACTTTCTTCTTGGCAAAGCTCTGTTAGCCTTTGCCCTGCTTCATTTTATACTCCAAAGCTGAACTTGCCGGTTACTCCAAGTATCTCTTGACTTCCTACTCTTGCATTCCAGTCCTCTATGATGAAAAGGTCATCTTTTTTGGTTTTTGGTTCTAGAAAGTCTTGTCGGTCTTCATGGAGCTCATGGTGGCTTTACCTTTTTTTTCCCTTTTGCACACATATTTATATCACTGCATGTGTGTATGCTAAGTCACTTCAGGCATGTCAGATTCTGTGGAATCTTATGGACTGTAGTCAGCCAGCCTCCTATGTCCATGGGATTCTCCAGGCAAGAGTACTGAAGTGGGTTGCTATGTCATCCTCCAGGGCATCTTCCCGACCCAGGGATCTAACTTGTAAGAGATAAGACATAAGAGATCTTATGTCTCCTGCATTGGCAGGAGGGTTCTTTACCAGAAGCACCAAAGCAGTTTCTTAGTCAGTGGTATGTAAAGCTTGCTTGTGTTTGCTTTAGTTATGTTCAAGTATTTTTGTCCAGTTACAAACAATAGCAACTGGTTTGGTGCTTTCTGCCTTGTCTGTTAGTGTAGTTGTGTAAATGGTGGCAGAGTGTGAGTGCTTTAAAAAGAGATATTAAAATAGAGTGCTGCAATGTAGTATAACTTAGGCAGAAAGTGGTACACTTGAATAAAAATTTTCAAATATATTCTTAAAATTCCTGTCTTCCACGGGTTAGTGATCCCTCTTCTATTGCCCCAGGAAGAGTTTAGGTGTTTTTTACCTTTCATTCTTCATTCTGCAATGTAAGGTTTAGTGTCCAGGAAGTTGACCGTTGTTTCTCTATTTGAAAATGCATGAACTTAAAAAAAATTTGTTTTAATTGGAGACTAATTACTTTACAAGATTGTGGTATTTTTTTTCCATACATTGACATGAATCACCCATGGGTGCACATGTGTCTCCCCATCCTGAAACCCCTCCCACCACCCTTCCCACCCCATCCCTCTCGGTTGTCCCAGAGCATTGGCTTTGAGTGTTCTGTTTCATGCATCAAACTTGCACTGGTCATCTCTTTTACATATGGTAATATACATGTTTCAATGCTATTCTCTCGAATCATCCCACCCTCACATTCTCCCACATAGACCAAAAGTCTGTTCCTTACATCTGTGTCTCGTTTCCTGTCTTGCATATAGGGTCATCATTACTGCCTTTCTAAGTCCATATATATGCATTAATATGCTGTATTGGTGTTTCTCTTTCTGACTTACTTCACTCTGTATAATAGGCTCCAGTTTCATCCACCTCATTAAAACTGATTCAATTGCATTCTTTTCATGGTTGAGTAATATTCCATTGGATATATGTACCACATATGGATAACTTCCTTATCCATTCATCTGCCAGTGGACATCTAGGTTGCTTCCGTGTCCTAGCTATTGTAAAGAGTGCTATGAAGAACACTGGGGTACATGTGTCTCTATCCATTCTGGTTTCTTCAGTGTGTATCCCCAGCAGTGGTATTGCTGGATCGTTAGTTCAGTTCAGTCACTCAGTCGTGTCTGACTCTTTGTGATCCCATGGACTGCAGCATCCAGGCCTCCCTGTCCATTACCAACTCCCGGAGTTTACTCAAACTCATGTCCTTTGAGTCTGTGATGACATCCAACCATCTCATCCTCTGTTGTCCCCTTCTCCTCCTGCCTTCAGTCTTTCCCAGCATTAGGGTCTTCTCAAATGAGTCAGCTATTCGCATCAGGTGGCCAAAGTATTGGAGTTTCAGCTTCAATGTCAGTCCTTCCAATGAACATTCAGGACTGATTTCCTTCAGGATGGACTGGTTGGATCTCCTTGCAGTCCAAGGGACTCTCAAGAGTTTTCTCCAGCACCACAGTTCAAAAGCATCAATACTTTGGCACTCAGCTTTCTTTATAGTCCAACTCTCACATCGATATGTGACTACTGGAAAAACCATAGCCTTGACTAGATGAACCTTTGTTGGCAAAGTAATGTCTCTGCTTTTTAATATGCTGTCTAGGTTGGTCATAACTTTTCTTCCAAGGAGTAAGTCTCTTTTTATTTCCTGACTGCAGTCACCATCTGCAGTGATTTTGGAGCCCCCCAAAATAAAGTCTGCTACTGTTTCCACTGTTTCCCCATCTATTGCCATGAAGTGATGGGACCGGATGCCATGATCTTTGTTTTCTGAATGTTGAGCTTTAAGCAAACTTTTTCACACTCTTCTTTCACTTTCATCAAGAGTTTCTTTAGTTCTTCTTCACTTTCTGCCATAGGGTGGTGTCATCTGCATATCTGAGGTTATTGATGTTTCTCCCAGCAATCTTGATTCCAGCTTGTGCTTCATCCAGCCCAGCGTTTCTCATGATGTACTCTGCATATAACTTAAATAAGCAGGGTGACAATATACAGCCTTGGCATACTCCTTTTCCTATTTGGAACCAGTCTGTTGTTCCATATCTATTTATGACTGTTGCTTCCTGACCTGCATACAGGTTTCTCAAGAGGCAGGTCAGGTGGTCTGGTATTCCCATCTCTTTCAGAATTTTCCACAGTTTGTGGTGATCCACACAGTCAAAGGCTTTGGCATAGTCAATAAAGCAGAAATAGATGTTTTTTCTGGAACTCTCTTGCTTTTTCGATAATCCAAAGGATGTTGGCAATTTGAGCAGCCAGAGGGCTGCTCTGCCTTTTCTAAATCCATCTTGAACATCTGGAAGTTCGCGGTTCACATATTGTTGAAGCCTGGCTTGGAGAATTTTGAACATTACTTTGCTAGCGTGTGAAATGAGTGCAATTGTGCGGTAGTTTGAGCATTCTTTGGCATTGCCTTTCTTAGGGATTGGAATGAAAACTGACATTTTCCAGTCCTGTGGCCACTGCTGCGTTTTCCAAAATTGCTGGCATATTGAGTGCAGCACTCTCACAGCAGCATCTTTTAGAATTTGAAATAGCTCAACTGGAATTCCATCACCTGCACTAGCTTTGTTCATAGGGATGCTTCCTAAGGCCCACTTAACTTCACATTCCAGGATCTCTGGCTCTAGGTAAGTGATCACACCATCATGATTATCTGGGTTGTGAAGATCTTTTTTGTATAGTTCTTCTATGTATTCTTGCCACCTCTTCTTAATATCTTCTCCTTCTGTTAGGGCCATACCATTTCTGTCCTTTATGCTGGATCCATATTCTGGATCATATGGCAGTTCTATTTTCAGTTTTTTAAGGTATCTCCACACAGTTTTCCATAGTGGCTGTACTAGTTTGCATTCCCACCAAGAGTGTAAGAGGGTTCCCTTTTCTCCATACCTCTCCAGCATTTATTCTTTGGAGACTTTTTGATGGTGGCCATTCTGACCATTGTGATATGGTATCTCATTTTGGTTTTGATTTTCATTTTTCTAATAATGAGTGATGTTGAGCATCTTTTCATGTGTTTGTTAGCCATCTGTATGTCTTCTTTGGAAGAATGTCTGTTTAGTTCTCTGGCCCACTTTTTGGTTGGGTTGTTTATTTTTCTGGTATTGAGCTGCATGTGCTGCTTGTATTGTTTTGAGATTAATTCTCTGTTAGTCGTTTCTGTTGCTCTTATTTTCTCCCATTCTGATGATGGCTTTTTCACCTTGCTTATAGTTTCCTTCATTGTGCAAAAGCTTTTAAGTTTCATTATGTCCCATTTCTTCATTTTTGTTTTTGTTTCCATTTATTTGGAAGGTGGGTCCTTAGAGGATCTTGCTGTGGTTTATGTCAGAGAGTGTTCTGCCTGTGTTTTCCTCTAAGAGTTTTATAGTTTCTGGTCTTACATTTAGGTCTTTAATTCATTTTGAGTTTATTTTTGTGTACGGTGTTAGAAAATGTTCTGGATTCATACTTTTAAAGATGATTGACCAGTTTTCCAAGCACCACTTGTTAAAGGGATTGTCTTTTCTCCATTGTATATTCTTGCCCCCTTTGTCAAAGATAAGTTGTCCATAAGTGTGTGGATTTATCTCTGGGCTTTCTAGTCCTATGGCCACTGTTGAGTCTTCCAAATTTGCTGGCATATTGAGTGCAGGTCTTTAACAGCATCATCTTTTTAGGACTTGAAATAGATAAAAAAAAAAAAAAGAAATAGATCAGCTGGAATTCCATCACTTCCTCTGTCTTTGTTTGTAGTGATTCTTCCTATGGCCTACTTTAGCTGTCTTATACTACCACCCCCATAGATGCTCAGATATATCCTCAGAGAAGATCTTTATTCAGTATACCTGGGGCTGTGGGATAGGCATGTGCATTCTTATAAAACTCCTTGGGGATATGATGGCTACCTCTTAAATAAGGTCTACTGTTCTAGCTAGTGATTCTCAAACTTTATTGTATATCAGAGTCACCTGGAGGAAGGGGACTTATTAAAAATGAAACTGCAAGTAGCACTCCTAGAAATGTGCCACTACTATAAGTCTGCTGATGAGGGCCCAGGAATCAATTTTAAATAGAACTCCTCCAGGTCATTTTGATGTAGGTGATCTGCAGATCACTCTTTGGGAAACTCTTTGTAACACTCTTTGCTACAGAGAAATCACATTTACACATTGTTAAGGACTGCAGGTTTGTGTCCCTGCCCCCATTCATATGTTGAAACATTAACCCCTTCCCCCTAATGTGATGGTATTCAGAGCAAGGCCTTTGGAGGTAATTAGGTTTAGATATGTTTTGATGGGACGCACCCCCGCCTCCGATGGAATTAGTGCCCTAACAAGAAGAGGAAGAGAAACTAGAGGTCACTGACTCTCTTCACCATGCTAGGGCACTGTGTGAAAGCCACTGTATGCAAGCTAAAGAAGGGCTCTCACCAGAAACAGAATCTACTGGCTCCTTTGTCTTAGACATCACAACCTCAAGTACTGTGAGAAATTCCTGTTGTTCAAGTCACCCAGTCTTTAGTATTTTGTAATGGCAGCCCAAGCCAACAACATCACCCTCTTCCTTCTTCACTGTGTTTGTCTAGAGTAATAATCTTAAGATTTCCCAGGTATTATTCAAGTGGCCAGTGCCACAGTTAGTTAATGCTACTGACTCACTTTTAGTGAAACAAAAGAACCAAGTTATAAAACATTTTTTTTTTTCAGTCTTAGTAAGGAATTAGCACAAATATGCATCCTGAGCAAGAGTCTGTGATTGTAAGATGGCTGCAGGGGATATTGAACCAAGAAAAGTCAATTAACAGTGAGGGAAGAGAAGCTTTGACAATAGAAATCATGCTATTGACCCTTGGGTCATTAGTACTGTGCCCTAATCAACTGAGCTTACTCACCAATAACCACAAGAAAAATATGGAAGAAGGAAGCAGGATTGCTTCGAATTTGATTCATTATGTGGCTGGTGCTTAATAAGCTTGGTGATTTTTCTTTTCTTTTTAGTGACAAAATGTTCTATGTGATTGCTTTGAAATATATTTCTATTCTATCATGCCTGAAAAGAGAAAAATGAGGACTTTGAGGAACTTTGAATCCTCATTTGTCCTTAGCCTATGCTGCACAGGACCTGACACTCCACTCATTGTAGACACCAAACCTTCCATTCACTGTGATTTTCTAGGCCTCTGTAGCATTTTGAAAACCCACTAACTTCTAAGTAGCTTAATGCCTGACCCCCCTTTCTTATTCACTTAGGCTTCTTGTCTCCTGTATTTCTTGAACCTTGACTTTTTTCAGTTCAGTTTCAATTCAGTTGCTCAATGCTTGAATATTTGCTTTAGGTCACCGAATTTCTTGAGCTATGCATACCATTGAGACATGGGGAAAGAGAGGAAAAGTATTTTCAAGAGGGAAGAAATATTTCCAAGACATGACAAATAGAGATAATTGTCAAATAGAGAATGAAAGTTGGGTGTTTTTTTTTTTTCATTTTTGTGTTGACTTGAAATATAGTTGTTCAGTCTGCCTTTTGGAGCTACTGAGAAAATATTCAATGTTGTATATTAGTTACTTATAGTTAGCTTTATATTGATGATAACTTCATCTCTTAATACCACATGATATAGGATATATTTTTCTATTTTGTGACTTAGAGTTTGGGGGTTTAATTATTAGTAAATAATGGCATGTGTAAAGACTCAAAGAGAGCTAATACCTTCAGTGAAGACAAACCATTAGCAGTTGCATGAACCAAGATCTAGCCTAGAGCTTAAAAGATTAAAAAATATATAAAGGTTGCAAAAATAAAAGTAAAAAAAGGTAACAACTTGACACATTTTGTTGTGAAAATAAACGACCTGCTTGCTATAATGAGACCCTCTAGTTTGAAACCTATTATGAGATTCAACCTTCATTCCTAGAGTGAAATAAAAGACTCACAGAAATTTTAACAAGTTATCATTTTCTCACTGACATTAATGGGGAGAGGAGGCATTATCTCATATAAATTGTTAACATTGGTAACAGAGAAAAGTAAATTCAAATTAGTATACTATTCCTTCTTTCCAGCACCTGTATTAGCCTGAGTTAGGTCTTTATCCTTGACACAATTATCAGAGTAGTTTGAATATTTTACTACAAGGCTTTTCTTATATTTGTTTGAAAATCACCACTTATTGAATGAATGAGACTCTTGTTTTTATCTAGATGGAACATTCTCAGAAAGATGATGGGTGCTGTAAATCATATTCCCTCTTTTCCCATCTGACTAGAATCAAGTGTTATACCAGAAATGATCAGGAAAGAGACACCAGTACATGAGCTACTTGCTTTAAAAAAATACAGCACATACCAGAAAAGACAAACTATGACCTGAATCTTATTAGCATGATTAAGGTAAGTCAAGAGTACTGGGATGTGGGTCAGGAGACTTGAATTTTAGGATGGGCTCTGCCACTGACTACCTGTGTGATCTCACACAGATCCTTTTTGACCTCAGTGTTTTGACTTATTTCCAAGGACAGAGATTGGTGTAGATGACTAGTTCCCTCATAGTTTTAAAAGCCCATGATTCTGTGCATTACATTGCTATCTGTAATATGGTTTTGTTCCCTCTGTTTGTTCATGCCCCTTCCTCTAACCTCACTGAGTATCTTTAATATACAGGTGATAGAACATATTGACCTTTATTCTGGAAAATAGAAGTTTTTCATAATGCAAGTGATTTCTAAGGATGCAGGACTTTTCTGTATCGCATTACTAGGAAACATACACAAAATGAAAATAATTATATGCTACAGATTGCTGGACAAATATCTGAAATTATTCTGACCTATTACTATATGCTTTCTTTTTGCTTTATGAGTTTGTCTGCTTCCACTCCTTTTACTTTGAAAGTTTTCAGGAAAACATGAATAGTATTGATATTGGACTAGCATTAAACAACAAAGAAGGAGGCTTGAACATTTCTCCCTTCCCACTCCCCTCAATCCCCATCACCAACAAAAGGATACAGAAACACAAAAAAGACAAGTGCTACAGTACATCTCTGTGCCTTCCCTAAGCATGCATATATGATATACCATAGTCTATCAGATTGTTTCCATATTTGTCCTAGCTTTAAGTCATAAGTCATTTCAATACAGATAATACTTGTGAATAAGCTGTAAAAACTCACCAAGTTACATGGAAGCTGTACCTGTGACAGCTTACTGTCATGAATGATGAAATAGCCTTTGTGTAAAAGGCAATTGCGTTGTTTGTATAAAAAGAAATGAGCCTTCCTAGGTGTCTTCCATCTCTGATGATGGTTTTTTATTTTTTATTTTTTTTATTTATTTTTTCACTTTTTTTTTATTAGTTGGAGACTAATTACTTTACAATATTGTAGTGGGTTTCGTCATACATTGACATGAATCAGCCATGGATTTACATGTGTTCCCCATCCCGATCCCCCCTCCCACCTCCCTCTCTGCCCGATCCCTCTGGGTCTTCCCAGTGCACCAGGGATGATGATGGTTTTTTAAACAGGAAAGCTTCTATAGAGTGATGTTAGGCCATATATTTCATTTCAACTTTCATATACAGTTGTAGTTTTTGGGGAAAAACATTTTAATCAGTTTCTGCATGAAGGTCTGATAACACTGTGAGCAAAAGTAATTTCTTTATGATAATATCAAAACAGAAGCATTGCTGGACTTAAATTATGAAGCATGTTTCCCTTATGTGCAATATGATTGTATGCATGACTTAATAGAATCTGGGAATATATCTTATTTATACTACTGGTAAACTCAAGAAACTCTCTTGTTTTCAATACCTGAAGTTCTTATTTTGGCCAAGACCAGATGATACTGTGTCATAGGATATAAATTAAGCTATTTTAAAATAATGTATAGGAACTGTTTTAGGTCTTTGGGGTTTTATTTGCCAAACTGAAGCAGTATTGACATCTTTTATAGCTTAGAAGATGTCATATGGTTTTTTAGATGCCATTGTGTTATGTGTATGAGAATGTGTGTGAATCATTTGAAATAATGCAGTGAAGCAGAAGCATTCATAATAAAAATGAATAATGGGGAAAATAGCATTTAATATTTCATGAACATTTCTAGTATGGTGTAGACAGAAAAGAATATTTTAAATGTTCTCTAGCCAATGAAACATAGTGTAGTAGACAAAGCCCCTATCCCTATGATATCTAAGTGATAGAGTAGTTCCACATGGTGTTTGTGAACCACATTGATCAGAAGAGAAGATTATCTAACAATGTGGGCAAAAACATTACCTGTCCTTAATATCTTGTTGGAATCCCTAAAAAGCAGAATTACTATCTTTCAACATCTGTAAGGCTGTTGACATTGGAAAAGTATAATGGTGACTATATATTTTTTTATGTTATATCACCAGTCCTCTGGGCCGCTCCATCTCAGAGCTGCTTAATCTCCTTTGATCAAATAACAATTTTAAAAGAAATTAGTCACTTTCAGGTATCTTGGAGCCTGTAGAAATATTTGAAGTAATTTTCATTTTGTCTTTGAGGGTCAAATATAATGATTTTTGAAATATATTGGCAAGTGTAATATACAGCACAGGGAATACAGTCAATGATATTGTAAACTTTGTATGCTGCATAATCTATAAAATGTTGAATCATGTTTTGCATCTGAAAGAAATATGATATTACAAGTCAACTATTCTTTCATAAAATATTATATCTAAGTCCAGTGCCAGGAGAACTTCAAATCCAAAAACATGGATTCCATCAATAAGCAATTGAATAACTTTCAGAAAATCAACTAGAAGTTTCAACCACAGTTACCTTGTCTGTAAAATTGAGGAACTAAAACTATGTGAGGTATTATGATAACCTTTTAATCTACCTGCCTCAGGATTCAGCCTCACCTTCAACTTTGCATCCCTGTTGACAAAAATAACATACAAAGCTATTTAATCCCTTCCATTGGTTGTTACAAATCCCTTACCATAGTTATTTCCTCCTCAGCATTCTTTCCTTCTGTCTCCCCACTCTCATAAGCTCCTCCTATACCAAATAGTTTGAGATTTTCCAATTATACCACACTTTTTTTTGTTCTTTTCTGCCTTCCTTAGTGATCAGTGCAAAGAAATAGAGGAAAACAATAGAATGGGAAAGACTAGAGATCTCTTCAAGAAAATTAGAGATACCAAGGGAACATTTCATGCAAAGATGGGCACAATAAAGGACAGAAATGGTATGGACCTAACAGAAGGAGAAGATATTAAGAAGAGGTGGCAAGAATACATAGGAACTATACAAAAAAGATCTTCATGACCCAGATGATCACGATGGTGTGATCACTCACCTAGAGCCAGACATCCTGGAATGTGAAGTCAAGTGAGCCTTAGGAAGCATCACTACAAACAAAGCTAGTGGAGGTAAAGGAATTCTAGTTGAGCTATTTCAAATCCTAAAAGATGATGCAGTGAAAGTGTTGCACTCAATATACCAGCAAACTTGGAAAACTCAGCAGTGGCCACAGGACTGGAAAAGGTCAGTTTTCATTCCAATCCCTAAGAAAGGCAATGCCAAAGAATGCTCAAACTACCACAGAATTGCACTCATGTCACGTGCTAGCAAACTAACGCTCAAAATTCTCCAAGCCAGGATTCAACAATATGTGAACCGTGAACTTCCAGATGTTCAAGATGGATTTAGAAAACTCAGAGGAGCCAGAGATCAAATTACCAACATCTGCTGGATCATCAAAAAATCAAGAGAGTTCCAGAAAAACATCTATTTCTGCTTTATTTACTATGCCAAAGCCTTTGACTGTGTGTATCACAATAAACGGTGAAGGAATCTAAAAGAATCCTGACCTGACCTGCCTCTTGAGAAATCTGTGTGCAGGTCAGGAAGCAATAGTTAGAACTGGACTTGGAACAACGGACTGGTTCCAAATGAGAAAAGAAGTACATCAAGGCTGTATATTGCCACCGTGCTTATTTAACTTCTATGCAGTTTACATCATGAGAAACGCTGGGCTGCAGGAAGCACAAGCTGGAATCAAGATTGCCGGGAGAAATATCAATAACCTCAGATATGTAGATGACACCACCCTTATGGCAGAAAGTGAAGAAGAACTAAAGATCCTCTTGGTGAAAGTGAAAGAGGAGAGTGAAAATGTTGGCTTAAAGCTCAACATTCAGAAAACAAAGATCATGGCATCCGGCCTCATCGCTTCATGGCAAATAGATGGGGAAACAGTGGAAAGAGTGGCAGACTTTATTTTTGGGGGGCTCCAAAATCACTGCAGATTGTGACTACAGACATGAAATTAAAAGACACTTGCTCCTCGGAAGGAAAGTTATGACCAACCTAGACAGCATATTAAAAAGCAGAGACATTACTTTGCCAACAAAGGTCCGTCTAGTCAAGGCTATGGTTTTTCCAGTGGTCATGTATGGATGTGAGAGTTGGATTATAAAGGAAGCTGAGTGTTGAAGAATTGATGCTTTTGAACTGTGGTGTTGGAGAAGACTCTTGAGAGTCCCTTGGACTGCAAGGAGATCAATCAGTCCATCCTAAAGGAGATCAGTCCTGAGTGTTCATTGGAAGGACTGATGTTGAAGCTGAAACTCTGATACTTTGGCCACCTAATGCGAACTGGCTCATTTGAAAAGACTCTGATGTTGGAAAAGATTGAAGGCAGGAGAAGGACGACAGAGGATGAGATGTTTGGATGGCATCACAGACTCAATGGACATGAGTTTGAGTAAACTCTGGGAGTTGGTGATGGACAGGTAGGCCTGCCTTGCTGCAGCGCAAGTGGTTGTAAAGAGTCAGACATGACTGAGCCTCTGAACTGAACTGATGCATCTGAATATGTCCTATTACCCATGCATGGATAACCCTTCAGCAGAACCCCCCATTCCAATATTCCCAATATATTTAAAGTAGTTTTCAAATTCTGTGTTAGATTTTTTGTTGTCTAGTTACTAATTTGTGACAGAGTCTTTGCCACCCTATGGACTTTAGCCCACCAGGCTC
Organism: Odocoileus virginianus; assembly: GCF_023699985.2. Classification (NCBI taxonomy): domain Eukaryota; kingdom Metazoa; phylum Chordata; class Mammalia; order Artiodactyla; family Cervidae; genus Odocoileus; species Odocoileus virginianus. Next base: position 53,992,880 of record NC_069708.1, on the reverse strand, counting down.
CTCTGTCCATGAGATTTTTCAGGCAAGAATACTGGAGTGGGTTCCCTTTCCCATATCCAGGGGAATCTTCTCGACCCAGGGATGAAACCCATGTCTTCCTGCATTTGCACGCAGATTCTTTACCACTGAGCCACCAGCAAAGTCTAGATATGTGCTTCCAGATGAAGGTTTTTGCATCTGTTGGCACCTTTCCCTCTTCTGGGCTACGTCTACACTTTGTTCATACTTGTATTATTATATTTATCCTGACTTGTAATGTATTTGTTTCTTATCTGTCTCCTCTTTGATATTCATTATGACAGGGCTCATGCCTTCTCTGCATTTCGTCCACAAATACTTAGTGAACATTTGCTTTTGCCAGACACTGTTCTAGACCTAGAGGGATATAGCAGTGAACAAAGCAAGCGAAAATGCCTGTCCTTGTGTAGCTTTCCTGTCTTATTTCTCTCTATATCCCTAGAAGCTAACATAAGGACTAGCTTTTCTTATTCTAGGAAAAAAGAAACACTTGTTGGATTGAAGTAAAAAAGAAAAAAAGGAAAATCATTTTGGCTAAATTTGAAACTCCCTTATCTTCCTGTCCCTTTTTGCCAACACTGTACATGTAATATTGTATACATATATACATAGGATATTATACATACATTAATATTTAATTATAATGTTCAATCATAATATTACATCTTTGTTTCTGCCTTTCCTAAATTTATATAACTTTGTCTCCATCAGTGGTGTCTATCAAACACTACTGTGTATGAAACAGCTTCTGAAAATGCTGTAATGTGTTGGTTGCCTCGTTTAGACCTAGCACATTGAAATAAGTGCTCTTTCATTCCATCAATCAATCAGTCTTTACTGAGCACCTGGGATTAAGAGGAACTGTGAAAGACACAGTATAAAATTTCAAATCAGACAAATGTACTTCTGCCTCCTTGGAGCTTACAGTTTCTTGGTGAAGACAAGTGGTAAACAAGTAAATAAAAAATATTATAGCATATGATAACTAATATAGAGGCAATGAACACAGTGGTTGATAGAGAGTGATAGGATGAGTGGCCACCTAAAGTAGAGTGGTTTAAGGAAGGCATTTCTGAAGAGGTGACATTTAGGTAGAAGTGCATAGGATGAGCAATATCCAACCATGAAAAAAACTTGGAGACCAAGTGTTAAGGGAAAAAGTGAAAGCATGTGCCAGGTTCCTGAGATGGCAAAGAGCACCTGAAGAGAAGGCCATGTAGCTGAAAGTTAAGATAATAAAGTGAAGTGGAGTAAAATAGGCAGAAAGTAATTAAATTAGAGAAGTAGCAGTGGGGCAAAATAATGTAGTGTCTTACATAATACCATGTTAAGGCATTTAAAGTACTGATAAATCCAGAAGAATACAGGAGTCCCTGAAAGATTCTGAGCTGGACAATGACATGAGCAAATTAATGCTTTGAAACTATCTCTGGAAGCTGTAGAGGGAATGGAGTTGGGTGTAAGTGAAGATTCATTGACAGCTGTTGGGGGCTGCCGCAGTGATCTAGGAGAAAGATGGTAGTGACTTCAGCTACTGTGATCCCAGGGATGATAAAGAGAAATGTCAGATTTGGGAGATGTTCTGGAAATCCCATTAATTAGACTTTGTTGGATTTATTGTGGCTGCGGGAAGAAAGAGTCAATGGTGATGCCTAGGCAGTAGCTGGCTGGCTGGGAATGCCATGTAGTGAGATAGGGACAACATGGAATGTGGGAGACAAGTTGGATGGATGTGAAATGCATTTTAATGATGATAATTGTGGTGGTGGTGGTAATCTTACCACAGTTGGAGGGAAGATAAAAAGGAAAATCTAGCAACTGTTAGTGATCTTCTTTAGCTTGTTGGAGAAGGTCTAACATATTTCACATATTTCAAGTCCGCAAGCCATCTTAATGCTTGACATATCATGTCTTTTTTCCTCCATACAGTCCACCTCCTTGTAGTGGACTATTACATTTTCTCTAAATGCACTGTTAAGAATTAATTTCTTTCACAATCCAGGAAGCTCTGACAATATTCAAGTCTTAAAGGATAGAAAGGGTAATTCTCAAATGGTAACTTTCCATTTGTCATCAGATTGTGCCAATGCTCTATCTTTCTTCAACTAGGTAACATGACCTAGGTAATATATTCCTAGATCAGTATCTATCAAACTCATGTCCAAGGATCTCCTACATGAAAATCACCTGGGAATGATGGCTCAAAATGGGGATCCTTATCTAGCAAACTAATCAGAATCTTTGGGGATAGAGCCCAGGAATTTCAGTTGTGTCATTTGTATTATGAGCTGACATATGAAAAGAATTGTTCTAGAGGAGATATTCTTAAACTTTTTGATTTTTTGATCCCTTTGGGTGATCTGCTGAAACTTATGGATCCCTTCTCAGAAAACTTTTAATACATAGTTCAAATAAAATAGAAAGGATACCTACTATATTGAAATAGCTATCAAAATATTTGTAAAACAATTTATATACAGGCTTTTATTAGCATATTAATGAGATCTAGCAGTATTATATTCCCATAATTTGAGGTAGTAGATGAATGTGAATGCTTTGAGACATCTGCCACAATTATAATGTGATCTAAAATTGTCTGTGATGTCTATTAATGACAAAGGTTCAGCTAATATTACTATGGTTTGTTGCCTAGATTCATAATGAAAGGAAATGCTACATTTCCAATAGAAGTCAATGAAAATAATGGTATAATGTTTTTTGCATATAAGTTCACAGACACTGGTCTTAGATTTCCTGACTTGAGTGTTTTGACCAAATAATGCAGAGCCTAGTGAGGATGTGGTGAATAGAGGAGCAAAACTGAAGGAGCCACAATATTTCCTATCATTAATGTAAATAATTAAAAGAGGATTTGAAGACCACAGCATTCATCCCTGCATTGGCTGGCTTTTAATTGGTTTGGCTGTAATGCCCCTGAGTGTACCTGGCTAGGTTTGTCTGCACACCCTTTTGGTTGTCCCCTCTTGCATCAAGCTCTTTCAGAGAGTGGCTGTGGAGAATACATTACATTATTACTATTTTGTGTCTCTAAAGGAAGAACATTTTCAAGATGGAGACATTGTAGGATAAGGGGCTAGTGTGGGCAGTAATGACAGTCAGAAAAGAGGCTGAGATTTAAAAACAGTAAGAATTCAAAGTAGCTTGGGCTGAGAGTGTGTGAATAAAGAGACAGAAGATGAAGCTGAAGAGATGGATTGACCTAAGTCCATAGAAGGACTTTCAAATACCTGTATGAGCTTGAATTTCATGAGGGAATTAGCAGGTATTTAGACAGAACTTTGAGTTTCCCCGCTGGCTCAGTGGTAAAGAATCTGCCTGCAGTGTAGGGGATACAGATTTGATCCCTGGGTGGGGAAGATTCTCTGGAGGAGGGCATGGCAACCCACTCCAGCATTCTTGCCTGGAGAATCCCATGGACAATGGGGCCTGACAGGCTACAGTCCATAGGGTCACAAAGAGTCAGACACAACTGAAGTGACTGAGCATGCATTCAGGAGGAACTTTATAATGAAGAGAGATGTGGTAAAAGTGTTTCTTGGGAAAATACAGTTGACCCTTGAACAACATTGTTTGAACTGCCAGGTAGCCACTTGTATTCGGATTTTTTTCAGTAGTAAATACAGTGCTGCAGGATCTCTGATTGGTTGAATCTGTGGATGTGGAGCCATGGATATAGAGGGCTGACTATGGGACTCGAGTGTCCTGGGATTTTGGAGTCCCTGGTGGGTCTTGGGTCCAATCCCTTGAGGATGCCGAGGGCTACTGTAAAACTGCAGGCAGAATTAAGGATGAATTGTAGGAAGGCAGACCATTTCTGAGGTTTTGATAAAAGCTCAGTTGAGAAAAATATGGTTCTCTTTGGTCAGGCAATGATCATGGGAAAGAGAAGATGGAACAGATTTGAGAGATTCCTTTTGCTGTGAAGAAGAGGAGTTTGGGGGGACTTTGAAGGGTCTAGCTTCAGAGAGACTGTAAATGGAAACACCAATAACAGAGGTACCAATCATTAGAGGAACAGCAGGTCTGGGGAGGAAGGTTTTTAGTTCTGTTTTTGATAGCTTGAGTTTTAAATGCTTATTGAACATCCAGTGGGAGATGAAAGAAGTTTGTATTTTTACCGTCATTCATAGTAATCCTTAAGGTAAATTTCATGGAACATTTTTTCTGTCTGGAAATGGACAGATTGTCTTTACAGAAATTATGGGAGAGTTAGGTTTCAGAAATATTTAGGATTAGGCATTATATTGTTTTTTTCAGTATTTTAATGAAATGTCAGCCAATGGCTGTCCTTCTGTCTCCAAGGAGTTGTTCAGTTAGTTAATCAGGACAAAAAGATGCTTCTCTAGCTATGGTAATGGATTCTGATTATAGAGAATATCAATAGGGGCTTGTGTCCCTGCACCAAAGGCTTAAACATTTTTTGTGTTCTCTACTTACTCATCTATCATGACTATTGGAAGACAGAAGGCTAAAGATGGATGGGAGCAGCAAACAGCAGAAGTGGTGTGCAGTCAGTTTTCCCCCCTTTTCAAGTGCAGTTTAATAAAATTTGACACACATGGAAATTGTGTGTTCGCCAACCAACTTAACATGTAGAACATTTTCATCACCCCAAAACATTCCTTTATTCCCCTCTATAGGCAATTCCTCTGTTATCTCACAGCCCAGTGACAACCAGTGATAGGTCTGTTTTGTTTCTACAGTTTTGACTTTTCTAGAATGTTGTCATATAAATATAGCATGTAGAGCACGTGTCTAGCTTATTTTGCTTATCCATTTATTGCAGTGCTTTTGGGTTTCATCCATGTTGTTGCTGGTATTAGTTCATTACTAGATGTTGCTGAGAAGTATTCCATTGTATGACTATACCACAGTACATTTATCTATTCTGCTTTTGATGGACTTTTGCAGGCTGTTTTCATAATAACTCTGTGGCTTACAAATGATTCTCAGCAACTGGTATGGACACAAAAGGAACTTGCTAGTTGTGGCCATCTCCATATCCACTGCCCCTTTTCGGTTTGGGGATCTGGATAAGAGGAGAGTTTCTGTGAAAGTTGGATGTTGAAGTGCAGGATTGACTGGTAACAGAACTGTGAGGGAAGTGATGTTCCCCTTTGGTATTGTTTTCTCCTCTGCCTAACTACTTCAAGTCTCTCCACCTGGTACTTTTGTGCTAGGTCCTCATTGGATCATAGACCCCACTTCAGCATCTCTCCTAGACTTGTGCTCTGTGGTAGGCATTGTTCCTTTGATCTTTCTCCTTCCATGATAAAATCCTATATTTTATAAACTACTCTATGCACATATTTATGGTTACATGTTATGGTTTAAAATTTGCTTTCACTTCCAAAAACAATTGCACTTTAAGAGGAGTCTTGGAAATCAAGTTTTTAACTTAAAGGGGCTACATTAAATTGGTAAAGCCTTTAGATACCTTGTACTTGTCTTTCCTAACAATTTTTTACATGAACATTTGGATTTATTTCAACAGTAAGTTTAAAACTCTTGCTTTTGACAAACTTACTATAGTAATTACATGAGGGATAGAAAATAATATTAATAGCATACACATGTGAAGGGCATTCAACAAAAGAGGAAAAAATATTCATTTATAAAGGCTGAAGGAATAGAGTAGAAGTAGATGTGTCAGGCAGAATTCATTTGTAGATGGTTTAATGAAGGAGAGCAGAGGAGTTATTTCTGAAGATGGTGATAGAAATGGAGTGGAATGGGATGATGAGATTTTGTACATTTTAGTTGAATTGACTTTGAGAGAAGGGACCATTCCTTTAAGGTAATATCCTTTGTGGAGCCTGGAAGACTGATTTATACAAGTGTGTAGTGTTGGTTAGTTTAAATGAATGAGCAGATCCATTTAGGAGAATTGATTTAGAAAAGAAACCTTCTATGTGTTTATTTTTACCTTGAAGAGTCCCTTAAACCTAAATAGAGTTAAAGAATTTCCATGGATTTAGTATAATTTAAAGAGGATGGTTGAGATACCCAATGGATTGGGCAAAAATGAAAGCCCATTTATACCTCAATGAATTCCTGATTGAGGGTAAGCTATGACTCATAACAAGTAGTGCTGATGAGAGAGCTTGTAGGTTGACCATTCATCTCTGTGTGAGATGTGAGACTATTTTGTGTGTTTTGTTCAGCATTTTAAATGTTGACAAGTCTCAGGTGTACATTAATAGAAATGCTGTGATCAAAAGTCCATTAGAACAGCATCTGGGAAGGAAAACTCATGTTAAAAAATCATCAGTGAGAGAGAAAAGTGCAAGCGAAACCCTTTCAGTGACATGCAGCACAAGTTGGTTGGGAGCAAAGGGAGGAACAAGATGATAGAAATCCTCATTAAAATTAAAAATGCCAGAAAAGTGGAGAATAGCATAAATGGCAATGCAGCATAAATCATTATCTACAGGACTAACACAAAGACAAAAGAATAAGTATTGGCCAGTTCTCACTTTATGTAGAGAACAGTAATTTATTTACTAGAGGTATTTTGTTTTGTTTCTTTTTTAAATTTATTTTAATTGGAGGATAATTGCATTACAGTGTTGTGATGATTTTTGCCATACATCTATATGAATCAGCCATAGGTATACGTGTGTCCCCCACATCCTGAACCCCTCTCACCTCCTTCCCCACCCTGTCCCTGTAGGTTGTCTCAGAGCACTGGCTTTGGGTGCTCTGCATCATATAACAAACTCCCACTGGCTATCTGTTTTACATATGGTAATGTATATGTTTCAATGCTATTCTCTGCTAGAGGTATTTTTGACATGAACCCTAATACTGGAAAACTGCCATCAAGTCTGGGCCTTGTTTTAATGAGTATCTTGTAGGTACAGCAATAGTATAGAACGAGAAGTTACAAAACTCTTCAGAGTATTAGAAAATCAAGTATTCTGCCAGGAAAATAGAACAATGAAAGCACATTCACCTTTTCACAAGTAGGAACATAGTAAACTTCTTTTTGATTACTGATTTTCCATTAACTTAGGCTTTGGGTAAGGTGTACAAACCAAGGGGGAGTTATCTGTGTTACAATCCCAGAAAGATAATTAAAGATTCTTAAATAACTATTTATTTATTGACCACTTACTGTATGTATAATACTGTATTAAATACCATGGAGAAGAAGATATACAAATAAAGACAAATATTGAAGAAAAATTCACAAATGTGCTAAGCTTTATCATGGAGAGGTTCAGTAAAGATGTTCAAGGCGGGGTTTTGTCAGACCTGCAAATCAATGGAAACAATATTCTGGAGGAGTTGTATATTTAGTGAAACTTGAAAGATGAGAAAAGTTGGCTAGTGAAAAAGTACTAGCAGTCTAGTCAGAAGGAAGAGATGTGTGTAATCCTGGAAATGACAGAAAAATTCACATTCTAGGGACCTTATGTGTGGCTGAAGCACAGGAAATAATGTGGAGTTTAGCTGGATTTACTGAACAGTAAGGCAGCCAAATACAGTGAGGGGCCTTGGAGACCATATTTAGGGTGTTAGCCCTGGTCAGATAGTAAAGAATCCACCAGCAATGTGGGAGACCTTGGTTCAATCCCTGGATTGGGAAGATTCCCTGGAAAAGGGAACAGCTACCCATTCCAGTATTCTGACCTGGAGAATTCCATGAACAGAGGAGCCTGGCAGGCTAGAGTCCATGGGGTCTCAAACAGTCAGGCACAACTGAGTGACTTTCACTTTTAGCCTTTATTCTAAAGATAATGGGAATTCATGAAAGACTTTAAGAACAGAAAATGACTGATAGTAAGTTCATTAAAAGAGTAAGAAAGATGGTGAGGGTAATTAAGAAATTAGTATCCATGATTTGCTATTAGGCTGTACTTACCAGAATGTGTGCCATGAAACTTTAGAAACAAGCTCATGATTGTCAGTCAAGTACCTCAAGAGATTCTGGCTGGGTTGACTTTATGGTTCCACTTTAATAAGCATATATATATTAAGGGTGTTTGTTTGCTTTTAGAATGAGTATTAGCAAATCAAATGGAAGAAATGCAGGAAGAAAGGGAACAGAGAAAAAAGGAAGTAATATAAGACCCACTAGCAAGATGTACTGTGAACAGTACTCAGTATTCCTGCTATACAATGTCAATGGGTGAAGTGTGACTCAGAAGATAAGTACTTGGTTATGTTGTTTTTAATTTGTCTCTCCGCTGTAACTGCCTTATGGAATTCCTTACATTAGTCATGCCTTAGTTCTTCTATTATAAAGACTCTCTGGCCTAGAGCCAAACATTATGCAGGCTCACCTAATGAAATGATGCCATTTAGAATATCTTGAGCTCCTGAGAAGTATCTCATTCAAGAAGTCTTGATTAAATTTGGTGTCTTCTGCTTATCTATTGGATCATAGAAAAAGCAAAGCAATTTGAGAAAAACATCTACTTCTGCTTCATTGACTATGCTAAAGCCTGTGATTGTGTGGATCACAACAAACTCTGGAAAATTTCTTTAAGAGAAGAGAATACCAGACCACCTTACCTGTCTCCTGAGAAACCTGTATGCAGGTCAAGAAGTAACAGTTACAATTGGACACGGAACAACAGATTGGTTCAAAATTAGGAAAGGAGTATGTCAGGGCTGTATATTGTCACCGTGCTTATTTAACTTCTATGCAGAGTACATCATAAGAAATGCTGGACTGGATGAAGCACAACCTGGAATCAGGATTGCCAGGAGAATATCAACAACCCTAGATATGCAGATGATACCACTCTAATGGCAAAAAGTGAAGAGAAAGTAAAGAACCTCTTGATGAGAGTGAAAGAGGAGAGTGATAAAGCTGGCTTAAAACTCAGCATTCAAAAAAGGAAGATTATGGCATCTGGTCCCATCACTTCATGGCAAATAGATGGGGGAAAAGTGGAAGCAGTGACAGATTTTATTTTCTTGGGCTCAAAAATCACTGCAGTCCATGATGGCAGCCATGGAATTAAAAGATGCTTGCTCCTTGGAAGAAAAGCTTTGACAAACCTACACAGCATATTAAAAAGCAGAGATGTGACTTTGCCGACAAAGGTCTGTATAGTCAAAGCTATGGTTTCTCCAATAGTCATGTACGGATGTGAGTTGGCCCATAAAGAAGGCTGAGTGCCAAAGAATTGATGCTTTTGAACTGTGGTGTTGGAGAAGACTCTTGAGAGTCCCTTGAACAGCAAGGAGATCAAACCAGTCAGTCCTAAAGGAAATCAGTCCTGAATATTCATTGGAAAGACTGATGCTGAAGTTCCAATACTTTGGCCACCTAATGCAAAGAGCCAACTCATTGGAAAAGATCCTGATACTGTGAAAGATTGAGGGCAAAAAGGAGAAGGGGGCAGCAGAGGGTGAGATGGTTAGATTGCATCACTAACTCAATGGACATGAGTTTGAGCAAACTGCAGGATATAGTGAAGGACAGGAATGTCTGGCGTGCTGCAGTCCATGGGGTCACAAAGAGTCAGACATGACTTAGTGACTGAACAACAACTTCTGCTTATTTGCACCTCAGTTTCTTAGAAAACATATTTTGAAGAAATTCCTTTAATAGGGACTCAGTAGTATAAGCAGATTGCCTCATAATATTCACTCTTCTCTAGTTGCAATATTGAGTATGTGTCTTTGATGATTCTTTTCTGGCAGCTGTATTGACTTGCTTCTCCCTCCTGGTTTTGGTGTAACATTTTTGCAGAACAGTAGAGGGTACTGTAAATATATTGTGATTTAAGATGTAAACAGAAATAAAAGTGTTTGCTTCAAATTTGCCTCATACTCTGGAGCAGTTGCCCAGATTTGGTTGTAAGATACTGTAAGTAGTGTAGTAAACTCTGTCAGCTTCCTGGCTCTTCTGAAAGCTACAATAACTAATGCTATTTTGCCCGTAGGGTCACTAACATATGACTTTTGTACATAGAGATGATGCTAAACCATCAGTATCATGTGGCTCTGACTTTTTTTCACTGGTAGATGGGCTTGCATTTGAGCTTTTCTCTCACCTTACTTCTCTGAGAACCATCACAATGCTTCTGAGGGACAGTGGTCAAATGGGGCTTTTGGTCTATGGTTATGCTGCTGAGCAAGTCTCACTATCCTACATGGGATCTAACTGCAGTTCTGATAGCAGTGCTGTGCTCAATTTGTCTGAGGTTGCTAGCGGTATCAGTGAATCTCAAAGGCAGGACTCACAAAAATGTGCGTTACCTATTTAGTCAGTGAACAAAAACATAGCTGAATAATATGCAGATGTCTCCTTTTGAGATGAGAACATAAATTTTAATGACCTATTTTTTGTATCTCTTAAGGAAACAAGATCCTGGTCTTATGCATTCTATTTCCACCTGTGGTCTCTCACTGTTTTCCTTAATGGTAGCCTCTAGGTCAAATACTGATCACTAAATTGTCACAACTTGCAGTTTGACTGAGACTCGTAAGCTTTTTGTGTGTGTGTGTTTTGTCTTTCTTTGTCTAGAAACTTGCCTTTATATTGCAATGTTCCTGTATTTAGTAACCATGGCTTGTGATAATATATCAGTGGTATTTTGTACTTTTATAGGTTAAAGTGAAAAGCAGTTATTTGAACTCTAGACATTTGGAATTGTGGTCTGTCATCCAGGGCATTTGCTCAGGCTGCTAGGTGGAAGCCCTCCCAGTCTGAATATTCGCTGGTTCCAATGGACAGATTTCATCTGGAGTAGCCCAAGACATATAATATAGAGTTAAGGATAGTATTATGCTGGGACCACTTGGTCTGGCTAGTAAGAGCTGATTGTGTACGTTTCTTCCTAACACTGTGTTGAGTGACATAATGTTGGTAGGTTGAAATCAGCCACAGTGGGAATATTTACATCCCACTGTGAGAGAGCTAGTTATTAAACATTTACCCATATACCATTGGCTGGGGCCATTATCTTATCCATTGAGGCCTATCCCAGCGTAGATTTGACAAGCTCCATTCTAGTCCAGGGATTTGTACTGACCCAGACTAGCCAGGATCTTTTAAGGGACAGTCTTGAGGAGTATTTAGCTCACACACACACACTTGAGAAAAAGGCAGTTCAGATGCATGCTTTTGAAACTACATGAGAAATAGCTAAGTCTTTTGAAGGATCAAGGGCCAGGATGGAGCTGAATTACCATTTGGTAATTCACAGCATTCACAGCATTGTTGTCTAACAAACTGATTCCAGGTGCTAGCCATTTACTGTAAATAAGAAATGTGGAATCTTTTGTTACTGGAACAATTTACCAAACAAGTACCTTCCTGTCCATTCATGGCAAAGGAAGAAGGGAAACAAAATAAGTCCTCAACTGGAGGACTATAAGTGGTTCAGCTCTCTGGCAGGCACTGATGCATTGCATGTGTATCAATGCCATCCCTGCAGCAGATTCTCATGGCTTAATGATTGTCAAAACACTTGTAAATGGCCAGTGATAGTGAAGATGGCAATTTCCATAAACTGCATTTTTTTCTTTTTCTCTTCCACACAAAAGGACTTCCTGTGTTTTTTTTCTTCCAGAAAATGTCTCAGACATGTGGGTTTTAGTACTTTAATTTTTAGAATGAAAATTCATTCTACTTGGCAGTTAATAATTTTGACTTTCAGAACACTTTTGGAAAATGTATTTACAACACATATAATAAACAGACACAATTTCATTACAAAACATTAAAAAATGAAATACATGAATGGAAAGTAAGACAAAAGACATGAAAAAAGATTGATAGAAAAAAAGAAATATAGTAAATATGTGAAAAGATGCTCTATCTCACTTATAATTGAAAATGTAAGTAAATAAAAATATGTCAACGTGGGTTGAGAGTGTGAGGTTAAAAAAACTCATGTGCTATTGGTGGGAGTATAAATTGTTATTAGATTTATTGTAGAATATTTGGTAATCTTTTTTAAAAATATAAAATCCATTTAGCTTTTGATCCAACATTCCTAGGATTTATCTTACAGATATATCTGCATGTGAGCATAGTACACCCATACACACATGTGCACACATACATATATACACACAAAAATATTCATTATAAATTTAAAATTTTATGTTATATATAAAATGATGTCTGTATGGACACATACAGACATCAAGTAGTAGACATCAAGTAGTTGGCAGCTGTTACTTCTGTTGCTTGTGGAAAGGTGATATGAGAAAGGGAATAATGCTCTTTACTATATATATTTCTGTACCATTTGGTTATTTGATAAGTGGATATTAATTTGTATCTAAACTATACTGGAACATAGTTTTGTTTTTATACTGGTCTAGAAGCTTGTGCACCTTTACCAACTACATACTTTGAACTTTTCCCTATCTAACTCTTTTCAGTGTCTACACAGCATTCCACCTTGTAGGATAGCCATTCTTTATTAATCCATCCATCCTTCTATTTTCCCCTCCTTCCTTCCATTTATCAGTCCATCTGTCTACATGTCATCTATTAACCTACCTATCTCTACCATGTTATTTTTGTTTGCTTATTTAAACCATTTCCTTTGCAAATTATAGAAAAAATGCTTGCCCTTGGTCAAAACAACAAATAACATAAACATAAATAACAAAACATAAAAATAACTAAAAAAGAAAAAAAAAACTAAAAATGATATAGAGAGGAGTATAAAAGAAAAAAGAAACAATTGCCCAGCTTAGTCTCATTTCGCAGAGGCAACTGCTATTAACAGTTCTTATGATCACTTTTATATCATTAAATAAAATGCTTAAGATTAGTATAATATTTATATCAATATTATATCATAGTAACAATAATATAATAATAACATGCTTATCCCTTCATTATCTCATTGCTTATCCTACTCTCCCCTCTCATCTTACTTTTTTTTGGTCTTTTTATGCCAGGTTCAGAAGAAATCCATTTGAGGTATATAATCCCTGGGTTATTAATAATTCCAGATATCTGACCAAATGTATAGATAGAACACATAATTAGACTGTACTCAGTCTCGAATAGCATGGGCAGAACAAGAAAGGAAAATAAATATAGTTGAGCATGTATGTGTGCTCAGTTGTGTCCAACTCTTTGTGGCCCACCGATTGTAGCCCTCCAGGCTCCTCTGTCCATGGGATTCTCCAGGCAAACTGGAGCCCATTATACAGAGTGAAGTAAGCTAGAAAGATAAAGACCATTACAGTATACTAACACATATATATGGAATTTAGAAAGATGGTAACGATAACCCTATATGCAAAACAGAAAAAGAGACTCAGATGTACAGAACAGACTTTTGGACTCTGTGGGAGAGGGCGAGGGTGGGATGTTTCAAGAGAACAGCATCAAAACATGTATATTATCTAGGGTGAAACAGATCACCTGTCCAGGTTGGATGCATGAGACAAGTGCTCGGACCTGGTGCACTGGGAAGACCCAGAGGGATCGGGTAGAAAGGGAGGTGGGAGGGGGGATCGGGATGGGGAATACATGTAAACCCATGGCTGATTCATGTCAGTGTATGACAAAAACCACTAAAATATTGTAAAGTAATTAGCCTCCAACTAATAAAAAAAAATTAAAAAAAAAAGAATACTGGAGTGGGTTGCCATTTTCTCCTCCAGGGAATCTTCCCAACGCAGGGAAGCTGGATTTTTTTTTTTTCTTTTGAGCCATGTGGGACACTCCAATAAGTTAGAACAGGGTGAACCAACCAGGAGATGTGGGCCCATTCTTGTGACAGCCCCTTAGAACCTAAGAGGGCTAGGTTGTGCTTTGATGCTTTAGCTGTGGCTGAAATTTTCACGTAGAGTTCCTGGGCCTCTTAATGGCATGATAAGGTTGAAAGAACATGGCTTTGGAGTCCAAAAGTCTTGATTTTGAATATCAACTCCACCATTTTCTAGTTATGTCATCTTGGGACAAATTGATTAATCTCTTTGTGTCCCAATGTTCTTCATTTGTAAGCTGACAATACTATTTTACTTCATACTACCCTTATAAGAATTAGATGATGATGATGGCAATAGCAATTAAAACTTATTGATTGCTTATTATATGCCAGATGTGATTATATTTATGAAGTCCTTTGCATAACAGCACCTACTAGAGAAAGGTACTCTTATCTCATTTACAGATGAAAAAAAATGGATATAAACAGATTAAGTAACATGCCTGAAGGCTATACCTACCAATTGATAGAGCCAGGATTCATCCTGAGGCAGTCTGACTGCAGATTGCACAGTTATTCCATAATACAGTTATACTGTAAAGTGCCTAGTATGGTATATGACACCTAGTATTGTTCAGTGTATATTTGTTTATTTCTTTTCCCTACCAGATTTACTGGTAGATTTTACTCTAACCCAAAGGAGCCTGTGTGGCAAAGTCATTCTCCTCTTTCTGTTTTTTCGGAGAAGCAAGGCGACTTAATAGACATGAATTTGAGCAAAGTCTGGGAGGTAGTGGAGTACAGGGGAGCCTGGTGAGCTTCAGTCCATGGGATCAAAAGAGTTGGATATGACTTAGTGACTGAATAACAACAACAAAGCCATTAAATGCTTTGATTTATATTCTGAATTGCTATACAAAGTGTTCAGTATTATTGTTTAAGGCATTAACAATACCTTGATTCAGTGTGAGCTACTATACTTCCTAAAGATGTGAGCTATAGCTTATCACTTCCTCCTTGCAACATTCAGACTCAAGTGTCTAGGCCACTTGACAACATTTCTAGATAGTCATCTGTCTCCCATAGTATGCAGAGGAACATGTGCAAGTTGAGCCAGAAAAATAGATCCACACTTTCCAGAGTTTCCCAAAGCAGACAGACAGGCAAGTCAAATTCAAGTAACAACCCTGTTTTGCATAAGAAGTACCTGTGTAGTTTTTCAATAAAATCATGGTCACTGGAGAAGGAGAAAGAAAAAACAGTGAGACAAGGAAAAAATGGTGGGCATTAGTGAGAATTTATGTAGAACTCAGATGAGGGAGAGAATGTGAACTTGTGCAAAGGGCTGTTATCAGTTATGTGAGATATGTTACCTCCTCATAGTACTTCTGATAAATACTGTTTTCTCTCTCTTCATTGTTCTCACTCTAGTCTGGATCACTATCGTCTCTTATCTCGACCATTACAATAGTTTCCTAACTGGCCTCCAGAAATCCAGCCTTTTTCTGCCTCCAATCAGAAGAGTAGCTAGGATCTAAAAACTAGGGAAAATGAGTCTGTGGTTTCTGGGAGATTAAGCAAGTACAAATGTGCTACCTTTTGACTACTTTGTTGTATGTGCTTCTACAATTTTTGCATGTTTTAAGCTCTTCTTAAAACAAGCCAAAGAATGTTCAAACTACCGCACAATTGCAGTCATCTCACACACTAGCAAAGCAATGCTCAAAATTCTCCAAGTGAACCAAGATCTTCCAGATGTTCAAGCTGGATTTAGGAAAGGCAGAGGAACCAGAGATCAAATTGCCAATACCCGTTAGATCATAGAAAAAGCAAGAGAGTTCCAGAAAAACATTGATTTCTGCTTTTTTGATTACGCCATAGCCTTTGACTGTGTGAATCACAACAAACTGCAGAAAATTCTTCAAGAGATGGGATTACCAGACCACCTGACCTGCCTCCTCAGAAATCTGTGTGCAGGACAAGAAGCAACAGTTACAACTTGACATGGAGTGATGGACTAGTTCCAAATTGGGAAAGGTGTGCATCAAAGCTGCATATTGTCACCCTGCTTATTTAACTTCTATGCAGAGTACCTTATGTGAAATGCTGGGCTGGATGAAGCACAAGCTGGAATCAAGATTGCTGGGAGAAATATCAATAACCTCAGATATGCAGATGACAGCACCCATATGGCAGAAAGCAAAGAGGAACTAAAGAGCCTCTTGATGAAAGTGAAAGAGGAGAGTGAAAAAGTTGGCTTAAACTTAACATTCGAAAAACTAAGATCATGGCATCTGGTCCCATCACTTCGTGGCAACGAGATAGGGAAAAAATGGAAACAGTGACAGACTTTATTTTCTTGGGCTCCAAAACCACAGCAGATGGAGACTACAGCCATGAAATTAAAAGACGCTTGCTCCTTGGAAGAAAAGCTATGACCAAACTAGACAGCATATTAAAAAGCAGAGACATTACTTTGCCGACAAAGGTCTGTATAGTCAAAGCTATGGTTTTTCCTGTAGTCATGTATGGATGTGAGAGTTGGACCATAAAGAAAGCTGAGCACTGAAGAACTGATGTTTTTGAACTGTGGTGTTGGAGAAGACTCTTGAGAGTCCCTTGGACTGCAAGGGACCAACCAATCCTAAAGGAAATCAGTCCTGAATAGCCATTGGAAGGACTGATGCTCAAGCGGAAGTTTCAATACTTTGGCCACCTGATGCGAAGAACTGACTCATTTGAAAAGACCCTGATGCTGGGAAAGATTGAAGGCAGGAGGAGAAGGTGGACGACAGAAGATGAGATGGTTGGATGACATCACCAATTCGATGGACATTTGTTTGAGCAAGCTCTGGGAGTCGGTGATGGACAGTGCAGCCTGGCGTGCTGCAATCCATGAGGTCACAAAGAGTCGGAGATGACTGAGCGACTAAACTGAACTTAAGCTCTTCTTAAAAGGTACTTTAGCAACATCATTACTGTTCTAATGGTCATCGTGTCAACATACTACTTTGAATAACAGTACCATTTTGAGAATGCTACACTCCTATCTCTGCTTCTGCTTTTAATCCATTATTAGCACGGCAGCTAAGGTGATCTGTTCCAAAGCAGTAAGTCAAATGATGTCACTTATTGCTTAAAGCTTTGCTTCCCCCTATATTTAGGGAGTCTAAAGGCCTATCTTTGATACCTTGCCAGACCTGGCTTCTGCTTACTTCTACAACTTTTTCTCCTGCCACTCTTCAATATATATTCTTTGTTTCAGTTAGCATTGATCTATCTAGACCATCCTAACAGCCCTTGCATATCTTATTCCTTCTAACTGGAATATTCCCTTCCCCTTTGCCTTGTTTAAATCCTACCCATTCTTTAAATCTCAGATCTAGTGTCAGTTCTTCAGGCAAGATTTCTTTGCCCATCACATATCTTATTGGGTCTCTAAGGACATCATCTATTTCCTTTTCATGATTGCTATAATTACATTAAAGACATGTTATTCTCAATAGAATGTCAGTTTCACAAGGACAAGAATCTTGTCTTTCTCATGGTAAAGTATCCTTAATGCCTGCTAAGTACATGTTAAATATCAGCATTTATCAAGTTAATTGAATTAAGGGATATTTAATTTAGATTGTGCTTGTATCGTGTGTGTGTGTGTGTGTGTGTGTGTATGTGTGAAGGTGGATTTTAAGACCCATTTGGCATAATATACTGTACTTGACTTCAAAGTCAGAGGTTCAGATGGTTTATTTCTGATTTTACCAATGTCTAAACACTCCTCTGGTAGGCCCAAGGGAATGTGAAATATAAGGTTGGAAATATTTGATAGATACCAAGTAGCAATATGTGCCCAGGCATTAATTCTCTTATTTTTGCATGTTAAATTAGACTGTTTTATTAAAGTTTGGTTGAAGAATAGAACAATTTGTTAGAGAGTATAGATAAGTGTGCTAAATAAAAATCCTGCTAACTTTTCTGTCTGTAAAGTGACTCTTTAGGTTTAAATGGAGTAAAAAAAGTCCTTTAATTGCAGATGAATTATTGCTTCCTGCCAGTTCATTACTATATAGGTAATGCAGTTTGCTAAGCTCATTTGGGCCAGATTGTCTCTTACTGAATCTTTGATTGTTCCAATTGTGATGTTTTGTAGATAACTCTTGAGACAACTCCTAAGCACATAGAATAAGTTGCACAGTGGAATGCTAATTCTAATTTTATTGAGGAAAGTATTGCCTTGAATTAGTTTTTTTTAAAAACATGAATCCATGTTTCTCTTTTAATATCACATGATCAGAATGTCAGCAAAAGCCAGAAATAGCTGTTTACTTTTACTTTGCTTTAATGAATTTTCCAAGTATAAAGATTCTGGCAACTCATCTTTAAGACTACCCATTCCTATTGTGGAATAGAACTCCCAAAATTCCACCACGTGTCAATGAGTGAACATCATAAGACTGAAGTGGTGAAGTATTTGTTGAGCTGATTCCATTTCAAGATACTTAAGGCACCTGAAACCCAAAGGATATGAAAAGGGAGCCTGAAGATGGAGGTTTAAATCATAAGGACTCCAGATTGCCCAACTTGCCTGGAATGTCTATAAGAAGTAACTTTAAGAATGATGGATTTGGTGTGTAATCTAGGACTGTGAATTTAACGTGTAAACATAAGGTTGAAAAGAGAAATAAAAATCCATCAACAGTAATTTTCTATCATGATATCAAATGATTGATTTGATTGATTTAAGTTTCCTTGAGTTGTAATTTATATACAATACAATTCATTGATTTCAAGTGTATAATTCACACTGTTCTCCATAGTGGCTACATTAGTTTGCATTCCTGCCAACAGTGTAAGAGGGTTCCCTTTTCTCCACACCCTTTCCAGCATTAGTAATTTTTGGTATATTCAGAGCTGTGCAACTATTATCACTATCTAACCCCTTCAATTCAGTTCAGTTCAGTCACTCAGTCATGTCTGACTCTTTGCGACCCCATGAACTACAGCAAGCCAGGCCTCCCTGTCCATCACCAACTCCCAGAGTCAACCCAAACCCATGAGTCGGTGATGCCATCCAACCATATCATCCTCTGTTGTCCCCTTCTCCTCCTGCCTTCAATTTTTCCCAGCATCAGGGTCTTTTCCAATGAGTCAGCTTTTCATGTCAGGTGGCCAAAGTATTGGAGTTTCAGCTTCAACATCAGTCCTTCCAATGAACACCCAGGACTGATCTCCTTTAGGATGGACTGTTTGGATCTCCTTGCAGTCCAAGGGACTCTCAAGAGTCTTCTCCAACACCACAGTTCAAAAGCATCAATTCTTCTGCACTCAGCTTTCTTTATAATCCAACTCTCACATCCATACATGACCACTGGAAATACCATAGCCTTGGCTAGATGGACCTTTGTTGGCAAAGCAATGTCTCTGCTTTTTAATATGCTGTCTAGGTTAGTCTTAACTTTCCTTCCAAGGAGTAAGCACCTTTAATTTCATGGCTTCAGTCACCATCTGCAGTGATTTTGGAGCCCAGATAAATAAAGTCAGCTACTGTTTCCACTGTTTCCCCATCTATTTGCCATGAAGTGACAGGACCAGATGCCATGATCTTAGTTTTCTGAATGTTGAGCTTTAAGCCAACTTTTTCACTCTCCTCTTTCACTTTCATCAAGAGGCTCTCTAGTTCTTCTTCACTTTCTGCCATAAGGGTGGTATCATCTGCATATCTGAGGTTATTGATATTTCTCCCGGCAATCTTGATTCCAGCTTGTGCTTCCTGCAGCCCAGTGTTTCTCATGATGTACTCTGCATAGAAGTTAAATAAACACAGTGGCAATATACAGCGTTGAGGTACTCCTTTTCCTATTTGGAACCAGTCTGTTGTTCCATGTCCAGTTCTAACTATTGCTTCCTGACCTGCACACAGATTTCTCAAGAGGCAGGTCAGGTGGTCTGGTATTCCCATCTCATGGGAATTTTTTGTCTAACCCCTTGACAAACATTAATATACTTTCTGTCTCTCTGAATTTGCCAATCTGGACATTGCATATAAACAGAATCATTCAATATATGGTTTCTTGTGACTGGTTTCTTTCACTTAGCTAAATGTTTTCAACATTAATCTGTATAGATCAATGTATCATTACTTCTTTCCTTTTCATTGCCCCATAAGATTTCATTGAATACAACCTTTTATATATCTGTTCATTAGTTGATGGACATTTAAATTGTTTCTACTTTATGGCCATTATAAATACTGCTACTACATACATTTCTGTATAAGTCTTTGTGTAGACATATATTTTCAAATTTGAAAGTATATATTTAGAAATGATATTGCTGGATCATTTGGTGATTCTATGTTTAATCTGTTAAGGAGCTGCCAAACTTTCCCAAAGTAGGTGTACCAATTTACATTACCACCAGTGATGTATTGTTACAATTTCCCCACATTCTTCTCCAAACTTGTTGTTATCCTTAATCATAGATATTCTAGAGGGCATTAAGTGTTATTTCATTGTGATTTTCATTTCATTAATGGCTAATGATGAGTATCTTTTCATGGGGTTATTAGCTATATGTATATCCATTTGGAGGAATGTCAATTCAGATACCATGGCAATTTTAAAATTGGATTATATGTGTTTTTTTTTATTGAGTTGTAAGAGTTCTTTATGCCTTCTAGGTACAATTCCCTTATCAGATATGCAATCTATAAGTATTTTTGTTTCTTTTTCTTTTTTTTCTATGTATATAAAAATAAAAAATTATATAATAAAACTTATTTCTGTGTATATAAAAATTATTTCTATGTCTTTTCATTTCTTGATGGTATTGTTTGTAACACATAGTTTTAATTTTTCAGAGATTTCCATTTATCTGTTTTTCCTTTGTTGCTTGTACTTTTGACATCATATCTAAGATGTTTTGCCTAAACCAAAGTAACAAAGATTTACTCCTATATTTTATACTAGGAGTTATATTGTTTTAGCTCTTACACTTATGTCTTTGACCCATTTTTAGTTCATTTTTGTATATGATATGAAGTGTAGGGGTCTAAATGCATCCTTTTGTTTGTGCCTATTTAGATTCCCCTATACAATACATTGAGAAGACTATTATTTTCTTCACTGAATGGTCTTGACATTCTTTTTATTAATTTATTTTTAATTGAAGGATTATTGCTTTACAGAATTTTGTTGTTTTCTGCCAAATATCAACATGAATCAGCCATAGGTATACACATGTCCCCTCCTACTTGAACTTCCCTCCCATCTTGCTCCCCATCCCACCCCTCTAGATTGTTACAGTGTCCCTGATTGAGTTCCCTGAGTCATACAGCAAATTCCCTTTGGCTCTCTACTTTACATATGGTAATGTAAGTTTCCATGTTACTCTCTCCATACATCTCACCCTCTCCTTCCTCCCCTCCTCCCACCCGTGTCCATAAGTCTGTTCTCTATATCTGTTTCTCCAATGCTCCCCTGAAAATAAATTCATCCATATCATCATTTAGATTCCACATATGTGCGTTAACATATAATATTTATCTTTCTCTTTTTGACTTACTTCACTCTGTATAATAGGCTCTAGGTTCATTCACCTAATTAGAACTGATTCAAATGTGTTCCTTTTTATGGCTGAGTAATAAATATTCCATTCTATATATGTACCACAGCTTGTTTATCCATTCATCATTTGATGGACATCTAGGTTGCTTCCATCTTCTAGCTATTGTAAATAGTGCTGCCATTAGGGCACATATATCTTTTTCAAGTTTTGTTTCCTCAGGGTATACACCTACTATTGGGATTGCTGGGTCATACTGTGGTTTTATTCCTAGTTTTTTAAGGAATCTCCATACCGTCTTTCATAGTACTGTATCAATTTACATCCCCAGCAACAGTGGAAGAGGGTTTCCTTTTCTCCACATTCTCTCCAGCATTTATTGTTTGTAGACTTTTTGATGATGGCCATTCTGACTTGTGTGAGGTGATATCTCATTGTACTTTTGATTTGCATTTCTCTAATAATGAGAAATGTTGAGCATCTTTTCATGTGTTTGTTAGCCATCTGTATGTCTTCTTTGGAGAAATGTATACCTAGGTCTTTCCCCCACTTTTTGATTGGGTTGTTTGTTTTTCTGGTATTGAGTTGTATGAGCTGCTTGCATATTTTGGAAATTAATCCTTTGTCAGTTGTTTCATTTTCTCCCTTTTTGGAGGTTGCCTTTTCACCTTGTTTATAGTTTCCTTTGCTGTGCAGAAACTTTTAAGTTTAATTAGGATCCACTTGTTTATTTTTGTTTTTATTTCCATTACTCTAGGAGGTGGGTCATAGAGGATCTTGCTTTGATTAATGTCATTGAGTGTTCTGCCTATGTTTTCTTCTAAGAGTTTTATGGTTTCTGGTCTTACACTTAGGTCTTTAATCCATTTTGAGTTTATCTTTGTGCATGGTGTTAGGAAGTGTTCCAATTTCATTCTTTTACACATAGCTGTCCAGTTTTCCCATCACCACTTATTGAAGAGGCTATCTTTTCCCCATTGTATATTCTTGCCTCCTTTGTCAAAAATAAGGTACCCATTGGTGTGTGAGTTTATTTCTGGGCTCTCTATCGTGTTCCATTGGTTATATTTCTGTTTTTGTGTCAGTACCATGCTGTCTTGATGACTGTAGCTTTGTAGTATAGTCTGAAATCAGGAAAGTTGATTCCTCCAGCTCCATTCTTCTTTCTCAAGACTGCTTTGGCTATTTGGGGTCTTTTGTTTTTCCATATGAACTGTGAAATTTTTTGTTCTGGTTCTTTGAAAAATGCCATTGGTAGTTTGATAGGGATCACACTGAATCTGTAGATTGCATTTGGTGGTATGGCCATTTTTACAGTATTGATTCTTCCAACCCAGGAATATGGGATATCTATCCATCTGTGTATGTCATCTTATATTTCTTTCATCAGTGTCTTATAATTTTCTGTATACAGTCATTTTGTCTCCTTAGGTAGGTTTATTCCTAGATATCTTATTATTATTTTTGTTGTTGTTGCAATAGTGAATAGTATTGGTTCCTTAATTTCTACTTGACACACTTGAAAATCAGTTGGCCAAAAGCTTATGTTCGGGACTGTCAATTCTGTCAGTTGATCTGTAGGTTATCCTTATGCCAGTACTAAGCTATCTTGATTATTGCGGTTTTGTAAGTTTTTTTTTTTTTTTTCCTAATTGGAAAGTATGTCAGTATTCCAACCTTCTTCTTTTTTAACAATATTTTGGCTATTCTGGGTCCATTACATTTTCAGAGGAATTTTAGAATCAGCTTGTCAATTCCTGCAAGAAAGGATCTGGGATCTTTCTAGGAATAATATTAAATCTGTATGTTGATTTGGGGAATATTCCCTTCTTAAAAATATTGGCTCTTCTGATTCATAAACCTGGAATATTTTTCTCTTTTGACATTAAAATTTTTCACTTTTTTTTTTTTTTGCAGTGTTCAGAATATTGGTTTTGTCCTTTTAGGGTTAAATTTAGTCCTAATGCTTTTCTTATTTTTGGTGCTATTTAAGTGGAATTATTTTCTTAATTCCCATTTTAGTTTATTCACTGGTAGTATATATAAATACTATTGGATTTTGTATGTTCATCTTATATCTTGCAATTTTGTTGAACTAGTTAATTCTAGTGTTAAAGTTATCTTAGTATTTTTATATAGAAAATAATATCATCTGCAAATAAAAAGAGATAGCTTAATTTTCCCTTCCAATCTATATGCCTTTTATAATTTTTCTTGTATAATTGCCTGTTTATAACCTCCAATGCATCATTGAGTGAAAGTAGTGAGAGCAGACATCTTTGTCATGTTCTTGATCTTACAGGGAAAGATTTTAGTATTTCACCATTACTTATGATGTTACTTCTAGATTTTCTTATGGAAGTCCTTTATCATATAGAGGAATTTCCCTTTTATCCCTGATTTTCTAAGTGTTTTTATCCCGAAAGTGTTAACCAGCAAAAAGGAGATCAAAAAATAGAACATAAGTTGGAATGGGTTAATTTTTTGAAAGACTTCAAGAAACAATTGGAATTATCCTAGGGTACAGTTGGGCATTTATAGAAAAGTTTTGGGATATATTGAAAAAGTATGAGAACATGAGGGATCTGGAGACAAAGTTTACAAATTAAGACTCATGATGATCACATTTTTTCTTTTAAATAAAAAGAGAGTACTGTTTATTTACTGAATTGATCTTTACGAGACTAAATTAGAATACATATTACCAAGTCTTTAACTTTTTATGTTGGTTAATTTTCACGGACAGTTATGTCTGGTGAACCAGTTGATACCTAGGAACCTAAAGAGGTTAAAACAAGGACATTTTAAAATGGGAAAACATTAACAATTACTTCTGTAGGAAAAATTGAGTAGCATTATGTAATTGGAGGGTGTAAGGAGATGCCTGGGTTCATGCTTTGTGGTGGCGGTGGACATGTGTTATAGGACAGCAGGATAAATAGTTTTCAATTCTAAAAGCTAGGAGAGAAGAGATGTCTAAGTGTAGCTTCAAAGAATTGTACCTATTAACCAGTGAAGAGAAATTATTAAGTCGTTAATGTGTTGCCTCCATGTAAATTATCTCTTCTTTGACAAAGACATGTGTGCTTGTGCTATACCACTCTCCCCTATGACCTTGTCTACCTGGCACACTTATGTTCCTTCTCCAAGCATCACTTCCTCCGGAAAATCTTCTCTGACTTCCTCAAGCAGAAGTAGTAACAGAAACAGTACCAATAACAATAAGCAACATGTACTAATGGCTGGTCCTGTGTCTGCTAATGGGCTAGGCATTTTACATGTATTACATATAATGCAAACAACAACCTTATGAAGTAAGTACTAATTTTCAACCTTATGAAGTAGATACTAAGTAGGTAAATGGAAGGTCACAGCCTTTAGGTAACTCAGCCAAAGTCAGATTAGTGAAACTGGGGCTCACAAGGCTGCACTGTCCTTCTTCAAAGTGCTTAATAAGCTAGATAATGTATGATACGCACCCTTCTATCATTCAGTAGAAACCTCCTATAATACAAAGCAGTAAATAACATTTTGTTTTCTCTCTCACTTAATATGACAAAATTACTCATTATTTTATAGTTCGTTGGGCACAATGTTTTCATCACCATTTTATAATTAAAAATATAGGAAACAGAACATGTACAACTAGATGTTGTCATTTATCTAAACCTAGAAGCCAAAATTAGATACATTACACTATTAGATGAAAGTTCATTAATATGAATATTCTGACACCTCCATGTTGTTTTTATTACTTGACATTTAGAGTTAGATACGGTGTCCTTCATGCTAAATATTTCAAGGAATTTAACCCCATTTCTTGTGTTGGTAATGTCTCTTTATCAGCAATCAACAGTTACTATTGTTCCTGATGGGAAAGCTTTTTTTTTTTGTCTGTGTGTGAAATATGGATTGTTTAGTCTGACTCCAATTGACTGCTTGTACAGGGAAAGTTACTTATCTCACTTTTCCCATATTTTACACTAAAGTAATGTTAGTTTTTTTCTTAAAATACCATAGAACTTCAATTAGCTATAGAAAAAGGAAGATGTAAGCATTAATGGGATTAAAAAAGTTATTTGGCATGGTTGTGAACAGAGAAGGTAGCCTTTTAGCTTCTACCACTCAATTCTAGTTGAAAATCTTTTAACAATGTATCACAGAAGCAGTAGAGTACAAGAATAATAGATAAAGTCAAATTTGTTAATGAAAAACAAACCAAAAACAAAAGATTGGCCTCCTGAAACATAAATTGGTGAACCTAATATCCATGCTAGAAAAATCCTAGAAATCAACTATTTAACTTTTGAAAAGACTTCTGCTTTCTCCAACCTCCTGCCCTCCCTTCTTGTCAGATAAACTTGCCAGTTGTTTCACAGAGAATGTAGAACAACAAGATGGCAATTTCCCACCATAAGATCTTATAAACTTACCTCTGCCTTCACCTATTATTTCTGCCTTCTGTCCGTTTCTACTTGAAAAATCAAAAAAGTTCCATGCATGACAAATCTTTCCATTTGAGCTCCAGAAATTTTTCTTCATCCATGTATTTCTTTAGGTGTCTTGCTCTGTAAATTAACCTTGTGTTTTCTTTTTCTTCAACTAGTTCCTTTTTTCTTGTTACTTGCCCTCAACTTAAAAAAAATTAATTTATTTATTGTAATTGAAAGCTAATTACTTTACAATATTGTAGTGGCTTTCGCCATACATCGACACGAGTCAGCCACGGGTGTACACATGTCTCCCATACTGAACCCCCCCTCCCTACCCCATCCCTCAGGGTCCTCCCAGTGCACTGGCCCTGGGCGCCCTGTCTCATGCATCAAACATGCATCGAGCCTGTTTCACATATGGAAATATACACGTTTCAATGCTAATCTCTCATATCATCCCACCCTTGCCTTCTTCCACAGAGTCCAAAAATTTGTTCTTTATCTCTGTCTCTTTTGCTGTCTCGCATATAGGGTCATCATTACCATCTCTCTAAGTTCCATATATATGTGTTAATATACTGTATTGGTGTTTTTCTTTCTGACTTATTTCACTCTGTATAATTGGCTCCAGTTTCATCCACCTCATTAGAACTGAGTCAAATGCATTCTTTTTAATAGCTGAATAATATTCCATGGGGTATATGTACCACAACTTTCTTATCCATTCATCTGCCAATGGACATCTAGCTTGCTTCCATGTCCTAGCTATTGTAAACAGTACTGCAGTGAACATTGGGTTACACGTGTCTCTTTCAGTTCTGGTCTCCTCGGTGTGTATGCCCAGCAGTGGGCTTGCTAGGTCGTATGACAGTTCTATTTCCAGTTTTCTAAGGAATCTCCACACTGTTTTCCATAGTGGCTGTACTAGTTTGCACTACCACCAACAGGAGGGTTCCTTTCTCTCCACACTCTCTCCAGAATTTATTGCTTGTAGACATTTGGATAGCAGCCATTCTGACCAGCATGAGATGGTACCTCATTGTGGTTTTGATTTGCATTTCTCTGATAATGAGTGATGTTGAGCATCTTTTCATGTGTTTGTTAGCCATCTGTATGTCTTCTTTGGAGAAATGTCTATTTAGTTCTTTGGCCCATTTTTTCAGGTCTCTCATACTTACTAAAGAAAAATATATTCTGGTATTATTTCCTCAAATCTATAAGCCCAGTCCAATCATGATAAAAATATCAAATTTGTTTAGAAAATTTCTGACCCCATTGTGTAAACTTAGACACACCCTCTCTTTCCTATCATAGTTAATTTGTGAGAGTTGTCACCACTCACTCACTGTTCTACTTCCTTACTTTCAATTTACTCTTCAGTTTATGTATATAGTCTGGTTCTAACCATGCTACTCCACTGATTCTGATTTTGGCAGTCTTCTCTTGGCTAACAGCCTTTCCTTGGCTACATATAAAGGACACTTTTTTAGCTTTTGACTCACTTAATTACCCAGTAGCATTTAACATAGTTGTCATTCTTGAAATATGCTATTCTCTTGGCTTCCCTCCTGGTTTTCCTTGTACTTCTCTTGTTACTTTTTTCCTCAGTCACTTTTGTAAACTTCTCTGAACCTGCCCATCTCTTAAATGTTGGTGTTCTTTAGGGGCTCTGTCCTGACCCACATTTTAATCTTGCCTCTATTCTTTGGTAATTCAGCTATTTCTGTGATATTAAATACCAACTCTATGCTTAAGACTACCAAATATATATCCCCAAGTGTCTTTCTTTAACTCCTATGAATATCACCAATTTCCCACTGAACATTCATGCTTAGATGTACTATAGGCAATTCAATCATTTCACAATCTGGCCCTTGCTTACCTCTCCAATGTAGACTCTCTCTTTTCCTCCTATCTAACACTGTATTGAACTCAGTCCAGTGAATGTACCATGCTCTCTCAGAACAATACTCTCTATCATGGTCTACGTTTCATCTTAGAGGTCACTTTCTCCAGAAAGTGTTCTTTTTCTCCTAACTGTGGATTTTTTTCTCTCCTCTTTTCTCTCAAAACACTCTGTGTTTCTCCTCTCATTATATTTAAGACAGTCGTTGTTGTTACCTGTTTGTTTTCTTCTACTAGACTGTAATCCTGAGGAAGGTAGATACCATTAACTATCATGTTTCTGTTCATATCCTGGTTGTAGGCACACGCTACATTCATCAGATGCATACATATGGATTTTAGGATCAACTCAGGCTAAAAAAGTCTGTTGTTTTCTTTTGACAGAGTTTTTACACTGATAAATCATATGAAAGCCTTGCCTATCAATTAAGTTCTCTCTCATGATGAGATATGCCAATATGAGCTAGTACAGTTAAATGGATTCATAAACAGTTGATCAATCAGATTAACGATCATGCAAACATGTAGAGAGGTTTATAGATGCAGTCTCCAAGTTTGTTTTCTATGTCCTATCTTATTCAGAATTTTTTATTATCTACTTCTTTAAAAGCAGAGAAAACCACCTTATGAAATATTCAGGTGATGTAAATCTGCTGCTGCTGCTAAGTCACTTCAGTCGCGTCTGACTCTGTGCGACCCAATAGACAGCAGCCCACCAGGTTCCCCCTTCCCTGGGATTCTCCAGGCAAGAACACTGGAGTGGGTTGCCATTTCCTTCTCCAAAGCATGAAAGTGAAAAGTGAAAGTGAAGTTGCTCAGTCGTATCCGACTCTTAGCGACCCCATGGACCGCAGCCCACCAGGCTCCTCCATCCATGGGATTTTCCAGGCAAGAGTACTGGAGTGGGGTACCATTGCCTTCTCTGGATGTAAAGCTAGGTGGGAGACTTATTTTAAAATGAATAATATCCTTATAGTTTGAATTGATCTTGATAATTTATGATATTAATAGATTAAAAGTTACATATTTTCATTTCATAGGGATTAATATAAAGCTACAATTTAGGATAAAAGTCATTTAATTTCATTTAACATTCAAGAAGAATGGACTTTATATCTACTATGTTCTAGTCACTGGTGCTGAGGATCCAAAAAAGAATAAACCATACTTCCTGCTCTTGACATGGCTATTGTCTAATGAGTATGTTGAATTTAGATCATGACATATAATAGTCTCATTACATTTTATATACTCTGTGTAGAGAATATTTTGTGCTATTCTGGGCATCATTTTTATAGTATATCTTGATATGAATTTTAAATATGTAAATTGTATTTACTCAGGATAGTTTAGATTATGCTTTTATGATAATCCCCAAGTGTCGGTGTTTTATAACAGATTATACCATGTTGACTGGGAGCTCTGTTCTACAGCTTCTCATTCTGGGACCCAGAGTGATGGAGCAACCATTATCTTAAAACCATTTACTGTGGCAGAGAGAAAGATAACTGTAGAAGCTATCATGTTGACAAATAAATGCTGTGGCCCAATAGAGTAAAGCACAAGTGTGAACAATGACCTTTGGTCATAAATAATTGACCAGAACCAGTCACATGCCTCACCAATCATGATGGATGCAGGAAGCTCAATCCTATTATATGCCTGAAGGCATATATAGATTTTTCCCATTATATATGGGATCATATTTGTTTTTCATACATCTTACAGATCTACCCATATCTATGCATAGCTGTCTACCTCAGTCTCTTCAATAGTATTTCATAGTATGGATAGAGCATACTTGATCCAACAATTCCTGTATGGAAAAGTATTTATTGCCAGATTTTCACCATTACGACACATCCTGCATTGACCATCCTTTTACATGTATATATTTCTGTGCCTATGTATTTGGGTTTCTGTAGTATAGAATCCTAGAAAAATAATTCCTGAGCACTTTAAATTTTGCCAAGTACTGCTAATTTGCCTTCTAAAATGCTATACCAATTTATAATCCATAAGCAGTGCATGAAAGTATACATTCCACTTCGGGAAGTATTTTGACACATTTGTATTGAAGGAAGAAAGAGTTGGAGAATGAAGGATATAGAAACTATCTAGCCATGAGTAAAGGTTGAAGACTTTTTTCTCTAGACGGCTTGTGAATCTTTCCATCCACTATTAGGTTTGCTCATTGGACCAACCCTGGGAAAGATTTATCCCTTTCGCCTGTGACATTTCTGGTTATATCGTAATGGTTAGAACTCAACTACATGTCCAGTCATAAGGAGGACTGGGAAATGAAGACTCTGTTTTGGAGGACTGTGTGCCAAGCCAAAATCTGTGATTTTTATAATTACTACAGAAAGAAGAAATGATAGTTTGAGAGATAGTCAGTTTCTATCATGCCCCTAGACCTCTAGAGTTGCTTATAACCAATTTTTTCCTCTTTATTTGCTTCTCTTTTGACCCTCTTTTTCTTTTCTGCTATCTCTTAGACGTTCCTCCTCCATAATTCCTCTTACTTCTTGTTTCCCTTTCTTTATCAATAGTCAACTTTTTGTGTCTCCATTACCCTCATTTGATTAGCCTCTGCTTCTCTATTTTATCTATCTCTCAATTTCTCCTCTGTGTGTATTTTTTCTCTTTCCATCTGTTTCTCTAGCTGTCTCTGTCTTCCTACTTCTGTATTTCTGGCTTCCTTGGTTTCAGTCTCCATGTCTCTTTGTTTTGACTTCAATTTGTAACTATTAAAAGTAATAGTAGAATGGGCTGACATGCCATACAGTTGTTTTCATATAATAGGAAGGAGTTAAGGGCATGGGGGATAGGGCATCAAATGATTTCTTGATTGGTTGATGGCTGGACTATATAACTATGGAAGTTTTCCAAATTTGAGTCAAATTGAGAACCAACTTTTCCTTCTGAGTAGGTAGAATCTAATTTAAATTATTGTATCTTTGTTTCCTGATGGAAAATATAAGACCTCAGGGCCATCTCTGTATGAATACCAGACTTCATTGCAGATGACTGTAGAATTAGAAGATATAAGAGATTGAGATGAATGTGTGTTAGAACTGCCTTTGAAAGTTAATTATCTTTATATATAATCTGTGATATATATGTGGATTGTGTTTGTGTTTGTAATTTCTAATTTGTTTGAGATTATATCAACATATATATGACTGGCTGGTCCAAATGACTGGAAGACATCATAAATAACAAAATTGTCTCTCACAAGATTGTATTAAGAAATGATATAATCAAATATTCTCTGCAACCTAGCTGATATATCTAGTTGACTCTTTCAATTGTGTCAAAATATATTCATAAGTTAAACGTGTTTTGGCTTCTAGAGTCAAGAGAACATCATACAGATATTTTAAAAAATTAACATGAACCAGGATTCTGACATGCCTAGTACTTTTTAAAGGAGGAAGAAAGTAAAGTGGAGAAGGTAATTTACAAACTATACTTGAAAATCTTTTGAGCATGACATTGTTATTACAGTTATCTGTCAAAGCATTTAGTTCAATTACATTTTTGGAAACTCTCTTGTCAAGATGGCCCTACTCGTATTAAGATTTGGTACTCAAAGGAGAGGAATACTAATACCTTCATTAGCCATTGTGCCAGTGTCTTCAGGTTTCAGAATTGCTCATTTGGCCTTTTAGAATTTTTACATACTGAACACAGGGAATCAGTAAATACAAATCCCTCAGGGGGATATGAACTTTAGGAATGAGGATCACTGCATATTTATAGCCACAGTAAGAGGAAGACCCTTTTTGGGGGAAGAAAAGTAATTTCAAAATAATTGAATAGCAGCATAATTGCCATCATATAAAATACACATGCTTCTGCACACTTTCTTCACACAACAGTAAGTTGGTTGTAAAAATCACCAAGAGGAAAAAGTTTTAATGTAATAAACATAAATTTCAGTATAAGATTTTCAGGGGGTAACCTGAGCAGCCTCTGACACTTTTAGTGTGTAAACACATGTGTGGAGACGTATATTGGGAATCCAGTGGTCACATTTCTTGATCAGTTACTGTATTTCAGGTTATTTGCTGTTGCAGATGAACATTGCTATGAGACTGATTGCAATGGCCTTTCTTTTTGACTGTTTGAATTGATTGTTTGGCAGATTTTGCCTTTCAGTGGCAAATCTGAATCACCTACTGAACATGGTACCAAAAACTCTTCTTACTTTATATTCCCTTAGCACTTAACATATACAGGTTGTTCTTTACTGTCTTGTACTTGGCTAAGCACTCTAGTATACATGCATATTAAACAGTAAGAAATTATGTTTTATAATCCTACACATGGTTTATGAGTCCTATAGTATCTTATTACCAGGGCAAATATAGTTTACTAGTGGTTAACAGCTTGGACTTTGTAACCGTAAAGAACTAAAATTAAATCCTTTCTTCCTTAATTTACTATTGTTGTGGCCTTCGATAAGTCACAAGTGTCAGTTTTCTGAAAAGTAAAATGAAGATAATAATAGTTCACAAGGTCATTAATAGGTTACAGTTCAGTGCATTGTCTGGCACACAGAAAATGCTCAATAAGTTATTATCATAAAATGTAATAGTTATTCATCAAAGTTTGTTGAATTAATAAATGCTTCTGCAGAAATAGGATTGGCAAGTATACAGAGTAAAAAACTCAATACATTATTTTTCTAATCCCCACTGACTTGAATTGACAAGACAGGGTGTATATGGAACAATTTTGTGGTTAACATATTCAATTCCAATGATGACTTTGCTAGTCAAAGTCAAGAATTAAGCATTTTGTTTCATAGATAATAGGAAGGGGTCAATTAAGCAAGAAAATAGAAGTATCTTTTGTCAGCTATTTTCTACTCTTAATATCTCTGAATAACAGATATGAAATATAGTTCTTTGGGTGAAAATTGTAACTACAGGGTAAAGTAATGTTTTTTAAAGTCTTTTTCAAATAATCTTTAATTTTATCATCATTGATGAAATATTAAAATCCATAATATGATATTCTATGTTGGCAAATTATAGCCCTTACAAACTGTCAACTTTTAGATAGAAATAGTAAAGATACAGTCATGAATAAGAGGGGTTGAGGGTAGGGAGAACACGGAAGACTCATAATATCTATAACCAACAAGGTTGAGTTGGTGAGTGAGTGAATACAGTAGGAGGAACTAAATCAGAGATGAACCAATATCCAGTGTTCTTATAAAAGTCACTGGGGGTGTGATAGAAGTTCTAAATAAAATTGAGACAGGATAAGAGACCTGGAATGTGCTTGTGGTTCAGGGAAAATTTGAATAATGAGCCTTCTTTTGAAAGCACAGAGTGTACATAATCTTTTGAGCTGGAAATTGGACAGTTGTTATAAAAGAAAGAATTGTGTGGAGCTTATAATGGCATTTTCACAGTCTTGGTATAGGCTCTCTCCCAAAAGCAGACCCAAAGACAAAAATTAATTTATTAGAGTTTCTCAGGCAGCACAGTGGTAAAGAATGTGCCTGCCAATGCAGGAGATGCTGGTTTGATCCCTGGGTTGGGACAATCCCCTAGAGTAGGAAATGGCAACCCACTCCAGTATTCTTGCCTAAGAAATCCAGTGGACAGTGGAACCTGGCAGGGTACAGTCCATGGGGTTGCAAAGAATCGAAAGTGACTGAGCAGACAGTTTATTTGGGAGGTGATCTCAGCAAGTACTGAAAGGGAATGGCAAGGTCAGAGTAGAAAGGAGGAAAATCAGAGTGTTAATGAGTAGTTTGCCACTTAAACCTACTGGAACATTCCAAGAGGTGAGAAAGCTGGGCTATTTATTCACCAACTCCTATCATTGAATGGGAATCACTCATGGTGCATTAACAACTTGGAACTTCCAGTCAGCCTTCTATGCTATTCAAGCTACTTTTGCAGATAGAGAAGCACCTCTGGCAAAGACACATAGGAATACTTCTATGCAGATGACTTTTGGGAGGGCCAAGAGGATATAAGTATGGTACCAAGAGAGTCTGCTACAGCAGAAGATGGGCCCATCTCAGATTTGAATAATTGCTTATTAGATAATGGACTCTGGCTCAGTGGTAAGTAATCCACCTGCCAATGTAGGAGTTCTGGGTTCGGTCCCTGGCTTGGGAAGATGCCCTGGAGGAGGAAATGGCAACCCACTCCAGTATTCTTGCCTGGGAAATCCCATGGACAGAGGAAACTGTCAGGTTTTCGTCCACAGGGTCTGAAAAGAGTCAGATACGACTTAGTAACTAAAACAACAACAACAATATATTAAATAAGATATATTCTATTTCAAATAAATGGGTAACTTGGGGGGGGGGACACTGAAAGCTACAATTTATTTGTATTATTGAACCCTTGATATGATGTATTCTACATTGATATTCTCCTTTAGTTTATTAAAATATTTACTGATAACCTATCATGTATCAAGCTCTATGATAGATGCTGAGAATATAACAGTTAATGACTAAGTGACTGCCCTCATAGCTTACATTCTAGTGGTCAAGGAGTGGGTAAACACAACCAAGCTAATAAATGTAACTGATTTACTAAGTTTCAACTCATTGAAATATAAACATGAAATGGTACAATTTTTTCCTAATAATTGCTACTTCAAGTGCTGTACTGTACTTCCTTTTGCCCGTAGGAGTCAGGGAAAGTAGTAAACATTTCAGTCTAATGCTATCATTCATCACATGTTTTCTGAGTTTCATTCTGGTTTTAAAGTCTTTATCTTAGTCCAAGATTCTGTCTGATTCAAATATTGTGTCATCCTTTTTTTTTTCCAAACAGATGAGACGTGTGGCTCTCATGGCTAGGAATTTGGTGTGTGCATGGTAGGTTTTCATGCATTACCCCTTTCCACCTCTTTTCTCTGTACTTTTTCCTTTGGTGTTTCATTGGAGAGATGTGACTGGAGAAAAGAGAGGGGGAAAATGCTTTGATTGCTTGTGCCTTTCTCCTTGGTTGGTCATAAACAACTCTTCTAGCTGTCTATGTGTGTGGCATAAATAGGTAGTAGTTACTACAGGCTAATGAGATTCTCCTCCAAGCGTCTCCTCTGGATGTTGGAAATCCCTGGCAAGATTTGATTTCCCTCAGAGTTGCAACTGGTGGCATCATACTTTCCTCTCAATTGTACTCATTTTGCCCCATGTTCCAAAGCCTATGACAAGAATCATCTATGTACCCAGTCTTATGTAGATCTTTGGTAATATGTCAAATCCAACTGGGAAAGACTGAGGGCAGGAGAAGGGCGTGACAGAGAATGAGATGGTTGGATGGCATCATCAAATCAATGGGCATGAGTTTGAGAAAAACCAGGAGATAGTGAAGGACAGGGACAGAAACTTGGTGTGTGTTCAAGATGAGTAGGGATTAGTTTTGGCCCCTTGGTCATCTGGAAATCACGAACACACCATCTTGCCCCAGGGCTCTTTATTCCTCCTTCAGTGGTACAAGGGAAGTCCAGCATGTCAACTGGACATTCTTTGTTATCAAAGAAAGCCTTATCAAGCAAAGTCTCTTTGTTATCAAAAGACCTCCTCTTCCTTCTGAGGACTCTGTTTATTGATGGAGTTGGGAGGCAGTATGATAAGGAACTCAGTTCAGTGCAGTTCAGTCTCTCAGTCGTGACCAACTCTTTGCAACCCCATGAATCGCAGCACGCCAGGCCTACCTGCCCATCACAAACTCCCGGAGTTTACTCAAACTCATGCCCATCAAGTCGATGATGCCATCCAGCCATCTGATCCTCTGTCGTCCCCTTCTCCTCCTGCCCCCAATCCCTCCCAGCACCAGGGTCTTTTCCAATGAGTCAACTCTTCGCATGAGGTGGCCAAAGTATTGGAGTTTCAGCTTCAGCATCAGTCCTACCAATGAACACCCAGGACTTATCTCCTTCAGGATAGACTGGTTGGATCTCCTTGCAGTCCAAGGGACTCTCAAGAGTCTTCTCCAACACCACAGTTCAAAAGCATCAATTTTTCGGCGCTCAGCTTTCTTCACAGTCCAACTCTCACATCCATACATGACCACTGGAAAAACCATAGCCTTGACCAGATGGACCTTTGTTGGCAAAGTAATGTCTCTGCTTTTTAATATGCTATCTAGGGTGATCATAACTTTCCTTCCAAGGAGTAAGCGCCTTTTAATTTCATGGCTGCAGTCACCATCTGCAGTGATTTTGGAGCCCCCAAAAACAAAGTCTGACACTGTTTCCACTGTTTCCCCATCTATTTCCCATGAGGTGATGGGACCAGATGCCATGATCATAGTTTTCTGAATGTTAAGCTTTAAGCTAACTTTTTCACTCTCCTCATTCACTTTCATCAAGCGACTTTTTAGTTCCTCTTCACTTTCTGCCATAAGGGTGGTGTCATCTGCATATCTGAGATTATTGATATTTCTCCCAGAAATCTTGATTCCAGCTTGTGCTTCTTCCAGTCCAGCATTTCTCATGATGTACTCTGCTCTATAAATTAAATAAGCATGGTAACAATATACAGCCTTGACGTACTCCTTTTCCTATTTGGAACCAGTCTGTTGTTCCATGTCCAGTTCTAACTGTTGCTTCCTGACCTGCATACAGGTTTCTCAAGAGGGAGGTCAGGTGGCCTCGTATTCTCATCTCCTTCAGAATATTCCACATTTTATTGTGGTCCACACAGTTGAACGCTTTGGCATAGTTAATAAAGCAGAAATAGATATTTTTCTGGAACTCTCTTGCTTTTTCGATGATCCAGTGTATGTTGGCAATTTGATCTTTGGTTCCTCTGCCTTTCTAAAACCAACTTGAATATCTGGAAGTTCTTGGTTCACGTATTGCTGAAGCCTGGCTTGGAGAATTTTGAGCATTGCCTTACTAGCATGTGAGATGGGTGCAATTGTGCAGTAGTTTGAGCATTCTTTGGGATTGCCTTTCTTAGGGATTGGAATGAAAACTGACTGTGGGCAGGAATCCCTTAGAAGAAATGGAGTAGCCATCATAGTCAGCAAGAGAGTCCGAAATGCAGTACTTGGATGCAATCTTAAAAATGACAGAATGATCTCTGTTTGTTTCCAAGGCAAACCGTTCAATATCATGGTAATCCAACCCTATGCCCCAACCAGTAACACTGAAGAAGCTGAAGTTGAAAAGTTCTATGAAGACCTACAAGACCTTTTAGAACTAACACCCAAAAAAGATGTCCTTTTCATTATAGGGGACTGGAATGCAAAAGCAGGAAGTCAAGAAACACCTGGAATAACAGGCAAATTTGGCCTTGGAGTACAGAATGAAGCAGGGCAAAGGCTAATAGAGTTTTGCCAAGAGAACGCACTGGTCATAGCAAACACCCTCTTCCAACAACACAAGAGAAGACTCTACACATGGACATCACCAGATGGTCAACTCTGAAATCAGATTGATTATATTCTTTGGAGCCGAAGATGGAGAAGCTCTATACAGTCAGCAAAACAAGACCAGGAGCTGACTGTGGCTCAGATCATGAACTCCTTATTGCCAAATTCAGACTAAAATTGAAGAAAATAGGGAAAACCACTAGACCATTTAGGTATGACCTAAATCAAATCCCTTATGACTATACAGTGGAAATGAGAAATAGATATAAGGGACTAGATCTGATAGATAGAGTGCCTGATGAACTATGGATGGAGGTTCGTGACATTGTACAGGAGACATGGATCAAGACCACCCCCATGGAAATAAATGCAAAAAGGCAAAATGGTTGTTGGAGGAGGCCTTACAAATAACTGTGAAAAGAAGAGAAGCGAAAAGCAAAGGAGAAAAGGAAAGATATTCCCATTTGAATGCAGAGTTCCAAAGAATAGCCAGGAGAGATAAGAAAGCCTTCCTCAGCAATCAATGGAAAGAAATAGAGGAAAGCAACAGAATGGGAAAGACTAGAGATCTCTTCAAGAAAATTAGAGATATCAAGGGAACATTTCAGGCAAAGATGGGTTCGATAAAGGACAGAAATGTTATGGACCTAACAGAAGGAGCAGATATTAAGAAGAGGTGGCAAGAATACACAGAAGAACTGTACAGAAAAGATCTTTACAACCCAGATAATCACAATGATAAGGAACTAGCTGCCCTGAATAGCTGAACTGGTGGCCTCAGGCAACAAACTGGAATTTCCCTGAATTTAAGGTATCAGATGGATCTTTTTCAGTTAATTCTGGGAAAATGAGATACTACCCAGCTCTTGATATCATCTTTTTACTCTTTCATTCTGGACCAGATTCTACACTTCTAGGTACAAACCAATTATTGAGAAAAAAATCTTTATATAGAATTCTGGCTCTTTAAATATTATCCAGTGCCTGTTCTTGTCTTTCCACTCAAATTTGTTTACATTCATTATTTCAGGGATCACTTTGTTTTCACATTTATGGTTCCCTTTGCTGTTTTTCTATCTTGGATTTATAATGAGCCCAGTGCACCTCTTTGATGCTTATATTCTGATTTTTAAAGGATTCTAGATGAATTCTCATACAGGAACTGATTTACTGAAGTCTTAACACAATGGGATAAATACTTAAAAACATTTTTTCCACAAATGCCTACTGATCATGGTTCAGTCAATCCTATTCCCTTTCGCAGGGTCTTTAGCAATATCTCAGTTCAATTCCATACTTTTCTCAGTTATTTTTCATTTTGAAACAGTCTTATTCCAATTAAGATTCACAGCTGTTGATTCTATTTTATTATTATTTTTAAAATTATTTATTAATTTTTGGCTGTCTTCGTTGCTGCACGGATGTTTCTCTAGTTGTGGCGCAGCGATATTCCTCTTGGTTGTGGTGCAAGAGTTTCTCATTGTGTGTGGATTTCAGGTAATTGCGGCATGCAGGCTCAGTAGTTGTGGCTCCGGGCTCTAGAGCACATGGGCCTAGTTGCTCTGAGGCATGTGGGATCTTCCTGGAACAGAATGGAACCCTTTTCTCTAGCACTTGCAGGCTGATTCCCTACAACTGAGCCACCAGAGAAGCCCTGGTGCTGTAGATTTTAAAGCAGTGTCAAAGTTGAGTAAAAACTATTCCTATCATGTAGCTAAACACAATATTTGTAAGTGCTAATCAGTCTTATGAATAAAACAAGCAAGGAGGTAGGCTTGTGAGTGACAGAGTGAGACTTTAAGATTGGGTAGTCAGGAAAGGCCTGTTTGTGGGACTGAGACCTATAGGATGTTAAAGAATGTAAGTGAAGAGTGGGGAGGGGTATCTCAGCAGGAAGGACCTCACAATGCAAAGGTCACGAGGTGGAAATGACTAAGGCTTATTCCAGTGACAGATATAATGTCTATTGTGGCTGGAGCATAGCCAATGAGGAGCAATAAGATCAAAGAGGTGGCAGGACCCTTCCTGCAGGCCCATGAAATTCTAATGGAAGGAGTTCAGATTTTAACCTAAATCCAGTGGGAAATCATTGAAAAGTTCTAAAGCGGGAAACTTCGACAGATGCAATTGTGAACTTTTGTATTTTCTTCCATTTGCATAAATATAAAGCCAGAAATCACCAAAATGTCATTGTTTCTGTGATGTGCCTTTAAGACATGTGAAATTATAGCTGTTGCTTTGTTGAGGCCAAGATCTGTGATTCAAACTTCATAACCTTTTTTTGACTTTTCAGCTGCCAAGGAAAGTGAACGATGAAGCCACCATTTCTTTTGGCCCTTGTAGTTGGTTCTGTAGTCAGCACAAATTTGAAGATGGTGTCAAAGAGAAATTCTGGTAAGTTGACAGAATTCTGGTTGACAACTTCTCATGATGTGGTCAAAAGTATATGCTTTTTGTGAGCATCTAGAGAGCATCTGTGTCTTTAACTATGAATATCTTTAAACAGAATCACTTGTAATCCAGCTATGTTGGAAAGTAGCCAAAGTAAAAATGAGATTTTAGCCTACCACTGAGAAAATGTTGGGAAACCAGTGGAATTTTGTTCAATTTCAATGGAAGTATACTCTCAGTGGACAATAATTGATTCAGGGCCTTTTTAGGTTTGGTTACATTTGCTAGTGAATATACACCTAGAAGTGAACATTTGCAAATGAGAAGACAGGAAACCTTTCAAAATATATATTCTTTGCCTCCTAATTGCGTCTGCCACACTACAGTTTAAATGAAAGCTTTTGACAAATATCAGTGAGCTTTAGTTCCTCACATCTTCACACTTGCACCAAATCCCTAACAGGCAGAGGTTTAAAGCTTCTAAGTTTGGACATACTAGCTAATTGCCTGAAGAGGAATTTCTTGAGAAGAAATATCTTTCCTAGAATATGGTGATCTGGCAGGCAGCCATGATTGTACTGAGAGATTAGCTGTAGCCAGTAGATATCCCAATCAAATTTTAATCATTGTTTAATAACATTTGGATATATGTCTTTCAGCTTTGATTATACATTTTAGCTATCATTACAAACCATGCATGAGATTTTAAGAATTGATTTTTTGTCTGTAATCATTCCAGTAAGACAGTGAGGACTGTATTATTATGTGGAAACAAAAGACTATGACGGGGTTTTCTGCTGGCTTCTAATTCAGTTATATCCTAGAATTAAATGTATAGTCTTTACTTTCTCATTAAGTATAAAACCCAGGCAATAAATACATTCCTATTTTTCAAAGCAATAAATACAGGAGCTTGGAATTTGGTTAATACTTATTTTCTAATGTGAGAATACTTAATAATTCAAATTGCTAAAGAATAGTATTGTTCTTCAGTTGATAGTGTATTAAGTCTTCACAAAAGTGGTTCACAGGTAATACAATAGAGTAACGCTACTGAAGTCCAAAGGATTCTGAAATGGTAAAGGTAGAAGAATATATTGGCTTTTCCTTTCCTATTAAATACTTACATTTGTCTTTAACATGTATTTCTATATTGGGACTCTCTTTCAGCTGTATTTGTATGTAACATTTTACCTATAGTATCTTCAACTCGGCATATTTTATGTAACTGTCTTTCCTTGCCTTACTTTGAAGTCACATTTTCACTTTCAATATTGGCTCAGATTGATTATTGCTGAAATAAAATACTTGGAGATATTCCTTACTAACAATATAGCCTTTTGGACTGGATCCCATTTTCCTCACTTGGTTATGTCATAATGTCTGTAGCAGAGTCTGAAAGCAAATAATAATAATAATAGTTGAGAGTTTAAAAAGCCATCTATATTATGATAGCTTAGTTCAAGTAAAACCCTATATGAAAAACAAAAGTAAGTGGCTACCTGTGTATGCTGTCTTGTTTTCTTGATTTGCTTATTGCTTATGGGGAAGGATGCTGTTATAATATACATATATATATGTATACACACACACGTAGATATAGTTATCACTGATGTGCTGCTGCTGCTAGGTCGCTTCAGTCGTGTCCGACTCTGTGCAACCCCATAGATGGCAGCCCACCAGGCTCCCCCATCCCTGGGATTCTCCAGGCAAGAACACTGGAGTGGGTTTCCATTTCCTTCTCCAAAGCATGAAAGTGAAAAGTGAAGTCGCTCAGCCGTGTCCAACTCTTAGCGACCCCATGGACTGCAGCCTACCAGGCTCTTCGGCCCATGGGATTTTCCAGGCAAGAGTACTGGAGTGGGTTGCCATTGCCTTCTCCGATCACTGATGTGCAGATGTCCTTAAAGATCAACTTTTTAATGCTTTGCCCCCTTATTCTTTACTCATCAGCTGTGAGACTGGCTTTGGGTTCTTAGCTTTATCTTCTTAGTATGGACAAGTGGTGTCATATCTTCAGTGAGCTTTATTGAAGAAATTTTCCAAAAGATAGTCCCCTTAGAGTGAATGTGTTTGACTGATTTCAGTCTCCCATTGCCCATCTGTTTACCTTCAACTATCTCCTAGGATATATAGCAATTATAATATTGGTATAAAAATTTTTGTACAGATCTGGGCAGTGGACATGGCTTGAATACAGTTGGTCTTTTTTCCTACGGCTTCTTGCTTCTATTTACAGGAAGAAAGGGAAGACTAATAGGTTGATGTTGGGTTGTGCAAAAATTTGGAAACAAGAAATAAGCATGAAATAGGTAAAAGACATCCTAAGTTGATGAAAGGGGCTTCCCAGGTGGCTCGTTGGTAAAGTGGTAAAGAACTGCCAATACAGGAGACGTGAGAGACACAGGTTTAATCCTTGGGGTGGGAAAATTCTCTGGAGAAGCCAGTGGCAACCCACTCCAGTATTCTTGCCTGGGAAATCCCATAGACAAAGGAATCTGGCAGGCTACAGTCCATTGGGTCGCAAAAAAG
Organism: Odocoileus virginianus; assembly: GCF_023699985.2. Classification (NCBI taxonomy): domain Eukaryota; kingdom Metazoa; phylum Chordata; class Mammalia; order Artiodactyla; family Cervidae; genus Odocoileus; species Odocoileus virginianus. The sequence continues at coordinate 53,951,009 of NC_069708.1, read as the reverse complement.
TCGGACATGACTTAGTGGCTAAAAAATAGCAATAATAAAGTTGATGAAAATGGAGGACCTTTGGAACAGTTCTTTTCATCCTTTCCCTATATTTAGCCACTTTCATCATAACCCCTGTCCTAGCCCCAATACTGCTGTTTGTAGGAAATAGAATTATTTGCATTTTCATTATGGTGGTCTTATTTGAGTTGGCCTTATCATTTGATGAACATTGAAAGTTGCTCTGGCATATCTGTAGTACAAAATTTTGTTTCACAGAGTTTGTGAGGTCCTTTGACCTTTGCCAGTTAAAGAAATCTGGATAAAACTTGCATAGTTGTTAGTAGAATAACCAGCAGAAGTTTTATTTTATCCCCTTATTTCTTTCCTTAAAGTCAAAGAATGAAAAATGATTGTGCCCTTTACTCATTAACATTTATAACTGTTTAGTGCCAGATGTGGCATCAGTTATACTGATTTCTGTGCAGTTCATTATAAACAGGGATCCCTTTCACTAAGATCCTATAAATACTTATGCCAAGTACCTCTATATGCATAAAATAGACTACCAAGGAGTGGAAGTTTCTTTTTCTGTACTTGTCAATCAGGGAAAATAATTAAAGATTCAATTAAAAAAATCTGGGCATATTGAAACAAACCTCCTGTTTTTTGGTATTATGAAATTTTTAGAAGCCCCAGCAAAGGTTATGCTTTTAGGTAATGCCCATTCACACTAGCTAAACCCAGTCATCAACCCTTGCTTGGGAAACAGTAAATATGACTCTAAGATTGCATCTAGAGCTTGGTTACATTAGATAAAATGCACAGCATCTAATTTCAGGGATTATGAAGTGTGGGCTTGTCATCTTCTTCACAGAATACTTCACTTCATGAGTATTCATGAGGTCCTTCAGCACTGGCCTTCTCTAAATTTAGCACTAAATAGATAAGGTCATTTAGAAAGTCTACTCTAATGAAGAAATAGGTTTACTTAAAGTTGTCTTATGGCAGGGAATTGGCTATTATCATGACAAAGGCTAATGGCAGAAATATCTAGTAGAAGACTTTTAATTGCATGAAATTAATTTTTAATAGGATGCATGGGGAAATAACTCTTTCTCAAGAAGAGATCACTCGGGGGCTTCTATTTAACTATTTTGCCTAACCTGAAATATTATGTTCCTTGGGTATACATGTACTTTATTTGGTTGGGGGGGGCTGCTCAGGCATTAACTTGTCCACTTTGCTTTTATCTTGTTTTTGCTGCTACTGCTGCTTAGGCACTGTTGGAATTCAGCTCTTCTAGCTTGGATTGCCTCATTAGAAGGAAAAGAAATAGGGTTACTAATTTGATGAGATGGTTTGTTTAATTATGAACCCAAATTTGGTCATCTTGCAGTCAGTACATCTGTAGGATGACCATAATAAAGCTATTTTTCAGTAATCTAGTGTTTGAAGGAAACTGAAGAGCTACCAAGATATCTTAAACAGCTACAGAAATGTAGTCCCTTGTGGTAATGTGGATGTGAAGGTCTCCTAGCACAAGGTGGGTAATTTTAGATACATTTTGGATTGACTTGATGGGGGTTCCTTTTCTGTCATGTCAAATGTTTTTTATTTTTATTTTGTATAGAGTATTGAAATTTGTAGGTACTACATTGTGCAGATACTGAATTCTGTTATGTTCCTCTAAAGGGTATTGGTGGATTTAACTCAGATGACCATTATCTCTACTACTGTGGGCAAGAATCCCTTAGAAGAAATGGAGTAGTCATTATAGTCAACAAAAGAGTCTGAAATGCAGTACTTGGATGCAGTCTCAAAAATGAAAGAATGATCCTTGTTCATTTCCAAGGCAAACCATTCAATATCATGGTAACCCAAATCTATGCCCCAACCAGTAATGATGAAGAAGCTGAAATTGAATGATTCTATGAAGACCTACAAGACCTTTTAGAACTAACACCCAAAAAGGTGTCCTTTTCATTATAGGGGACTGGAATGCAAAAGCAGGAAGTCAAGAAACACCTGGAATAACAGGCAAATTTGGCCTTGGAGTACAGAATGAAGCAGGGCAAAGGCTAATAGAGTTTTGCCAAGAGAACGCACTGGTCATAGCAAACACCCTCTTCCAACAACACAAAAGAAGACTCTACATGTGGACATCACCAGATGGTCAACACTGAGATCAGATTGATTATATTCTTTGCAGCCAAAGATGAAGAAGCTCTATACAGTCAGCAAAACAAGACCAGGAGCTGACTGTGGCTCAGATCATGAACTCCTTATTGCCAAATTCAGACTAAAATTGAAGAAAGTAGGGAAAACCACTAGACCATCAGGTATGCCCTAAACCAAATCCCTTATGACTATCCAGTGGAAGTGAGAATAGATTTAAGGGACTAGATCTTACAGACAGAGTGCCTGATGAACTATGGACAGAGGTTCATGAAATTGTACAGGAAACAGGGATCAAGACCATCCCCAAGAAAAAGAAATGCCAAAAAGCAAAATGGTTGTCTGAGGAGGCCTTACAAATAGCTGTGAAAAGAAGAGAAGTGAAAAGCAAAGGAGAAAAGGAACGATATACCAATTTGAATTCAGAGTTTCAAAGAATAGAAAGGAGATATAAGAAAGCCTTCCTCAGTGATCAATGCAAAGAAATCGAGGAGAACAACAGAATGGGAAAGACTAGAGATCTCTTCAAGAAAATTAGAGATACCAAGGGAACATTTCATGCAAAGATGGGCACAATAAAGGACTGAAATAGTATGGACCTAACAGAAGGAGGAGATATTAAGAAGAGGTGGCAAAATACACAGAAGAACTATACAGAAAAGATCTTCATGACCCAGATAATCACAGTGGTGTGATAACACTTAGAGCCAGGCATCCTAGAATGTGAAGTCAAGTGGGCCTTAGGAGGCATCACTACGAACAAAGCTAGTGGAGGTGATGGAACTCCAGTTGAGCTATTTCAAATCCTGAAAGATGATGCTGTGAAGGTGCTACACTCAATATGCCAACAAATTTAGAAAACTCAGCAGTGGCCACAGGACTGGAAAAGATGAGTTTTCATTCCAATCCCAAAGAAAGGCAATGTCAAACAATGTTCAAACTACTGCACAATTGCACTCATCTCACACACTAGCATAGTAATGCTCAAAATTCTCCAAGCCAGGGTTCAAAAGTACGTGAACTGTGAACTTCCAGATGTTCAAGCTGGTTTTAGAAAAGGCAGAGGAACCAGAGATCAAATTGCCAACATCTGTTGGATCATCAAAAAAGCAAGAGAGTTCCAGAAAAACATCTATTTCTGCTTTATTGACTATGCCAAAGCCTTTGACTGTGTAGATCACAATAAACTGGAAAATTCTGAAAGAGATGGGAATACCAGACCATGTAACCTCCTCTTGAGAAATCTGTATACAGGTCAGGAAGCAACAGTTACAGCTGGACATGAAACAACAGACTGGTTCCAAATAGGAAAAGGAGTACATCAAGGGTGTATATTTTCACTGTGCTTATTTAACCTCTATGCAGAGTGCTTCATGAGAAACGCTTGGCTGGATGAAGCACAAGCTGGAATCAAGATTACCTGGAGAAATATCAGTAACCTCAGATATACAGATGACACCACCCTTATAGCAGAAAGCAAAGAAGAACTTAGGAGCTTCTTGATGAAAGTGAACGAGGAGAGTGAAAAGGTTGACTTAAAGCTCAACATTCAGAAAACTAAGATCATGGCATCCAGTCCCATCAGTTCATGGCAAATGGATGGGGAAACAGTGGCAGGCTTTATTTTGGGGGGCTCCAAAATCACTGCAGATGGTGACTTCAGTAATGAAATAAAAAGACTCCTTGGAAGTCTAGTTATGACCAACCTAGACAGCATATTAAAAAGCTAAGACATTAATTTGCCAACAAAGGTCTGTCTAGTCAAAACTATGCTTTTTCCAGTAATCATGTGTGGTTGTGAGAGTTGGACTATAAAGAAAGCTGGAAAAAAAAAAGAAAGAAAGCTGAGGGTCGAAGAATTGATGCTTTTGAACTGTGGTGTTGGAGAAGACTCTTGAGTGTTCCTTGGACTTCAAGGAGATCCAACCAGTCCATCTTAAAGGAAATCAGTCCTGAGTGTTCATTGGAAGGACTGATGTTGAAGCTGAAACTCCAATACTTTGGCCACCTGATGTGAAGAACTGACTCAGTTGAAAAGACCCTGAAACTGGGAAAGATTGAAGGCAGGTAGAGAAGGGAATGACAGAGGATGAGATGGTTGGATGGAATCACCAACTCAATGGCCATGGGTTTGAGTAAATTCTGCGAGTTGGTGATGGACTGGGAGGCCTGGCATGCTGCATTCCATGGGGTCACAAAGAGTTGGAAACAACTCAGCGACTGTACTGAATTGAATTGAAAGGGTATTTGTGTTTGTTCTAGCAGCAGTTCAATTATTAATCTTGAATTTTTGCTGCTTAGTTGTATGCTTTATTAGAATAGATGAATAGAAAACCCAAAACATGTCCTGAACGTCTATAACTTGGTGGGACTCAATCTGTAATATTTTTTTTCCCCTGTCAGTCTTATCATGACTTAACTCAAGGCTTTGTTGTGGAGGGTGTAGTATAGACCCTATTCTATGGCATAGTTCTTTCTCCTAAAGCAGGATCTTTCTGGAATCTTAGTTGAATGCTCAGATATCAATATGGTACTCCCCAGCAGTGTTTGTCCTCTAATATCACCATTTTATTATTAACCTTCTAGTAGTCACACTGTGATGAAAAGACTAGCAGTCATACCCTGTGCATGTTCAGCTCAATGTTCAGCCAAGGGCTCAAAGAGAACCCCCATACAGATTCCATAAGCTTCCCTCAGTGAACTTTCTCCTTCTATGGAAGGTACCAACTCTTTTACATTCCCTGACCTCTACAGCTTCAACAGAACTTCTGAGCTGTTAGGACTTCAACTCACTGTGCTATCATTGGGGAATTGTCTCCAGGTGGAGAGCTGGTTTGATTGTGGACCTTACCACATGAGTTTCTTTTCTTTGAGATCATAATCTTGCATGGTCTGAAAGCGGTTGTTTCACATATTTTGTCTACTTTTTTCATCACTTTCTGTGGATAGAGCTAGTCTAGTTCCAGTTTATATCATCATGGCTTGAAGTGGAAGTTTCCCTGTTACTTTTTGATACCCCATCATTCTTTTAGCACTTCCTTGCTTTTTGTCATAAAGATATGCCAGGGTTACCTTCATATTTTCTCTGCCCTAACTCTGGAATGAGCCATTTTCCTAATTTCTTCCAGTGAAAATGGTATTTAGAAATATTTTTGTGATTTAATTCTGATACTTCTGATTCAAATATAATATGATAGGGTTCTTCTGCACCTTTATCCATTCCATATTTTTATCTCCTTTCCCACAGTGGGATTCCTCATTCTTATCAACATTGATATACTTACTTATTTTAACTTTAGTTCATTATTTTATCTTTAGTTCATTCAAAATGATTTCAAAACTACTACACCAAAAGTACTACCAACAATAAACCTATAGTAAATTAAGTATATTTTACAAACATTTTTATCCTTAGAATTCATCATGCTAAGTCTGTATAGTCAGTGTTATGTTAAAAAAAATACTTGAATTAATTTTCTCTGGGATTATGTTAGTCAATATGTAAATAAGTTAATTTGCGTCTCTACCCAGTTAGCCTTTTTATCTTTGATTAAATTTTTTAATACATAGAACATTTACGTGACTGAAAATTCAGTTATAAAAAAGGAATTAAGTTAAAGAAATCTCATTTCTGTACCTGTTTCTTGTACTTGGTCACACACACAACTATATGGAGTTAATTGCTTTAGTTTCTGGTATTTTCTTCCTTTATCTCATAAACCAATGTTGTTTTTTTTTTAATTTCTCCTTACTTGATACTTAAAATGTATCAGCTTAACTACTTACTTGTTTTTTTAACTTACTATATCTTGGAAATCAAGTACTGGAATTGTTTTGATAGTTTTCTTATTATAATAGTATATTATGCTTAATAAAAGTTCAAAGAATACCAAAATTAAAAGAATGCTCTTATAATTTTATTCCCAGAGGTTACTAATCATTACATTTCATATAGTTTCTTCCAGATAATTTATTTGGGTATATATGTATATAGTCTAAATCATCTATTAATATTTTTCTTTTTTAAAATATTTTTCAAACTTAGACTCATTTTCCAACTTGATTTGTCATGTATTTTTGATATTTATACCTAGAATCTCTAATTTTTGGCAATGCATATTTAACTCAAATTTAAAAACTGTGCTGTTTTCCATTTTGTGGATTTATTACAAATTTAAACCTATGCTCTATTTATGGAGGTTAAGTTTTTATCCCTAGGTTTTTGCTATTCCAAAATAATGGTGGAAGGATGATCCTAAAACATAGATCTTAGTGCACTAGAAGAGAGAATGTTTTTGTAGGAGAGATCATCAGTAGTGGAAATATTGGATAAACTTTTTTTATTAAATTTTTGAAAAATGCTGAAAATTGCCCATCAATGTCACTGTACCAAATTTATATTTCCACCAACAGTATATCAGAGTTCTTTTCTCATTACACATTTATTAACTGTGTGTGGTCAGTTAAAAAATTTTTGCTAATCTAAATTCAACTGAAAAACTTGGTTTTTTAAAATCATATTGATTGTTTTTTGTTTGTTTACTGAAATCACCATTGTTGGCTATGATGAGTATGTTTCTTGGGTTCAAAGACTATTATAAGTATATGTGTATGTGTGTGTGTTTATGAGAGAGAGACAGTAAAATCAGCAGCAGAACAGTTCATATGGAAAAATCTCTGGTCATTCCATTAAGTTAGGCAACAAAAGACGGCAGAGGAAGATGGGAATATGTGAGTTAAGACCTAAGATCATTGTTTTGGTTTGTGTACAGCATCAGCAGCATCTGATGTGATTGAAATATAAAAGTCCTTTATGAAACTGGTTTTCTTTAAATGAAAATGTGTGGATAGTTAAGCTAATTAAAATACTTAATGAATTAAAAGCTGGAAAGCAATTCCATGTGGGGATCTTGTCCGGCTCTGAGCATAATCCAAATATAGAAGTTACCAAGCTTGGTATCATGTTGAATTTATTACTGTCCATAAGGGGGAAGAATGAAAAAAAAAGTAAGAATAAATTGAGCATTCTGTTAATTTTGATGTTGGGATTTAGCCCATCCGCAAGAACAGCCAAGAACTGCAGTGAATGGGGTCCTTTCAACTCTTGTTTTGTAATGAAAGGATATTGTATTTGCCAGAGTGGAGAGAAGCTTTGAGTGACTATAGTTTCTGCTAGGGTAGTTTCTATCATGGATGAATGCTCAATTGCTTCAGTTGGGTCTGACTCTTTGTGACCCTATGAACTGAAGCCCACCAGGCTCCTCTGTCCATGGGATTCTTCAGGCAAGAATACTGAAGTGGGTTGCCATTTTCTCCTCCAGGGTATCTTGCCAACCCAGGGGTTGAACCCACAAGTTTCTATCTTAACCCAACTCATATAGGCATGTCAGGCTAAAGTGCATTCCTTCTGGCTCTGTTGAATTCTACAGGTGTGATTTGCCCCCAAATTAAGTATGGATTGTGCAAAAATACACCATTGAAGCCTGTTGTAGTTTGGTCTTTGGGGAAAGCTGGCATCCAGAGATTTCTTAAAATATGTTTGACTCCTTCAGTCTATTACAGGAATACTGTATATGCAAGTTTAAACTTTTGTTCATATTCTGATCCTTGCCCTATTTTTGCTTTCATACATTTGTCTGAAACTATCATAGAGAAACACATTGTTTTTGATGATTGCATCAGAACTATTCTACAAAAGAAATGCCTTGAAATTCAGTGACCTTGTTCCAGGCTTAGGAAAGTCAGGCCTTGCTTCTTTGGATATAACTTAGGACAGTTATATTTTACATGTGCTTTCCCTAAATGACTACAGACAAGAAACACATGGTTTCAAGAGGCACCCACTAAATCCTTGAGATGGGTGATGTATATTTGGCATCACTGCTTTGGAGAGAATTGAGACAGTGGTTGCCTGGAACTAAATTCTGCTAAGGGATGTTTTAGACATGTGGCATTTATTAGTTTACCAAACCTACAGGCATTAGCCTCCAACTAATAAAAATAAATGAAAAAAAAAAAAAAAAAACCTACAGGCAGACTGTGTAAAAGCTTCTGTGTTGGGCAGGTGCCAGCACTTAGGTGATCAAAAATGGACAGGATATTCTCTTTTCCCCCAATGAATTCAGTAAATCATAGGGAAAGGGAGACACTAACATGCAATGAGTCCTACTATATGCCAGGCACTTTCTATACATTGTCTCCTCATGCAGAGATACTGAAATAGGTTCTACATGAATTGGTAGGTCCTACATTGTCTCATTTTACAGGTTGGGAAACGAAGGCTTAGAACAGCAAAGTAATTTGATCACTTTTATATAGCTAGTAAGGGGCAGAGTCAGGATTTAAACCCAGGATCATGAGACTCCAGAATCTCTGCCCTGCTGCCCATTTGTGTGGGTAACATTATCTTCATTTTGCACATGAGAAAACCAAAACTTAGGGAAGTTAAGTTTATCTTAGGTCCCCAACTGCTAAATGGCAAATCCAGGTTTAGAACCATGGACTTATTACAAAGTTCATGTTTTTTGTACTGTACCCCAGATATGTCTTTTTTACAGGTATAAAATAGTAAGTGTAATAAAAGAGGTATTGATACAGTTCATATAAAGAAGATGTTATTCCTAGGTGATAGTCCTAGCAGAGAGATGCAAATGTATGGGTGCCTAAAATGAATTCTATTTTTGAGTACTAAGTAGCCCAGATTGTCTGGAGGGTAGTATAAGATTGAAGTCGTTGAAGAGACATATTTGCACAGAAATGAGTAACTAGACAGATGGTGTCTTGACTATATATCCAATTTTTAATTTATAGGAAATGTATTGAGCATCTTGAAAGGAAATGTGAGTTGAGGTGCCTTATGTTGGAAGATGAAAGGCAAGGTTGGTGGGACCTTCTTAGACTTCTAGTGCTTCTGTTCACATGCATTCCATTTGCAATAATAGGAAGGATCAGTCTGAGCTTTATTTTAAATTCTGAAAATGTCTTCATTACATTACTGAGAAAACTATCGCCTTCAATTATCAGAATGAAGTTTGTTTGTATTATTCAGTCTTCAGTCTCTGGGAATTAATGACTAAAAAAAGAAATCTGTTTCTGGTCTTATCATTACCAGCAGGTGGCACTGTAATACATTCCTTCTATAGCTCTGAAGCGTGTCATAAGAGTACATGGCTATCTTCGGAGTTTGACTGGAGAAGGAATAACTGTGACTTTTCTAGTCCCTGTGCTCTGATTGGGATAATGTTTGCATGCATGCACTAAGCACCCTCCCCTCTCCACCTCCTCTTTGCCCCCTGTGATTCTCTAGTTTGTGAGAACTACTTAAGATTATTACAGAACTTTCCATTTTCTCCAAAGAAGGTGATTTGAGGCATAGCTCCAGTTACTCCTTTTCAGTTAGGTGTTCAGTGGCTGAAGGCAGGGCATATGGGGCTGACAGGTTTTACCTGTGGCACTCCCCCAGACACTCGGCTTTTAATAGCCTTGCTTCTTTATTTGACATCTAGCCTCACCAAGGCTGAGCAGTTTCCAAAACATTAACAATATTCATGACCATCTCCCCCTCTTCCCTTTACGTTTTTTTTTTTTTTAAGAAATAAACATTATTTAAGACCCCACCCCAAAGGGAGGAAAAGTCTAGGACCTTCCTTGCAACTCTCATGAATGTTTATTTTTTAATTTTTTTTTCATTTATTTTTATTAGTTGGAGGCTAATTAATTAGCAATATTGGAGTGGTTTTTGCCATACATTGACATGAATCGGCAATAGATTTACATGTGTTCCCCATCCCAATCCTCCTCCTGCCTCCCTCCGCATGCCATGCCTCTGGGTCTTCCCAGTGCACCAGTCCTGAGCACTTGTCTCATGCATCCAACCTGGACTGGTGGTCTGTTTCACCCTTGATAATATACTTTTTTAATGCTATTCTCTCAGAACATCCCACCCTCGCCTTCCCCCAAGAAGGCGTCCCCAAGTCTGTTCTGTACATCTGTGTCTCTTTTTCTGTTTTGCATATTGGGTTATCGTTACCATCTTTTTAAATTCCATATGTATGTGTTAGTATACTGTATTGGTCTTTATCTTTCTGGCTTACTTCACTCTGTATAATGGGCTATAAAACTCCTAGAGGAGAACATAGGCAAATCAGTCTCTGACATAAATCACAGCAGGATCCTCTATGACCCACCTCCCAGAATATTGTAAATAAAAGCAAAAATAAACAAATGGGACCTAATTAAACTTAAAAGCTTTTGCACAACAAAGGAAACTATAAACAAGGTGAAAAGACAGCCCTCAGATTGGGAGAAAATAATAGCAAACGAAGCAACAGACAAAGGATTAATCTCAAAAATATACAAGCAGCTCCTGCAGCTCAATTGCAGAAAAATAAATGACCCAATCAAAAAATGGGCCAAAGAACTTAACAGACATTTCTCCAAAGAAGACATACAGATGGCTAACAAACACATGAAAAGATGCTCAACATCACTCATTATCAGAGAAATGCAAATCAAAACCTCAATGAGGTACCATTACATGCCAGTCAGGATGGCTGCTATCCAAAAGTCTACAAACAATAAATGCTGGAGAGGGTGTGGAGAAAAGGGAACCCTCTTACACTGTTGGTGGGAATGCAAACTAGTACAGCCACTATGGAGAACAGTGTGGAGATTCCTTAAAAAACTGGAAATAGAACTGCCATATGACCCAGCAATCCCACTTCTGGGCATACACACCTAGGAAACTAGATCTGAAAGAGACACGTGCACCCCAATGTTCATCTCAGCACTGTTTATAATTGCCGGGACATGGAAGCAACCTAGATGCCCCTTTTCCCTTTAGTTAGAACTATGTCATTCTTAAACAGGCAATGCTAGTTCATCTTTATACCAACATAGCCTGGTATATTAGGACACTAGTGAGCATTTGATGCTATTGGACATGCTGGCCTTTTTGACACTGTCTTCTTTTGCTCAAGTGACACTACTTTTTTCTGGGTTTGTTCATATCTTTCTTGCTGCTCTTTTCAGTACCAATCATGGCCTTGCTTTCCTCTGACTATCCCTAAAAAGTTGTATTTTTGCCAGTATTTTGCCTTAATATTACTTTTAAATACCACTTTATACTGTCTCTTGAGTTTCTACTCCCTTGTTATTAACTACCCAGTTAGTGCTTCTCAACACAGGATGCATACTGTAGTTACCTGGTGAGATTTTAAAACACATTCTTGCACAAGTCTCACCCCCAGAGATACTGATTTGTTTAGACTGGAGTGAAGTCCAGGCATCAGTGCTATTTTGGCTTATTTTAACTTTAATTTTAAGGTAATTCTAATTTGCAGCCAGAGTTGGGCTTCTCCAGTGGCTGATTGGTGAAGATTCCATCTGTGTTGCAGGAGACATGAGTTCAGTTCCTGAGTCAGGAAGATCCCTCGGAGGAGGGCATGGCAACCCACTCCAGTATTCTTACCAGGAAAATAAGGAGTCTGGCAGGCTGCATCCCATGGGGTTGCAAAGAGTCAGGCACAAGACACAACTGAAACAACTGAGCATGAATGTAATAACCCCATACCTTTTTGAGGCTTCTAGATTTAGCAGTCTAGTCTTTCTGTCTCTTCCTGGTTACATGCACTATTTTCCTGCTAGATATGTTTATTTGGCTGTCCCACAGGTACTTTGAACTCTAACTTGTTCAAAACTAAAATTTTAATCGCCTCCCTTTAAATTCCACCTTTCCTCTTGTGTACCCTATCTTGGTTAAAAGGACATTATCGTATTTTGGGGCCAGAATATGTGGTGCACTCTCAAAGTCCTTCATAATTTTCAGAGTCAGTAATTGTCAAGTTCTACTAATTTTGTTTCTGATATATCTTCCAAATACACCTTGTTCCTTTTCATTCCTACCTGCCACTGATCTAGTTCAGCCTTTCGTTATTTCTCTCCTAAACACTGACTGTACAAGCTTCCTATCTTGTCTTTCTGTCTTCAGCTTCTAGTTTCTTCTACACTCATCCATTTTCTGTAATACTTGTAGATGGTGCTTTTACTAGTTTGTTTACTTTTAATTATAGGTATGATCATGTCTTTCTCCTATGAAATAAAACTCCTTTGGCTGCCCACTGCATACAAGATAAAACTTATGTGTCTTGTGGCATATAATTCATAGTAGGCAAGATCATTCTTAGTTTATTATTTAATTCATTTATTCATTAAGTAATTAAGTAGGTCACATGCCCCTCCATGCACAAGCCACCCTTGTTAGAAGAGTTGGTTAATATTTTTCAAGCCTTCTATAATCTTGTCTACTTACTCTATCAACTATTGGGAGAGGTTTTGAAACACCAATGATAATTATAAATTTATCTGTTTTTTATTTTTAAAAAAGCACTTTTCCATTCTGAAAATTTTCTCTTATACTTTTCTTCACCCATAGATCACTTCCCATCTTCTGTGCCTTTTGATAATCCTACTCATCTTTGAAGACCCATTCCAAATGCCATTTTCTCTGTGAAGGTTTCCCTGGATAGCCTTCACACACATACCTCTTCCAGACAGAATTAATCATCCCTTTTCTATTCTCCTGTAGCATTTTTTTTAATTTAAAGATTATAAAATTGGTTTATTGTAAACACAATTCAAGAATACCCAGTTAAAATCTTATTCCAATGCCACCCAATACAACCAAGAAGCAGTTAAACACTTTTACGTTAGAAACAAGGACAAAAAACAAGAAAGACCACATCAAGGCTGTGATTCAAACTCAGAAAGAGAAAGGCTTAGATCTCCTGTAGCATTTTTTAAACCTCTATACTATAACTGGTCATACTCTTATTTAGTTATCTATATGCCTGTCTGTTCCACCACACCTGTGAACTTTCCAAAGTCAAGCATTGTTTATTTGAATTCTCTGTACCTAAAAGGCTGCTTTGTACATAACAGTTGATTTACAAATGTTTATTAGGTGACTGAATAAATGCTTATGAATTGCTGACAACCTAGAACACTTCTGGAGTATGGTGATTGAAGCAGAAAGTTGAATAATACTTTTGAATTACTAAGTATTCCACCTTCCTCAATTTGGAATTGTGGCCAGAGCACAACTTGCCTACCCTCAGGCTCCTCCTTTTTTGATAGGGAGGATTTACTATTGTTATCAGTGCTCTCTGCTGCTCCATCCTCACCCCCAGAACCCACATTCACATAGAGTTTACTTTCTAACAAGCTTTCAGTGTATAAGCATCACTCACTTCAGCTCAGTCTCCTCAATTCTTAGTGACTTGACTTATTCCTAACTCATGTACTGAGGACAGAGAGCCTGGGAGAGCACGGAAAACTTGTAGCCTGGTAGAGGGAAGGCCAGTTGCTTCATTTTTATTTTTCCTAAGAGAACATACCATCCACATGGCCTGGAAGTACAAAGCGCCTCAAGAAAACACTGTGTAAATGAATAGCCAAAGTCACTTTCTGCAATCCTGGCCATGTCTGTATATGTGTGTGCTTAGTCGCTCAGTTGTGTCCGGCTCTGTGACCCCATAGACTGTAGCCTGCTAGGCTCTTCTGTCCATTGAATTTTTCAGGCAAGAATACTGGATCAAGTTGCCATTTCCTCCTCCAGGGGATCTTCCCAAGCCAGAGAGAGAACCCTTGTCCCTTGTGCCTCCTGCATTGGCAGGCGGATTCTTTACCTCTGAGCCACCTGAGAAGCCCAATCCTGGCCAAGGGATCCTGTATTTAAACTTATGCCTTTACTGCAATATATTAGATGAAACAACAGCAATGGTAAGAACTGGCAATGTACCGGTTTTAAACACTTGTAGTACAAACATTTTTTATATTTTTTTCCCCTCCTTACCCAGCATATCCAGTGGAATGGCAATATAAAGGAACTAGACCCCCAGTTGTCAGAGGAGTAGAAGGGCCTGATTTTATCAGCATGCTGCTTTGTTGGTCAGGTCTAAGTTAGCCTTTTATAGAACCTTTGCATCTCATCCTTCCTTTTTACTTTTATTCAAAACAAAGTCTTCCAGGTCTTTGAACTGTTCTCAGTCATTCTCTAATTTCTCCTTTGATATCAGACCCCAGACCGCTTGTACTTCCTTTCATTTTATTCATTCCCTAGGCATCATTCTCAGATTCTTTGTGTGTCACCTAACTGCCACTTGGCCAAAGCTGTTGCTACTAATTTCAGCTTGCTTTTTATTTAGAACAAATTCCGTTTTCTTAAAGAGCTAGCCAATTAGTGGGCAGATATCTAAAATCTGATTTTGAGTTTAAGAAATCTACCTTAGATCCTGATCAGAACTTTAATGTCATAAAAATGAAAACTGTCCAGCAAAGGGGCCTTTAGGACAGGTTTTTTGACTATCCATCCATGTCCTTTTCCCTCTTCATTTTCTAGTTGTACCTTTATATTCTAGAGTAAAGCCTCTGTTTGACACTACAGTGTGGTTCATCAATTCATCATGCTGATTGGAAAAATGAACAGGAATCACATCATTTATGGTGAATGTCATGACCAGGAAGTTAGAGTAAAAACATCTTTCAGAGGCTTTGACAGTCTGTTGCCAGAATGGCATTTGTTTTTACAGTTGTTTTTCAGTCAGAAGCAGGCCTTTCCATTTCTTCTTTGAGTTTCTGAACTTTGACCCCAGTGTTTCGAGGCTCAGGACTTTAAGCTTCCCTCTTACACATGGAAGAACAGGGAAGAAAATGAACAGTTCTGTGTACTGGTTCTTCTTACCTACCTCGTTTCTAATGTAGTTTTATGATTTTCTTCTGTATTCTTATCCCCAAATTTTTAAATGGAGCTTGTCATACACTCTAACCTCTCAAGTTTTATCAGAAGGGACTTGAATCATCAGTTTCCCTGGCTGACCCCCTCACATTTGCTTGGTGCCCTTTTTGTTGTTCTTTATTAAGAGCTTTCATGCCATTTTCACATTCTTGATTATCTATATTGCTTTGAATGTCCATTCAGTAAAAAGATCAGATCTTTTCCCCCACACAGAAACTGGAGGATGGATACTTTGCATCACTTTGCATAAAATTAACTTGTTAATTTTATATAAACCCATAGGTTACAGATTAATTTACATAAACCTAGCGTTCAGGAATGTAAAGACCTTGTCAAGGAAAAGCAAATAAATCAAGACAGCTGAAACTAAGTATATTCAAGTTATCAGAACATGCGGTGGGCAAAGAAGAACTATGGGGTAGCCACTGCTTACAGTTATCCTCACAGCATACAATATAGAGGGAACCAGAGAGATTATCTAATCCAATCTCCCACCAGTGCAGGAATCCCTTGTAGAACACACCACACAATGATGGTCCAGTTGACAGTTATACTTTCAGGACCAAGTGCTTAGTAAAGCAACCTCTTTAGTTTTAGAAAGCCTGTAATTGTTAGGAAGCTCAAATCTGCCCTTTTGTAAACTTCCACCAGTGAATCCTAGCTCTGACTCCTAGTTTCACAGAATCATTCTCATCTAGTGGATCTTAATTTAGAGTCCATGGACAGGGCTTAAATGAGCCCACAACCCCCTTGAAACCATATGGAGAGTTGTGTATGAGTGAGTGATGTATGTATTGACAGTTATCATAAAATTTTAAAAAGAGACCATATCAGTTTGAGAATATTTCTAACACACAGGGCTGGCTTCATAAGAATATGACTTGTGCAGTTGCACAGGGCCTCTTGCTTAGATGGGACATGCAGTTGGTTTAATGCTTTGCTGTTGACATATTGAAATTCTTAATTTTTTAACAAGTGATCTTGAATTTTAATTTTATACCAAGTTTTAGCAACTACCCAATGATACGTTGTTCAGTTGCTAAGTTGTGTTCTACTCTTTGCGATCCCACAGACTGCAGCACACCAGGCTTCCCTGTCCTTCACTATCTCCTAGAGTTTGCTTAAACTTGTTTCCGTTGAGGTGGTGATGCCATCCAACCATCTCACCCTCTGTCAACCCCTTCTTCTCCTCCCCTCAATCTTTCCCAGCATCAGGGTCTTTTCCAGTGAATCAGCTCTTTGCATCAGGTGGCCAAAGTATTGGAGCTTCGGCTTCAGCGTCAGTCCTTCCAATAAGTATTTAGGGTTGGTTCCCTTTAGGATTGACTGGTTTGGTCTCCTTGCAGTCCAAGGTACTCTCAAGAATCTTCTCCAGTACCACAATTTGAAAGCATCAGTTCTTTGGTGCTCAGCCTTCTTTATGGTCCAACTCTCATGGATGACATGAAGCTTAAACAAGTCATTGAAATTCCTAGAAAATGAGACTTTGGGTAATTCTACTTTCAGGGACCTATATCATCCTTCTATTTATCTTCTGATGCTGCTTGTGTTTTGAAACAGTTTACCTTCTTAATTTGGAGTGAAATGAGGGCACCCTCTGTTTCCTCTTTAAGTTCTGTCCAGCTTCTTGCCTGCTCCATACCAAGGAGTCTAAACCTGGGATTTATTGTCATCTTAGAATGTATCTAATTTATCAATATAATATTTCAAACCTTGAAACCATCGTAAGCACAAAGGTGGATTGATCCTAACTGGAGAAAATTAACTTTCATTAACATTAGAAGAGTTCTTATCTTTTTCTCTTTGGATGTTTGGAATGAGAGCACAGTGAGTTCTGTGAGACCAAAATTATATTTTAAAAGTAGATAGTTCAGATGTATCCAGTTTAACTTTATTAAATTTTATCTTACCTTAGTCTGCACAGAAGTTTTGAAATTGATCTCTTGCTCCTTTTTGATCAATCAGGTTCTCTCCCCCTCAAATAAAATACTAAGTAAAGTTAATATTTTAACTTCTTATTGCCAAATTCAGACTTAAAATGAAGAAAGTAGAGGAAACCACTAGACCATTCAGGCATGACCTAAATCAAATCCCTTAGGATTATACAGTGGAAGTGACAAAAAAGAGCCTGAAGAACTATGGATGGAGGTTCTTGACATTGTGCAGGAGGCTGTGATCAAGACCATCCCAAAGAAAAAGAAATGCAAAAGGACAAAATGGTTGTCTGAGGAGGCCTTACAAATAGCTGTGAAAAGAAGAGAAGCTAAAGGAAAATGGGAAAAGGAAAGATATACCCATTTGAATGCAGAGTTCCTAAGAAGAGCAAGGAGAGATAAGAAAGCCTTCCTCAGTGATCAATGCAAAGAAATAGAGGAAAACAACAGAATGGGAAAAACTAGAGATCTCTTCAAGAAAATCAGAGATGCCAAGGGAGTGTTTCATGCAAAAATGGGCACAATAAAGGACAGAAATGGTATGGACCTAACAGAAGGAGAAGATGTTAAGAAGAGGTGGCAAGAATACACAGAAAAACTATACAAAAAAGATCTTCATGACCCAGATAACCACGATGGTGTGATCACTCACTTAGAGTCAGACATTCTGGAATGTGAAGTCAAGTAGGCCTTAGGAAGCATCACTGCTAATAAAGCTAGTGGAGGTGATGGAATTCCAGTTGAGCTATTTCAAATCCTGAAAGATGATGCAGTGAAAGTGCTGCACTCAATATGCCAGCAAATTTAGAAAACTCAGCAGTGGCCACAGGAATGGAAAAGGCACTTTTCATTCCAGTCCCAAAGAAAGGCAATGCCAGAGAATGTTCAAACTACGGCACAATTGTATTCATCTCACACGCTAGCAAAGTAATGTTCAAAATTCTCTAAGCCAGGCTTTGACAGTACATGAACTGTGAGCTTCCAGATGTTCAAGCTGGATTTAGAAAATGCAGAGGAACCAGAGACCAAATTGCCAATATCCCTTGGATCATCAAAAAAGCAAGAGAGTTCCAGAAAAACATCTATTTCTGCTTTATTGACTACGCCAAAGCCTTTGACTGTGTGGATCACAACAAACTGTGGAAAATACTTAAAGGGATGTGAATACCAGACCACCTGACCTGTCTCTTGAGAAATCTGTATGCAGGTCATGAAGCAACAGTTAGAACTGGACATGGAATAACAGACTGGTTCCAAATTGGGAAAGGAGTACATAAAGGCTGTATATTGTCACCCTGCTTATTTAATTTACATGGAGAGTACATCATGAGAAATGCTGGGCTGGTAGAAGCACAAGCTGGAATCAAGAGTGTATGAAATATCAGTAACTTCAGATATGCAGATGACACCACCCTTATGGCAGAAAATGAAGAAGAACAAAAGAGCTTCTTGATGAAAGTGAAAGAGGAGAGTGAAAAAGTTGGCTTAAAGCTCAACATTCAGAAAACTAAGATCATGGCCCCTGGTCCCATCACCTCATGGGAAATAGATGGGGAGACAGTGGAAACAGTGTCAGACTTTATTTTTGGGCTCCAAAATCACTGAGGATGCTGACTGCAGCCATGAAATTAAAAAATGCTTACTCCTTGGAAGGAAAGTTATGACCAAACTAGACAGCATAGTAAAAAGCAGAGACATTATTTTACCAACAAAGGTCTGTCTGGTCAAGGCTATGGTTTTTCCAATGGTCATGTATGGATGTGAGAGTTGGACTGTGAAGAAAGCTGAGTGCCGAAAAATTGATGCTTTTGAACTATGGTGTTGAAGAAGACTCTTGAGAGTCCCTTGGACTGCAAGGAGATCCAACCAGTCCATCCTAAAGGAGATCAGTCCTGGGTGTTCATTGGAAGGACTGATGCTGAAGCTGAAACTCCAGTACTTTGGCCACCTCATGCGAAGAGTTGACTCATTAGAAATGACCCTGATGCTGGGAGGGATCGGGAGCAGGAGGAGAAGGGGACGACAGAGGATGAGATGGCTTGATGGCATCACCGACTTGATGGGCATGAGTTTGGGTAAACTCCGGGAGTTGGTGATGGACCAGGAGGCCTGGTGTGCTGCGATTCATGGGGTTGCAAAGAGTCGGACACGACTGAGCGACTGAATTGACTAACTGACTGAAGTTCACTAGGCAAATATGTGATTGCTCCTTGGTGACCTTGGTTTCTGCGGTGAAGGAAGGAAGATCACAGCTACCCTGGAACATGTGAGTGTGATTTTAGATAAATCCAAATTGGTCAGCTGAGAATAGGTTTCGTCTTCCAAAGATAGTGAAAGGAAAACAAATAAGCTCAAGGATGAAAAGTTAAAAAAACTGTAAAATGTTTTGTTTTGGAACAAGGAAGTCTAAAGCATGACTTGAAGGAGATGAGGTATTTTTGATGAAGAGTTGTTTTCTGTATTTAAGAGGAATAGATGATTTAATATTTAGGTTGACATTTTAATGAATTTTATTTTAAATTAAGGAATTATGTTCACTATCTGTTAGAGATTCACTGACTTAAGGCAAGACCTCAGCTAGATATATCTTGAGGCTCCTTCCAATACTAAGTTTCCACCCTTGGGCTTGAAATCCTACTTTTATGATACATCAAGACTAGCATGGGTTTTTTTTTCTTTTTGCTGATTTTCCTTTCATCTTGGACATTTTATCTTTTTTTCATAATTATATGTTAGGCATATGTCCCTCTTGGGGAAGAATGAGGATAAAAGTAAAGACGTTACTTGCTGAGTAGCCAGAATGACCATCCTTAAATATCTAAGTGGGCATTGTCATTTTCAACTTTGTCATCTGCAAGGCTATATAGTTATTTCAATTTTGTTGTCACTACTCAAAACATTTTGACATCTCCTATTTGACAATTCACTTCAGAACCCATGGCATGATAGAAATAACTCCAGTTTTGACCTAACCTTTGAGAGTGATTTTCTTCTTTAAAATAGCCAGCATACATTGATCCACAAACTGATCTTACAAACTAGATTAGTGTAGTAATGTGCTTTCAGTGAAATCATTATATAATTATAAAGCAATAGGGTATTCCTTTGGCTTGCAACCAAACTGGATATGGAGCACAATTAAGAGACAAATTAAAAATTTATAAATATGATAGAGCCTAAAACAGGTCTACTAGGTAGAATAGATGACTGGTGACTACTTTGGTGACTAAAGGAAAGTTTTTAAATTGGAAATTTAGAATTCAAATAGTCTCATTATTATATATATATATATATATATAGGTGGCTCAGCAGTAAAGAATCTGCCTGCAAAACGGGAGACTCAAGTTTGATTCCTGGGTTGGTAAAATCCCCTGGAGAAGGAAATGGCAACCCACTCCAGTGTTCTTGCCTGAAAAATCCCATGGACAGAGGGGCCTGGTGAGCTACAGTCAATGGAGTCACAAAAGTCAAACATGACTTAAGCAACTAAACCACCACAAATTAACAAAATAGACTCATAGAATCATGTAGTATTAGTTCTTGATATCCCTTAGAGATTCCTTTGCCTAATGCCTTCATCCTCACCTTTATCTTTCTCATATTGATGTTTCTACTGAAATGTTATTGTAAGAAGACTGTCACTAGACTCCCAAATGGCTTAGTTTCCCTAGTGCTTGGTTAGGGATGAATAAGTAGTAGGCACTCAATAAATATTCACTGAATGAATGAATAGATGAATATATTTAGGGGTTTGAACAACACTGCCAGAAATTACAGTGTCTCAAAATTACTATCTTAAGTGTTAATAATTATTCAAAACTGTTGGGGAGGGGAGGAGAAGTAATCTGGTTATATTTGAGCATTTTGATTATTGAGATTCCAGTTAAATGAGAGTTTCCCATAAATATATAAAGATGGTCCTGCTGCTGCTGCTGCTAAGTCACTTAAGTCATGTCCGACTCTGTGCGACCCCATAGACGGCAGCCCACCAGGCTCCCCCATCCCTGGGATTCTCCAGGCAAGAACACTGGAGTGGGTTGCTATTTCCTTCTCCAATGCATGAAAGTGAAAAGTGAAAGTGAAGTCGCTCAGTCGTGTCCGACTCTTAGCGACCCCATGGACCGCAGCCCACCAGGCTCCTCCACCCATGGGATTTTCCAGGAAAGACTACTGGAGTGGGGTGCCATTGCCTTCTCCGAAAGATGGTCCTATCCCCTCAGATATTAAAAAAAACCTTTTTTTTTTTTTAAGGCTGTCATTGCCATTTAAACCACATTCAAATGTGACTGTTTCTTGCTCTATAACTGCTAATTTGTCAAGTACCATGTGGAATTGTTTGGCCTGCTATTGCTTCTATAAGGAGTTAACCATGCTCTGGTAAGAAGAGAGCAAGTCCATGGAAAAGAAATACTCTGCTGCATATCCATCTTTCTCCTGAAGTGCATTTCACTCTTTGAGATCTGTACTTACCACACACTGCCCCAGTGCCCAGTCCTCCCTTCCCAGAATAGCTATACGCATGGGACAGAGTTGAGACAGACCTGACCTCCCCTGGTCATGCATGATGAGTACATATAGGGTCAAATCCTAGATACGGAATTTGGACATCTAGATTTTATTCCTGAAAATGTTACAATCTAGAAGGCTGTTTTTTTGTCACTTTTCTTCTCTGCACCTTAGTGTAATCATCTAAAAAATAATGAGGTGTTTTCTGCTAGGTCAAACTGTTTTCAAATTGGGTTTCATGCATCTGCTTTCGGTTCATTGGAGTTGCTTCAGGAGCTGATAAGGGGATTGGAGAGAGAGGCTGAGTGAGCAGGGGCTCTGGGTTCTCTCACTTCAACCACAGCACCTTTTATTTGTTTGATATGCTGTGCTTCCCTGAAAGATTTTATTTGAAAACTGTATTCTGATGTGAGAGTGCATAGAAGAGGTAATTTAGCCATCAAGGTGGTTGAAATGATTCTACCTACTGTTTGTGATCCAATATTACTGGCTTAAGATATTGCTGATTGAATTGAATTGACCATGCACCAACCTGATCAGTTGCTTTAAGGGCCTATTTGGTTGGTGACCTGATGGTGGATCAACTCAGTAGTAGTATTAGGTTAAAGATGTGAAAATTATGAGACCAGTGGTAGAGGAAGCTGGTTTTCTTTCTTGTGGAGATTGTGGTAGCAGATAAACAGTTCTAGACAGGACTGTGTAGAGTTCTGTTAACACACTCTTCTCCCACCCAATGCCTAGAGGTAGGCTTCCTATAAATGATTGCCTGCCTATAGACTGAAAGCTAAATTGATCCAACTAACAGAGTCACCCTCAGAGTGTACACTTTATCATTTTATTATCTCTCATCCTTTCAAACCCTATCAATCCTTCACTATAAGAAGCATGATTAGTGCTCCTAATAGACTAGCAGAAAGACTTGTAGTATTCTAGAGGTGAACCAGGAAAGGGGAAAATACACTGTAATCTGAAAGTGTGTTTTATTTTGAGGTACTCACTGGTCTGTGGTTCAAAATGTGATGGGTTTTCAGTGGAAATGACCTGCTTTTCTTCCTCAGATTTTGTTATTACTATTTAGCACTGACTGTGTGTAGCATTTTCTATTTGCCCAGTGGTTAGGGGTCATGTGCATGGTCATTGCTTTTATTCCAGCTTCACAGATGAGGAGCTAGAGGTTCAAATAAAAATAGTTGGCCCAAGGTTGCATGATAAATCTATAGCAGAGATGAGAGTTACCAGCATCAAGTCTTCATAAGCCCTCACATATATCCTGTTATTGGTTCCAATCTAATCCTGCAGGGACTCTGTGTAGGGCTAATAAAGTCTTCCACTGAGTTACTTAGTGGCCTTTACTAGAAAATGCCAAAGTGTGGCTGGTGCTTGGTTCTGATCTTTAGGGTCATCTGAAGAGCTCCTCTGGCTTGGCCTTATGGGAACAAAGCAGCAAATGCTTCAGTCTTCTTGTTGAAAAGTTGCAGGTAGGAATCCAAAAGTTAGATGTCAAGGCATGATAGACTTACCAAAAATTGCTTTCTTTTGTTTTGCTTTAGTGAAATGCATCTTGAACTGCCTCCAGGGATAGACTACATTCAGAATTCACCTGACATTATAGCTTCCACACTTTTACTTGCCCAAAAGGTTAGGGCAGCACTGTGTTTGGAGTTATGGAGTCTCAATTCTCCAGCCAGAATAGCTTTTATTTTTTTCCTTCAACTCAAAAGATCAATATTATTTTGCTCAAAAACATTTAAAACCATTTTAAATGGTTTGAAGACCTAAAGGTAAGACATGACACCATAAAACCTCCTGCAAGAGAACATAGGCAAAACATTCATCAACATAAATTGTAGCAGTATTTTCTTAGATCAATTTCCCAAAGCAAAAGAAATAAAAGCCAAAATAAACAAATAAGACCTAATCAAACTTAAAAGTTTTGGATAGGATAGGAAACTACCAACAAAATTAAAAAAAAAATCCTATGGAATGTGAGAAAATATTTGCAAACAACACAACCTAGTAGGGGTTAATATCCAAAATATACCAAGAGCTCACAGAACTCAATATAAAAAAAAACAGTGCAATCAAAAAGGATAGAATACCTAAATAGACTTGTTTACAAAGAAGATATACAAGTGATGAACAGGCACATGAAATGGTGCTCATTATTGCTAATTATGGAGAAATGCAGGTCAAAACTACAATAAGTTACACCTCACATTGGTCAGAATGGCTATCATAAAAATGTCTACAAATGTGTAGCAGTGATTAACTTAACATTGTAAATCAACTATACTTCAATTAAAAATTAAGTCTACAAATGATAAATGCTGAAGAGGATGTGGAGAAAAGGAACCCTCCTACACTGTTGGTGGGAATGTAAATTGGTACAGTCACTATGGAGAACAGTATGGAGGTTGCTTAAAAGACTAAAAATAGAGCTACCATATGATTCTGCAATCCTATTCCTGGGTATATGTCCAGAAAGATTGAAAACTTTAATTTGAGAAGACAACTGCACTCCAATATTCTTAGGAACACAATTTACAATACCCAAGACATGGAAACAACTTAAATGCCCATCAACAGATGATTGGCTTAAGAAGATGAGGTATACACACACACAAACACACAAAATGGAATATTCAGTTCAGTCACTCAGTGGTGTCCGACTCTTTGTGACCCCATAGACTGCAGCACACCAGGCTTCCCTGTCCACCACCAACTCCTGGAGCTTGCTTAAACTCATGTCCATCAAGTCTGTGATGCCATCCAACCATCTCATTCTTTGTCATCCCCTTCTCCTCCCGCCTTCAATATTTCCCAGCATCAGGGTCTTTTCCAGTGAGTCAGCTCTTCGCATCAGGTAGCTAAAGTTTTGGAGCTTCAACTTCAACAGAAGTCCTTCCAATGAATATTCAGGACTGATTACCTTTAAGATGGACTGGTTGGATCTCCTTGCAGTCCAAGGGACTCTCAAGCATCTTCTCCAACTCCACAGTTCAAAAGCATCAATTCTTCAGTGCTCAGCTTTCTTTATAGTCCAACTCTCACATCCATACATGACTACTGGAAAAACCATAGCCTTGACTAGACAGACCTTTGCTGGCAAAGTGATGTCTCTGCTTTTTAATATGCTGTCTAGGTTGGTCAAAACTTTTCTTCCAAGGAGCAAGTGTCTTTTAATTTCATGGCTACAGTCACCATCTGCAGTGATTTTGGAGCCCCCCAAAATAAAGTCACTCACTGTTTCCATTGCTTCCCCCTCTATTAGCCATGAGGGATTAGGACCAGACGCCATGATCTTGGTTTTCTGAATGTTGAGTTTTAAGCCAACTTTTTCACTCTCCTCTTCCACTTTCATCAAGAGGTTCTTTAGTTCTTCGCCTTCTGCCTTAAGGGTGGTGTCATCTGGATATCTAAGGTTATTGATATTTCTCACACAATCTTGATTCCAGCTTGTGCTCATCCAGCCCAGCATTTCTCATGATGTACTCTCCATGAAAGTTAAATAAGCAGGGTGACGATATACAGCCTTGCCACACTCCTTTCCCTATTTGGAAACTTTCTATCATTCCACGTTCAGTTCTAACTGTTGCTTCTTGAACTGCATACAGATTTCTCAGGAGGCACGTCAGGTGGTCTTGTATTCCCATCCCTTTAAGAATTTTCCACAGTTTGTTGTGATCCACACAGTCAAAGGCTTTGGTGTAGTCAATAAAGCAGAAGTAGATGTTTTTCTGGAACTCTTGCTTTTTCAATGATCCAGCGGATGTTGGCTATTTGGTCTCTGGTCCTCTGCATTTTCTAAATCCAGCTTGAACATATGGAAACTCACGGTTCATGTACTGTTGAAGCTTGGCTTAGAGAATTTTGAGCATTACTTTGCTAGCGTGTAAGATGAGTGCAATTGTGTAGTAGTTTGAACATTCTTTGTCATTGTCTTGAATTGGAATTGGAATGAAAACACACTTTTCAATTCCTGTGGCCACTGCTAAGTTTTCCAAATTTGCTGGCATATTGAGTATAGCACTTTCACAGCACCATCTTTTAGGATTTGAAATAGCTCAACTGGAATTCCGTCACCTCCAATAGCTTTATTCATAGTAATGTTTCCTAAGGCCCACTTGACTTCACATTCCAGAATGTCTGGCTCTAGGTGAGTGACCACACCATCGTGGTTATCTGGGTCATGAAGATCTTTTTTGTATAGTTTTTCTGTGTATTCTTGCCACCTCTTCTTAATATTCTCTCCTTCTGTTATATCCATACCATTTCTGTCCTTTATTGTGCCCACCTTTGCATGAAATGTTCCCTTTGTATCTCTACTTTTCTTATAGAGATCTCTAGTCTTTCCCATTCTGTTGTTTTCCTCGATTTCTTTGCATTGATCACTGAGGAAGGCTTTCTTATCTCTCCTTGCTGTTCTTTGGAACTTTGCATTCAAATGAGTGTATCTTTCCTTTCCCCCTTTTCCTTTAGCTTCTCTTCTTTTCTCCACTATTTGTAAGGCTTCCTCAGACAATGCATTTCTTTTTTTGGGGGATGGTCTGGATCACAGCCTCCTGTACAGTGTTGTGAACCTCCATCCATAGTTCTTCAGGCACTCTATTAGATCTAATCCCTTGAATCTATTTGTTACTTCCACTGTATAATCGTAAGGGATTTGATTTAGACTTGCATGGTCTCATGGGTTAACTTACTTTCTTCAATTTAAGTCTGAATTTTACAATAAGGAGTTCATGGTCTGAGCCACAGTCTGCTCCTGGTCTTGTTTTTCCTGACTGTATAGAGCTTCTCCATCTTTGGCTGCAAAGAATATAATCAATCTGATCTCAGTGTTGAACATTTGGTGATGTCCATGTGTAGAGTCTTCTCTTGTGTTGTTGAAAGAGAGTGTTTGCTGTGAACAGCGTGTTCTCTTGGCAAAACTCTGTTAGCCTTTGGCGTGCTTCATTTTGTACTCCAAGGCCAAATTTGCCTGTTACTCTGGTATCTCTTGAGCTCCTACTTTTGCATTCCAGTCCCCTATAATGAAAATGACATCTTTTGGGGATGTTAGTTGTAGAAGGTCTTGTAGGTCTTCATAGAACCATTCAACTTCAGGTTCTTCAGCATTACTGGTTGGGGCATAGACTTGGATTACTGTGATAATGAATAGTCTGTCTCGGAAGTGAACAGAGATCATTCTCTCTTTTTTGAGATTGTATCCAAGTACGGCATTTTCGGCTCTTTTGTTGACTATGAGGGCTACTCCATTTTTTCTAAGGGATTTTGCCCACAGTAGTTGATATAATGGTCATCTGAGTTAAATTCACGCATTTTAGTCCATTTTAGCTCTCTGATTCCTAGAATGTCAATGTTCACTTTTGGCATCTCCTGTTTGACTACTTTTGATTTGCCTTGATTCATGGATCTAACATTTCAGGTTCCTATGCAATATTGATTGCTCTTTACAGCATTGGACCTTGCTTCCATCAGCAGTCGTACCCACAATTGGGTGTTGTTTTTGCTTTGGCTCCATCTCTTCATTCTTTCTGGAGTTATTTCTCCACTCTTCTTCAGTAGCATATTGGGCACCTACTGACCTGGGGAGTTCATCTTTCAGTGTCTTATCTTTTTTGCCTTTTTATACTGTTCATGGGGTTCTCAAAGCAAGAATATTGAAGTGGTTTGCCATTCCCTTCTCCAGTTCACCACATTTTGTCAGACCTCTCCACCATGACCCATCCATTTTGGGTGGCCCTACACAGCATGGCTCATAGTTTCATTGTTTTAGACAAGTCTGTGGTCCATATGACCAGATTGGTTAGTTTTCTGTGATTGTGGTTTTCAGTCTGTCTGTCCTCTGATGGAGAAGGATAAGAGGCTTATGGAAGTTTCCTGATGGGAGAGACTGAGGGGGAAACTGGGTCCTTTTCTGATGGGTGTGGCCATGCTTAGTAAATCTTCAGTACAGTTTTGTGTTGATGGGCGGTGCCATATACCCTCCCTATTGTTTGACGTGAGGCCAAACTATGGTGGAGGTAATGAAGATAATGGCAACTTCCTTCAAAAGGTCCCATGCATGCACCACTGCACTCAGTGCCCTCAACCCTACAGCAGGCCACTGCTGACCTGTACCTCTACAGGAGACACTTAAACACAGTTCTGGCTCAGTCTCTGTGTGTCCTCTGGGTCCTGGTGTGCACAAGGTTTGTTTGAGCCCTCCAAGCGTCTCTGGCGGGTATGGGGTTTGATTCTAAATGCGATTTTGCCTCTCCTACAGTCTTGCTAGGGCTTCACCTTTGCCCTTGGACATGGGATATATTTTTTTGGTGTGATCCAACATTCTCCTTCTGATGGTTGTTTAGCGCCATGTTGCAATTTTGGAGTTCTTGCAGGAGAAGATGAGCTCACGTCTTTCTACTCCGCCATCTTCAAAGCTCCCAGAATATTAAATGGAATATTACTTAGATACAGAAAGAATGAAATATTGACATTTTTAGCAATGTGGATACATATAGAGGATATTTTTTATAGTTAGTGAAGTCAGAGAAAGACAAATATTATATGACACCGCTTATATGTTGAATGTAAAAAATAATACAAATTATATATAGAACAAAACAAACTCATAGACATAGAGAACTGTGTTGTGTTTAGTTGCTCAGTCATGTCCAACTTTTTGGGACCCATGGACTGTAGCCCAGCAGGCTCCTCTGTCTATTGGTCCTCCATGCAAGAATACTTCTCCAGGCAAGAATACTTCTCAAGGGGATCTTCCTGACGCAGGGATTATACCTTGATTGCCTGCATTGCAGGCAGATTCTTTACTGTCTGAGCCTCCAGGGAAGCCCCTAGAAAACGGAGAAATTAAGACTATCATATTAACAGGTGCAAATTACTATACATAAAATAGATAAACAACAAGGATTTAAGGTACAGTACAGGGAATTGCATTCAGTATCTTGTAATAAACCTATAATGGAAAAGGATCTGGGAAAACAACCACTTTTCTGTACACCTGAAACTATTAATAACACAATACTGTAAATCAAATATACTTCAATAATAAAAGGAAACATTTTAATGTGAGCAGAATGAGAGAGCAGATGGAAGGCCAACATAGATAGAAATTATATAACTAGTTAATAATTTCCATATGGAATTGAGGCTTCTACCTTTATTTTTTCAGTATGTAAAAATTAAATACTTGCTTGTTTTAAACTATGCAAGAGGCAAAATGATATTCCCTTCTGATTCCTTCAACTGACAGAAGTGAGTTACCTTGAAAGTCTACTGAAACATTATCCCCAATCCTCCTCTTTCAAGAAGACACCCATGATTAACTAAGCCTTATGAAATTATTCCTGTTTTATTCCATATTAATCATCAAAACTTGTTCTCTGTTTGATGTAAGATAAACTCTTATTCATTTGCACCTGCAGAGTATACATGCATTGTTTTTCTTTGATGTAGGCACCTGTTCAGCTAAGTTAGTAACTACTTAGTGAGAGGTAATAGAGGCCTTGCTCTGGAGCCATATCCATCCAGGTTTAAATCCAACATATGCAATAGGTGATTTGATTATCTGTCTGCCTGCAGTACAGGAGACCAGAGTTTGATCCCTGGGTCAAAATCCCATAGACAGAGGAGCCTGGGAGGCTACAGCCCACGGGGTCGCAGAGAGTCAGACATGTCTACGCACATGTGCACACACACACACACAACTATCTGTGAAACTTTGAGAACATTACTGAATCACCAGTGCTTTGTCTGTAAAATAATCTATTGTGTAAGAATTACTGTACGAATTGGGAAAAATATGTTGAAATGGCACTTACAGAGGGCTTAGCATATTATGCTTGATATTCAATAGGTGGGAGTTATGTTGTTGTTACTGCTGTTATATTCTGTATCAAATTTTTCTTAGTCATTATAAACATAATGGAAGTGATAGCAGTCCCAAGGGTGGGGCTTTGGTTTTGCTCTTCTAGACAGAGAAAACATTTTGTTTTTAAGTTTAAAGGAGAGCACTAGGCAGTAGATTTTATTATTTTTCTAATTTCACTTCTCTACTTTTCCATAACAAGTGGTCACCTGTAGTTTTCTTTAGTGTGTGAGGTGTGATGAAGTAGTCATGTCATTTCATCAGTGATTACATACACAGAGGAATAAGATGTAACTGAGCATATACATACATACTGGCCTTATTTTTCACCCATGACAGTAGAGGTCTTTAATGCATATCTTGAAAGCTTATTGAATTTTGTGTAGAATATAAGAAAACGCTTTTAAATATACTTAGTTTTTTTTATCATATGTATATATTAAACTGAGGTACTATCATACAATAATATATTAGTTTCAAGTGTAAAACAGTTATTCAACATTTTATTTATTGAGAAATGATCACCACAATAAATCCACTTAACATCCACCACCATATGTAGTCATCAAAATTTTTTTCTTGTAATGAGAAGTTTAAAAATCCACCGTTAGCATCTTTCAAATATGCAATACAATGCTATTAAATATAGTTGCCATGTTGTGTATTATATCCTCATAGTTCATTCACTTTATAACTGGAAGTTTGTACTGTTTCAGTCCCTTCAATGCTTTAAAAAGAAGTAAGACAGGGTAGTTTTTGTTTTGATATCAGATATGGTATACTTTGCTGTATACCGTAAACTAACACAACATTATAAATCAACTATACTCATATAAAAGAAAAATTAAATTAAAAAAAAGCCTTCCATTTATGCCTTCCCTTTTCAGCCTGATGTAAAAAAATCCCTAAGAAGGGCATGCCATTTAAAACCCTTTGATCCAAGAGGAACTGGAAGTTTGACTGTATATTTTAGAATTTGCTTGCTCTTTCTGAGTTTCAAATACTCATGGCCTGGAGTTTCCTGAAGAGGGCAGAATCACTAAGTAGAAAGCATACAGGTAGCTAAGGTTCCTGGTCATCTCTGTCTTTAAGGCACTCCCTAACCCTTTATCTATGGTAGTTTCTCTGTTCATAGTGAGGATGGAGCCCTGTTTGATGACATAAAACACACTTCTAGTGTTGCTGATCAAGCAAGGCAGAACTGAACAGTTGGGCCTGGGCTCTCCTAACTCAAAAACAAAGTTCTCAAGGAGTTAGAGAAATAAATTGATGCTTCTTAAATCTGGTTCTAGATGTTATGACTTGTTTCTGGGAGCAGAGAAATGATAATTCCAACAACAATGCCAGAAAGTGTTAGTCACTCAATCGTGTCCTACTCTTTGTGACCCTATGGACTTAAGCCTGCCAGGATCCTCTGTCCATGGGATTTCCCAAGCAGGAATACTGGAGTGGGTTGCCATTCCCTGCTCCAGGGGATCTCCCCGACCCAGGGATCAAACCTGAGTCTCCTGCATTGCAGACAGATTCTTTACCACCTGAGCCACCAGGAAAGCTCAACAACTGCCAGAATTAACACCTATTCAGTGTTTACTGTGTGCTAGGTCTTAGGGCTGGCCACTTTTAACACATAGGATCTCCTTTAACTCTCAAAACAGAGGCCTACTATGTGTTACATAAAGCAAAATATACTGTAGCTAAAATGTTTGAAAATTCTGGGTAAAAATAGTTAAGTCAATTAAAAAAAAACCTGCATGACTTATCAGAGACTTTGCTATGCTAGTTCATTTTATGAACTCCAAGAGGGATTTAGAGTATGATGCTTTCCCAAGTTTGTTGGAATATGGAAAGATTCCCCCCCCCCACCCCCAGAGGCATGTTCTGGCTTTGTCCTGGCCTTGCCTTGTCCCTAAATAACCCATAATACCTAGTCTTAAAACAAATGGTGAGTTTATATCTGTTCCATGGAAAACGGGCTCTATGCCTCTAATCTACCCAAGTTCAAGCCATCGTCCTCCTTTACCTGAATTATTATTGTTGTTCAGTCATTCAGTCCTATGCAGACTCATTATCACTGCATCATCTGCAGCTCACACAACCTCACTGTCCTTCACTATCTTCTGGAGTTTGCCGAAGTTCATGTCCATTGAGTTGGTGATGCTATGCAACCAGCCATCTCATTCTCTGTCATCCCCTTCTCTTGCCCTCAGTCTTTCACAGCATCAGAGTCTTTTGCAGTGAGTCACCTGTTCTCATCAAGCGATCAGAGTATTGGAGATTCAGCATCAGTCCTTCCAATGAACATTCAGGGTTGATTTCCTTTAGGATTGACTGGTTTTATCTCCTTGCTGTCCAAGGAACTCTCAAGAGTGTTCTCCAGCACCACAATTTGAAAGCATCAATTCTTGACACTCAACCTTCTTAATGGTCCAACTCTTAAATCCATCTATGTAGCTTTCTCACTGGTATTCTGCCTTTCCTCCTTATGTTCCTCTACATCATTGGGTATAATATAGCCAGTTATCATAAACAAACACTCTAACAGCAAACAAATTAGCAGTGTACTACTCTTTTACCAAAAATACTTTAAAACTTCCAATCATAGAGTAAAATACTAATACCGTGTGTGTGTGTGTGTGTGTGTGTGTGTTGCTCAGTCGTGTCCAACTCATTGTGATCTCATGGACTGAAGCTCACCATGCTTCTCTGTCTGTGGAATTCTTCAGGCAAGAATACTGGAATGGGTTGCCATTCTCTTCTTTAGGGGAACTTCCCTGACCTAGGGATCAAACCTGAATCAGATCCTTTACCATCTGAACCACCAGGGAACCACTCCAAAACTTAGGGACATGAAGTTTTTCTGGGTTAGATAAAGTTAAAGGCATTTCTTTACATTTGGATTTCTCAGAACTTTTGCTATGAAAACATGTGTTTTGAACTTCAAGAGAGACTTGAAATACCCTATTCTTTTCTCTCAGATCACTATAACAATGTTTGTCTAATGGCTGTCTCCCTGCTGTTGTTGTGTGTCTGCTCAGTCACGTCTGACTCTTTGCGACTCCTTGGACTGTAGCCCGCCAGACTCCTCTGTCCATGGGATTCTCCAGGCAAGAATAATGGAGTGGTTTGCCATTTCCTACTCCAGGGGATCTTCCTAACCTAGGGATTGAACCTGCGGCTCTTGCATCTTCCTGCCTTGACAGGGAGATTCTTTATTACTGTGCCATCTGAAAAGCTCATCTCCTCACTAGACTATGGGTTTTATGAGAGCAGAGACCATGTCTGTCCACCAGTGCACCCCAGTGCTTAATGTAGTACCTGATACATGATAGGGTTTCAGCAAATATTTGCTGAATGAATGAAGAAATGAAAATGAATCTTCACGCTGTTGGTCTGATATGTTATAGTGGGGCTGCGACTGAATGATTTAATATTTTTGATACACTCTCTTCCTACTGAACAATTTTCCTTATTATTTAAAGCTTTGAAGGAAAAGCTAAAAATTGATTCAGCACTGATAGGTAGCAATTGAGTGTAAGTGATATCTATACTTGGCTTTTATATTTTTAAATTAGTAATCCTTTAGTATTATCTAATATTTACTGTTGACTGAACTGAATATTTACTGTTTTAATATTTTATGTAAAATATCTATATTTAAGTTTTTTTTTAATAATTAAGAGAATTTTCTAAAACGTGTCCTTAGCTTTAAACATTTTTCAAGTTCTCAGTCAGTCTGTTCGGTCACTCAGTCATATCTGACTCTGCAACCACATGAACTGCAGCAAACCAGGCTTCCCTATCCATCACCAACTCCTGGAGCTTGCTCAAACTCATGTCCATCAAGTCAGTGATGCCATCCAACCATCTCATTGTCTGTTGTCTGCTTCTACTCCTGCCTTCAATCTTTCCCAGCATCAAGGTCTTTTCCAATGAGTCAGTTCTTCACCTCAGGTGGGCAAAGTATTGGAGCTTTTTTCAAGTTCTAATTCAAAGTAAAATAACAAAGCAGAATAATGCACTACAATATATGTTTCCCATTTAGCCACACGTGTGGGAAGCCTTCCCTAGGCCCTGAAGTCCAAGTCCCATAGGAGCCTAGTAGCATCTGACCTTCAGAGTAGGTCTGAGGACCCTGAAAGAAGGAAAGGTCTTTATGAATGCCAAGCCTGCAAATAAAAAAAAAAAAAAACACAACATGAGTACACAGTAAATACTGTGTGTTGGCAGGTTTTTATATAAGATGGAGGTGGTGTTATACATATTTTATCTGATTCTCCTTGTAACACATGGAACACATTTTTGTTGCTTCCCAAGCAGGATTACAAGCTTGGTTGTAATCTGTGTAACAAAACAACTGTCTGGATCCTGTGACAAAGGAAATCATGATTGGGGTGTGTTAACTAGGCTCTGAAACCAAATAAGGCACTTGCCGAATTCTCTGAGACCTCAGAGGCCTAGTCCAGGTAGATGGAGCAGAAATAGCACAGTATAATGCCTCCAAGGTTACTTCCTTGTAATTAGGTAAGGCAAGACACCTAGTGTTGTTTTCTTTGATAAGGGCCACTCTTAGAAG
Source organism: Odocoileus virginianus (assembly GCF_023699985.2). Classification (NCBI taxonomy): domain Eukaryota; kingdom Metazoa; phylum Chordata; class Mammalia; order Artiodactyla; family Cervidae; genus Odocoileus; species Odocoileus virginianus. The sequence continues at coordinate 53,917,176 of NC_069708.1, read as the reverse complement.
ATTGTACCCTCAAAAAAAAAGGGGGGGGGAGAAAAGATGCAAATAGAGGAAACTGCTCAGGAGGTTACTGTTGTTTGTTACCTACTATTAGTACATAATAGTGCTATAGCACTGCCAGTACAGCTTGTGTTGAGCTTCTGTGCCCTGTTTCACTGGCAAGCAGTCTTCCACAGGATATGCTCAAGACTCATTAATAGATTACTTGCACTAACAAGAGGAAGATTCAACCTAATGAGAGAGAGTGCCTCATTAATGGCTTGGAAATTAAGCAGTCCCCATCTAACTAATCAATACTAAGTGACTGACCTTTGTGGAGGCTGCAGTTCATTAGTAGAATACACACAGATGGTAATATGCTCAAAGGTATTTAAAATATATTTGAAAAGATCTACATTAATAAGACTAACCTATCCACCATCCATGACTTGGCTCTTGTTCCCTATGCTATCTGTATGTAATTTGGTATGCTTAGTTATGAGAATGAATTTGTCTGATAATGTCTGCAGTTTTCAAATTTCCATGTAGATAACAGATTATGATCAACATTCACAATAATTTGCTTTCATGAAAACGGCTATAGGAAGAATTGACTTATAATAACAGTTCTGTTTATTCAGTACCTCATTTATCCAAGGATAATTGCCTGAAGGGAGAAATAGAGTCCAAGCCTAATGTAATAAAAATTTATTTGGAATTGTATTTGACTACTTCTTCTTCTTCTTTCTTGCCAAATGCTTCCTCAAATGTAATCTGTTAATAAATTATTTCAGTATCTCCAAGGACCTTCCTGATGATGTTCATACTGAAATGTTCCATAAATATGCTTCAGTTCCTCTGACAACAAGCCAGTAGTGACATCAGAGATGGCATGACTTTACTTCAAATAGGACAATGCAGATGACAGCCAATTCACTAGCTCTATTCTTATCCCCTACTTGCCAAGCTACTGCAAAAACCCAAAAGATAAATGCATAGGTAATTTTTAAATCTTGCATTTCCTTCATTCCACTCAGCCAATCTGTTGCTCTTAAGAAGCAACATGAAGACTGCAATGAGTTTTAATGACATCATAGTCTCATGTCTTTTCTTCACCTTACTGATACTTTAAGATTTCCTTTTTTTGTTCATCTCTGTCCTCAGAAATCCCTGGTCCTGGCATCTGCAGTGAAAACCACCATATAAAGTGTTTATCAATTCCTAAAGCTCCTTTTGGGACTTCCTGGGTGGCTCAGATGGTAAAGCAGCTGCCTACAATGCGGGAGACCCAGGTTTGATCCCTGGAGAAGGAAATGGCAACCCACTCCAGTACTCTTGCCTGGAAAAGCCCATGAACTGAGGAGCGTGGTAGGCTACAGTCCATGGGGTCGCAAAGAGTCGGACACGACTGAGTGACTTCACTTTGACTTTACAAAGCTCCCTTTAGTTTTATTTAGATAAGAAGTTCCCTAAGAGAAAGACCTTTACTTCTTATTTGGTGAATTGCAACACTTGCTTACAGCTCTCTGCCCCTGATGAATATATAATTAGGAAATATGCCTTGTAGTCAAGCCAAACACTGACAGGAAGACATCTAGACAGCATGCTCTACAAACCTTTTGCTTAGGAGAGCAATGCTGTGACAATACAGTGGCCCCAGGTCACTTGTAATTGCTCAAGGTCCAGAGGTAGAGGAAAAGCAAAGTGCAAGAATAGAAGTTGACTCTTTTGCATATTTCCCCAACCAGGATCAGTAGATTGGAAGATTTGCAATCAGTAGTGGCCCAGCATGTTCATGATCTTTTAGTTGATAAGACCGAAAAATTAGATCAGTCATTTTTTTTCCCATTTATTTTTATTAGTTGGAGGCTAATTACTTTACAATATTGTAGTGGATTTTGTCAGTCATTTTAACAGTGCTCTGCAGTAGTTTCCATGTGTATCACATTTCTTGAAGCAGATGCTTCCTTTTGCCACCTCAGGGCCTGGATTCTCCACGAAGCCACCTTTTCCATAAAACTACCCATTAGTCTTTATTCTCTATCATCCTCTGCTAGAGCCTAATCAGTATGGAAAAAAAATGATACTGATTCCACTCTGGGATTTAAGGCTCTACCATGTTGAATGTTCAGTGTCACCTCAATGGTGAAAATAGGCTTATTTATTTCAGATGCACAGCCACTTTAGTTAAAATCCAAGGGCCTTAGTCTATTTATTTATTGGAATTTTGCTAGCTTATTATTAGATGACAGACAAAACAAATGAGTATAATCTGTGGGTAAATTTACAAATTCTAGTGACATTTCTCTCCATAAAGTTTTGACCTTAATAATACAACAGAGACCTTCATAAAATAAATTAGTCCATGCAATTTTTTTTAGCTTTATTGACAGAGGAAAATATAGTGAATATTTTTTCTCAAAACCAAAATGAGCACAGACATCGCTACTGAGTCTCTAGAAAGGAATTAGGTTTGGCCAGTGAGAGTTGAGACAAGGACACCACTGCTGTGCTCTGAGACCCTGAATTCTGTTCTAAAATAGATGAGACAAGACTGGGTCTTGGCTCCTGTCTTTTTATTTTATTCAGTGATAGGCAGTGTGAGTCACTTATGTCTGAATGGCAATATATTGAGTAACCAGAAACATTTACTCAGACAGAATAAGGAACCAAATAACTCTGTCCTCTCAAGTACCAGATGGCCCTATTTTACAGAAAAGGAAACAAATGCCTGGTTAGGCAAAGTAGCTGGGCCGGGATGAGTGGAATCTTGCTCTCTTCCTTGTGTATTAGAACATTAATATGCAGAAGATACATTGATATTATCCCTTCCTTAGAAGTATTTTCTTGAATGGTCCCTCAGTTTACCCTTTATAAAGATTGGGCAAAGGACTTTAATTTATTCACTAATTCATTCAGCAAGAATAGTCTAGGCACTGAAAAGACAGAGATAAGTAAGATGTAGTCCATATCTGGAGATAGGCACTGCCTTTTGCTATAGGAAACATACAGATAAATTACAATAAAATTCAAGTAGAGATAAAATTGAGTTTACAACAAAGTGCTGGCAGAGGAGGTAAGGTGGCAGAGGAATAGGACAGGGAGACCACTTTCTCCCCTACAAATTCATCAAAAGAACATTTGAACACTGAGCAAACTCCACAAAACAACTTCTGATCGCTAGCAGAGGACATCAGACACCCAGGAAAGCAGCCCATTGTCTTCAAAAGGAAGTAGGACAAAATATAAAAGATAAAAAGAGAGACAAAAGATTTAGGGACAGAGATCTGTCCCAGGAGGGGAGTCTTAATAGAGGAAATTTCCAAACACCAGGAAACCCTCTCACTGGTGGGTCTGGGGGAAGTTTCTCGAATCTCAGAGGGCAACCTAACTGGGAGGAAAAAGAAATAAAACTCACAGATTACATGCCTAAAAGCAACTACCAGCAGAAAAGTACTCCAGATGCTCACATCCACCACCAGCAAGTGGGGGCTGAACGGAGAGGAGTGGGCAGCATTGCTTAGGATAAGGACTGGACCTGAATGCCCTAAGGGCAATCTGAGGGAGATAACGTGAGATAGCAACTTAAACTGTGGGATAGCAAGAGAGAGAGAGAGAAAATTAACCAGCAAAAAGTGCTAACCGAACACACTGCTGGCCCGTTCACAGAACAAAGGAAGGACTGAGCAATTCCAGAGGAGAGTTGGCCGGCTGCGGACCCTCCCATCCCCTACTGGAGGCAGGAGGCAGGAGGCAGGGGGGAGGGGAAAGAGGCAAACTCGGCCCCAGAGATGGCATCCCCTACCAAACTGCAAACAGGCAGGCATGTAAACTGAGGCTGGGACCACTGAGGGGATAAGGCACACTGCACCAGGGGAGAGTGCGCTCGTCAAGCTCCTGGGTGCCTTAGCTGCTCGGGCTGGGGAAGGCACAAAACACAGGCTCAACCGAGTCTACACTTTTGTTGAGTACCCAAAAACTGGAACCACATGCAACTCAGGGCCCACTCCCCATAGAGCAGCCTGGAGCCTGAGCAGTGTAGATGGGGAAAGCATACACGCCATGAGTGGGGGCAAACCCAGTGTGGTCAGAACATTGCGAGTGCTCCCCACACAGGCCAGTGATATTTGTCTGCCGTGCCCCTCCCTGCCCACAGCACAACTGAGCAAGTGAACCTAAACAAGAGGCCATCTCCACCCGCTTGTGTCAGGGTGGAAATTAGACACTGAAGAATCCTGAAACAGAAGCCAAATAAAGGGAAGCGCTTCAGAAGTGACAGGTGCAACAGATTAAAATCCCTGTAATTAACACTGACTACACCGGAAGGGGCCTGTAGATATCGAGAACCATAATCTGGAACAAGGAGTTATCTGAAACTGAACTGAACCCACACTGCCCACAACAGCTCCAGAGAAATTCCTAGATATATATTTACTATTTTTTTAATTAAAAAAGAAATTTTTTTCTTCTTTTTTTGTTTAAAATTCCCCATTACTCCTCTATTACTCCTTAATTTTCATTTTCTTTTATTTTCATTTAAAGTCTGCTATTACTCCTTTATTACTCCTTAATTTTCATTTTCATATATTTTTACCTTTTTTAATTAAAATATTAAAAAAAATTTTTTTTCTTTCATTTTCTTTTAAACTCCTCTATTACTCCTTAATTTTCATTTTCATTTCATGATAACCTTGCAAAAAAAAAGACCCTATTTTTAAAGCAAACATAATATATTTCTTAAATCTTTTTTGTTTTTGTTTTTAATATTGTATTTTTAAGAGTCTAACCTCTACTATAGATTTTTAATCTTTGTTTTTCAGTATTTGATATCAATTTTGGACATTTAAGAATCCAACCTTCAATACCCATTTATATTCAGGAGTGTGATGATTACTCCCTCCCCCTTTTGACTCTCCTTTTTCTCCCCCAGATCACCTCTATTTCCTCCTCCCCCTTCTCTTCTCAATCCAATTCTGTGAATCTCTGTGGGTATTCAGGGCTACAAAGAACACTTAGGGATCAGAGTACTGCGTAGATCTCTCTGTCTCCTCTTGAGTCCCCCCTTTTCTCCTCTTGCTCATCTCTATCTCCCTCCTCCCTCTCCTCTTCTTCATGTAACTCTGTGAGCCTCTCTGGGTGTCCCTCACTGTGGAGAATCTTTTCATCCTTAACCTAGAGTTTTATTATCAGTGCTGTATAGTTGGAGAAGACTTGAGGCTACTGGAATAAAAAGACTGAAATCCAGAGGCAGGAGACTTAAGCTCCAATCCTCAGAACACCAGAGAATTCCTGACTACAGGGAGCATTAAGTAATAAGAGATCATCCAAAAGCCTCCATACCTACACTGAAACCACCCACCACCCAAGAGCCAGTAAGTTCCAGAGCAAGACATACCATGCAAAATTCTCCAGCAATGCAGGAACATAGCCCTGAGCATCAACATACAGGCTGCCCAAAATTACACCAAACCCATAGACCCATCTCAAAACTCACTACTGGACACTCCATTGCACTCTGAGAGAAGAACTCCAATTCCATGAACCAGAACAGGGATGGAAGCTTCCCTAACCAGGAAAGCTTGACAAGCCAATCGTCCAACCCCACCCACTGAGAGAAACCTACACAATAAAAAGGAACCACAGACCACCAGAACACAGAAAGGCCACTCCAAACACAGCAATACAAGCCAGATGAAAAGGCAGAGAAATACACAGCAGGAAAAGGAACATGAAAAATTCCCACGAAGCCAAACAAAAGAGGAGGAGATAGGGAATCTACCTGAAAAAGAATTTAGAATAATGATAATAAAAATGATCCAAAATCTTGAAAACAAAATGGAGTTACAGATAAATAGCCTGGAGACAAGGACTGAGAAAATGCAAGGAGTGTTCAACAAGGACCTTGAAGAAATAAAAAAAGTCAATTAAAAATGGATAATGAAATAAATGAGATAAAAAAATACTCTGGAGGGAACCATGAGTAGAATAACAGAGACAAAAGATAGGATAATTGAGGTAGAAGATAAAATGGTGGAAATAAATGAAGCAGAGAGGAAAAAAGAAAAAAGAATCAAAAGAAATGAGGACAACCTCAGGGACCTCTGGGACAATGTGAAATGCCCCAACATGCGAATCATAGGAGTCCCAGAAGAAGAAGACAAAAAGAAAGGCCATGAGAAGTTACTCGAGGAGATAATAGCTGAAAACTTCCCTAAAATGGGGAAGGAAGTAGTCATACAAGTCCAAGAAACCCAGAGAGTCCCAAACAGGATAAACCAAAGGCAAAATACCCCGAGACACATATTAATCAAACTAACAAACATCAAACACAAAGAACAAATATTAAAAGCAGCAAGTGAGAAACAATGAATAACACACAAAGGGATTCCCATAAGGATAACAGCTGATCTATCAATAGAAAATCTTCAGGCCAGAAGGGAATGGCAGGACATACTTAAAGTAATGAAAGAGAATAACGTACAGTTCAGATTGCTGTACCCAGCAAGGATCTCATTCAGATAGGAAGGAAAATTCAAAAGCTTTACAGACAGGCAAAAGCTGAGAGAATTCAGCACCACCAAACCAGCTCTTCAACAAATGCTAAAGGATCTTCTCTAGACAGGAAACACAGAAAGGTTGTATAACGCAAATGCAGAACAACAAAGTAAATGGCAATGGGACCATACCTATCAATAATTATGTTAAATGTAAATGGGTTGAATGCCCCAACCAAAATAAAAGACTGGCTGAATGGATACAAAAACAAGACACCTATATATGCTGTCTACAAGAGACCCACCTCAAAACAAGGGACACATACAGACTGAAAGTGAAGGGCTGGAAAAACTATTTCATGCAAATGGAGACCAAGAGAAAGCAGGAGTCGCAATACTCATATCAGATAAAATAGACTTTCAAATAAAGGCTGTGAAAAGAGACAAAGAAGGACACTACATAATGATCAAAGGATCAATCAAAGAAGATATAACAATTATAAATATACATGCACCCACCATAGGAGCACCACAATATGCAAGGCAAAGGCTAACAAGTATGAAAAAGGAAATTAACAATAACACAATAATAATGGGAGACTTTAATACCCCACTCACACCTATGGATAGACCAACTAAAGAGAAAATTAACAAGGAAACACAAACTTTAAATGACACAATGGACCAGCTAGACCTAATTGATATCTATAGGACAATTTACCCCAAAACAATCAATTTCAACTTTTCCTCAAGTGCACACGGAACCTTCTCCAGAATAGATCACATCCTAGGCCATAAATCTAGCCTTGGTGAATAAAAAAAAAATTGAAATTATTCCAGTCATCTTTTCTGACCACAATGCAGTAAGATTAGATCTCAATTACAGGAAAAAAGCTATTAAACATTCAAACATATGGAGGCTAAATAACACGCTTCTGAATAACCAACAAATCATAGAAGAAATCAAATAAGAAATCAAAATATGCATAGAAATGAATGAAATCAAAACACAACAACCCAAAACCTATGGGACACTGTAATGGCAGTGCTAAGCAGAAGGTTCATAGCGTTATAGGCTTAACTCAAGAAACAAGAAAAAAATCAAATAAATAACCTAACACTACACCTAAAACAACTAGAGAAGGAGGAAGTGAAGATCCCCAGGGTTAGTAGAAGGAAAGAAATATTAAAGATTAGGGCAGGAATAAATGCAATAGAAACAAAAAAGACCATAGCAAAAATCAACAAGCTAAAAGGTTTTTTTTTTGAAAAGATAAACAAAATTGACAAACCATTAGCATGACTGATTAAGAAACAAAGGGAGAAGAACTAAATCAACAAAATTAGAAATGAAAATGGAAAGATCAAAACAGACAGCACTGAAATACAAAGGATTTTAAGAGACTACTACCAGCAGCTCTATGCCAATAAAATGGACAACTTAGAAGAAATGGACAATTTCTTAGAAAAGTATAACTTTCCAAAACTCAACCAGGAAGAAGTAGAAGATCTTAACAGACCCATCACAAGCATGGAAATTGAAACTGTAATCAGAAATCCTCCAATAAACAAAAGCCCAGGACAAGATAGCTTCACAGCTGAATTCTACCAAAAATTTAGAGAAGAGCTAATACCTATCTTACTCAAACTCTTCCAGAAAATTGCAGAAGAGGGTAAGCTTCCAAACTCATTCAATGAGGCCACCATCACCCTAATTCCAAAACCAGATAAAGATGCCACAAAAAAAGAAAACTACAGGCCAATATCACTGATGACCATAGATGCAAAAATCCTTAACAAAATTCTAGCAAACAGAATCCAACAACATATTAAAAAGATCATACATCATGACCAAGTGGGCGTTATCGCAGGAATGCAAGGATTCTTCAATATCCACAAATCAATCCATGTGATACACCACATTAACAAATTGAAAGATAAAAATCATATGATTATCTCAATAGATGCAGAAAAAGCCTTTGACAAAAGTCAACATCCATTTATGATTAAAACTCTCCAGAAACCAGGAATAGAAGGAACATACCTCAACATAACAAAAGCTATATATGACAAACCCACAGCAAGCATTACCCTCAATGGTGAAAAATTGAAAGCATTTCCCCTGAAATCAGGAACCAGACAAGGGTGCCCACTCTCACCACTACTATTCAACATAGTTTTGGAAGTTTTGGCCACAGCAATCAGGGCAGAAAAAGAAGTAAAAGAATCCAGATAGGAAAAGAAGAAGTGAAACTCTCTGTTTGCAGATGACATGATGCTCTACATAGAAAACCCTAAAGACTCTACCAGAAAATTACTAGAGCTAATCAACAAATATAGTAAAGTTGCAGGATACAAAATTAACAGACAGAAATCTCTTGCATTCCTATACAGTAACAATGAGAAAACAGAAAAAGAAATTAAGGAAACAATACCATTCACCATTGCAACAAAAAGAATAAAATACTTAGGAGTATATCTACCTAAAGAAACAAAAGACTTATACAAAGAAAACTATAAATCACTGATGAAAGAAATCAAAGAGGACACAAACAGATGGAAGAATATACTCTGTTCATGGATTGGAAAAATCGATATTGTCAAAGTGGCTATACTACTCAAAGCAATATATAGATTCAATGAAATCCCTATCAAGCTACCAATGGTATTTTTCAGAGAACTAGAACAAATAATTTCACAAGTTGTATGGAAATACAAAAAACCTCGAATAGCCAAAGTAATCTTGAGAAAGAAGAATGGAACTAGAGGAATCAACCTGCCTGACTTCAGACTATACTACAAAGCCACAGTCATCAAGACAGTATGGTATTGGCACAAAGACAGAAATAAAGATCAATGGAACAGAATAGAAAGCCCAGAGATAAATCCACTAACCTATGGTCACCTCATCTTTGACAAAGGAGGCAAGGATATACAATGGAAAAAAGACAACCTCTTTAACAAGTGGTGCTGGGAAAACTGGTCAACCACTTGTAAAAGAATGAAACTAGAACACTTTCTAACACGATACACAAAAATAAACTCAAAATGGATTAAAGATCTAAACGTAAGACCAGAAACTATAAAACTCCTAGAGGAGAACATAGGCAAAACACTCTCCGACATAAATCACAGCAGGATCCTCTATGACCTACATCCCAGAATATTAGAAACAAAAGCAAAAATAAACAAATGGAACCTAATGAAACTTAAAAGCTTTTGCACAACAAAGGAAACTATACACAAGGTGAAAAGACAGCCTTCAGATTGGGAGAAAATAATAGCAAACGAAGCAACAGACAAAGGATTAATCTCAAAAATATACAAGCAACTCCTCCAGCTCAACCCCAGAAAAATAATTGACCCAATCAAAAATTGGGCCAAAGAACTTAACAGACATTTCTCCAAGGAAGACATACAGATGGCTAAAAAACACATGAAAAGATGCTCAACATCACTCATTATCAGAGAAATGCAAATCAAAACCACAATGAGGTACCACTACACGCCAGTCAGGATGGCTGCTCTCCAAAAGTCTACAAGCAATAAATGCTGGAGAGGGTGTGGAGAAAAGGGAACCCTCTTACACTGTTGGTGCGAATGCAAACTAGTACAGCCACTATGGGAAACAGTGTGGAGATTTCTTTAAAAACTGGAAATAGAACTGCCATATGACCTAGCAATCCCACTGCTGGGCCTATAGACCGAGGAAACCAGATCTGAAAGAGACACATGCACCCCAATGTTCATCGCAACACTGTTTATCATAGCCAGGACATGGAAGCAACCTAGATGCCCATCAGCAGATGAATGGATGAGGAAGCTGTGGTACATATACACCATGGAATATTACTCAGCCATTAAAAAGAATTCATTTGAATCAGTTCTAATGAGATGGATGAAGCTGGAGCTCATTATACAGAGTGAAGTAAGCCAGAAAGATAAAGACCATTACAGTATACTAACACATGTATATGAAATTTAGAAAGATGGTAACGATAACCCTACATGCAAAATAGAAGAAGAGACACAGATGTATAGAATAGAGTTTTGGACTCTGTGGGAGAAGTCAAGGGTGGGATGTTTCGAGAGAACAGAATCGAAACATGTATATTATCTAGGGTGAAAGAGATCACCAGCCCGGGTTGGATGCATGAGACCAGTGCTCGGACCTGGTGCACTGGGAAGACCCAGAGGGATCGGGCGGAGAGGGAGGTGGGAGGGGGGATCGGGATGGGGAACACATGTAAATCCATGGCTGATTCATGTCAATGTATGACAAAACTCACTACAATATTGTGAAGTGGTTAGCCTCCAACTAAAAAAAAAAAAAAAAAAAAGATCATACATCATGACCAAGTAGGCGTTATCCCAGGAATGCAAGGATTCTTTAATATCTGCAAATCAATCAATGTAATGCACCACATTAACAAACTGAAAGATAAAAACCAAATGATTATCTCAATAGCTGCAGAAAAACCCTATGGCAAATTTCAACATCCATTTATGATAAAAACTCTCCAGAAAGCAGGAATAGAAGGAACATACCTCAACAGAATAAAAGCTATATATGACAAATCCACAGCAATCATTATCCTCAATGGCAAAAAATTGAAAGCATTTCCCCTAAAATCAGGAACAAGACAAGGGTGCCCACTCTCACCCCTACTATTCATCATAGTTTTGGAAGTTTTGGCCACAGCAATCAGGGCAGAAAAAGAAATAAACGGAATCCAGATAGGAAAGGAAGAAATGAAACTCTCATTGTTTGCAGATGACATGATCCTCTACATAGAAAACCATGAAGACTCTACCAGAAAATTACTAGAGCTAATCAATGAATATAGTAAAGTTGCAGGATATAAAATTAACACACAGAATTCCCTTGCATTCGTATACACTAACAATGAGAAAACAGAAAGAGACATTAAGGAAACAATACCATTCACCATTACAACAAAAAAAATAAAATACTTAGGAGTATATCTACCTAAAGAAACAAAAGACCTATGTATAGAGAACTATAAAACACTGATGAAAGAAATCAAAGAGGACACAAATAAATGGAGAAATATACCGTGTTCATGGATTGGAAGAATCAATATTGTCAAAATGAGTAGACTACCCAAAGCAATCTATTGAGTCAATGCAATCCCTATCAAGCTACCAATGGTATTTTTCACAGAACTAGAACAAATAATTTCACAAGTTGTATGGAAATACAAAAAACCTCGAATAGCCAAAGTAATCTTGAGAAAGAAGAATCGAACCAGAGGAATCAACCTGCCTGACTTCAGGCTCTACTGCAAAGCCACAGTCATCAAGACAGTATGGTACTGGCAGAAAGACAGAAATATAGATGAATGGAACAAAATAGAAAGCCAAGAGATAAATCCACGTACTTATGGACACCTTATCTTTGACAAAGGAGGCAAGGATATGCAATGGAAAAAAGACAACCTCTTTAACAAGTGGTGCCGGGAAAACTGGTCAACCACTTGGAAAAGAATGAATCTAGAACACTTTCTAACACCATACAGAAAAATAAACTCAAAATGGATTAAAGATCAAAATATAAGACCAGAAACTCTAAAACTCCTAGAGAACATAGGCAAAACACTCTCTGAGATAAGTCACAGCAAGATCCTATATGACCCATCTCCCATAATATTGGAAATAAAGGCAAAAATAAACAAATAGGACCTAATTAAACTTAAAAGCTTTTGCACAACAAAGGAAACTATAAGCAAGGTGAAAAGACAGCCTTCAGAATGGGAGAAAATTATAGCAAATGAAAAAACAGACAAAGAATTAATCTCAAAAATATACAAACAACTCCTGCAGCTCAATTTCAGAAAAATAAATGACTCAATCAAAAAATGGGCCAAAGAACTAAACAGACATTTCTTCAAAGAAGTCATACAGATGGCTAACAAATACATGAAAAGATGCTCAACATCACTCATCAGAGAAATGCAAATCAAAACCACAATGAGGTACCATTACACGCCAGTCAGGATAGCTGCTATCCAAAAGTCTACAAGCAATCAATGCTGGAGAGGGTATAGAGAAAAGGGAACCCTCTTGCACTCTTGGTGGGAATGCAAACTAGTACAGCCAGTATGGAGAACAGTGTGGAGATTTCTTAAAAACCTGGAAATAGAACTGCCATATGACCCAACAATCCCACTCCTGGGCCTACACACCAAGGAAACCAGATCTGAAAGAGAGACATGTACCCCAATTTTCATTGCTGCATTGTTTATAACAGCCAGTCCATGGAAGCAACCTAGATGCCCATCAGCAGACGAATGGATAATAAATCTGTGGTACGTAAACACAATGGAATATTTCTCAGCCATTAAAATGAATACATTTGAATCAATTCTAATGAGATGGATAAAACTGGAGCCCATTATACAAAGTGAAGCCAGAAAGTTAAACATCAATACAGTATACTAACCCATATATATGGAATTTAGAAAGATGGTAACGATAACCCTATATGCAAGACAGAAAAAGACACAAGTATAGAACAGACTTTTGGACTCTATGGGAGAAGGTGAGGGTGGGATGATCTGTGAGAACAGCATTCAAACATGTATATTATGAAGTGTGAGACAGATCGCCAGTCCTGGTTGGATGCATGAGAGAAGTGCTCGGGGCTGGTGCACTGGGATGACCCAGAGGGATGGGATGGGGAGGGAGGTGGGAGGGGGGTTCAGGATGGGGAACACATGTAAATCCATTGCTGATTCATGCCAATGTATGACAAAAACCACTACAATATTATAAAGTAATTACCCTCCAACTAATAAAAATAAATGAAAAAAAAAAAACAAAACAGCAAAGTGCTGTGGGATTATATGGTTAAGGTGAGGCAGAGATTTCCACACATGTTTGAATCCTTTGATTCAATATGTAGGGAGCTATACATCTATCTATTTATCTATATGTACGTGTGTGTGTGTGGGGGGTGTATCCTAAAACTTTTTGAAATTGCATGTAAACATAGTTTTTCCTCTTCTATTTCATCGTCACCCACTTTTGGTTGTGAGATTGTCTCTGCCTTTGTATGTGTGATAGGATATGACTGAACCATTTGAAAAATTGACAAGGTTGTCTAGACACTTTTTAATATCTCATTACTTTGTGCTTTTCCTCATCAGGTCACCCCTGCTTGGAACCTTCTTTCTTCTTCTCTAATGATAAATTTTATTTTTCAATGTCCCATTTGAGTTGGTTTGCATTTAGATGGTCTTAAGTGTACATAGGGCATTAGATACTTAAATAAGCTTCATTCTAAAACTACTTGTCAGGTACTGGTCATTACTCAAGGGCTTGCTGCATATTGGGTTACTTTTATTGAGGATCATTTGCAGAACGGCGCTGACACAAAGTAATTACTTGGCTGGAATAAAGCACACAGATGTGTGAGCTCTTCTTTAATAATATTTTTAAATCCCCTAATCTTCAGAGAATTCACTGTGGTTTTGAGAAGAACCTTGTGGCAGAAATGAAACCTAGTTATCCTTTTACTGGGGAAATTTTCATATTTTTGAAAAAGTTAACCAAGCCATATAACATTCAACCATTTAGTTTTTAGGATTGAAATTTGGGTACCATTTTTTTCCTGATTTAGCTCTGCCTTGATTTTGCGGCTCCCTTAATATTAAAGCAGCCTCCATATGTCCTATTTAAGTGGCCAAACCTTGGCTTCTGTGAGTTGTTTCTGTAATGTAGGCAGTAATGACTCATAATTACTCTGAAAGAACTCTGTAACCAGTCTTGCCAAAACTAAAATCGTCTTTCATTTTTTTATATCCCCAAGTGTTCTCGCCCTATTGGGGATACTAAATGTATTTGTAATTGGGAGGAACCTCATATGTAGCTCTCTGGAAAAGATAACACTTCTCTTTATGATTTTAAAAATTCTATGTGGCCAAGCCATGCATATCAAGGGTATATATGCACACACACTTTCCAGGACCTATGATTCTTTCAAGCCTTCCCTTTAATCCTCAGAATTCAGTAAGAAATTGGTGAAAAGTTTTGCTTCTTTGCCCTTGTTGGAAAGCAGAATTATGTGATCTCTTCAGACTGTGATTAACGCATGTGAATTTACAGGCAAAAATCCCCAGGAGGTACTATAAAAAGAGCACAGGGCCAGTACACCCAACCACTCACTAGTCCTGTCTGCTAAGACTGATTATATACTCTGACCCAGAATTTAAGTATTTTGCCATTATGGACTATTCAGTACAATCTAATTGATGTCTCTGTGTACCTTTCTAGACTTAAAGCAGCTTCAGCATTTTCTTGGTCTGCTGGATACAGTCCAAGTTCCTTCTAGTCAGGCATGTTTCAATTCTTTTCATTCCCTGGAGAACTTTTAAGGCTGCGAGGGAGATTTTGAATATCCAGGAATGAGAAGGATGGTGAATGCAGTAAGGACCCTGAGAAGGCAGAAGGGAATGGAATCCAGAGCCCAGGAGGGAAGGCTAAAAAAGAGTAGAGACATCACTTTGATGATAATAGTAGGAAGGAAAAAAAATTGAGGGCAGACACAGATTAGGCTAGTTTCAGTGACTGGAAGTTGAAGTTGCTTCCGTTTGGTAAGTTAAAGTTGAGGTAAGGTCAGTTTTGCTGAAAGAGAGTGGAAAAATGAAAAAAATAGAGCTTGAGAAAATAGCTAAAATTCTGAATAGACACTGCTTGCACAGTCTCTTTCCCTAAACTAGTTGTCTCTATCAGCAGGGCTTGACCAGTTACATTGAAATTGTGCTTCCATACAGTGAACATATTAAAAAGCTTGCAAGCTTCATCAGTAAACTCCTTTAATGGGCACCTCTCTCATCCTTTATCCTATAATAATATGAATTGGTGCCATTACAGAGAGTGTCTAGCATCAGTTGAGCTGTCAATGTCACCCAGCAATCCATTGTTTGGCTCTTGATTGGCTACTTCTGCTCTTCTATTCTTCTCGGGTGTGGTGCTTCAACACTTCAGTCTCTAAGACTCTTTGCGACCCCCATGGACTGTAGCCTGCCAGGCTCCCATGTCTATGGGATTTTTCCAGGTGAGAAAACTGGAGTGGGTTGCCATTTCCTTCTCCTGATGATCTTCCCAACCCAGGGATCAAACCCATGTCTCCTGCTTGACAGGCAGATTCTTTACCAGTAGACGTTGTTTAGAGGTAAGGAAACTGGATTTTATAGGAACTGAAATTCTCTGCAGTAACTTCACAAGAGAGGAACTGAGGTGTGTAGGCAGGACAAGACCAGCAGCTAGACCTCCTAGAATTTCTTTCATTTATTTGCCAGTGGCAGAGCTGCTTCTGAAGTGGGCCTGACTTTGCAGTGATTCCAACAGAAAGGGTTGAAAGATGCATTTGGCATACTCTCCAGTTGCCCTTTCAATTTCTCTGTCCTGAGGGATCACAGATTTCATTGCTCTAAACTTGATATATGAATGCTGCTGCTGCTGCTGCTAAGTCACTTCAGTCGTGTCCAACTCTGTGTGACCCCATAGACGGCAACCCACCAGGCTCCCCCGTCCCTGGGATTCTCCAGACAAGAACACTGGAGTGGGTTGCCATTTCCTTCTCCAATGCGTGAAAGTGAAAAGTGAAAGTGAAGTTGCTCAGTCATGTTCTACTCTTAGCGACCCCATGGACTGCAGTCTACCAGGCTCCTCCATCCATGGGATTTTCCAGGCAAGATTACTGGAGTGGGGTGCCATTGCCTTCTCCGTGATATATGAATATCTGGATTTATAAAATGGTGAAACTTATAGGTGTGGAAATCTAGATTTATTGACCATGTAGCTAAATTATTTGTTGTGTTAGAGGATATATCATATGTTTCTTTTAAATAATGATCTCCCATAACACATTTAAGATAGAAATAAATTTTCAGCCCTGTTAATAATGCAACCTGGTACGTAGATACACGGTATAAGTGAGTTGTCCCTGCTTGAGCTGGGATCCCTTGCCTTAACAACTGTATAAAGTGAGCTGAATATTTCCCAAATCAAGAATAAATAAGGTCTTGGTGTATGCCACTCTTTAAAAGGCAAGGGAGCTGCTTTCCAGAGAACACACTACTTTTGACTTTAGGCTTCCTGCAGTTTCACTGTATCACAGTTTTCATTTTTCATAATCCATTGAGTTGAACTTGTGACTTAAAGTGGTTTGAGGAACTGAGATTTATTGAAATTTGAGGAAGGAAATAGTGAAATAAAAAGGCAGTTTTGTTATTTTTATACAAGGCCTCCTAAAGAAACATTTCACAAACCACACAGTGTCAATTACCTCTTCATTTGTTGGCTTCATTTGTTCATCCAGCCACTCACTCACTCAGCTACCCACTCATGCATTCCTTTTGCCAGTATTGTCAGTAGTCACTTTGCTAGGATTGAGGATGCAACAGTGGAGAGGACAGAGACAGTTCCAGCCCTCTTGGAGCTTCTAGTCTAGTGTGAATTGCAGCTAAGTTAACAGGGTAACTCTCAGTAGAGTGTGATTATTAGCTAGGAAGATTGAACTTCAAGATTTCTTGGGTGTATAGAAAAGTTGCTGATGACCCAGTGTTATGTTCCATTCTTTGCAACCCCATGGACTGTAGCCTGCCAAGTTCATTTGTCCATATGATTCTCCAGGCAAGAATACTGGAGTGGGTAGCTGTTCCCTTCTCCATGGGATCTTCCCCACCCAGGGACTGAACAATGGTCTACTGCATTGCAGGCAGATTCTTTACCATTTGAACCACCAGGGAAGCCCCAAATCACCTGTGATTCATAGACAAACAATGTGTAAGCTACTTCTTGCTATATAAGAAGTTATTCCCAAATGGTGTTTTGACCAATACACATTTCAGATTGCAGTTTGTGTGGGCCAGGCACTGGGTTATGATTTAGTTGGGTACTCTGCTTCAGGGTTTCACATTGGCTGAAATCCAGGTGTTGGCCAGGGCTACAGTCATTTCAAGGCTTAACTGGGGAATGATCAACTTCTAAGCTCACTCATGTGATTGTTGGTAGAATTCAGTTCCTCATGGATTGTTGGCTTGTGGGCATCAGACCAGGCTGTTGAACAGAGGTCACCCTAAATTACTTGCCATATGGGCTTTTTATGGGACAGCTTATAACAGGGCAGCTGGCTTAATCAAAGTGAGCAAGTGAGGGAGAAAGAGAGTGACAGGAAGACAGAATCATAATCTTTTATAAACTAATCTTAGAAATGACATCTTATCACCTTGCCATATAATGTTCCTTAGAAACAAGTCACTAGATTCAGCTGCAGTCAAAGGGAGCAGCCCATATCCAAAGAAAGATTATATAGGATGTGAATATCAGAAGACAAAGATCATTGGGAGTCATTTTAAAAACTGCATATCACAGAAATATTCTTTTGTGCAGAGATGTGAGTTGAGCTGCTTAATGGCTCACTATTCTTGATCTCATTCTTATTAAAACTCAAAATTTATTACAGGTTCCCCTGCCTCCAGTCCATGGCATATTGTCATAGTAACCCTATGGGGTTGACAAGAAAACTACTCTAGTTGTTAAGTCCCCTATCCCTTACATCACTTCAATCATAATCATTGGGAGTGTCAGGAAGAAGTCTTCAGAAAGAAAGATTATTTGAGCAAGTACAAATTTAGTGCCAGCTTTCATGGTGTCTGTCCAAGATTTCAGGTTGTCCTATTCTCTCAGACACCTGTTCTAATTAGGTTCTTTTGGTTACCAATGGCTCACTTAAGATACTTTAAGTAATGGATAATTTATAACTAGTATATTTGCCCATTGGTATCCAGAAAATACTTGAAAACCAGGTTTCAGGAAAATAGATGTATTTGTTAAGATAGGGAATATGCCACTGTAAATGACAGCAAAATAAAAAGCCTTAAGTCAGGTGGAAATTGATCTCTTGATTTCTCTGTCTCCCTCTTTCCTTCTTTATCCCTCTGCCTCCCTTCCCTTCCTTCTCTCGCTCCCTCCCTCCACTTCTCTGTCATAACAGTGTAGCTGGTTTAGTCAGGCAGAGCATTTCTGCAGTTGTGCTCTATGAGGTAGTTCAAGGATCCAAGTACCTTCCCTTGTTGTTCCTATATCTTCTAGAGCAGTGGTCCCCAATCTTTTTGATACCAGTGATGGATTTCATGGAAGACAATTTTTCCACGGACTTGGGATGGGGGCATGATTCAAGCACATTATATTTATTGTGTAATTTATATATAATCTAATGCTGCTGGTGATCTGACAGGAGGTACTGGTCTGTGACCTGGAGGTTGGGGACCGCTTCTGTGGAGCACAGACTGATAAATTATGACTGGTAGGCCAAATATTGCCGCTTGCCTGCTTTTATAAATAAAGTTTTATTTGAACACAACCACCATCATTTGTTTACATCTTCTCTATGGCTGATTTAGTCCTACAGCAATGGAATTGAGTACTTTTGACAGAGACCTTGTGTACTACAAAGCTTATTTATAGTCTAGCTCTGTCTTTTTTCAAACAAAAAGTGTGCCAGCCCCTAATCTAGAGCATTGTCCTTTTGCATAGTTTCTGCTATCTTTTTATTCGAGGTTGTGGGAAGAGAAATGAGCAAGAGTTCAGAGTAAAAAATCTTATTCCTAGAAAATGAGGAGGAAGTTTTGTACATCAGTTTTGTTCACAAGTTGTTGGTGAGAACTTAGTCACCTGGCCATGCCTGGCAGTAAGGTGACTGGGAAATGTAGTCTCTAATTGGGTAGCTTTGCACTCAGAAAATACTCATGGCAAAAGGATAATGGGTATGGGAAACCCTATAATCCTCATTTTTCAGTTGAATAATCTAATGCATTGAGAGGTGAATGTTAGTCTGTAAGGCCACAACAGTGAAACTGAGCTGCTAAAATAACAAAAGCAATAGGAACATTGGGCCATATAGAGATTAAAACTAGAAGAAAATTCAGCATCCAAGCCAGTTTCAGAGATCTTAACGTCAGGGTAGGTGATTTTCAGAGGATCTACTTTCTTTCTCCCCTCCTATAAAAAGGCATTCTTTATTATTTTTTTCCATTTTTTGTGTGGCAAATACCAAGAGCTTTTTTTTTTAAATTGGTGTACAATTGCTTTACAAGGTTGTGGTGGAAGTGAATCAACTATATGTATACATATACCCCCTCCCCCTTAAGCCTCCCTCCCACTCCCCATCCCACCTCTGCTTTCTAATCTACTACTTCATATACCTTTCCTCTCTATCCCATGTTCTGCTTACTCATCTTTTTTCTTCATCACAATTTTCTCTTGACCTTAATTTCCTCATGACTCTAGTTTTGTCTTATAGCATGTCCTGATTATCTTTTCAGTCTTTCAAGATTCTCTTTCTTCATTGCCTTGTTTTCATAGCATTACATTGTTTCCATTTCCAAAAGGGAGAATTAGATGAGTTCAGATTATTTGTCAGAGTTTCTGGCCATTCTTGCAGTGATTGACTTGGGGGTCAGTAATTACTATGATTGTGGAGGATGGACTCACTTTGTGTAAAATTTGGTTTCTTAGGGCTTTCCTTTGAACAAAGGAGTAGGGATAGACCACTGACAGGTTTACCAGAACTGTCATCATAAAACCACAGCTCCTCCTTGACATCTAGTATTGCCCCAGGCTTTCATGTGCATCTTTTAATCTGTTATAACTAAAGCTTGTCAGTCTACTGTCATCTATGAGTGAGCCAAGTATCATCAATATTTGGCATTACTTATTTAAAAAAAAATCCTTTAACATATGAAGAGTTTCTTAGTGTTGATAGCAGCTGGCATTTACAATTTCTTGATGGACTTGAATCTGTTACTGTGTTTAGCTGTAATAGCAGGACCGAATAGAAAAACTATGCCTTTCTTAGAATTCCAAGAAAGTTGTCTTTATAACTTTTTATTTCATTGTCTTAATTTTATCTTTTCCCATAGCCACAACTTTCATCTCAAACCTCTCCTTCATTGTAAGAATGAACTTTTACTGTGCGGCAGACATGTGCTGAATATGTGACATATATTTCATTCTCACACCAGTGTTGCAATGTAGGTTACCAGTATTAGCTCCATTTTGCAGGTGAGGAAACTGAGGCAGAGAAGTCAAGTGATTTCCCCCAAGTTACATAGCTGCTGCTGCTGCTAAGTCACTTCAGTCGTGCCCGACTCTGTGCGACCCCATAGATGGCAGCGCACCAGGCTCCACCATCCCTGGGATTCTCCAGGCAAGAACACTGGAGTGGGTTGCCGTTTCCTTCTCCAATGCATGAAAGTGAAAAGTGAAAGTGAAGTTGCTCAGTCGTGTCCAACTCTTTGCGATCCCCTTCATGGGATTTTCTAGGCAAGAGTACTGGAGTGGCTTACCATTGCCTTCTCCAAGTTACAAAGCTAGTAAGTAGCAAATCCAGGATGCAAGCTCAGGTTGTTTGCTTGCAGAATGAGTTACTTTTTCTCATTAAGTTATATATATAGTTCGTAAAATACTTCATAACGAAAATTGTCCAGTGACAGAGGTTATAACTCTTTTTCTTTGCCTTTTCCTCTCATGAATTACTTTAAAAATGCTCCAAGAGCTGTGTGTTTACCAGCTACTGATGTCTCAAGGAAAACTGTCAGAGTCCATCAACTAAACTATGCATGTGAAAAACGTTGAGCGGGACTTCTCTGGTGGTCCAGTGGCTAAGCTTCTTCACTTCCAATGCAGTGGGCACAGGTTTGATTCCTAGCTGGGGAACTAGAATACCGGATGCCATGTGGCATGGCCAAAAAAAAAAGTGTTGAGTGATATATTTTCATGATGAATTTAAAATTTTTTTATGGAGCTATGAAGGTCTATTGGATAAATGAATGTGCTTCTAGTAAGCATTTACTATCAGAAATAGTCTACATTATCTTGGTAAATGTAGAGGGTTGATTTTTCTTAGTATGTGTTGGTCATACAGCCACCAATAGTCCCAGGTAGTAATGTCTTTTGTGTGAGTAATATAGATTTTATGTCTTTTTAGCTTTCCTGGTGGCTCAGACGGTAATGCATCTGCCTGCAATGTGGGAGACTTGGGTTTGATTCCTGGGCTGGGAAGATCCCCTGGAGAAGGAAATGGCAACCCACTCCAGTACTCTTGCCTGGAAAATTCCATGGACAGAGGGGCCTTGTAGACTACAGTCTATGGGGTCACAAAGAGTCGGACACGACTGAGCAACTTCACTTCGACTTCACTTTGTCTTTTTAAAATACAGTCAGCCCCTGGGTTCCATAGAGGGCTGACCATACTATGCCATTTTATATAAGGGACTTAAGCATCCATGGAGTTTGGTATCCGTGGGGGGTCCTGGAATCAACCCCCCACAGATACTGAGGGAAGGAATGGACTGTTACATCAATATATGACTAATGTCAGAATGGCCTTTCCTGTATAGGAATGCTAACACAAATTTTCAAAAACATTTAAACTACAAATGTAACAGTTGGTCTGCAAAATTTGCATGTACTCCTTCTGATTTGCTGTATTAAGTTATACTCACCCTCCTTGAACACCTGGTTGAAAATTCACCTCTAGGTATCCAACACCAATTAATTACATCTAACCCATCATTCCCTCTCTGTGTGCTCTCTGTAATTCTAGATGTTCATACAGATGTTTGTTTTTGCTGACATGTTTCCTATAGCTGGTATTAAGTTGTCTCAGAAAAAGAGACTCAGATATATAGAACAGACTTGTGGACTCTGGGAGAAGGCGAGGGTGGGATGTTTCAAGAGAACAGCATCAAAACATGTATATTATCTAGGGTGAAACAGATCACCAGCCCAGGTTGGGTGCATGAGACAAGTGCTAGGGCCTGGTGCACTGGGAAGACCCAGAGGGATCGGGTGGAGAGGGAGGTGGGAGGGGGGACTGGGATGGGGAATACATGTAAATCCATGGCTAATTCATTTCAATGTATGACAAAAACCACTGCAATGATGTAAAGTAATTAGCCTCCAACTAATAAAAATAAATGGAAAAAAAAAGTTGTCTCATGTATGTTTGTTTTGTCACATTTTATAGACTGAATTGTCTTCATGATGTCAGGAAGGGCCTTTACAAACAGAGGGTGAGCAGTAAATGATGTTGACTGCCTGCCTTTACAGAACACAAACATCTGCTTGCTGCAGGTCAAGACTCTTAGAATTCTCGATGAATACAGATTCCCTTAATCACAAAGACAAGCCAAGAAGAAGGAAAATAAAGCACTTACAGCTTTTACAAGAAAAAAATAGAAGCAAAAAAAAACCCCTTCATTATTTGATTTTCTTCAGACCCACTCTGATTTAGCTTGATTAAAGCCATCTGAAAGTATTTTTAAAATAAAGGATATACATGTATTCCCCATCCCGACTAATAAAAATAAATGAAAAATTAAATAAAATAAAAGAAAAAATAATAAATAAATAAAATAAAGGATAAAGAATTCCCACATTGTCTTCTTGAAAAGAGTATATGGTGATTTTGATTCCTATATGAAGCTGCCATAATGCTTTGTAGAAGGTGCTAGTGCACCATTCACTTACTTATGTGGTTAGGTGAAGGAATGGCCAAGGAAGTGGTTTGTGTGTGTACCTGTGTGTGTGTGTGCATGCCGGGGCGGGGGTGGGAGAGGTGTTCTCTCGTAACACTGACCCCCTTCTACTGAGATTTGTGTAACTCCTGATTTATAAGAAAAAGGCTGTCATGAGAGTTGATCTGTATAAAAGAAAAAGCAAAGCCTTGGAACTGAAGCAAAGAAATTATTAACTCAGTGTTTGCTTAAACTCATATGTTATAAGGAAAGTTTGGCAGATCTGGTATGATGGAGAACTGTATTATAAGAGATCAATAAAATGTATAGGTATTGGTAGAGGAGCGAAGATGGTGGAGGAATAGGACGGGGAGACCACTTTCTCCCCTACAAATTCATCGAAAGAACAATTGAACGCTGAGCAAATTTCACAAAACAACTTCTGATCGCTAGCAGAGGACATCAGGCACCCAGAAAAGCAACCCATTGTCTTTGAAGGGAGGTAGGACAAAATATAAAAGATAAAAAGAGAGGCAAAAGAGCTAGGGACGAGACCCGTCCCGGGAAGGGAGTCTTAATAGAGGAAGTTTCCAGTCACCAGGAAACCCTCGCACTGGCGGGTCTGGGGGAAGTTTTCGAATCTCAGAGGGCAACCTAACTGGGAGGAAAAATTAAATAAGGCCCACAGATTACATGCCTAAAAGCAACTCCCAGCAGAATAGTACCCCAGATGCCTGCACCCGCCACCAACAGGTGGGGGTGGAACAGAGAGGAGCGGGCGGCATTGCTTAGGGTAAGGACCGGGCCCGAAGGCCCTGAGAGCAATCGGAGGGAGCTCTTTTAAACTGTGGGATAGCAAGGGAGAAAATTAACCAGCCTGAACACACTGCCGGCAGTTCGCAACACAAAGGGACTAAGAAACTACAGAGAAGAGCTAGCCTGCGGCGAACTGGCCCATCCCCGCTGGAGGTAGGAGGCAGGGGGGAGGGGAAAAGGGTAAACTCAGCCCCAGAGGAGGCACCCCCTCCCACACTGCAAACAGGCCTCCTGTCTCTATCTAAAGACTTCCTGAGATTCTGGATGGTCGACATCCGCTGCCCGGAGGGTCGAGGCTAGAGGCCAGCTCCTGAGAACAAACATAAGCCGCAGGCACCCAACCAGCAGGCGGGGAAAATCAGGCTGGGGCCGCGGAGGGGAAAGGGCGTGCTGCATCCGGGGAGAGTGCGCACATCAAGCCCCTGGCTGCCTGAGCCGCTCAGGCCAGGGAAGGCACAAAACGCAGGCGCAACCGAATCCGCGCTTTTGTGGAATACCCGAAAACTGGAACTGCACGCAACGCAGAGCCTGCTCCATATAGAGCAGCTGGGAGCCTGAGCAGTGTAGACGGGGAAAGCACAGACACCCGTGAGCAGGGGCAAACCCAGTGTGGCTGGAACACGGAGAGTGCTACCCACACACAGCATATCTGTCTGCAGCACCCCG
Organism: Odocoileus virginianus; assembly: GCF_023699985.2. Classification (NCBI taxonomy): domain Eukaryota; kingdom Metazoa; phylum Chordata; class Mammalia; order Artiodactyla; family Cervidae; genus Odocoileus; species Odocoileus virginianus. The sequence continues at coordinate 53,892,677 of NC_069708.1, read as the reverse complement.
CCCTCCCCATAGCAGGACTGAACTGAACTAGCGAAACTAAATAAGAGATCACCTCCGCCCGCCTGTGTCAGGGCAGAAATTAGACACCGAAGAGAAGGCAAACAGAAGCCAGTTAAAACAAAGGGAACCACTACATAAAGGACCAGTGCAACAGATTAAAATCCCTGAAGGTAACACCGACTACACCTAAAGGGGCCTATAGATATCGAGAAGTGCAAGCTGGAAAGAGGAGCTATCTGAAATTGAACTGAACCCACACTGACCGCAACAGCTCCAGAGAAATTCCTAGATATATATATATATTTTTTTTAAATTTTTTTCTTTCCTTTTAAAAATTTTTTTCTCTTTTATTTTCTTTTAATATTTCCTATTACTCCCCCATTATTCCACAACTTTCATTTTCATATATTTTTACGATTTTTTTAATTAGGGAAAAAAAATTTTTTTTCTGTTTTTTTTTTTCCTTTTTTTTTTTTTCCTTTTTTTTTCTTTTTCTTGTTTTTCTCTCCTATTTCGTTTTAAAGTCCTCTAATACTCCTCCATTATTCCTTAATTTTCATTTTCATTTCACTATAACCTTGCCAAAAAAAAGAAGCCCTATTTTTAAACTGCATATATATTTCTAAATTTTTTTTGTTTTTGTTTTTAAATATTGTATTTCAAAGAGTCTAACCTCTACGCTAGATTTTAATCTTTGTTTTTCAGTATGTGATATAAATTTTGGACATTTAAGAATCCAATATTCAGTTCCCATTTCTATTCAGGAGTGTGTTGATTACTCTCTCCCACTTTTGACTATCTGTTTTCTACCTCAGAACACCTCTATTTCCTCCTTTCCCCTTCTCTTCCCAATCCAATTCTGTGAATCTTTGTGGGTGTCTGGGCTACGGAGAACACTTTGGGAACAGATAACTGCGTAGATCTGTCTCTCTCCTCTTGAGTCCCCCTTTTTCTCCTCCTGCTCACCTCTATCTCCTTCCTCCCTCTCCTATTCTTCATGTAACTCTGTGAACCTCTCTGGTTGTCCCTCAAGGTGGAGAATCTTTTCACCATTAACCTAGAAGTTCTATTATCAGTGCTGTATAGTTGGAGAAGTCTTGAGACTATTGGAAGAATAAAACTGAAATTCAGAGGCAGGAGACTTAAGCCCAAAACCTGAGAAAACCAGAAAACTCCTGACTACACGAAACATTAAGGAATAAGAGACCATCCAAAAGCCTCCATACCTACACCAAAACCAACCACCACGCAAGAGCTAATAATCTCCAGAACAAGACATACCACACAAATTCTTTAGCAACGCAGGAACATAGACCTGAGTGTCAACACACAGGCTGCCCAAAGTCACACCTAACACACAGACCCATTGAAAAACTCATTAATGGACACTCCATTGCACTCCAGAGAGAAGAAATCCAATTCCACAAACCAGAACACTGACACAAGCTTCCCTAACCAGGAAACCTTGACAACCCAATCGTCCATCCCCACCTGCTGGGTGAAACCTCCACAATAAAAAGGAACCACAGACCACCAGAATACAGAAAGCCCACTCCAGACACAGCAATATAAACAAGATGAAAAGGCAGAGATACCAAACAGGTAAAGGAACATGAAAAATGCCCACCAAGTCAAACAAAAGAGGAGGAGATAGGGAATCTACCTGAAAAAGAATTTAGAATAATGATAATAAAAATGATCCAAAAACTTGAAAACAAAATGGAGTTACAAATAAATAGCCTGGAGACAAAGATTGAAAAGATGCAAGAAATGTTTAACAAGGACCTAGAAGAAATAAAAAAGAGTCAATTAAAAATGAATAATGCAATAAATGAGATCAAAAACACTCTGGAGGGAACCATGAGTAGAATAATGGAGACAGAAGATAGGATAAGTGAGGTAGAAGATAAAATGGTGGAAATAAATGAAGCAGAGAGGAAAAAAGAAGAAAGAATCAAATGAAGTGAGGACAACCTCAGGGACCTCTGGGATAATGTGAATCACCCCAACATTCGAATCATAGGAGTACCAGAAGAAGAAGACAAAAAGAAAGGCCATGAGAAGTTACTCGAGGAGATAATAGCTGAAAACTTCCCTAAAATGGGGAAGGAAATAGCCACCCAAGTCCAAGAAACCCAGAGAGTCCCAAACAGGATAAACCCAAGGCGAAATACCCCAAGACACATATTAATCAAATTAACAAAAATCAAACACAAAGAACAAATATTAAAAGCAGCAAGGGAGAAACAACAAATAACACACAAAGGGATTCCCGTAAGGATAACAGCTGATCTATCAATAGAAACCCTTCAGGCCAGAAGGGAATGGCAGGACATACTTAAAGTAGTGAAAGAGAATAACCTACAACCTAGATTACTGTACCCAGCAAGGATCTCATTCAGATAGGAAGGAGAACTCAAAAGCTTTACAGAGAAGCAAAAGCTGAGAGAATTTAGCACCACCAAACCAGCTCTTCAACAAATGCTAAAGGATCTCCTCTAGTCAGGAAACACAGAAAAGTTGTATAAACATGAACCCAAAACAACAAAGTAAATGGCAACAGGACCATACCTATCAATAATTACCTTAAATGTAAATGGGTTGAATGCCCCAACCAAAACACAAAGGCTGGTTGAATGGATACAAAAACAAGACCCCTATATATGCTGTCTACAAGAGACCCACCTCAAAACAATGGACACATACAGACTAAACTTGAAGGGCTGGAAAAAAAATTTCACACAAGCGGAGACAAAAAGAAAGCAGGAGTCGCAATACTCATATCAGATAAAATAGACTTTCAAATAAAGGCTGTGAAAAGAGACAAAGAAGGACACTACATTATGATCAAAGGATCAATCCAAGAAGAAGATATAACAAATATAAATATATATGCACCCAACATAGGAGCACCGCAATATGTAAGGCAAACACTAACGAGTATGGAAGAGAAAATTAATAGTAACACAATAATAGTGGGAGACTTTAATACCCCACTCACAACTATGGATAGATCAACTAAACAGAAAATGAACAAGGAAACACAAACTTTAAAGGACACAATGGACCAGCTAGACCTAAATGACATCTATAGGACGTTTCACCCCAAAACAATCAACTTCACCTTTTTCTCAAGTGCGCACGGAACCTTCTCCAGAATAGATCACATCCTGGGCCATAAATCAAAAAAACTGAAATCATTTCAGTCATCTTTTCTGACCACAGTGCAGTAAGATTAGATCTCAATTACAGGAAAAAAATTATTAAAAATTCAAACATATGGGGGCTAAACAACACGCTTCTGAATAACGTGCAAGCATTACCCTCAATGGTGAAAAATTGAAAGCATTTCCCCTAAAATCAGGAACAAGACAAGGGTGCCCACTCTCACCACTATTATTCAACATAGTGTTGGAAGTTTTGGCCACAGCAATCAGGGCAGAAAAAGAAGTAAAAGAATCCAGATAGGAAAAGAAGAAGTGAAACTCTCTCTGTTTGCAGATGACATGATCCTCTACATAGAAAATCCTAAAGACTCTACCAGAAAATTACTAGAGCTAATCAACGAATATAGTAAAGTTGCAGGATATAAAATTAACACACAGAAATCCCTTGCATTCCTATACACTAACAATGAGAAAACAGAAAGAGAAATTAAGGAAACAATACCATTCACCATTGCAACAAAAAGAATAAAATCCTTAGGAGTATATCTACCTAAAGAAACAAAATGTCTATACATAGAAAACTATAAAACACTGATGAAAGAAATCAAAGAGGACACAAACAGATGGAGAAATATACTGTGTTCATGGATTGGAAGAATCAGTATTGTGAAAATGTCTATACTACCAAAAGCAATCTATAGATTCAATGCAATCCCTATCAAGCTACCAACAGTATTTTTCACAGAACTAGAACAAATAATTTCACAATTTGTGTGGAAATACAAAAAACCTCGAGTAGCCAAAGTAATCTTGAGAAAGAAGAATGTAACTGGAAGAATCAACCTGCCTGACTTCAGACTCTACTACAAAGTCACAGTTATCAAGACAGTATGGTACTGGCACAAAGACAGAAATATAGATCAATGGAACAGAATAGAAAGCCCAGAGATAAGTCCACATACCTATGGACACCTTATCTTTGACAAAAGAGGCAAGACTATACAATGGAAAAAAGACAACCTCTTTAACAAGTGGTGCTTGGAAAACTGGTCAACCACTTGTAAAAGAATGAAACTAGAACACTTTCTAACACCATACACAAAAATAAACTCAAAATGGATTAAAGATCTAAACGTAAGAACAGAAACTGTAAAACTCCTAGAGGAGAACATAGACAAAATACTCTCCGACATAAATCACAGCAGGATCCTCTATGACCGACATCCCAGAATATTGGAAACAAAAGCAAAAATAAACAAATGGGACCTAATGAAACTTAAAAGCTTTTGTACAACAAAGGAAGCTATAAGCAGGGTGAAAAGACAGCTCTCGGATTGGGAGAAAATAATAGCAAACGAAGCAACAGACAAAGGATTAATCTCAAAAATATACAAGCAACTCCTCCAGCTCAACCCCAGAAAAATAAATGACCCAATCAAAAAATGGGCCAAAGATCTAAACAAACATTTCTCCAAGGAAGACATACAGATGGCTAAAAAACACATGAAAAGATGCTAACATCACTCATTATCAGAGAAATGCAAATCAAAACCTCAGTGAAGTACCCTTACACGCCTGTCAGGATGGCTGCTCTCCAAAAGTCTACAAGCAATAAATGCTGGAGAGGGTGTGGAGAAAAGGGAACCCTCTTACACTGTTGGTGGGAATGCAAACTATTACAGCCGCTATGGAAAACAGTGTGGAGATTTCTTAAAAAACTGGAAATAGAACTGCCATATGACCCAGCAATCCCACTTCTGGGCATACACACCAAGGAAACCAGATCTGAAAGAGACACGTGCACCCTAATGTTCATCGCAGCGCTGTTTAAAATAGTCAGGACATGGAAGCAACCTAGATGCCCATCAGCAGACAAATGGATGAGGAAGCTGTGGTACATATACACCATGGAATATTACTCAGCCATTAAAAAGAATTCATTTGAATCAGTTCTAATGAGATGGATGAATCTGGAGCCCATTATACAGAGTGAAGTAAGCCAGAAAGATAAAGACCATTACAGTATACTAACACATGTATATGGAATTTAGAAAGATGGTAACGATAACCCTATATGCAAAACAGAAGAAGAGACACAGATGTATAGAACATACTTTTGGACTCTGTGGGAGAAAGCGAGGGTGGAATGTTTCAAGAAAACAGCATCGAAACATGTATATTATCTAGGGTGAAACAGATCACCAGCCCAGGTTGGATGCATGAGACAAGTGCTCGGACCTGGTGCACTGGGAAGACCCAGAGGGATCGGGTAGAAAGGGAGGTGGGAGGGGGGATCGGGATCGGGAATACATGTAAATCCATGGCTAATTCATGTCAATGTATGACAAAAACCACTACAATATTTAAAGTAATTAGCCTCCAACTAATAAAAAAAAAATTTTAAAAATGTATAGGTATTTCAGAGAAAACATGTAAGCTTGTGTTATCTAAATCTGGAAACTTTGAGGGGAACGTCCTGGTGATCACAGTTCTATGTTACTCCTATTCCCAGCTGCTTCTGAAAAACTGACCTATTTTCTAGCTCTAAGAAGGCTGCCTTAGCCTAGACATATCTTGAGGAGTCAGCTCGGCTGTAGTTCATTCTTGCTGTCTGAAGATTATTTTAAATAAGGGTGTCCAGTGCTGTCTTTCAAGCTTGTAGGTGTACCAGTCAGTCCACTATCAGTAAGACAGGGGTTTGGATAGTTTATATGTGTGAACAGCTAGGCTTTTTTGACCATCTACTTTTTGTCTCCTGGTCTCCTTTTTGTCACTCTATTCCTAGTCCTGTACTTACAGCTTGTTGCATGTTCACTGTGCCATAGAATATGTTCTATTTTACTTGTTAAAATCATTTTCTATACAGCTGGTGATAATATACTCAGCTGCTTATATGGCTGTTTCCCTCACCAGACTGAAAGCTGAGAACAAGAACATATCCTATTTTTCTTTGTATCATTAGCATCTAGCAAAAATGAAGTGATCTATAATTGTTCTATGGATGTATTAGCAGAGTTGTATCCCAGGATCAAGGACCAAAGTGAAAATAATTGTACTAATTTTAAACTGAGCATTTTCTATGTATCAAGCATTGTTTTGCGCTCTCAAATAAATGATATCATTTAATGTTTACAGCTATCGCATGGAGAGTTATTATTATCCATGTCCCTGGTGGCTCAGTGGTAAATCGTCTGCCTGCTAATGCAGGAGACCTGGGTTGGATTCCTGGGTTGAGAAGATTCCCAGTAGGAGCAAATGGCAACCCACTCCAGTATTCTTGTTTGGGAAATCCCATGGACAGAGGAGTCTAGAAGAGCTACAGTTCATGGGGTCGCAAGAGTCAGACATGACCTAGCGACTAAACCATCACCACCATCATGTTTGGTGGTGGAGAATGCTGAGGTCCAGAAAGGCAAAGTTATTTGCCCAAAATCACATAGCTAGTATGTGTTAGAGTCAGGATTTAAACCAAAAGATGTCAGTCTCTAAATCTCCACCACTACATTGTCTGCTACAGTGTCAACTTTATTAGTAAACATGGCCTGCTTAGTGGGGAACTCAGGGTGACTTCAGGTTTCTGAGCCCAATATAGCTTCATATTAGTACAGATATTAATCTAAATTATCCCAGAGAACTGGGGAGTTACTGGTGGTGGTTTAGTTGCTAAGTCTCTTGCCCGACTGTTGTGACCCCATGGTCTGGAGCCTGCCAAGCTCCTCTGTCCATAGGATTCTCCAGGCAAGAATACTGGAGTGGGTTGCCACTTCCTTCTTCAGGGGATCTTTCAAATCTGGGTCTCCTGCATTGCAGGCAGATTCTTTACCGACAGCTTTGAGGGAAGCCCTAGTTACCTCAAATTTTCTTCCAGAAGGGCCAGAGACAACTCTTAATTTGAGGATGAAGAGACTGGAAGAGACTCCTATGGAATTGTGGTGTTGAGTTTAAATAATTCTTTTATAATTCTCCCTCCTTGGATTCTGTTTATCTCCTCTGGTCAGTTTTTTCTGATGTTAGGGATACAAATCATGAAGAATGGGTCCCAGGTGTTCTTGGCAAAGGGAGTATCATTTGTGAGGATCTTGACATGGTATATTCGAGGAGTACAAACTGCTCAGTGTGGCTGGAATACAGGGACTGAATGGCAGAGACACTAGACGAACCTAGTGGGGGAGTGATTAGCTAATTCAGAACCTCCACAGAATTTGGGGTGAGTGTGGTTGGATGATCCTCAATATAAGTCATCAAATGATAATATATAGAAATTCTCTCCTACTTTTGTGAAAGTAAACCCCTTGAATTATTGAAAATGGCCCTTTTGTTGAATTCCCTGCTATGATGGATTATGTTCTAAGGGAATTCCAGGGTGCAGTCAGGCCCTCAATTTTACTCAGAATATGTTCCCACAGAACATATTATCTATGAAAAATTCAGGACTGAGACTTTGGGTCAAGATTATATAGCTAGATATGTTGATAGCTATAAATGTAGCTATTCTAAATACATATAATTTAACGAAAGAGATTAAATTAATGCTCTAATAGAATTAGTAGGTATGTTGAAACCTTCAGTCACTAATTACAACTTAATGAAATAATTCCCATACATACCCCATTCCTTTTAGATCTACAGTTTACACAGCAAATTATTCATGTAGCCACTAATCATCTGATTTCCCTATAACACTCTGATGAGATGGCCTGAAATTTGAAGAAAATGATTATTGAAATCCTCCAGGATACACAGGGTGCCCGAAGTGGCTGGCCTCCTTATTCTTCTGGTGGGGTGGTGGGAAGGTCTCCACATTTTGTGGTTTTCACCACAGATGCAGTGAAGTTGGAGGTGAAGGTGTGTTTGGAGGTGAACTGACAACAATGGGAAGGAAACTAGCATTTACTGAGTGCCGACCACAAGTCAGACACCTGGCATTCGTTATCTTATTTGTGATGTGTGGTATAGTCGGTAAGTCCTGTCCAACTCTTTGACTCCATGGACTGTAGCCTACCAGGTTCCTCTCTGTCCATGGAATTCTCCAGGCAGGAATATTGGAGTGGGTATTCCCTTCTCCAGGGGATCTTCCCAACCCAGGGACTGAACCTGTGTTTCCTGCATTGCAGGCAGAGTCTTGACCATCTGAGTCAGGTGCTACTAATGACCACTTTAGAGATGAGGAGACTGAGACTCACGTTAGATGATTTGCCCAAGGTCACACAGGGAGTTAAGTTCTGTAACAGAAATTTGGGTACTGTACAGTTCTGTCTGCCTATGAAGTTTTCACCTTCCAGCTCCCCCTTTACTTGATTTTCAGTTTTTTTGGACAGCTGGCTTCTCCTTCTCTCTCAGGTTTTCACCAGAAATTGGCTCTTCTGTTTGGAAATCAAGGCCTAATAGGGAGGGAGACCTTGATATATGTGATATTTTGTATCAGCTAGCTTTTCTGGTTCTAGAATAGGAACATCTCACCAGCTGAAAGGACTTAAGGTTATTACTGCATACTCTGCACCTCCCCCCACACTACATCTTCCACTTCTCCCCTCCCTGCTGTCTGATATCATGTAATAATCTCCCCTCTTCATTCCTCTTCAACTGCAGAAAGTGACAACCAGAAATAATTTCTGTGGCATAACTCAGAATCGTGTACCATGAACCAAAAATGAAGTATGACTTTTATTAGTTTTCTTGATACCTAAGAGCCCCAGATAGGTTACAGGGGAGGAGGGAGTTTTTTGGGGGCATGGATGCTTAGGGGCAGCTCAAGCCTGTGTAGAGTGCAACAGTGAGGGCTATCTTTGTCAGCCAAAGGCCAGAGTAAAGGCAGTGAGTGCTTGAGAGCAGGGACAGGGAATTCAGTTTAGAGTAAGAATTCTTTAAAGGCAGAGATCATGTCTTGTTTCTTTTTTCCAGGACCTACCACAGTGATTTGAATATAGCTTATGCTCAATAAATGTTTATGAAACGTTCAAGCCTAAAATTCTAAAGGAAAAATGAATATGTAAAGAGAAACATCATTTTGTTAATAGGTATCTTTTAAAGTAATTCAAGCTATGAGAAAGCAAGGAAACACAGTGGCCTTTTGGAGGAACTGTTATGATTACAGATGAGAATATTGGTAGCAGTTCCAACTGTACCATTAACTAGCTATGCACCCATGGATGGGGCTTCCCTGGTGGCTCATCTGGTAAAGAATCTGCCTACAATGTGGGAGACCTGGGTTCGATCCCTGGGTTAGGAAAATCCCCTGGAGAAGGGAAAGTCTACCCACTCCAGTATTCTGGCCTGGAGAATTCCATGGACTGTATAGCCCGTGGGGTCGCAAAGAGTTGGACACAACTGAAGGACTTTCACTTTCACTTTACCCGTGGATAAGTCTCTTGAATATTCTGTGCTCTAGTTGCCTCATCTATAAAATTTAGAGGATAGAATGTTTCTAAAGTTGTTTCATAAGTTTATTATTTTAGTCACATGATAAAAAAATCCAGTATTTATTTAGCTCCTAAAAGTTTACAATGACTCATGTGTATTATCTCAGGCCTTCCACAATTTTGTGAAATAATATGATTATCTTGGTTTTATAGATTAATAGTCCAGGGCTTAGATTAAGGAAGTAATTGGTACTAAGCACATTTTTTTTTTGACTCAAATTCAGTCCTTTTTCCAGGTTCTACAGCTCTTTGCACATTGTAATTACCTGTATGTAAATAACGCTTCCAAAGTGCTTGAAAAATCATTTGTTCCCTTAAGTCCTCAAGCATCTCTCCTCCAACTGTATTTGATTGTTAATTTACTCAGCAAACTCCTTTTGAAATCTCAAGCCCGCGGAAGTTGACTTAGGAATTTCACATTCTTAAAGTCTTAATTAATGAGGCTTTTCTTTCTTCTTCTGCAATGAGCCTGGGCTTTTTGGTTAAGAAAATGCATTTGCCCTACTGGAAGCTTCAGCAGATTATGAAGGGTTATACTTAGCTAGAAATGGAATCCCTGTGCTAAGTGACCTATCTTTATTACAGCTAACAATAGAAAGTACACCTGCTTTTGCTTTAATGTAGATTCATATCTGCTAGTGCATATATGACATTATGAGCAAAGAACTATGCACATGTACCCACTTAGATACCCACCTAGAACATTTTGAAAATTATTTTGTCATTGGATGTATCAAATATCAAATCTGCTGGACATTTTTAACATATATTAAGATAAATCATATTCCTTTATAACTTAAGTCCTCCTGGGAAGGACTATTCAGATATACAGTATTTCCCCAGGGCATGATACACTAGCTGAGTGTTCATAATTTAATGAAATATGAAGGGAGTTTGGCAGATATTACTGAACCTGTCAATTAACTGCTTGTAAATTCAATTATTTCGAGGGGAGGGGACAGCTTTGGAGAAATATCAAAAGTAAATTAGCAAGTTGGGGTTGTTAGCCCACTCTTTGGGGATAATCTATCAAAAGAAAAGAGTACTTAACACCTAAGATCAACTAATTAATACGTTAGGTTCTGACGGGGTGATTTTTTTAATGTTCGTCATCACAGAAAACTTGGTGTGAAAGAGTTTTGATGGTCGGCATTATAAATAAGCACATCGATGGACTAGGTGTAGGCACAAGGTGTTTCCTTACTCTTTTCTTTTGATTGAAAGATTCTTACTCTAAAGTTTTGATTCCTTTTAATGGCTAATTTAGGTATTGCCAACACGATGCTTTTATCATATGCTAAATACTGCTTAATTGTTAATGAACCTGTTTATCATGAGTGAATGTGTTAGAGGTATTAATTGATTACAATACTGCTCATTCCAAAAATGGATTTCTAGTGTGCTCATGGTATTTCTTAAAGTTTGAATGATTTTTAGAGGCGTTATTATGTGGAATGACTAAGCCAGGGAACGTGAACATTTCATGGATGTGTTCTCTCAAAGGAAATAAAGTTTTTTTCTTTGATTTACACTTGACTTTAACTAAATTTGTCGTGTACTTGCTATTGTTGAACTGTTTTGAAGCTTTGTTTTGTTCTAGCCGGATTTCAGTTCATGGTAGTTATTGCAAATGTTATTAAGAATGAGGTTTTGCTTCTTTATAATCACTTGCCACCCTTCTCACTGTTGGCCAAGTGTTTACTGGGAAACTTTATTCCTTTATCCTGAAAGGAAAGGAATATTACAAGTCTCAGCATTGTAAGACAGCAGTCTGGGATAAATGATGGATGAAGAATGATCTGGATTTGTGTTTTTACCATTCTTAGTTCTGTAAATATCCTTGTTTGCTTGAAGACTGTGCCCAAGTTACAGCTTCTTTCCACTTTGTCTTCCTCATCCATAAACTCCATATCTCATTCAATTTAACATTTCTATTCTTTTTTATTTATTGGCACTCATGTCATCACACAATCACACAGTAACTTATGTCTTCTTCAGTCTTTTTCTTTTCTTTTATTTTTCCTACCTGGCTGTCTTTGGTTAACCTTGGTCTTACAGTCCCTTTACCCTGGGGACTTCACTCACCATACTTGCCTCTTTGCCTTTATTTATACAGGGCAGCTGAGCCACCTGCTCTCTTCCAGTCTTTGCACTAGGGTCATATGTTTGATGGTGCTGCTTTCCAGCCTCTACCACTATAATGGAAACATCCTTTTAATCTGTCAGGGGTCACTGACCCACATAGTAGAAAATGAATTGAGGGCAATACAGAAATAAAAATTAACCTAATTTATATTTACCTGATTTTAAAATAAGAATAGGAACATCAAAGTTTGATCCATGGGTTGTCAATGCATTTATTTACTGGATACTGCATCAATTTGCTCTCTGTGCATTCTTTCAGGTTGTAGAGTGACTGAGAGGTGGAGTGATGTAGGAGGCAAGAAAAATGCTGTAAAACACAGAGATTAAGGGACTGTTACCATCTGAACAGGGAATCAGGGAACGTCAACTTCAAGTTACAATCAACTTCAATTATCCACTCTGTAAATTCTCCACAGCAGATTTTCAAACCCCAGTTACTTTCTTTTTGGTTTCCAGCACACTTCTGGGCTACACTCAGCATTGGTGCGTGCTTGGGGAATAGAAACTAATTTTAATACTGTCCTGCCAACTTTAATTGAGAAGCAATATCTGGTATTGAAAATGTTAATGTATGATATATATTTTGGATTATCTGCTCCTTCAGATTAAATATATGTGATGGATCTATGTATTATAGGAAAGCACAGGACATACAAGAATAATTTAAACTGCAGCTATGTTCTGTTTGTGTGACATTGGACAACTTACTTGCTGCCTTCAATATTGCTGAAGCTCAGAAAGTGAATTTTTTTCCTGTGGTGGACTGTTCTACTCAGAGAAGGCACTCAGAAATGTTAAAAATAAACAGTTTTGAGTAATGGCAAATTCACTCACTGGTGTTTTAGATAACAACACTAAGAAGTTGCTGAGGCTCCAAAGCTGATTACCAAGTAAAAAGCAGAGTGTGGAAACAATAGTTTATTTAATACTTTTGAACAAAATAAACCCTTCTTCCTCACACCCTGCTTCAATGGCCATCCACACAGGCACTTTCCCTGCTTCAGTGGCCATCCACACAGGCACTTTCTGTATCTTAATCTCTCTTCTCTACCTTTTCTGTGACTTGTGCTTTTTCTGTGTCTTCCCTCCCATTGGCCTTTAAACCATCTTTCCTTTGTATATGCTGCCTTATCTTTTCTCCTCAACCTCCTATCCCATTTATATCTCTTTTATCCCTCTTCATCCTTCTCTTTTAGGAGCACATAATATTGAATTAGAGTATACTTTAAATAGTTGTTTATTTCATCAAAAATTAAAATTGTACATCAAAGACATGATCAAGAAAAAGAAAAGACAGCCTATAGAATGAGAGAGAATATTTGCAAATTATATATCTGATAACAACTTAGTATCCAGAATATATAGAGAATTTACAACTCAGCATCAAAAAGATAAACAAACCAATTTTTTCCAAAGGGGCAAAGGACTTAAATAGTCATTTCTCCAAAGAAGATATAAAACTAACCAACAAGCACATGAAAATTTTCTTGATATCCTTAGTCATTATGGAAATGCAATTCAAAACCACAAGGAAGTGCCATTTCGTGCTCATGAGGATGGCTATAATAATGAATTTAAAAATAACAAGTATTAGCAAAGACAGGAAAATTGTAATCCTTGTGCATTACACAAGGTGGGAAAGTAAATTTGTTCAGCCACTACTGAAAACATATTGACAGTTCCTAAAAAATACTGAGAATAGAATCACCACTTGACTCAGTAATTTTCCTAGATATATATCCCAAGGAATCAAAAGCAAGGACGCCAACAAATACGTGTACATACATTTTCATAGCAACATTGTTCATGGTGTAGCCAATAGTAGGGAAAAGCTCAGTGTCCATAAATGGATGAATAGAAAGACAGTTTGATGTATATGCATATAATGGACTATTATTTAGTCATAAAAAAGAATAAAGTACCAATCCATTCCATATAGATGAACCCTGAAAATATTATCTTTCTTTTTCATTTATTTTTATTAGTTGGAGGCTAATTACTTTACAATATTGTAGTGGTTTTTGCCATACGTTGACATGAATCAGCCATGAATTTACATGTGTTCCCCATCCTGAACCCTCCTCCCACCTCCCTTGCATCCCATCCCTCTGGGTCATCCCAGTGCACCAGTCCTGAGCACTAGTCTCATGCATCCAACCTGGACTGGCGATCTGTTTCACACTTGATAATATATATGTTTAAATGCTATTCTCTCAGATCATCCCACCCTTGCCTTCTCCCATAGAGTCCAAAAGTCTGTTCTATACTTCTGTGTCTCTTTCTGTCTTGCATATAGGGTTATCATTAACATCTTTTAAAATTCCACATATATGCATTAGTATACTGTATTGGTATTTATCTTTCTGGCTTACTTCACTCTGTATAATGGACTCCAGTTGTATCTATCTCATTAGAACTGATTCAAATGTATTCTTCTTAATGGCTGAGTAATATTCCACTGTGTATATGTACCACAGCTTTCTTATCCATTGGTCAGCTGATGGACATCTAGGTTGCTTCCATGTCCTGGCTATTATAAACAGTGCTGCTATGAACATTGGGGTACATGTGTCTCTTTCAGTTCTGGTTTCCTCAGTGTGCATTCCCAGAAGTAGGATTGCTGGGTCATATGGCAGTTCTATTTCCAATTTTTAAAGGAATCTCCACACTGTTGTCCATACTGGCTGTGCTAGTTTGCATTCCCACCAACAGTGTAAGAGGGTTCCCTTTCCTTCACACCTCTCCAGCATTTATTGCTGGTAGACTTTTGGATAGCAGCCATTTTGCCTGGCATGTAATGGTACCCCACTGAGGTTTTGATTTGCATTTCTCTGATAATGAGTGATGTTGAGCATCTTTTCATGTGCTTGTTAGCCATCTGTGTGTCTTCCTTGGAGAAATGTCTGTTTAGATTTTGGGCCCATTTATTTGACTGGGTCATTTATTTTTATGCAATTGAGTTGCAGGAGTTGCTCATATACTTTTTAGATTAATCCTTTGTCTGTTGCTTCATTTGCTATTATTTTCTCCCATTCTGAAGGCTGTCTTTTCACCTTGCTTATAGTTTCCTTTGTTGTGCAAAAGCTTTTAAGTTTCATTAGGTCCCATTTGTTTATTTTTGCTTTTATTTCCAATATCCTGGGAGGTGGGTTAGAGGATTTTTCTGTAATTTATGTCAGAGAAAGTTTTGCCACTGTTCTCCTCTAGGAGTTTTATAGTCTCTGGTATTACATTTAGATATTTAGTTCATTTTGAGTTTATTTTTGTGTGTGGTGTTAGAAAGTGTTCTAGTTTCATTCTTTTCCAAGTGGTTGACCAGTTTTCCCAGCACCACCTGGTAAAGAGGTTGTCTCTTTTTCCATTGTATATTCTTGCCTCCTTTGTTGAAGATAAGGTGTCCATAGGTTCGTGGATTTATCTCTGGGCTTTCTATTCTGTTCCATTGATCTATATTTCTGTCTTTGTGCCAGTACCATACTGTCTTGATGACTGTGGCTTTGTAGTATAGTCTGAAGTCAGGCAGGTTGATTCCTCCAGCTACATTCTTCCTTCTCAAGATTGCTTTGGTTATTCGAGGTTTTTTTGTATTTCCATACAAATTGTGAAATTATTTGTTCTAGTTCTGTGAAAAATACCGTTGGTAGCTTGATAGGGATTGCATTGAATCTATAGATTGCTTTGGGTAGTATAGCCATTTTCACAATATTGATTCTTCCAATCCATGAACATGGTATATTTCTCCATCTATTTGTGTCCTCTTTGATTTCTTTCATCAGTGTTTTATAGTTTTCTATGTATAAACCTTTTGTTTCTTTAGGTAGATATACTCCTAAGGATTTTATTCTTTTTGTTGCAATGGTGAATGGTATTGTTTCCTTAATTTCTCATTCTGTTTGCTTATTGTTAGTGTATAGGAATGCAAGGGATTTCTGTGTGTTAATTTTATATCCTGCAACTTTACTGTATTCATTGATTAGCTCTAGTAATTTTCTGGTAGAGTCTTCATGGTTTTCTATGTAGAGGATCATGTCATCTGCAAACAATGAGTTTCATTTCTTCCGTTCCTATCTGGATTTCTTTCATTTCTTTTTCTGCTCTGATTGCTGTGGCCAAAACTTCCAAGACTATGTGGAATAGTAGTGGTGAGAGTGGGCACCCTTGTCTTGTTCCGGACTTTAGGGGATATGCTTTCAATTTTTCACCATTGAGGATAATGTTTGCTCTGGGTTTGTCATATAGAGCTTTTATTATGTTGAGGTATGTTCCTTTTATTCCTGCTTTCTGGAGAGTTTTTATCATAAATTAATGTTGAATTTTTTCATAGGCTTTTTCTGCATCTATTGAGATAATCATTTGGTTTTTATCTTTCAGTTTGTTAATGTGGTGTATTACACTGATTGATTTGTGGATATTAAAGAATCCTTACATTCCTGGGATAAAGCCCACTTGGTCATGATGTATGATCTTTTTAATATGTTTTTGGATTCTGTTTTCTAAAATTTGGTTAAGGATTTTTGCATCTATGTTCATCAGTTATATTGGCCTGTAGTTTTCTTTTTTTGTGGCATCTTTGTCTGGTTTTGGAATTAGGGTGATGGTGCTCTCATTGAATGAATTTGGAAGTTTACCTTCTTATGCAATTTTCTGGAAGAGTTTGAATAAGATAGGTGTTAGCTCTTCTCTAAATTTTTGGTAGAATTCAGCTGTGAAGCCATCTGGTCCTGGGATTTTACTTGCTGGAAGATTTCTGATTACAGTTTGGATTTCCGTGCTTGTGATGGGTTTGTTAAGATCTTCTATTTCTTCCTGGTTCAGTTTTGGAAAGTTATACTTTTCTAAGAATTTGTCCTTTTCCAAGTTGTCCATTTATTGGCATAGAGCTGCTGGTAGTAGTCTCTTATGATCCTTTGTATTTCAGTGTTGTCTGTTGTGATCTCTCCATTTTCGTTTCTAATTTTGTTGATTTGGTTTTTCTCCCTTTGTTTCTTAATAAGTCTTGCTAATGGTTTGTCAATTTTGTTTATCTTTTCAAAAAATCAGCTTTTAGCTTTGTTGATTTTTGTTATGATCTCTTTTGTTTCTTTTGCATTTATTCCTGCCCTAATCTTTAAGATTTCTTTCCTTCTACTAACCCTGGGGTTCTTCATTTCTTCCTTCTCTAGTTGCTTTAGGTGTAGAGCTAGGTTATTTGTTTGACTTTTTTCTTGTTTCCTGAGGTAAGCCTATATTGCTATGAACCTTACCCTTAGCACTGCTTTTACAGTGTCCCATAGGTTTTGGGTTGTTATGTTTTCATTTTCATTTGTTTCTATACATATTTTGATTTCTTTTTTGATTTCTTCTATGATTTGTTGGTTATCCAGAAGTGTGTTACTTAACTTCTATATGTTTGAATTTTTAATATTTTTTTTCCTGCAATTGAGATCAAGTCTTACTGCATTGTGGTCAGAAAGGATGACTGGAATGATTTCAATCTTTTTGAATTTACCAAGGCTAGATTTATGGCCCAAGATGTGGTCTATTCTGGAGAAGGTTCCGTGTGCACCTGAGGAAAACGTGAAATTCTTTGTTTGGGGGTGAACTGTCCTATAGATGTCAGTTAGGTCTAGCTGGTCCATTGTGTCATTTAAAGTTTGTGTTTCCTTGTTAATTTTCTGTTTAGTTGATCTGTCGATAGGTGTGAGTAGGACATTAAAGTCCCCCACTCTTATTGTGTTATTGTTAATTCCCCCTTTCATTCTTGTTAGCATTTGCCTTACATATTGTGGTGCTCCTATGTTGGGTCCATATATATTTATATTTGTTATATCTTCTTCTTGGATTGATCCTTTGATCAATCAATTATGTAGTGTCCTTCTTTGTCTCTTTTCACAGCTTTTATTTGAATGTCTATTTTATCTGATATGAGTATTGCGACTCCTGCTTTCTTTTGGTCTCTGTTTGCGTGAAATATTTTTTTTTTTCCAGCCCTTCACTTTCATTCTGTATGTGTCCCTTGTTTTGAGGTGGGTCTCTTGTAGACAGCATATATAGGTGTCTTGTTTTTGTATCCATTCAGCCAGTTTTTTTCTTTTGGTTGGGGCATTCAACCCATTTACATTTAACATAATTATTGATTGGTATGGTCCCGTTGCCATTTACTTTGTTGTTTTGGGTTCTCATTTATACAACCTTTCTGTGTTTCCTGTCTAGAGAAGATCCTTTAGCATTTGTTGAAGAGCTGGTTTGGTGGTGCTGAATTCTCTCTGCTTTTGCTTGTCTGTAAAGCTTTTGAATTCTCCTTCCGAATGAGATCCTTGCTGGGTACAGTAATCTGGGTTGTAGGTTATTCTCTTTCATTATTTTAAGTATGTCCTGCCCTTCTGGCCTGTAGAGTTTCTGTTAGTAGATCAGCTGTTATCCTTATGGGAATCCCTTTATGTGTTATTCGTTGTTTCTCACTTGCTGCTTTTAATATTTGTTCTTTGTGTTTGATCTTTTTTAATTTGAGTAATATGTGTCTCAGGGTGTTTCGCCTTGGGTTTATCCTGTTTGGGACTCTCTGGGTTTCTTGGACCTGTGTGACTATTTCCTTCCCCATTTTAGGGAAATTTCCAGCTAATATCTCCTTGAGTATTTTCTCATGGCCTTTCTTTTTGTCGTCTTCTTCTGGGACTCCCATGATCCGCATGTTGGGGCATTTCACATTGTCCCAGTGGTCCCTGAACTTGTCCTCATTTCATTTGATTCTTTTTTCTTTTTTCCTCTCTGTTTCATTTATTTCTACCATTTTATCTTCTACCTCACTTATCCTATCTTCTGCCTCTGTTATTCTACTGTTGGTTCCCTCCAGAGTGTTTTTGATCTCATTTATTGCATTATTCATTTTTAATTGACTCTTTTTTTATTTCTTCTATGTCCTTGTTAAACGTTTCTTGCATCTTCTCAGTCCTTGTCTCCAGGCTATTCATCTGTAACTCCATTTTGTTTTCAAGATTTTGGATCATTTTTATTATCATTATTCTAAATTCTTTTTCAGGTAGATTCCCTATCTCCTCCTCTTTTGTTTGACTTGGTGGGCATTTTTCATGTTCCTTTACCTGCTGGGTATTTCTCTGCCTTTTCATCTTATTTAGATTGCTGTGTTTGGGGTGTCCTTTCTGTATTCTGGTAGTTTGTGGTTCCTTTTTATTGTGGAGTTTTCTTCCAGTGGGTGGGTTTGAGAATTGGCTTGTCAAGGTTTCCTGGTTAGGGAAGTCTGCATCGGTGTTCTGGTGGGCGGAGCTGGATTTCTTCTCTCTGAAGTGCAATGGAGTGTCCAGTATTGAGTTTTGAGGCCTAAGCTGCTCAATTTCAGGTTCTTGAGAACTCCACAAAGGTGCAGACTTGGTTGGGCCTGCGTTTTGTGCCTTCCCCAGTCCAAGCAGCTCAGTCAACCAGGAGCTTGAAAAGCACACTCTCTTCAGGTGCAGCGCATCTTCTCCCCTGCCCCGTCCCAGCATCAGTTTCTGCGAGCACTCGGTACGGTGTGCCTAGTGTCTCTTCTGGGGAGCTGATCTCTGGCTGCAACCCTCCTGGCGGATGTCAACCATCCAAAATCTCAGGAAGTCTTTGGTTAAAAACTGGAAGCCTGTTCACAGTTTGGTAGGTGATGCCTTCTCTAGGGCCGAGTTTGCCCCTTTCCAGCCCTGGCTGGTGCCCGTCTCCCCCAGCCTCCTGCCTCCAGCGGGTGATGGGCTGGTCTGCAGCTGGCTAGCTCTTCTCTGGTATTCCTCAGTCCTTCGTTCTGGGAACGGGCGGCTGTGCCTTAGGTTAGGCCTTTTCGCAGGTTAATTCTCTCTCTCTCTCTTGCTATCCCACAGTTTAAATTGCTGTCTCATGTTATCTCCCTCATATTGCCCTCAGGGCATTCAGGTCCAGTCCTTAGCCTAAGCAATGCTGCCCACTCCTCTCCTTTCAGCCCCCACTTGCTGGTGGCAGATGTGAGCATCTGGGGTACTTTTCTGCTGGTAGTTGCTTTTAGGCATGTAATCTGTGGGTTTTATTTATTTTTCCTTCTGGTTAGGTTGCCCTCTGAGATTCAAAAACTTCCCCCAGACCCGCCAGTGAGAGGGTTTCCTGGTGTTTGGAAACTTCCTCTATTAAGACTCCCTTCCTGGGACAGATCTCCGTCCCTAACTCTATTGTCTCTCTTTTTATCTTTTATATTTTGCCCTACCTCCTTTTGAAGACAATGGGCTGCTTTTCTGGGTGTCTGATGTCCTCTGCTAGTGGTCAGAAGTTGTTTTGTGGAGTTTGCTCTGCGTTCAAATGTTGTTTTGATGAATTTGTAGGGGATAAAGTGGTCTCCCCATCCTATTCTTCTGCCATCTTAGCTCCTCCACTGAAAACATTATATTAAGTGAAAGAAACCTGACACAGAAGGCCACACATTGTATGATCCATTTATATAAAAATATCCAAATTAAGCAAATTCATAGAAAGAGAAATTATATTAATGATTACCAGGGGCTTAAATAAGGGGAAAGTGAGAGATAAAGTGCTTAATGGCTGTGGAGTTTTGTTTGGGGAATGATAGAAATTTTTTTGAACTAAATAAAGCTGGTAGTTGCACAACTTTCCGAATGTACTAAATTCCACTAAATTGTTCACTTTAAGGTGATTGTATGCTATGTCAATTTCAGTTCAATAAATTACATGTACACAGCTACATATATATTCTTATGTGTATATATATATGCATATATAATTATATATGTATATATATGTATATATAAAAATATATACTTATACTTATATATACTCATAATTATATAAATTATACTTATACTATATAAGTATATAGTATATTTACTTATAATTATATAAATTATACTTATACTATGTAAGTATATAGTATATATACTTATGTATATTTATATATAATATACATTATATTTATTTATATATTTTATGTATATATAAATTTTATAGATTTTATTTATAAATTTATAAAATATATATATACTTTATAAATATATTTTATAAATATTATATATACTTATAGCAAACAAACTTAGAAATATATATGTATATAAATATATACTTATATATAATATATAATATATATTTATAAATATATAAATTTACATATAAATATATAAATTTGTATGATATATAGTATATTATATAATTATTATATATTATATATATATTTTATATATGTATATATTTATATACATATATATTTCTAAGTTTGTTTCCTATGCTGAAGTTAGAAATCAGGTACCTAACATTTCTCAAACACACCTGCACACAAATACATATAGCCCTTAAAACTACTGATGTTAGCCTCTATTTTCCCTGTATTATGTAGAATAATATATATATAATATATAATAATAATAAGGATATATTATATAAATTTTTATATTTATATATAAATTTATATGATATATTTATTAATATATAATAATATATAAGTATATATTTATATACATATGTATATGTATATATATATATTTCTAAGTTTGTTTCCTATGCTGAAGTTAGAAATCAGGTACCTAACATTTCTCAAACACACCTGCACACAAATACATATAGCCCTTAAAACTACTGATGTTAGCCTCTATTTTCCCTGTATTATGTAGAATAATATATATATAATATATAATAATAATAAGGATATATTATATAAATTTTTATATTTATATATAAATTTATATGATATATTTATTAATATATAATAATATATAAGTATATATTTATATACATATGTATATGTATATATATATATTTCTAAGTTTGTTTCCTATGCTGAAGTTAGAAATCAGGTACCTAACATTTCTCAAACACACCTGCACACAAATACATATACCCCTTAAAACTACTGATGTTAGCCTCCATTTTCCTTTCATGTGACCCTCATTGGAGTTCTCTTTGTGTGTGTATGTATATGGGGGTTGGGAAGCAGTAGTTCAGTAACATCAAACAGGAAGAAAATCCAATCCCAAGATACTTTATGAAATCTAAAGAATAGAGTCATGTTAATATCCACCTACTCCTTTTATCAATAGAAGAAAAGCTAAATTCATTAATGCGTGTATGAATAAAAAAAAACAGTAAAAGATAAATTTGGGAAAATAAGGTCTATTCAAAGGATGCCTCTGTGAGCTGAGAAATGAGATAGGGCATAGTGCCCTGAGATAACTTCTGTCTTCAGAAAAGCAAACGAGGGGAGAATAGATAAACAGAACTGAGAACACTGACCTGGCCTGTTGAAAGTAAAGAAAGGAAAAGGGTTTCGGTGAGTATTCTGCATTCCAGTCACATCTAGTAGGGATTTTGTGGTGGAAGGAGATACTCTAGGAGAGGGAGAAAGAGTAAATATGGATGTGTTTGTGTTCAAATTAATCTCCAGGGTAAATATAGTCATAAAAATCTCTGAAATTCAGATTTCCACTTTAGTACTTCAGTATGAAGAATATTCTCTGAGAAGCATAGGAAATATGTCAGCTCTGACTATTAGAAGGATTTATGAGAATGACAGATGAGTGACAGATACCCTGTCAGCTTTGGATGTCTGAATAGGTTTATTTACAGGCTACACTTATTTGCTTTTGAACAAATAATTGATGCTTTTGAATTGTGGTGTTGAAGAAGACTCTCAGGAGTTCCTTGGACTGCAAGAAGATCCAACCTGTTAATCCTAAAGGAAATCAGTCCTGAATATTCATTGGAAGGACTGATGCTGAAGCTGAAACTCCAGTACTTTGGCCACCTGATGCAAAGAACTGACTCATCTGAAAATACCCTGATGCTGGGAAAGACTGAAGGCAGGAGGAGAAGGAGACGACAGAGGATGAGATGGTTGGATGGCATCACTGACTTGATGGACATGAGTTTGAGTAGGCTTCAGGAGTTGGTGATGGACAGGGAAGCCTGGTGTGCTGTAGTCCATGGGGTCGCAAAGAGTCAGACACGGCTGAGCGACTGAACTGAACACTAATTTGAGCCACGGATTCTTCTAGTCGTACCATAAAAGCTTGCATTTTAAGATGTTTTTAAAGTTATAAATAATCAACTGCTGAAAGCTGGGCTCACAAGACCAGATAGTATGGTCAGGAGTAATGGGAGAGTAACTCAGAAAGTTCCTTCTTCTCCCTGAGTTGTCATTACTGTTCAATTGTTCCTTGGCGGTGGTCTGAGTCCACCTTTTCCCTGGGGCTGACTGCTATTTTTGTGAAGAGAGGACCAATATAATTGGGGTTTATTTAATGGATTGATAGGGTAAAGGGGTAAAGGTTTGCCACGGGAAATAAATTGATGGCTAATGTATTTTTGCGTCCAAGACTGGAAAGGAGAGATAATGGAGAGAAAAGAATAAAGTTGAGTTAAAGCTATTGTTTAAATGAAAGTTTGTTGGTCTCTGCCAGTGATTTATTTCTGTTGGCTTGCATTTCCTTTAGACCTGTATGTCTATGGGAATGAGAATGGGAAAATTACTTCCTGTCTCTCTGAGGTATATATTTCTCTCCTATGGGCTTCGTAGCTCCCTATCCCTTAAGTAAATACGCAGTCAAGTAGGAGAGAAAATATCTAAATATAGAGTCAACATAATAGTAGCTGGGAATAGTAGACTAGTGATGGTTTTCTTCATTCTCACTGAATGAACATTTAACTTACCAGTATTTTATTGCATCACTGAGAGTAATAAGACAATACCAAACACAGGTCTGTACTACCCATAACAAGCTGTGTAAATTTTGTTGGCAAGACTTTAGTTTGCCAGCCTTTGTAGCAGCACCTGATACATGGCCATAGCTACAAATCCCTTTCAACGATTATTTTCATCTTCCACTTTGAATAGAGAAGGGTAAGTTGACACTGGCTGAAGAAGAGACCTTTTGGTAAGGTAATAGTCATTTCAAGGGACTTTATTGGGAGGAACTTTATTTTTCCAGATCAGTGATAAAAGCAGATTCATTGGCAAAAGCTTTATAACAGTTGGTTAATGACAAATTAAGTATGTTTGGGCCAGTTCCCTAAGCTTTCAATACTGATGTTACAGAACACGAATGTTTTACTTTCCTATAGAACTGTTTCTGTCATCAGTATTGGAGAGCAAATTATGGACTGGATGGGCCCTGAAACACTTTAAAATGTCCCGATTAGTCACTGAAGAAGTCTGGGAAATCTTTCAACAATATTATTTTACTCTTCTGTTTAGACTGGCTCAAACCTGGCTTGGGTAAGAAAAGAATGGATTGAGTGACCCTCCAAGGTCACTTCCATTTTACTCATTTTGTAACCTAACTTTCTTGGTACTTCTCCATTTCCTCCTCCCCACTGGAAATGAGAGAAATACAAAGCCCTTTATCAGAAATCTGTAATAAGCTTTCCTAACAAGCCACCTACACATACCAAGAATATGAGATCAAAGTACATTACTTGAAAAGTTCTACAATAGAATCCCTCCCACCTTACTCATGGTTGTCATTTAACCCTTGGTAGTGGGGATAAATAATTTGTTTCTCTCTCTCTTTTCTTTTTTTCTTTTCAGTTATATAATTTGCTTCTGAAATTCAGAGATTCTTTTACTTCTATACTCAGAAACATGCAAGCATAAGCAAGATGGGATTTGGTTTAATTCGGGTTTAAAAAAATACCTATTCTTCTGTGTAACACTGCATCTGTTCATGCATGTGGTTATGCAGAAGTAGATGTGTAATAAGTTATTTCAGTTATGTGTTAGTGAAGCTAGTCTAGGTTATACTGCAGTGCGTGCCTGTGTGCTAAGTCCCTTCAGTGGTATCCAACTCTTTGCAACCCCATGGACTGCAGCCCACCAGACTCCTCTGTCCATGGGATTCCCCAGGCAAGAAAACTGGAGTGGGTTGCCATGCCCTCCTCCAGGGGATCTTTCAGATCCAGGGATCAAACCCATGTCTCTTGCATCTCCTGCATTGGCAGGAGGGTTCTTTACCACTAGCGTTACCCAGGAAGCCCTATACTGTAGTTCAGTTCAGTTCAGTTCAGTCACTCAGTCATGTCTGACTCTTTGTGACCCCATGGACCGCAGCATGCCAGGCCTCCCTGTCCATCACCAACTTCCAGTGTTTACCCAAACTCATGTCCATTGAGTCGGGGATGCCATCCAACCATCTCATTCTCTGTTGTCCCCTTCTCTTCCTGCCCTCAATCTTTCCCAGCCTCAGAGTCTTTTTTTTTTTTTTTCATTTATTTTTATTAGTTGGAGGCTAATTACTTCACAACATTTCAGTGGGTTTTGTCATACATTGACATGAATCAGCCATGGAGTTACATGTATTCCCCATCCCGATCCCCCCTCCCACCTCCCTCTCCACCTGATTCCTCCGGGTCTTCCCAGTGCACCAGGCCCAAGCACTTGTCTCAAGCATCCCACCTGGGCTGGTGATCTGTTTCACTATAGATAATATACATGCTGTTCTTTCGAAACATCCCACCCTCGCCTTCTCCCACAGAGTCCAAAAGTCTGTTCTGTACATCTGGGCATACACATTGAGGAAACCAGATCTGAAAGAGACACGTGCACCCCAATGTTCATCGCAGCACTGTTTATAATAGCCAGAGTCTTTTAAATGAGTCGGTTCTTTGCATCATATGGCCAAAATATTGGAATTTCAGCTTCAACATCAGTCTTTCCAATGAACACTCAGGACTGATCTCCTTTAGGATGGACTGGTTGGATCTCCTTGCAGTCCAAGGGAGTCTCAAGAGTCTTCTCCAACACCACAATTCAAAAGCATCAATTCTTTGGCACTCAGCTTTCTTTATAGTCCAACTCTCACATCTGTACATGACTACTGGAAAAACCATAGCCTTGACTAGATGGACCTTTGTTAGCAAAGTAATGTCTCTGCTTTTTAATATGCTATCTAGGTTGGTCATAACTTTCCTTCCAAGCAGCAAGCGTCTTTTAATTTCATGGCTGCAGTCACCATCTGCAGTGATTTTAGAGCCCCCCAAAAATAATGTCAGCCACTGTTTCCACTGTTTCCCCATCTATTTGCCATGAAGTGATGGGGCCGGATGCCGTGATCTTAGTTTTCCAAATGTTGAGCTTTAATCCAACTTTTTCACTCTCCTCTTTCACTTTTATCAAGAGGCTCTTTAGTTCTTCTTCACTTTCTGCCATAAAGGTGGTGTCATCTGCATATCTGAGGTTACTGATATATCTCCAGGCAATCTTGATTCCAGCTTGTGCTTCATTAAGCCCACCGTTTCTCATGATGTACTTTGCATAGAAGTTAAATAAGTAGGTTGACAATATACAGCCTTGACATACTCCTTTTCCTATTTGGAACCAGTCTGTTGTTCCATGTCCAGTTCTAACTGTTGCTTCCTGACCTGCATACAGATTTCTCAAGAGGCAGGTCAAGTGGTCTGGTATTCCCATCACTTTCAGAATTTTCCTCATTTTATTGTGGTCCACACAGTCAAAGGCTTTGGCATAGTCAATAAACCAGAAATAGATATTATTGTAATAACAACCCCTAAATTTCAGTAGTTAACCCAGTAGAAGTTTTTCATTCCTGAGAAGTTCCTCTCTGAGTAGAGGTGACTTTTCAGGAAATTTTACTTTAATATGATAGCCTGGTGATCCAAATTCTTTTGATATGATATTTTCAAGACTCATACTAAAGGTGATATAAATTCACTTCCCTTCACAGACTATTGGACAGAACTAATTACCTGTATTGTCCAACATTAAGGGGGACAGAGTGGACCCAAGAAATACATTTCTCTGTGTTTGCAGAAAGAAAGGAAAACTGGATATAAGTGAATATCAAAAATATATAAACAAATTATATTAAATGGATCTGCTTGAAAAAAATTTGACTCCTTCCTTTACAGTGTTGATCAAAGTATTTGTACAAAAGAAAGCAAGACTATCTGTTTTGAAGTTTTTTTTATACTAAATTGAGCCAAGTTTGCTGAGAGTCCTAGATGCAAGTAGCTGAGAAATATGCTTAGCTTAGTCAAAAAGGTAGATCATTTATCTATAAGGTATATGTTAAGCTAACTCAATGTACAAAATCCAAACTTATAAATCAGGAAAGGGGTAATATTTGTTCAGGTATTCAATCAACAAACACATACTGAGGGTCCATGATCTATGCAGTCTTCATTTTTGTAAAGTGATTTACTACAGGGTTAAGTTAAGTGTCTTATCTGTAAAGAACTGGATAGTGCATATTTTAGTTTTACGGGCCATATGGTCTCTGTCAAAACTACTCAACAGCGCCATTGTCATGTAAAAGCAGCCATTGACAATAAATGAATGAATGGGCATAATTATGATACAGTTAAGCTTTATTTACAAAAAAGTGAGCTGTAGTTTCCAACTCCTGCTTTTAAAGGGTGTTAGTCCTTAGTGAATAAAAAAAGTTCAAAATACCTGTGTACCTTGAGTTGAACAAAGGCAAATTTCAAAACTGTTAGTGACGATTCATTAGAAACAAAGACTGCCTTGAAATGGTAAGTTAAGTCCATGGGAAAATAGGATTTGATTAGTTTATCTTTTTTCACAAATGAATGACATTTTGTATCAAGTTATAAGAAATTCACTCAGTCATGTCTAACTATTTGCAACCCCATGCTCTATACAGTCCATGGAATTTTCCAGGCCAGAATACTGTAGTGGGTAGCCTTTCCCTTCTCCAGGGGATCTTCCCAACTCAGGGATCAAACCCAGGTATCCCACATCACAGGCAGTTTCTTTACTAACTGAGCCACTTTAGCCTATCCCTTCTCCAGTGGATCTTCCTGACCCAGGAATCAAACAGGGGTCTCCTACATTGCAGGCAGATTCTTTACCAATTGAGGCATCAGTGAAGCCCCTGTCACTTAGGATGCTTTTGCTTAAAGCAATAGAAAAAACTCTAACTTATGTATAATTATGAGTACGTTGGCTCATGGGAGTCAAACATTCAGAATTACAGAATTTTTCAATTCAAGATTTCAAAATTTTTCAGAATTCAAACATTTTTCAGAATTTAAAAATTCAGAAATAGTCTTCACGTGTAGTTTCATCAAACTTTATGTGTAGTTCCATTTCTCTCTTGTTCACTCACCTCTACATTTTTGCTAGTATCAACATTTTCCTGAGTCCCCTGGCTGGGTACTCTTATCATGTACTTATCATGTAATAGTTGCCAGCATTAGTTGGGGCTACCTACATTTATATTCAGGCTTCCCAGTTGGCACAGTGGTAAAGAATCCGACTGCCAATGCAGAAAACACATGTTGGAGATGCCCATTCAATCCCTAGATCAGGAGGATCTCTTGAAGAAGGAAGTGGCAATCTACTCCAGTATTCTTGCCTGAGAATTCCATGGACAGGGGAGTCTGGCAGGCTACACTCCATGGGATTGAAAAGAATTGGACTCAACTGACCCCACATGCACTTTTATCTTCAGATTCCAAGGCGAGAATGGTTGTCTCTCCTTTAGCCATTGGACAAAAACAGTGAGCTTAGTCTGTTACCTATACTTAAAGCAAGTACTGTCACAAGTGAATAGCATTACTCTGAGTCAGACCCATCAGGGTGCATTGCTGAAGCTGGTGATGGGATCAAGTGTACTCAGGTGAAAGACTTAATGAATGTCCAAGAAGCAGCCCCACTACCTTCCACATTGAATCTACTTTACTCACCACTTCATCTTGTTGCAACTTATAGCATATATGTACAGAGACTTGGTGTGACTTAAAAGAATTTTTGCCCAAGTTCATGTCATGTCCAAGTTCATGTCCATGGCATCAGTGATACCATCCAGTGATCTCATCCTCTGATGCCCTCTTCTCCTTCTGGGAGATGGTGAAGGACAGGGAGGCCTGATATGATGCCATCCATGGGGTCACAAAGAGTCAGACACAACTGAGCGACTGAGTAACAATAAGAACAGAAGAAATTTTATTATTGCAGGAACCTCAACCTAGAGATCTCTAAATGTAGGTATCTTGTTGGAACTTTTGCTCAAAGCCATATATACAAGATGTCCTGAGTTGCCTCAGGGAAGATCAGATTTCTTGGTGGAGGAAATGGTGGTTACAAGGGTCATTGTCTATTTCTGTGTGATTCATGCTAAGATAGACAAGCTGGGCATAATTAAGGTATATAAGAACAGCAAAGAAGTAAGTGTGTTGTCAGAGGACTAAATAAAGAGTAAGTTGATATCTAGTGTTGTATCAGAAGATCTCAATCTGAGCCCATTCTTACAGTATTTTATTTTACATCCCTAGAATTCTATGGTCATTTTTGGTTGCCATATCTCAGAAATGCATGAGAGTTGAAAAATGTCCATAGAAAACTATTAATACAATAGGAACATCTCTTACAAAATCCAGAGTTAGAGGCAAACTCACATCACTGGGCTATCTTAGTGGTGTTAACAGCATCTGAATATTTCCAATGGGATTTAGAGATATCTAAAATGAACTACACCAGATGGCCAACACCAAAATCAGATTGATTATATTCTTGGCAGCCGAAGATGGAGAAGCTCTATACAGTCAGCAAAAACAAGACCAGGAGCTGACTGTGGCTCAGATCATGAACTCCTTATTGCCAAATTCAGACTTAAACTGAAGAGAGTAGGGATAACCACTAGACCATTCAGGTATGACCTAAATCAAATCCCTTATGATAATACAGTGGAAGTGAGAAATAGATTTAAGGGACTAGATCTGATAGAGTGTCTGATGATCTATGGACGGAGGTTCATGACACTGTACAGGAGACAGGGATCAAGACTATCCCCATGGAAAATAAATGCAAAAAGGCAAAATGGTTGTCTGAGGAGGCCTTACAAATAGCTGTGAAAAGAAGAGAAGCAAAAAGCAAAGGAGAGAAGGAAAGATATTCCCATTTGAATGCAGAGTTCCAAAGAATAGCCAGGAGAGATAAGAAAGCCTTCCTCAGTGCTCAATGGAAAGAAATAGAGGAAAACAACAGAATGGGAAAGACTAGAGATCTCTTCAAGAAAATTAGAGATACCAAGGGAATATTTCATGCAAAGATGAGCTCAATAAAGGACAGAAATGTTAAGGACCTAACAGAAGCAGAAGATATTAAGAAGAGGTGGCAAGAATACACAGAAGAACTGTACAGAAAAGATCTTCATGACCCAGATAATCACAATGGTGTGACCACTCACCTAGAGCCAGTCATCCTGGAATGTGAAGTCAAGTGGGCCTTAGAAAGCATCACTATGAACAAAGCTAGTGGATGTGTTGGAATTCCAGTTGAGCTATTTCAAATCCTGAAAGATGATGCTGTGAAAGTGCTACACTCAATATGCCAGCAAATTTGGAAACTCAGCAGTGGCCACAGGACTTTCATTCCAATCCCTAAGAAAGGCAACGCCAAAGAATGGTCAAACTACCGCACAATTGCACTCATCTCACACGATAGTAAGGCAATGCTCAAAATTCTCTGATTCAGCAATACATGAACCGAGAACTTCCAGTTGTTAAAGCTGGTTTTAGAAAAGGCAGAGGAACCAGAGATCAAATTGCCAACATACGCTAGATCATTGAAAAAGCAAGAGAGTTCCAGAGAAACATCTATTTCTCCTTTATTGACTATGCCAAAGCCTTTGACTGTGTGGATCACAATAAACTGTGGAAAATTCTGAAGGAGATGGGAATACCAGACCACCTGACCTGCCTCTTGAGAAACCTGTATGCAGGTCAGGAAGCAACAGTTAGAACTGGACATGGAAAAACAGACTGGTTCCAAATAGGAAAAGGAGTACATCTAGGCTGTATATTGTCACCCTGCTTATTTAACTTACATGCAGAGTACATCATGAGAAACGCTGGACTGGAAGAAGCACAAGCTGGAAACAAGATTGCCAGGAGAAATATCAATAAGCTCAGATATGCAGATGACACCACCCTTATGGCAGAAAGTGAAGAGGAACTAAACAGCCTCTTGATGAAAGTGAAAGAGGAGAGTGAAAAAGTTGTCTTAAAGCTCAACATTCAGAAAACTAAGATCATGGCATCTGGTCCCATCACCTCATGGGAAATAGATGGGGAGACAGTGGAAACAGTGTCAAACTTTATTTTTTGGGGCTCCAAAATCACTGCAGATGGTGATTGCAGCCATGAAATTAAAAGATACTTACTCCTTGGAAGGAAAGTTATGACCAACCTAGATAGCATATTCAAAAGCAGAGACATTACTTTGCCAACAAATGTCCGTGTGGTCAAGGCTATGGTTTTTCCAGTGGTAATGTATGGATGTGAGAGTTGGACTGTGAAGAAAGCTGAGCACTGAAGAATTGATGCTTTTGAACTGTGGTGTTGGAGAAGATTCTTGAGAGTCCCTTGGACTGCAAGGAGATCCAACAAGTCCATCCTGAGGGAGATAAGTCCTGGGTGTTCATTGGAAGGACTGATGCTGAAGCTGAAACTCCAATACTTTGGCCACCTCATGAGAAGAGTTGACTCATTGGAAAAGACCCTGATGCTGGGAGGGATTGGGGGCAGGAGGAGAAGGGGGGGATGACAGAGGATGAGATGGCTGGATGTCATCACCGACATCACCGACTGGATGGGCATGAATTTGAGTAAACTCTGGGAGTTTGTGATGGACAGGGAGGCCTGGCATGCTGGGATTCATGGGGTTGCAAAGAGTCGGACATGACTGAGCGACTGAACTGAACTGAACTGAAAATGAACTACAATATTGACACGTAATCTAGAGAAATGAAGAATGAAGGAATATCTTTCAAACTGGTAAAATAATAAATGAAATGCAGGTATGTACAAACATTCATTCAATCCTAGTATACATGCATGTTGCTCAATTCTGTTTGACTGTTTGCATCCCCATGGACTGTAGCCCACCAAGCTCCTCTGTCCATGGAATTCTCAAGGCAAGAATACTGGAGTGGGATTGTCATGCCCTCTTCCAAGGGATCTTCCTGACCCAGGGATCAAATCTGGTCTCCTGTATTGCAGGCAAATTCATTACTGTTTGAACCACCAGGGTAGCCCAAGCCCTAATATATTAGAACTAAAAGACACGTTTTATCTCAACAACTTTAAGGCAAATGAAAATGTATCTTCCTTTCCTTAAATGTGGAATCAATTGATATGAATCATAAATACCCCCACAAATTGCTACCAGCTGACAACATACTCTTTAAAAACAAGTCTGTATTATTTTAAGACTGATATGTCTGTATTGAATGATGGGAAATGATTTTTTTTCTAGATACCCTTAAACTTTGAGATTAGTGACAGAGAGAGCAGCTTTGCTGTATCTTGCACCATGCTCCTTTGTGGCTCATGTGATAAGGCTTGTGTTTTTTTCTCAAGATCTGCTTTTTATGCCTAATGCACCTATTTGTGCACAACTTCTAAGCAGATCAGTTTTACAACAGTCTCATTTTAACTGCCTGATGAACTGGGAAGAGTTTAAAAGAAAGCATAGAAATAGGAGTGGAGATATTAAAGATATTACCAAAAAACCTTGCTATTTTACAAACACTTTTCTTTGAGACTTGGAAACTCATTCCGAATAGAAATTACTGACCCTAACGCTGCAGTTACCAAATGTGGATTTTCACAAATATAGGTTTAAACTCAGCCATGTCTTGTGATCAGCATGATTACATAGAAACTGGGGTGCACTCTCATTCCTGTTGGCTCTTTTGTTCTTCCTGGACAACATATAAAGCATTATCTCTTATTCTAATAACTATTCTTTACTGACCTCAGGAAATAGCATTTTCTTGCCTTGATCATAGGTGTCTTGCTAGGTGCTCTGCCAGCATCAGGTCTTCCTACTCCTGATTCTGGTGAAAGAGGGTGAATGTTCATATCAGGGGTCAGAGAACATTTGTGTAAAAGGCCAAACAGTAAATACTTTAGATGAAGTCCACAGCCTCTATTACAGCTGTTCAACTCTGACATTGTAACTCTAAAGTAACCATGGACAACATGTAAACAAGTGAGCATACTTATGTTTCTATAAAACTTTATGAACACAAAATTTTAATTTCATGTCATTTTCATTTGTCATGAAATAGTCTTTTTTATTTTTTCTAGGTCATTTAAAATATGAAAACATTCTTATCTCATGGGCCATATGAAAACATGGAGTGGGCTGGGTTTGGCCTTTGGGTATAATTTGCAGACTGCTAGTTTATGGTTAGAGTGTGAAGAGGGAGGAAGGGCTGATGTTTTGACCTTGCTCAGCTTTCTTTACTTGTGTTGTTCCTTTATTGTGAATATCAGCCTCATTTTGTGCTAGAACATTTCCTTAGTTAAGAAGATAATTATGTCCATGTGTTCAAAATATAAATGAGTTTCAACTTAACCCAAGGAGGAAGTTCTTGCTCTCTTATTACGTTACTTTTGCACAGAGTATGTTTAGAAACTGTGTGGTAAAGCAGAGCAGATAATTTCTCCATGCATTGTTCTATGGTAAAAGCCTAAAAGTAGCATCACATGGTATTTGGTGGTGGTGTCAGTCACTCAGTTGTGTCTGACTCTTTGTGACCCCATGGACTGTAGCCTGCCAGGCTTCTCAGTCCATGGGATTCTTCAGGCAAGAATACTGGAGTGGGTAGCCATTTCCTTCTCCAGGGAATCTTCCCAGCCCAGGGATCAAACCTGGATCTCCTGTATTGCAGGCAGATTCTTTACCATCTGAGCCAGGAGGGAAGCCACCATAGAGACCAGTAGAACAACAAATACATGGGATGCATAGCAAAAATAAACTTATGTGGTCATATAATGCACAAAATATATTCTAATGACATATTTTGTTGTCAGAAGGCTTATTAATTTTGATAGCAGAATATAATCAATATTTATAGTCAATATTTATAATTTATAATGCAAAATATAATCAATATACATTAATATTAATGGTAATAATAATGGAGAAAGTAAATTATGGGGAAGGCTCTGAGAATATATTCTTTCTCTATCATGCTTTTGTTGGATTGTCTTGCCCCTCTCCCCAGGTTGGTATGCTGCCAGATTGAACAGGTACAGTCATACCACTTATTTATAATTGACACCCATTCTGATTGGTCAGTGCCCATGATCTATCCTTAAACTTAAATATATGTTAATTATATAACATATAATTATAAGTTATAATTTTTTATAACATGGTAAATACAACATGGTATTTGGTGGTGGTGTCAGTCACTCAGTTGTGTCTGACTCTTTCTGATCCCATGGACTGTAGCCTCCCAGGCTCCTCTGTCCATGGGATTCTCCAGGCAAAAATACTGGAGTGGGTAGCTATTTCCTGGAAAAAAGCATGAAAGCAAAGCTAAAGTGTGACATTTTGTCACCAATTGTAGAATCAGTAAAAAAAAATAATATAGTTATTTTCTAGAAGTGTGGAAGATAAAATACAGTTAGGATCAATGTTCAGAGCTATTTCAGATAAACATAAACATTCTGTTACTAGCCCTTAGAAGTTCTCATGAAATATATCATCTCTTGATCAAGAAGAAATTCCAACTTGCCAGAATGAAAAAAAAAAAAAAAGAAGAAAAACTATGATTACCAGAGGTGGGTTACAGCATAGTTAGACTGTGTAAACTAAGAATGTGGGCTTAATGGCCATGTAGCAAAGGAGATCAGGCCTTGAGTTATTGTGAAGTGAGGATTTGAAGTTATAGATCCCTAAGGATAGCTTGAATTTATGACCTTTAGTAAAATTAAAAAAAAAAATCTACCCAGAGAGGAAACAAGGAACTTGGCAACTTGGCTCTTTGCCTGAGACTTGGATGGAAAAAAAAAATTCTCCCTCAGAGATTTGTAATCATGGGCTTAAAACTTACCCCAAATCTGAAAAGTTGCATAAAAATTGGTCCTGAGCTGGTGGCTCCCCTGGGATTCTAGGCAGAGGCAAAGTCAAAATAGCTCTTGAAGAACATGCATTGCAGGCTATGAAGTATTCTTACAGAAAAAAAAAGTAGCCCTTTGAAACATGAACTCACAATAAAATGATCAAACACACGAAAATAGCACACCATAATGAAAGTCAGTAGATACAATGAACAACAGGATTATATCTCTAAGAAAAAGAGTTAGTAGAATAGAGAAATGAGAGAAAATTCAAAACCCAGAAACACTAACAATTGAATAAGAGACTATGAAATAAGGACTGGTGGGTTTAGAAAAGAAGAAAATAAACTTTTAGAAATAAAAATTATTATTTGTGTGCTAGCCATCAGATAATATAAAGCTAGTAGACATTTTAAGCTGTTAAATGGATTCATGTTAAGCAATCATCCACAATGCTGCAGAGAAAGATAAAGAGATGACAAAATATGAGGTTAAGAGACAGGAGAATGAGAAGATTCAGTATATATCTAAAATGGATTCTAAAAATAATTAGAGAATATGGAGGAGAGACAATATTTAAAGAGATAATGGCTGATAATATTTCAAAACTGATGAAAGGTATGTAGTTATTTCAAAAAAAATAATTTTGGCTGCACTGTGTCTTTGTTGTTGCATTTGGGCTTTCTCTGGTTGTGGCAAATGGGGGCTATTCTCTAGTTGTGGTGTGCAGGCTTCTCATTATGGTGGTTTCTCTTGTTGCAGAGTATGGTCACTAGGTGTGCAGGCTCAGTAGTTTTGGCTTAGGCTCAGTAGTTGTGGCCAATGGACTTAGTTGCCTTACGACATGTAGAATGTCCCCAGACTAGGGATCAAACCTGTGTCCCCTCAATAGGCAGGCAGATTCTTAACCACTGGAGTATCAGGGAAGTTCTGTGATGTATGTTTAAGAAATTCAGCAAGCATCAAACAGGATAAGTATAATCTCATAATCAAACTGTATAACTCCACAGAAAAAATTTAAATATTAAACATCCACCAAAAAGAAAAGATAGATTACCTATAAAGAAGCAAGAAATACATCAACTATGGTTTTCAAAACAAAAATAATTGTGGTTAAAAGAGAAAGGAATATCCTCAAAGTGCTGAGGAAAATATTTATCTAGAACTTCTATATATTATAAATATCATACAAGAGTGTAAGAAAAATAAATGCAAATTCATCTGAAGACTAAGCAATTTTCCTACTCTTAGATAGTGAAAGGACTTTATATCTGTGTGTGTGTGTGTGTGTGTGTGTGTGTGTGTGTGTGTGTATGCCCGCCAGGCAAAGGAAGTAGAATCCGGAAAGAATTAAATGCATGAAGCAACGGTGAACAGTAAAATTAATAAAGACAGGTAAACCCAAATGAGTATTGATTATAGAAAATAGCAATAACATTAATGATTAAATGGCAGGTTACAAACATGACATGGGTTGAGTTATATCCTTTACACCAAAAATTCATATGTTGAGGTCCTAAGCCCCCAGTATCTCACAATTTGACCTTATTTGGAAATAGGACCATTGCAGATAAAGCTAGTTAAGATGAGGTCATACTGGCAGTAGGGTGGGTTTCTAATACTGTATCAGTGACATTCTTATAAAAATAGAAAATTTGGACACAGACACACACATATTCACACAAAAATACTTCATCATATGAAGAATGGAGTTATGCTGCCACAGCCATGGAGATATCACAAATTACTAGCAAGGATAGGACACAGATCCTTCCCTGGTGCCATCAGAAGGACCATGGCCTTACCTGCAAGAACTGTGGAGCAAATTTCTGGTATTTAAGGCATTCAGTTTCTGACACTTTGTTGTAGCAGCCCTAGGAAACTAATAAATGAAAACACTTGAAAGCAGTAGTAGTAGATAAGTATTGGGGTGGCCCAAAAGTTCATTTGGGTTTTTCCCTAAGATGTTACCCAATGTATAATAATAGATGAGTGTATTTAGAGTTGCATTTCTCTATGTATCTTATATTTTAGTCTGGGAGAAAGAGTAGAAATATAGATCAACTTTAGTCTTTAAGGCAGTATGCATGTTAGATGTTTGAAATTAATCAACAAAAGGATTTAAATGTTGAGTTGGCGAAAAATTTCATTCAGGTTTTTTTCTGTAACATCTTATGGAATAATTAATAGATATTTATAGCCAAACCAGTCAAGATTGATAGATGGGAATTATAAAAACTGAATAAATATAATATAAAGATATTCTCATTCTGTGGGCTGTATTTTCCTTTATTAATGCTGGCCTTTGAATTAGGAAAGTTTTAAATTTTGTCCAATTTAACCATTTTTTCCTGTGTCACTAATGCTTTAGGTGTTATAGCTAAGAATCTTTGCCAAATGCAAGATGATGAAGACTTTCTCCCATGTTATCTTTCAAAAGTTTTATAGATTTCATACTTACATGTAGGTTTTTGATCCATTTTGAGTTAATTTTTCATGTGAAGTAAGGATTCAGCTTCATTCTTTTGCACATTTTTGCAGTTGTCTCATCACCATTTGTGTAAAAGACTCTTCTTTACCTGTTGACTGGTTTTGGTACCCTTGTAAAAAATCAGCTGGTTACATATGTATTGGTTAATTTCTGTATTTTATGTTCTGTTCCATTGTTCTGTATGTCTATACTCGTTCTGGTACAACACTATTTTGATTACCTTTTCTGTAGTAGGTTTTAGAATTGGGAAGTGTAAATATTCCTACTTTTATTCTTTTTTCTTTCCAGGGTCATTTCGGCTGTCTGTTTCTCCTGCTATTTTGTATGAATTTTATAATAATTTTGTCAGTTTCTACAAAGAAGCCTTCAGATTCTGATAGGGATTGCATGTAATCTATAGATCAGTTTGTGTAGTGCTGCCATCTTAACAATGTGTCTTCCAGTCCATGAATATGGGATGTTTTTCCATTTATTTAGATATTTTATAATTTATTTCAATAATGTTTTGTAGTTTAAATGGTGTATAAGACTTGTACATTTTTGTTAAATTGACACAGAAGTATTTTATTCTTTTTCATGCTTTTGTTAATGGAATCATTTTCTTCAATTTCATTTTTCACATTGTTCATTGATAGTTTATAGAAATTAGTTTTGGTGTATTATTCCTGTATCCTGTACCCTTGCTGAACTAGTTTATTAGTATTAATAGTTTCTTAGTGGATTCTTTAGTATTTGCTTTCTATATAGAATGTCATCTGTGAACAGAGATATGTAGCCAGATTAGAGAGGAAGAAGTTAAGCTTTCTTTTTTCTTGTCTAATTACCATGATTAGAACTTCCAGTAACAATATTGGAATGGTAAGAGAAGAAATGGGCTTCCCTGGTGCTCAGTAGTAAAGAATCTGCCTGCCAATGCAGGAGACATGGGTTCGATCTCAGGTTTGGGAAGATACCCTGAAGAAGGCAATGGCAACCTACTCTAGTATTCTTGCCTGGAAAATCCAATGAACAGAGGAGCTTGACTGGCTACAGTCTGTGGGCTTGCCAAAGAGTCATAACTTAAAGACTCAACAACAACAAAAGAAGAAATACTTGTCTTTTCCCCATCTTACTGGGAAAGCATTCAGTCTTTCACCATTAAGTATGATTAACTGTAGCTTTTTGTGGGGTTTTTTTTCCAATTTTATTTTTATTTTTAAAAGTTATTTAAATTGAAGAATAATTGATATGCAATATTGTATTAGTCTCAGGTGTACAGCAAAGTAATTATGTTCTCTCTCTGTATATGTATCTTTTCCCCAATTCTTTTTTTTTTCATTTATTTTTATTAGTTGGAGGCTAATTACTTTACAATATTGTAGTGGTTTTTGTCATACATTGACATGAATCAGCCATGGATTTATGTGTATTCCCCATCCTGAGCCCCCTCCCACCTCTCTCTCCACCCGATTCCTCTGGGTCTTCCCAGTGCACCAGGCCCGAGCACTTGTCTCATGCATCCAGCCTGGGCTGGTGATCTGTTTCACCCTAGATAATATACATGTTTCGATGCTGTTCTCTCGAAAAATGGTAACAATAACCCTATATGCAAAACAGAAAAAGAGACACAGATGTACAGAACATAATTTTGGACTCTGTGGGAGAAGGCGAGGGTGGGATGTTTCGAGAGAACAGCATCATAACTGTAGCTTTTACATTGATGCTTTTAATCAAATTGAGAGAGTTTCCTCTTACCTGTTATTTATTGAATATTTTTTATCATGAATGTTAGGTTTTGTCAGATACTTTTTCTAAGTCTATTGAGAGGATCATGTGATTCTAAAAAATTCTATTGATATTATATGCTTAAATACTTGCTTTTCAGATGTTAAATCAACCTTACAGTCCTGGGATAAATCCCATGGGATCATAGTATAGAATAATTTTTTTATATTGCTAGATTCAGTTTCCTAGCATTTTAGTTGAAGTTATTTTGTATTCTTTGTATCACTTCTCTTTTACATTCTACGGAAATGTAACCATAGTATTGTTGTTGTTGTTCAGTTGCTAAGTCCTGTTCTACTCTTTGCGACCC
Source organism: Odocoileus virginianus (assembly GCF_023699985.2). Taxonomy (NCBI): domain Eukaryota; kingdom Metazoa; phylum Chordata; class Mammalia; order Artiodactyla; family Cervidae; genus Odocoileus; species Odocoileus virginianus. The sequence continues at coordinate 53,853,554 of NC_069708.1, read as the reverse complement.
CATGGACTGCAGCACAACAGGCTTCTCTGTCTTCCACGATTTCCCGGAGTCTGCCCAAGTTCATATCCATTGAGCTGGTGATGCCATCTAACCATCTCATCATCTGCCGCCCTCTTCTCCTTTTGCCTTCAATCTTCCCCAGCATCAGCGTCTTTTCCAATGAGCTGACTCTTCACATCCAATGGCCAAAGTATTGGAGCTTCAGCTTCAGCATCAGTCCTTCCAATAAATATTCAGGGTTGATTTCCTTTAGGATTGACTGGTTTGATCTCCTTGCAGTCCAAGTACAGTATTTCAGTCCATAGTATGGCAGTTCATATAATAGCATTTCTTTATTTCTGTCTTTATAATGTTGGATTACTGGAATGAAATGCTTAGTTCTGAACCTACTAGATAAATACAACTATTCACACTATTAACTTCTATTTTATTGTCACATTTCATTTGTTGTCAAAATGAAAGGCTATTTTTAAAATACAAGATGGGAAAGAAAGTCTGTTTTATTTATTTTTTATTGAGATAAACTCACACATAACACTAAATTAATTTCAGATGTACAACATAATGATTCAAAACTATATATTGTGAAATGATTACCACAATAAGTCTAGTTAGAGTCTATCACCAGGCATAGTTGCAAATTACTTTTTGTATGTGAGGAAAAGTTTCAAGATATACTCTCAGCAACTTTCAAGTATGTAATACAGCATTAGTAACTATAGTCACCATGTTATGAATTTCATCTCTAGGACTTATTTATTTTATAGCTGGAAGTTTGTATCTTATGATACCCTTGACATTTTTCACCCACCTCCCCTCCCACCTCTGGCAGTCACCAGTCTGTTCTCTATATTTATGAATTTGGTTTTACAAACCTATTTTAAAATTTTAATATTTTCCCCAAGTTCTGTTTGTGAGTTGAATTGCTGCTGTTTTTCTTCTTCCCCCTGTAATTTAAATTTTTTAATGTTTTCTTAAGATTTATTTTTTAATTGGAGGAAAATTGTTTTACAACATTGTGTTAGATTTTGCCATAAACCAAGGCAAATCAGCCATAATTATACATATATCACCTCCTTCTTAAGCCCCCCTCACCTCCTCCATCCCACTCCTCCAGGTCATAATTTAACTTTTATTATTTTTTTCATCTTTGATTCAAGAATTGACTAGCTAGTTCATTCTTTATGGGTATTCTTTAGTAAGAATTGTAATCACATAACACTGTCTTCAAGTATAAGGATTTAAGGTGAGAACTCAAGTCTATAAACCTTCTGCTTCTGTCTGCTCAATCAAGGATTTAATAGTTTACTCCCTACCTATTTCACACTCCTTCTCTTTACCGTTTAATGCAAATTATGTTGTGCTTCATTACCCTTGAGTGGCTCATTTTTTCTCTCTTGCTTCTGGGCAGATATGCAATATACCTCTTGCAGTTAATATGATTTATAGCAGCTTTTTGTGTATAGTGACCTCCTGTGCCTCAAATAACAATTTAGCCAAAAGTGCAAAGACTACCACATTTATATATCTCTGATTTTAAACATGATTAAATCATAGTCAATAGGTGTGAGCCTATTGTTCGGGATAGGACTTTGTATAACTGGCATTTTTCTCAAGCATTGCTTTTATCATGTCAAGTTCTTATCCTCAACATCTTCAATGATTTGTTCCTCTTACTTCTTTAGCTTGACCAAGGCCCTCCATATTTTGGTCTACCCTTTCTACATAAGTTCACTTACTATTATTTCCCACCACACATCATTTGTTGTAGTTTGGCTAATTTCTTCATTGTCCTAGAAGCATAGTGAATTCTCTTTTACCTCATTTTCCTTAGGTGGAATAATTATCCTCTCTTCCACACTAATCTAAATACTGTGAGATCCAATCCAAACTTTGGTGATCCATGAAGGCATTCTAGTCTGAATTGGCCCTCACTAATCTCCTCTGAACTATAACACTTATAATTGTAATACTAGATTTACAGTAATTGCAATGTCCATCATTAGCTGTTATTTCACATGTGTTAGTATCGTCATTTTCAGTATACTATATAGTCTCCTAGCAGAGTAATGATCCTGTCTGATAACTATGTTCTCCTTATAGAACATGATAGATAGGTGGTCAGTCAACTTTTCTAATTGACTAGAATGGGGTTCCAGGTGGCTCAGTGGTGAAGAATCTGCCTGCTAATGCAGGAGACTTGGGTTCAATTCTTGGGTTGGTTAGATCCCTTGGAGTAAGAAATGGCAACCCACTCCAGTATTCTCACCTGGAGAATTCTATGGACAGAGGAGCCTGGTGGGCTATGGTCCATGGAGTGGGAAAGAGTTGGATGTGACTTAGTGACTAAATATATATGCACATAGAATATCCATTCCAAATTTTATTTTGCTGTTTTAAACAACCAGAATTTGATCACTCTTATCATCAGTTATGCCCAGAACTTATTTTCTCCTCTGTGCCTTTCACTCTTCAATTATCAAGTATATTTTAGTGATATGAGACTGAAACAATATACATACTGTGGTTACTATACAGTTCTAGGCCTCTATCTGAGTTTTCTGGTGCTGCTCTTTATCTTATAAAAACACTGTGATACCTGAAGCAGAGGTAATTCCTAAGGCAGTTTAAGAAACAGCAATTTCTGCTATATTTAAAATGGATAACCATCAAAAACCTATTGTATAGCACATGGAACTCTGCTCAATGTCATGTGCCAGCCTGGATGGAAGGGGGGTTTGAAAAAGAATTGATATATGTATATGTATGACTAAGTCCCTTCACTGTTCACCTGAAACTATCATAACATTGGTAATGGGCTATATAGCCCAATACAAGATATCTTTGGCATTAAAAAATAAATAAATAGCCATTTCCCCTCATAAACAGTTTAATTGCTGCTCAAGATCAGGCAAATAAGTTCAGAATCTGACTAAATTATGCCAAGAGCCTAAAGCTTCTTGGGGAATAGTATAATAATTATGCTGTTGTTGGTGGTGATTGTGATATTAGCAATTCTAGGCTGAACAGTGAGTGTCACTATAAACCTAGAAAGTGAACTTTGTGGCATGCACAAACAGTGGATGGTGATCAGTGATGGAGGCAGCAAAAGAGGTCAGAACCCAGAAAATTAAGCTTTTGACTGAACCTAGATCTGGTCAAATGTTTGAGTCAGTTTAAGTAGGCATTTGGGGTTTCCCAGATGGTGCAAATGGTAAAGAACCTGCCTGCCAATGCAGGAGATCATAAGAGTCGTGGGTTCCATCCTTAGGTTGGGAAGATCCCCTGGAGGAGAGCATAGCAACCCACTCCAGTATTCTTTCCTGAAGAATCACGTGGACAGAGGAGCTTGGTGGGCTACAGTCCATAGGGTCACAAAGATTTGGACACAACTGAAGCAACTTAGCACACACACAAGTAGGCCTCTGTGATCCAGACAATCCCCAGGGTCTGGTGGTTTGGACACAGCAGAAATCATAGAAGTCCTCAAAAGAGCAACAAAGAGATCTTTAAGTTAAATCAGCATTTACTTCATTCAGAATAATTTCATTTATCTCTCATTAGGGTAAAAGCCAATAGTACTTCTAATTAGCTCAAGGCCTTGTAAAGCCTTAAGTGTCTAAATCTGCTTTTAGTGAGTCACAGAATAAAGATGATCCTTACAGTCTATCAAAAGAGCATTCTAATAACAGAATGTAAAGAAACTGATGCAAGCAATGCATATATTTAGGATTTATGTGAAGTGAAACAAAATATATTGTAAATTAGAATGCAGAGCTTCTGCTTTGTAGGAAATCCAATGACTGTTGACTTTGATACTGCTGAAATAAGAATTTATTCATGCACATAGGTTCTGTCTGGTACAATTCACAGCTTAATTGATTAGCTTCCAATAAATCAGAAAAAAAGAGGAAGGCAAACTCTAAGTAACCAAGAATCATTATAGCTTACTATTATTTTGGCATGAGGAGTAAATCTGTCTTAGGATTTCTTCCAGCATAGAAAAGTGGGCCATCTGAATGCTAAAGTCATGTCAGAGAAAGTCAATAGATGACCTTTGCTGTACATGATGTTATTCTTGTAGGGTCTGGCAGGGTAAACACTCTAGACCTCTCAGTGACTTGGCTTTTCAGCCAGTGAGATGACTGCTGATTCTCACAAGATGAGAAGTTGGTTATCAGTCTTAGATGTTTGGCAAACTTTATGAGTTCATAAATCCTTTGGCTAGGTCTTGGTGGCCTTATTTTTATTTTACTGATATCATTGCTTATGTTATTCTCCCTTCCCCAAGTGCTCTCTCAGTTTCTAACAATCCAAGTTCTGCTCATCCTTGAAGGCTCAGCACAAATCCAACTTTCCCACAAAGTGCCATGTGGTTACTCCTGTGCACACTGAGATCAGCTTGCTCTGATTCTATAGTTTACTTTGATAGTCAAAATACCCATCAGAATTCAGTCATTGTGGTCATCTTTCTTATTTCATTCAAATAAACTTTAAGTTGAATATTGAATCTCAGATATTTGTCTTGATGCTTCCACAGTGGCTAGTAACATTCTAGGTATGCAGCTACATCATATACACATAACATTCTTATTATCTAAAACAAAAGACCTTTGAGAGTAAAAGAGGGTGCCATTAAATAATTATTGTGGTCTTCTTTTGAGATGTATCAAAAAATAGGTTGGTCTGCTAGATGAGTAAAGAGAGGAGAATGAATGGACATGTGATAAAGCAAGTATAGTAAAATATTGATGGCAGATTTTAGATGGTGATCATTATCACTATAAATTCACTTCAACTTTTCTGTATATTTAGAAGATTTCATAGAAAATACTGAAAAAAAATATAATTATGCTGTTACCAAGAGGGTAAACCGAGATATATGGTCACACTAGTTTGGAGTTCTTGCAGAACTGATTTCAAAAAGAAAAGTATGATTACATAGAGTGGTGCAAAAGAAGGAATAGGAAGCAGTATAGCTAGATGGATAATTATGATATAAGCCAGAAGTCTGTGACCTTTTTGGCACCAGGAACCAATTTTGTGGAAGACAATTTTAACATGAACTAGGGCTGGGGGGATGGTTTGGGGATAATTGAAGCATGTTACAATTATTGTGCACTTTATTTATAATCGGATGCCACCACTGATCTGACAGTTACTGATCAGCAGCCCAGAGGTTGGGGAACCCTGATATAAACTAATAGATAAATTTTAGACCGAGGATTAGGAAACTGGATTTAACATCAAGTGTAAGATTCCATTCTTCTGAAACAGTGATGTAGAAGTTTTTGAGCATTATATTTTATTTTTTTCCCATTTATTTTTATTAGTTGGAGGCTAATTACTTACAATATTGTAGTGGTTTTTGTCATACATTGACATGAATCAGCCATGGATTCACATGTGTTGCCCATCCCGATTCCCCCTCCCACCACCCTTTCCACCCGATTCCTCTGGGTCTTCCCAGTGAACCAGGCCTAAACACTTGTCTCATGCATCCAGCCTGGGCTGGTGATCTGTTTCACCCTAGATAATATACATGTTTTGATGCTGTTTTCTCGAAACACCCCACCCTCGCCTTCTCCCACAGAGTCCAAAAGTCTGTTTTGTACATCTGTGTCTCTTTTTCTGTTTTGCATATAGGGTTATCGTTACTATCTTTCTAAATTCTATATATATGCATTAGTATACTGTATTGGTCTTTATCTTTCTGGCTTACTTCACTCTGTATGATGGGCTCCAGTTTCATCCATCTCATTAGGACTGATTCAAATGAATTCTTTTTAATGGCTGAGTAATATTCCATGGTGTATATGTACCACAGCTTCCTTATCCATTCGTCTGCTGATGGGCATCTAGGTTGCTTCCATGTCCTGGCTATTATAAACAGTGCTGCGATGAACATTGGGGTGCACGTGTCTCTTTCAGATCTGGTTTCTTTAGTGTGTATGCCCAGAAGTGGGATTTCTGGGTCACATGGCAGTTCTATTTCCAGCTTTTTAAGAAATCTCCACACTGTTTTCCATAGCGGCTGTACTAGTTTGCATTCCCACCAACAGTGTAAGAGGGTTCCCTTTTCTCCACACCCTCTCCAGCATTTATTGCTTGTAGACTTTTGGATAGCAGCCATTCTGATTGGCGAGAAATGGTACCTCATTGTGGTTTTGATTTGCATTTCTCTGATAATGAGTGATGTTGAGCATCTTTTCATGTGCTTGTTAGCCATCTGAATGTCTTCTTTGGAGAAATGTCTGTTTAGTTCTTTGGCCCATTTATTGATTTGGTCATTTATTTTTCTGAAATTAAGCTGCAGGAGTTGTTTCTATATTTTTGAGATTAATCCTTTGTCTGTTGCTTCATTTCCTATTATTTTCTCCCAATCTGAGGGCTGTCTTTTCACCTTGCTTATAGTTTCCTTTGTTGTGCAAAAGCTTTTAAGTTTCATTAGGTCCCATTTGTTTATTTTTGCTTTTATTTCCAATATTCTGGGAGGTGGGTCATAGAGGATCCTGCTGTGATTTATGTCAGAGAGTGTTTGTCTATGTTCTCCTCTAGGAGTTTTATAGTCTCTGGTCTTACCTTTAGATCTTTAATCCATTTTGAGTTTATTTTCATGTGTGGTGTTAGAAGGTGTTCTAGTTTCATTCTTTTACAAGTGGTTGACCAGTTTTCCCAGCACCACTTGTTGAAGAGGTTGTCTTTTTTCTATTGTATATCCTTGCCTACTTTGTCGAAGATAAAGTGTCCATAGGTTCGTGGATTTATCTCTTGGCTTTCTATTCTGTTCTATTGATCTATGTTTCTGTCTTTGTGCCAGTAGCATACTGTCTTGATGACCGTGGCTTTGTAGTATAGTCTGAAGTCAGGCAGGTTGATTCCTCCAGTTCCATTCTTCTTTCTCAAGATTACTTTGGCTATTCGAGGTTTTTTGTATTTCCATACAAATTGTGAAATTAATTGTTCTAGATCTGTGAAAAATACCGATGGTAGCTCGATAGGGATTGCATTGAATCTATAGACTGCTTTAGGGTAGAATAGCCATTTTGACAATATTGATTCTTCCAATCCATGAACACGGCATGTTTCTCCATCTGTTTGTGTCCTCTTTGATTTCTTTCATCAGTGTTTTATAGTTTTCTATGTATAGGTCTTTTTTTCTTTAGGTAGATATACTCCTAAGTATTTTATTCTTTTTGTTGCAATGGTGAATGGTATTGTTTCCTTAATTTCTCTTTCTGTTTTCTCATTGTTAGTGTATAGGAATGCAAGGGATTTCTATGTGTTAATTTTATGTCCTGCAACTATACTATATTCGTTGATTAGCTCTAGTAATTTTCTGGTGGAGTCTTTAGGGTTTTCTATGTAGAGCATCATGTCATCTGCAAACAGCAAGAGTTTCACTTCTTCTTTTCCTATCTGGATTCCTTTTACTTCTTTTTCTGCTCTGATTGCTGTGGCCAAAACTTCCAAAACTATGTTGAATAGTAGTGGTGAGAGTGGGCACCCTTGTCTTGTTCCTGATTTCAGGGGAAATGCTTTCAATTTTTCACCATTGAGGGTGATGTTTACTGTGGGTTTGTCATATGTAGCTTTTATTATGTTGAGGTATGTTCCTTCTATTCCTGCTTTCTGGAGAGTTTTAATCATAAATGTATGTTGAATTTTGTCGAAGGCTTTTTCTGCATCTATTGGGATAATCATGTGGTTTTTATCTTTCAAATTGCTAATGTGGTGTATTACATTGATTGATGTGCAGATATTGAAGAATCCTTGCATTCCTGGGATAAAGCCCACTTGGTCATGGTGTATGATTTTTTTTAATATGTCGTTGGATTCTGTTTGCTAGAATTTTGTTAAGGATTTTTGCATCTATGTTCATCAGTGATATTGGCCTGTAGTTTTCTTTTTTTGTGGCATCTTTGTTTGGTTTTGGAATTAGGGTGATGGTGGCCTCATTGAATGAGTTTGGAGGCTTACCCTCTTCTGCAATTTTCTGGAAGAGTTTGAGTAAGATAGGTGTTAGGTCTTCTCTAAATTTTTATTACAATTCCGTTGTGAAGCCATCTGGTCCTGGGCTTTTGTTTGCTGGAATATTTCTGATTACAGTTTTGATTTCCTTGCTTGTGATGGGTCTGTTAAGATCTTCTATTTCTTTCTGGCTCAGTTTTGGAAAGTTATACTTTTCTAAGAATTTGTTCATTTCTTCCAAGTTGTCCATTTTATTGGCATAGAGCTGCTGGTAGTAGTCTCTTATGATCCTTTGTATTTCAGTGTTGTCTGTTGTGATCTCTCCATTTTCATTTCTAATTTTGTTAATTTGATTATTCTCCCTTTGTTTCTTAATCAGTCTTGCTAACGGTTTGTCAATTTTGTTTATTTTTTCAAAAAACCAGCTTTTAGCTTTGTTGATTTTTGCTATGGTCTCTTTAGTTTCTTTTGCATTTAGTTCTGCCCTAATCTTTAGGATTTCTTTCCTTCTACTAACCCTGGGGTTCTTCATTTCTTCCTTTTCTAATTGCTTTAGGTGTAGAGTTAGGTTGTTTATTTGACTTTTTTTTTATTTCTTGAGGTAAGCCTGTAATGCTATGAACCTTCCCCTTAGCACTGCTTTTATAGTGTCCCATAGGTTTTGGGTTGTTGTGTTTTCATTTTCATTAATTTCTATGAATATTTTGATTTCTTGTATGATTTATTGGTTATTCAAAAGCATGTTATTTAGCCTCCATATGTTTGAATTTTTAATAATTTTTTTCCTGTAATTGAGATCTAATCTTACTGTCCTGTGGTCAGAAAAGATGACTGGAATGATTTCAGTTTTTTTGAATTTACCAAGGCTAAGTTTATGGCCAAAGATGTGATCTATACTGGAGAAAGTTCTGTGTGCACTTGAGAAAAAGGTGAAGTTGAACGTTTTGGGGTGAAATGTCCTGTAGATATCAATTAGCTCTAGCTGGTCCGTTGTGTCAATTAAAATTTGTGTTTCCTTGTTAATTTTCTGTTTAATCTATCCATAGTTGCGAGTGGGATATTAAGGTCTCCCACTATTACTGTGTTACTATTAATTTCCTCTTTCATACTCATTAGCATTGAGCATTGCATTTTAAAATGGGACATAGGAGGGAGCTATAATATGATTAGGGAGGAGGACCAGCTAGGAAAAGATGTTACATTGGTTTTCAGTCTGGCTTAATTGGTGTTTATGTAGCACCAAGCCAAACTACACAAAGGCCAGACCTCTGCAAAGCACATATCCTCAGAATGCAGACATTTTGGTTTGTTGATTTCAGTAGTAGCAGTTGGCATATCAGGTGGTAAATGTAGAGACATCTCAATGAGAATCCCCAGGAAATCCTGGCTGACTTGTTTCTTTACTTAACAGAGATATGTTGCTGAAAAGAAAATGTGGATTTTCCTTGTTTTTTTTAAACCAGGCTCTATTTTCCTAAGATCTGTCCCAATGCTTCTGAACTTGGCTTCACGTTATAATAATCTGTGTAGTTAAAAAAAAAAATTACCAATGCCTCAGATCCACCCCCTAGAGATTCTAATTTAATTTGAATATACAGTGTGGCCTGGGCACCAATATTTTAAATATCTCTCCATATAATTCTAAAGTTTGAGAGCCACTGATTTTACTCTTAGAGATGTTGATAGATCTTTAATTCAAAGGAGCTCTTTACCATATGGATAGCCCCCAGTGAGCTATTGGAGGAGAGGGTTAGATGCATAGAGGGTGTTTTCCTGTTTCTGGGAGAGAAAGGCTAGAGGAAAGATAATAGTGAGAAATTTTGCTCCAGGGACCAGAATTTAAACTACAGCACTGCTTCTAACAATTTACATGCCTTAAGTTCTACCCCTACAATCCATAAATAATAAAAAACTGAATACATGTATAATCATTTTATTATGATAATACACTCTTAATTTTTTCCATTATGTGTATTTGGATATTTATTATTATTATTATTTTCAGTTTGAAGTCTACCTGTTGTCTTAGAGCATTATAAATCTAATCAGGCCAAGTAATGAAATACGACTTTATCCTCTCATGGCTAATAGTGGAAGAGTGGCTAGATGTGTTAGTGTGGAATACTGTGCTTTCTAATTTCACTTATGTGATAGAAATGTCTTAGGAAGTGGATAAAAGTAATGTTTTACTAGAAACTAAAAGCAGGAAGCAGATTGTAAGCAATCTGTTTTGCGTGCCTTTATTTTTCTCCTCTCTTGATCAGGAAGAGCAGTCACTACTTATGTTATCTATTGCATGCATGTGCATGTGCTCGCTCATGTCTGACTCTTTGTGACCCCATGAACTGTACCCTCCAGGCTTCTCTGTCCATGGGACTCTCCAGGCAAGAGTATTGGAGTGGGTTGCCATTACCTCCTCCAGGGGATCTTTCAGACCCAGGGATCTCTTGTGTCTCTTGCATTGGCGGGCGGATTCTTTACCACTCCCTGAGTCACCTGGGAAGCCCTGTATGAGCGCAAGACATGTGATTTCCCCAGCTGCCAGGTTCCGACCCACTGCCGGGCTCCTGGGCCTTCCTCTGGGTTTTTTAAGTTCTTGTGGCTACCCACTCTGGGTCTGGGGATTCCTCCACAGCGTCCTCAGACACTGTGATTTTGTTCCTGTTCAAGATGTTATCTATTACTCATCTATTATTGCCCACACCAGTGACATAAACATCCACTTTGCAAGGTCCTGGTTATACGGCTGCAGGTTATCAGCTACCTGTGACTTGACTGGTTTGGTCCCTGTCAAGTAGAGATGTCATTAGGTAGACAGTATATTTGATTTGCTGGCCAGGATCTGGGGACTGTGGTTTCAAAACTCATTACTTCTTGAGAAATATCCAATGAAATTGTATTATGATGATTTTTTAACTTTTATAGGACCTCAAGCATTAGACTGGAAAATTTCTGTCTGTTACATTAGTGTTCATTTTATATTACCTTTTATCTGCCTTGAAGTGTCAGATTTATCTCCTCTCAGTATATTTTCAAAGCAATAGCCTGAGCTTTAATGGAATTAGGATTCATATATGAGAAATTAATGGCTTTGATATTGTGAAAACCCATTTTCTATTTTTCCTCTTTTTATTCTTTCACAGCTTGGTTTAGAGTTACTGCTCCAAACCTCGTCGAATATTTATCAGGGAAGCTCAACTCTACATTTAATTGGTCTTGGATTTATTCAATTTAGCTATAATAATTTGATTTTATATAAAATATTCAATCATGCTTTTACCATATGGTGAACATCATTTATACATAAAAGCTACTTGCTGTTCTACCTTTGGAAATTGTTAGAGAATCTCAGTAAGAGTTTTCTAGCCATCCGCTTATTTTTCAAACCCTGTGCTAATGTAGACATCTGCAGTGGTGACTCTAAGGTTATTAAACTGCAGTGTCCAGTTGAATGCCCTTGTGCATAACTCTTTAGAAAGCAGGCCTGCATGAAAAGATCACTTCTCTTGCTTTGATCCTAATGTGTCCCAAGGTGGATTTCACTGCCTAGGAGGGGTGTTTATACATATCTCACGTTCAGCTAGCTATCCCTTCAAATAGGGTAGTACCCTTTAAGAAAACCAGTCAGACCCAAATGTACCAAATAAATTAGTTGTGGTACAAGTGATCACATAACTGAAGTTTTCTTCATTTTTTGGGAAATAAGTTTCCACAGAATTTATCCAGGGTTTCCCCTGGTGCATTTAAATTATTTGTTTTCAAATTTGTACTTGACAGAAAATGGAGGCAAGAAAATTTGGTAATCATTTATTGTGCCTTAGCCTACCAAAGTTCAGACATGGAAACGGCCTCTGATGCTGTAATATAAACCAATGGGGAAATAATTTAATTTACAAAAATTCATTTTAGACTCAAATTTTCTGAAGCACACTTATTACACAGAGTGGTGAATACTTGTACTTGGACCAACAGGTTCTTCATTTTTTAATGAAATACTGCCTCCTGTTGCTAATAGTTTAACTATTTTATTTAAAGGAAAAAGTATAGCAGGATTCATGTGCAGTAATATCTATAAATTTTTGTTTGTAGTATTCATAAATATTTCACATTTTGATGGCAATCAACTTAAATGAGATGTCAGCCAAGGGGCAAAGAAACGAAATCAAGGACACATTTTTGTTTTTGTTATTTCAGCCCTGAGGATCAGCAAAATGACTGAACATCCATGGACTGATGACTAAATTATTCAGTTATGAGAGTAACTTTCAAGTACTATAGTTAGGATTGTCAATTTTGAAATTCAGTGCAGGGAAAAAAAATCACTTTTATATAATGAAGTAGTATGGCAGATAGTGAGATTCTTGTAAATGTGTAATTCAGGACACTGTGCAGTTATTTTGATCTACTGAATCAATTGGTAAGAAAAAATAAGAGGTCATTTTCTCATTATGTCTAGAGATTTTCCAATCTCTCCATCACAAACTGCAGATCTCTGAAATAAATTGTAGGCACAGGGTAGTATTCTGGGTGGATGAGGAGAACAAGCAATTTAATGACAGTTTGTGTGAATAAAATCTGAAGCAACACTCCTGAGCCTGATATAACCACGAAATCTGTTTATTGCCAGCATAATCTTGGCAATGATGAGTTATGTTCATATTATTCAATGAGATGAAAGACGGGTCAACTGGTTTTTAAAAGATATTTTTCTTGCTTTATAACATTTGGAATTTTTTGCTGCTATTTCTCCAGGGCTTTCATTGACCTAACATTTGGGATATATTTTGAAGTAAATAACCAGGAGGTTTAGTGGCCTAAAGGAAAGAAAGCACGAGGCCTCTTATACAGTCTTTTCATTTCACTAAATGTTGAGTGTGTTTGTCCACATGTGACTTAATTATATTTCTTTGGCCAATTGTAAATGCCTCAAGGCCAAACATCTCAGTTTTAGATTTATTTGAGATTTTACAGTAATACTAGGTTAGCTCGTAGTAGGCACTCAGTAAGTATATATCTGTGTCTGACTCTTTGCAACCCCATGAATTGTAGTCTGCCAGGCTCCTCTGTCCATGGAATTCTCCAGGCAAGAATACTGGAGTGGGTTGCCATTCTTTTCTCTAGGGTATCTTCCCTAGGTCCAGGGATCAAACCTGGGTCTCCTGATTTCAGGCAGAGTCATTACCATCTGATCCACCAGTGAAGCCCCATCTATTTCATAACAATATGTAAATGAGCCTTATATTGACTAGGACAGTGCCAAGTTCATGGAACACATGCAAATTTGATTTTTTTTTTAAAATAGTAAACCCAATCATTCATTGCTTTGAGATTTTACTTGACATTCCAAAGGCATATGTTCAGGTTAACTGCTCACCACTTCAGAAAGTACATCTGACATTTTAACCCCAAACTGTTGATGCTTAACTGTTTTTAACCCCCAAGGAAGAACTTTGGCCTATGGATATGAGTACCTGTGAGGCAAGGAAAACTTCTTTTGATATGGCTACTGAATCTGGCAGGAGCATTCACTTTTATATTTCAAAGGCAATTAGGGGATGGTGGAAGCAACAGTTGAATTTTTTTTTTTAAAGTGACTTCAATTTGACACATTTCAATGCCAATTCTAAGTGCCTTTTCTGAATCCAGCTGACTTGCTTGGAATATACCAATTTAAATGAGGCCTGTTATTCTGCTTATAAATTTTATAGAAATATAGAGAAATTACTTTCTTCTTAGAATCTGCTTGAGACCAGCTTAAACAGTTGAGTAGTAGCTGGCATGATTCATTAAAGGACTTAATTGACCTTGAAATGTAATGAGTTGTGTGTGTATATTTAGTCTCAGTTTGAGGGGTCATGTTTACTTTGGGTGCCTCTTTTCAAAGTTCTTAAATATACAATAATATATTTTTCAAAGTTATGATTGCTCTTATGTTCCCTCTTTGAGGGCACTTGTTTGCTTCAGACTTTTTTTTTCTGGCTCTTATGATTTTGATTTCCCAATCTTTTTTTTTAACATTTTTATTATTCTTATACAAAAGTAATTGAAACTGGTTTAGAGAGCCTTTTAAAGAACACTTTTCAAGCTCAGATTTTACCTCCCTCTGATTGAAAACCACAGTGGAGCAATGGACAGAAAGTAAACACTTTGGCTTATGTAGTAATAATTACCACTTTAAAATTTTTAGAATTATCATTAATTCAAAGAAACTTCACATGCTATCTGGTTACAGAGCATAAAATTTTAGGACTGCAAGAGAGTTCCTATGGTCATTTGGTACTTCTGGAAACTTAATAGCCTCTGAGCTTTCCTTTAGCCCAAGGTGCAAAAGAATCCTGCTGCTTGCTTCATTGGGCTTGAAAATAGTGGGCAAAAGAAAATCTTGTGCAAACACAGTACATAAAGTCTTTCATATACAGATAACTTTTACAGACTTCCTTTCTGTAAAGTGTCCCGATTTTCCAGCAGTTGGGTGGATTGTGCTGAACCAATGGTACTCTCTTGTCTACTGCCTCTTTAGACCTAGGATTCATATTTCTAAGAAAGCTGATGACTGAAGTTCAGAGATTCAGATCCAAATTGGAGAGAGGAGCAGAGGAATCCAAGCCTATGCAGGAAGCATACAAACAGAGTTGGCCTCATGAATACCTACTTGCTGACAGATAACAAACCAACGGTAGAGCAGGTGCATGGTTCTTGGGTTGGCATGTGTGCTCAGTTGTGTCCAACTCTTTGTGACAACATGGATTGTAGCCAGCCAGGCTCCTCTGTCCATGGGATTTTCCAGACAAGAATGCTGGAGTGGGTTGCCATTTCTTCCTCCAGAGGAATCTTCCTGACCCAGGGATTGAACCCACGTCTCTTGCGTTGGCAGGCAGATTCTTTACCACTGAGCCACCTGGGAAGGCACTGAAAACATACAAAAAGGTAAGTTACTTGGTGAAGGCCACCTAGGAGAATTGACTTATTATGAATATGTTTTGAGAACCTTGTCAGTATTGTCTGTAAAGCCAAAGCCCCCCAAGAGGTATTTGAATAAACAAATAGAGGTTAACACATAGATTAAACCTGAGACCATCCCTTTTATTTCCTGGATGATACTGAAGATAATCTAAATAAAATATTTTTATAAATATTTAAATACATTCAAAACCAGCAGTAGTTCTTAATATTCAGCCCTTTCAAAGTACAATCATTCTTGCTATTTTCTCCCCAAAGCAATGGAGACTGCTTCAAATGTAATCAGTCCACATTTCTGCCTTCCACATTTTCAAGTTTCATCTTCTCCTAACCCATTTCCACCCCTACCACTGATCCCTTTGCATACAGCAAACACATTCACTCATTCATTATCCTGCATTCTGGTTCTCAACATAGAGTATACCCCAACCCAAGAGGGCTTCCGTGGTGGCTTAGCTGGTAAAGAATCTGCCTGCCAATGCAGGAGACACAAGAGACATGGGTTTCTGTCGTTTCCATTCCTCCTGGAGAAGGAAATGGCAGCCCATTCCAGCATTCTTGCCTAGGGAATCCCATGGATAGAGTAGCTTGGTGGGCTACAGTCCATAGGGTCGCAAAGAATCAGACGTGACTTAGTGACTGAGCAAGCAAGCTCAGTGGCAGATCTATCATTCTCAGAATATAAGCTTAAACAATATATGTTGTTTATTTATGCATTTGTTTGCTTATTCGTTCAACAGGTATTGAGAACCTCGTGTGTGTGCCAAGCACTTCACAGTACAGTTTATTCATTCAGAACATTTATTGAGCACTACTCTTTACTGTTAAAATCAGTAAATAGTATCAATATTTCTCTCTTTTTAAAATCTCTCAGCCTCTCTCTGCCTTTTAAACTTTACTTTGTACTTCTTTAAAGACCCTGATGCTAGGAAGGATTGAAGGTGAAAGGAGAAGAGGGTGGCGGAAGATGAGATGGTTAGATAGCATCATTGACTTAATGGACATGAATTTGAGCAAACTCTGGGAGATAGTGAAAGACAGGGAAGCCTGGCATGCTGCAGTCCATGGGGTTGCAAAGAATGGGACATAACTTATTGACTGAATAACAATCTAGATTTAGCCATTAGAATTAATTTCAAAGTTTTCTTATATGTAGATGAGCTATCATTTGCACATAAATAAATAAAACAATATATGTGGAATCACTTTAAAAATTATAAAGCAGTGTATACATGCAGAGTGGTATTATTATTATTTGTAGTCACTTATCATCTTTGATGAGACAGTGATGAACTGCTCACATAGAATTAAAGAGTGACCAGATTTGCTCACACCATAAAGTAGGATGGATCAGAAAGAATGTGAAAAATGAAAATTAAAAAAAAAAAATTTCTCATCTCTCTGGCCTCTCATTTCATTGTACCAAGTCTCATTTGCTTTGGGAGTGATTGTTAAGCCTCCCCCTGGGTTACAAGTAATCTTTTAACTGTGTCTATTGATGCCACTGTTATAGAACCCCTCTGGCTTTCTTTTACATGTTTTATTCTATAAAGGGATTTTTTTTTTAAAGATCTGTCTCTAGCCCTTTTCCCATGAACTGGGTAGATTGGATTGCTTTTGCAGGGCTGAATTTTCAGTAGTATTTGAGCAGTATTGAAGTCAAATGCTTGCAGGGAACCCCCACTGAATTGTAAATGTCCTCATCCCCAGAGTGTAGCTCAGTACACCTCTGAAAGCAGTCAATTGTTTTTCATTAAGCAGTGATTTGATTAGATAAAAATAAAAGTTGCTTGAGCAAACAAATTTATGCAAATTCCCATGCCACTAATCTGCATGTAAAATATAAAAGTGTGATTCCAAGCCATGTGCACCCACATTGAAGTTTAATCAGGTACAGATATTAATGGAAAGACTAAAACTTTTAACAAAAGTCACAGCTGTTTGAGGTTTGTAAAATGCTACGAAGAAAGCTTTAATGTATTAATGATAATTTTGGTGTTTTCAGACTAAACAAAATCTTTTTTTTTTTTTTAAAGGAAATCCCAAACAAGACAATTCTTTAGTGGTACTAGAAAAATACAGATAAAAAAGATTGGGGTAAATGATTTGGCTGATTTAATAGAAAGATGCAACTGAGTTGTTTGCAATGTATCACCCAAGGAGGGGTTTTCTTTATTAAGAATTTTACTTTATACTCAAGGACAATTATAATTGTTCTAGGCGTGGAGTGAATATTTAACACCTAGAATGGTGTCTAGCATATAATAGCTTAAGAATGTTTGTTAAAATTTTTCTTAATTCATGTTGATTAATTACATTTTAAATATTATAAAAGCCATGTTATCAACTTTCAAGTAAATGAAAACTGTGCACTAAACTTTACAATGATAAGGAAGAGAAAATTAATATTTATTGAATACTAGGAATTTTTATTAATTAGCCTCACAACACATGAAATAATAGCCCACTTTTAGAGACAAAAAAGCTGAGCCCAAAATAAGTTGAATACATGACTGATTTGTATAGTAGTTTGTCTCGAAGTTCCTATTTTTTCCTCTGTATCACAGTATACATGTTATTCCATTCTGTAACTCAGAGAACGTGTGGGTCCTTCTAGAAAGCCAACTGTGTTACATTTGGCAACCAGTATCAAGTTTATCTGAGAACCTAAGATTCTAAATCAGAACCCCACAAATCTTTGAAACTAAAGTATGAACTTCCAAATGTAGAGAAGACACTATAGTGGAGGATTAAACTCTGTCAATGCCTTTGTGTTCTTCAGGACAGTGATCTGAAAACCATTGGCATGATGGAATGAATTAGAGGCTTATTTCTGAAACTTGTTATTTAAAATTGAACATGATAATATCATGCATTGTTGTTGTTGTGCAGTCACTCAGTCATGTCCTACTGTTTGTGACCCCATGGACTGAAGCACGCCAGGCTTCTCTGCCCTTCACCATCTCATGGAGCTTGCTCAAACTAATGTTTGAAGGACAGGGAAGCCTGGCAAGCTGCAGCCCATGGGGTCACAAAGGGTTGGACACACTGAACGACTGAAAAACAAATACTCAAACTCATGTCCATTGAATTGATGATGCCATCCAACCATCTTGTCCTCTGTTGTCCCATTCTCCACATACCTTCAATGTTTTCCAGCATCAGGGTCTTTTCCAATGAATCAACTCTTCACATCAGGTGCCCAAAGTATTGGAGCTTCAGCATCAGTGCTTCCAGTGAATTTTAAGGGTTGATTTCATTTAGGATTGACTGGATTGATCTCCGTGCTATCCAAGGGATTCTCAAGAGTCTTCTTCAGCATCACAGTTCAAAAGCATCAATTCTTTGGTGCTTAGCCTTCTTTATGGTCCAAATCTCACATCAGTATATGACTAGGAAAATTCATAGCTTTGACTATAAGGACCTTTGTTGGCAAAGTGATGTCTCTGGTTTTTAATATGCTGTCTTGGTTTCTCATAGCTTTTCTTCCAAGGAGCAATCCTCTTTTAATTTCATGGATGCCGTCACTGTCCACAGTGATTTTGGAGCCCTATAAAATAGTCTGTCACTATTTCTACTCTTTCCCTATCTACTTGCCATGAAGTAATGGAACTGGATGCCATGATCTTCCTGTTTTGAATGTTAAGCCTTAAGCCAACTTTTTCACTCTCCTCTTTCATCAAGAGGTTCTTTAGTTCCTCTTCATTTTCTGCCATTAGAGTGGTGTCATCTGCATATCTGAGGTTGTTGATGTTTCTCTTGGAAATCCTGAGTCCAGCTTGTGATTCCCCCAGCCCAGCATTTCACATGATATACTCTGCATATAAGTTAAATAAGCAGTGTGACAATGTACAGCTTTGACATACTCCTTTCCCAATTTGGAATCAGTCCATTGTTCCATGTCTGGTTCTAACTGTTGCTTCTTGATCTGCATACAGGTTCCTTAGGAGGCAGGTAAGGTGGCCTGGTATTTCCATCCTTTTAAAGAATTTTCCCAGTTTGTTGTGAACCACACAGTCAAAGGCTTTAGCATAGTCAGTGAAGTAGAAATAGATTTTTTTTAAATGGAATTTGGTTGCTTTTTCTATGATCCAACGGATGTTGTCAATTTGATCTTCATCCATCAGTTCAATTCAGTCACTCAGTCATGTCTGACTCTTTGCGACCCCATGGACCACAGCACGCCAGGCCTCCCTGTCCATCACCAACTCCCAGAGTTTACCCAAACTCATGTCCATCAAGTTGGTGATGCCATGCAACTATTTCATCCTCTGTCATCCCCTTCTCCTCCTGCCTTCAATCTTTCCCAGCATCAGGGTCTTTTACAATGAGTCAGCTCTTCACATCAGGTGGCCAAAGTATTGGAGTTTCAGCTTCAGCATCAGTCCTTCCAATGAATATTCAGGACTGATTTCCTTCAGGATGGACTGGTTGGATCTCCTTGCAGTCCAAGGGACTCTCAAGAGTCTTCTCCAACACCACAGTTCAAAAGCATCAATTCTTTGGCCCTCAGCTTTCTCTATAGTCCAACTCTCACATCCATACATGACTACTGGAAAAACCACAGCCTTCATCCATGGCAGGCCTGAAAAATTAAAAAGTATGGTTTAATGCTCAAGTTTTCTATGCTTATAAAAGGTAGAGAGCTGAGTCCTCCAGCTCCATCCCTATCTATTTTCAGTGTAAGCACAGAATGATAAGGTGGGTAATATCTGGGCTCAGATCTGATGTGGCTTTCATACTTTGATAGAAACAATCTACTGAAGTGGAAAGAAAATGAGGGACCCAGGATTAAGCTATTGTGATTCAGATAACTGAGAAGACAAAAATCTTCCTCTTTTATACCAATGCCACTTTTTATCTCAAAAATACAGACTTCTAAGTCCTAACTCCTTATCTAAGCATGTGATGCTCTAATGATCAGGCTTGAATTTACCTTGAAGGGGTAATTTAGATTTTTGGTTCTTTTTCATCACAAAGAAACTCCTTTCTTTTTAAGTTAATTTATTTTTAAATTGAACGATAGTTGCTTTATAGAATTGTGTTGGTTTCTGCCAAACGTCAACATGAATCACCAATAGGTACACATACGTAACCTCCCACTTGAACCTCCGTCCCACCTTCCTCCCCATCCCACCCCTCTAGGTTGTCACAGTGCCCAGTGGGAGTTACATGAGTCATACAGCAAATTCCCATTGGTGA
The DNA here is from genome assembly GCF_023699985.2 of Odocoileus virginianus. Lineage (NCBI taxonomy): Eukaryota > Metazoa > Chordata > Mammalia > Artiodactyla > Cervidae > Odocoileus > Odocoileus virginianus. The sequence goes on along the minus strand of NC_069708.1, from coordinate 53,833,421 downwards.
TCTAGTTTACTTATGGTAATATAAGTTTCTATGTTGCTCTCTCCATACATACCACCCTCTCCTTCCTCCCCACCCCACTGTGTCCCTAAGTCTGTTCTCTATGTCTGTGTCTCCATTGCTGCCCTGCAAATAATTTCATCTTTCTCGATTCCATATATATGCATTAGTACACAATGTTTGTTTTTCTCTTTCTGACTTACTTCCCTCTGTATAATAGGCTCTGTGTTCATCCACCACATTAGAACGAACTCAAATGCATTTCTTTTTTTTTTTTCATTTATTTTTATTGGTTAGAGGCTAATTAATTTACAAAATTATAATGGTTTTGCCATACATTGACATGAATCAACCATGAATTTACATGTATTCCCCATCCTGATCCCCGCTCCCACCTCCCTCCCCACCCCATCCCTCTGGGTCTTTCCAGTGCGCCAGCCCCAAGCACTTGTCTCATGCATCCAACCTGGCCTGGTGATCTGTTTCACCCTTGATAATATACATGTTTTGATGCTGTTCTCTCAAAACATCCCACCCTCGCCTTTTCCCACAGAGTCCAAAAGTCTGTTCTGTACATCTGTGTCTCTTTTTCTGTTTTGCATATAGGGTTATCGTTACCATCTTTCTAAATTCCTTATATATGCGTTAGTATACTGTATTGGTGTTTATCTTTCTGGCTTACTTCACTCTGTATAATGGGCTCCAGTTTCATCCATCTCATTAGAACTGATTCAAATGAATTCTTTTTAATGGCAGAGTAATATTCCATGGTGTATATGTACCACAGCTTCCTCATCCATTCATCTGCTGATGGGCATCTAGGTTGCTTCCATGTCCTGGCTATTATAAACAGTGCTGCGATGAACATGGGGGTGCACGTGTCTCTTTCAGATCTGGTTTCCTCAGTGTTTATGCCCAGCAGTGGGATTGCTGGGTCATATGGCAGTTCTATTTCCAGTTTTTTAAGAAATCTCCACACTGTTCTCCATAGTGGCTGTACTAGTTTGCATTCCCACCAACAGTGTAAGAGGGTTCCCTTTTCTCCACACCCTCTCCAGCATTTATTGCTTGTAGACTTTTGGATAGCAGCCATCCTGACTGGCGTGTAATGGTACCTCATTGTGGTTTTGACTTGCATTTCTCCGATAATGAGTGATGTTGAGCATCTTTTCATGTGTTTGTTAGCCATCTGTATGTCTTCCTTGGAGAAATGTCTGTTTAGTTCTTTGGCCCATTTTTTGATTGGGTCATTTATTTTTCTTTGTATGGCTGAGTAATAGTCCATTGTATATTTGTACCACAGCTTCTTTATCCACTTATCACAAAGAAACTCTTTCTAAACCTCTCCTAAAATTTTCCTTCTTTGTTCATACCTCCCCCCCCCCCATTCTGGGATGTCCTCCTTCTACTCCTCTTCCATTCCTCACTCCATCCATATATGAATCTTTTCCTTCAATGTCCAACTCAAATGTCATCTCCACAGACTCTTGTTTGAAACTTAAGTTCACAGCAATTTTCCTTTCTTTGCATTCCTGTAATATTGTCTTTGTAGTTACCTCTGCCTTCCCCTCCTTCCGTCCTGCCTTTCTTCCTTCTTTCTCCCCTCACCCCCTCTCTCACTGGCTTATTTCCTTCCTTTAATAATTATTTGCTGTGTGTGCTTGCTCAGTCACTTCAGTCATGTCCGACTCTTTGTGACCCCATAGACCCACCAAGCTCCTCAGTCCATGGGATTCTCCAGGAGAAAATACTGGACTGGGTTTCCATGCCCTCCTCCAGGGGATCTTCCCAACCCAGGGATCAAACCCAAGTCTCCTGCATTGCAGGAGATTTCTTTACTGCCTAGTGTTTGCAAATCTGTACGTATTTCAGGGAACGCAATGTTTGTCTCAAGCAGACACAGGTTTTGCTTTTATAGAGGTGACGCTTAAATAGAGCAGACAGCTACTGACAGAAACAGCTCATAGTTGCTCTGAAGTAAAAGAACATGCCTGTAAGAGAATAGCTGACAAAAGGAAGGCTTTGAGTAAGAAAAGTAGAGGCAAGCACAGAGAATGCCTCCTGAAGAATTGATTACTAAATTGAACGCTGAAGTTTGCGTAGTCATTAAGCTTGAGGGGGTAGAGCCTAGGAAGAACATGGTAGGCATGGCAATTGCATATGAAAGGGTCCTATTGTTAGAGAAGGAGTGGGGTAAGTTCAAGGCAATCAAAAAACGTCAGTGACCTTTGCCTATAATGTACTTATATGACTCATTTTTATTTTGCTTGCTCTGTCTCCTCAAATATATTATATGGTACTTTTACACAGGGTTGATTTGTTGTATTTATTTTTACTTAATTCTTTTCAAAGGACTTTAATGATCATTGAGTCCAAACTCCAGTATGCCCTAAAAGTCTCAGTGATTTGTTGAAGGTCATACTGTGGTGGTAGTGGTAAAGAATCCACCTCCCAATTCAGGAGATGGAGGAGACTCAGTTTTGATTCCTGGATCAGGAGGATCCCCTGGAGAAGGAAATGACAACCCATTCCAGTATTCCTGCCTGGAGAATCCCATGGACAGAGGAGCCTGGCAGGCTCCAGTCCATGGCATTGCAAAGAGTCAGACTCAACTGAGCGATTGAATACACACACACACACACACACACACACACAGAAGCATGGATCTCCTGTACATCCCCTCCCCATATCGAATGGTCTTTCACTGAAATTATTCTTTATAAATTTGTAAATAGGAAAATTTGTAAATATATCTGGAATAAGCCTCTGCATGTGCAAGATGGTTGAGAAATGGTTTCTTTTATAGCTGGTAACTATGTGATCATCTTTTGAAGACAGGTGGGCAGGAAGGTATAGCATCAAATATTTTGTTACCTTTCTTCTATAAAATTATTTCATGTACAGTTTATGCTTAGTCCAGAGAAGCACATGTTAGGGAGGGAATTTGTATTTGTAAAGGATCCTGATAACTAAACTTTGCAATACATAGGATAAGGAGTCAATCTTTGAAAAAAATTTGTATGAAGTAAGAGATGAAGGACATTTTAAGGATGAGAATTCATAAAGTTTTGGACTTAATCCTGTTCCAGTTAAACATCGTGAGACTGAAAAGGTGAAAATATAAACAATAATTTCATTCAAGCTGCATTTGTGTGACAATTTAAAAAACATCGTCCTAAAAGTGTTTGATATTCTACCCATCCACAGGTGTGGATTTATGTCTCTTCCTCTTGAATTTGGGATATGTAGTGGCTTTGACCAATAGATTACAGTGAAAATGAAACTATGCCAGTTTCTGGGCCTAGTCTTTAAGAAACTTATAGCTTTCACTTCCCTACTACTATTAGGGAGCACATTTTTATAACTTGGCCATTGTGCTGTGGAAGAATCCAAGCAGGTCATGGAAAGATCCATGTGGAAAAGACCCAAGACTTCTTGCTCACAGACCTGAGTTAGCTTTCAGTAGCTACTTATCATCCATGTAAATGAAGTATCTTTAAAGTAGATCTTACAGTCCCCAGTTGAGCCACCTCAGCTGACAAATAATAGAGCAAGGTATTCTTGCCAAGATCTGCCAAAAATCACAGATTCATGAGGAAAGTAAATTATTTTTGTTCAAAATAACTAAGTTGCAGAGTAGCTCATTAGACAGTAATTCATAATTAGTACATTTTGGAAAGATCTTTCTACTGAGCACTGGGCAAGTTAGAAAGATCTCAGTTCTCATAAAAGGCCTTTCAGTTTTAAAAGTGGGCGGCAAACTGAAGAAGAACAACCTGGTAAATTGAAAGAACACCAAAACACATTCATCAACCAGAGGGAGCAATCATGGGCTTCCAGGGAAATGGTAGAAGTAAGGATTTGATTCAGGGTGAATAGGTGAAAGGTATAGAAGAACTAGAAAGCATTTTTAGAATTCTAGGAGAGTAGAGTTAGAACTGGGGCTTTCTTCTGGCTCAGATGGTAAAGAATCCACCTGCAATGCACGAGACCTGGGTTTGATCCCTGGGTCGGAAAGATCCCCTGGAGAAGGGAATGACTACTCACTCTTGTATTCTTGTCTGGAGAACTCTATGGACTGAGGATCCTGGAAGGCTACAGTCCATAGGGTTGCAAAGAGTTGGACATAACTGAATGACTAACATTTTTACTTTTACTTTTACATTTTACTTTTACAATTTCAGAGGTAGAGCTGTGAAAGAAGGAAAATTATCAGTTTAAGTACATAGGTAAATAGCATAAGGCCAAACACCAAGTCACCAGCAGGGAGGTAAACGCCTGAGGTCCCTGAATATCTGGCTGCACCTTTGTAGTGTCTCTTCTTCTACCTGACTCTGGCTTGCAATTTAGCCCTGCATGGCTAGCCCATCTGTTTTCCTACCTGGTCTTGACAGGTATTTTTCAAGCACCCTAGGGGCCATGATGGTTTCAGTTTGCACAGCCTGGTTGAGATCCCTTTTAGTTCATGTATTTGAGCTTGAAAATTACCAAGATGAAAAACAGTCAATATTTCAAAGTTGCATGTCAAATACAGGGTTGGAAGTTTGAAAGTACGTTTGCTTACACATGCATAAATTTGCCTTCAGTTACATACAATGACAATTTCTCCGTGAACTGTTGGTGGAGTGAGGATGAGTTGACGTAATTTAGAGTCAAAGTTGAGGGTAAACCAGCTCCAAAATAGTCGTTCTTCATTTAGAAAAGGTGGAATGTATGCTCCTTTTTTTTTTTTAAACATTTTAAGATAACAGGATTAGCCAGAAGGTTTAATCCAGAGACTGTCCTCAGGCAGGATACATTATTGGATACTGTTATATAATCCTAAGGAATGTAGAGGAAAAAAAGTTTGTCCTTTCTTCCTCCTTGAGAATCCCAGGCCCCTCTCTCCTTGGGGATCCCTAGATTTCTTATCAACCTGCCTAGGAAATGACTCTCATTCTCCCCTTTTCTTTTAGGAGAGTTATGTTGTCAAGGGAAAGGGGTGTCATTTTCATTCCATAAGTACTTCCTGCTGTTTAGGGGTGTGGTCCCTAAATTGTTAAGGCAACATATTCTCCTAACCCTAAAAATGAGGGTCTCTGATCCAGGGGCCCCAAGTAATAGTTGGAGGAGGCTGTGGCACTCATAGGAGCTTGGTCAACCATTTGTAACTTAAAAGCTTTTAGACTTTTAGAAAACCCCATTATACAGTTACAAAATAGTCATTAAACCAAGTTAAAATCAAAATGAAAAGTCACATTATGCCCATAGTTACATCAGTCCATCTTAGTGTTCTTTAGATGTCATCAGTTTAAGAAGAGGCATCATATGCATTTCTTGTCGAAGGTATTTGCAGATTTGCAGAAAGTCTTTTCCTTGAAGTGGAGATGTCCACCATGGGAAGCCTTCCACTGATGAAGAGGGGAGCACTCCACAGACCCAGCAAGTTAGACTGATTGTGAAATGCTGCATAGGAGTGAGCCCAGGACAGGAAGGCATTGTCTTGAGGATCAAATGGCAGACTCAGGATTTTTGGAGTCAGCAGAAGTAGGCTCACATATATTATCAGGCCCATCTTTTGGCTCATCCAGAGAGTCCCATTATGGAAGTGGATCAGGAAGAAAGTGGGACAGGGGCTTCAGTAAGCATGGAGTAAGTTGCCCCAGTATCTAAAAGGAAATCGACAGATTTGTCCCCCACAGTTATTAATACCCGGTGTTCCTCAGGTGTAATTAAGATGGGAGCTTGTGTGGGGACCCCGGGCACCTTCAGTCCTGATTGTCTTAAGAGTCTAACCCCTGAAGCCTACACCTCTGGGGGCAGTCTCTCTTCCAATGTGTTCCTTTGCAGACTGGACATGGAGCCGGGGGCAGCTTAAATGACTGAGGGCAATTCTGCTTGAAATGCCCCTCCTTTCCACAATAATAACAAGCCCATTCCTTTTCACCTGGGTCCCTCAGGGCATTTTTCTCAGGCTGTTCTCATAGCCATCGCAAGGGCTTCCGCCTGTTCCTTTATCTTTTTCTGCCTTTCTTTTCCTCATATTCTCTACCATAATAGACTGTCTGAGCCAGTTGTAATAGATTATCTAAAGACTGATTTGGTCCATACGCCCATTTTAATAGCTTACGGTGGATATCTGGAGCTGACTGAGTGAGAAATCTATCTTTTAAGATCACTTTTCCCTCTTCACTTTTGGGATCAATCTCAGTGAATCTGTGAAGGGCTTCTCTCAGTCTATCTAGGAATTTACCAGGAGCTTCCTTTTCCTCCTGTTCTATGCCTGTCAATTTGCCATAGTTTAAAGACTTAGTACATTCCTGCCTGAGTCCCTCAAGAATACATCTGACAAAATGACTCTGATCTCATCTTCCTTTAGCTGTGTTGTAATTCCAGTCTGGTTCTGTAGATGGAACCACCTGATTCCCAGTGGGGAGGGTGGTTGTCTCATTCTCCCTCTTCCCTACTGATTCATTACCAAGCCATTTATCTCCATAAGCAACAACTTTTCCCAAAACTCTACTTTTTGAGTCAGGAGTGAGCATTTGTCCCAAGATATACATCACATCCTTCCAAGTAAGGTCATAAAACAGAGTAACACCTTTAAAATCTCTAATATATTTTTCTGGGTCCTCTAAATAGTCTCCTAGATCCTCCTTGGTTCTTTGTGTTTCTTGATAAGAAAAAGGCTTATTAACTCTCATAGACTGATTATTTCTCCCAGTGGGTGCTTCATGAAGAGGCAACAGCTTGTGTGGCTGTTCCTTAGTCTCTCTGGCTGCTCTGTGCATATGATCCCAGGGATGGATTGGAGAAAGCTGCTTTTCTTTATCTCTTTGTCTCCTGTCCTCCATCTCATCTAGCAAAGTAGGAGGACAGGAGGGAGCTGAAGGTGTCACACCCAAATCTATACCCTTAGGACACGCGTCTGGCATATTTCGCAGAGAGAAAAGGGGCAACACATATGCTACTTCTACTCATTTCCCTTGTTTTCTACAGAACCCGTTTAATTGTAGAACAGTATTATACTTAAGAGACCCTCTAACCGGCCACCATTCACTGTCTTCCAATGGATACCGTGGCCATGCAGTATCACATAGGAAGACCAGGTGTGTCTTTTTTAAACCCTGGGGCTCAAATATATCCCAGTTTTTCAGGATACAGTTCAAAGGAGTGAGGCTGGAATTGTTAGCTCCCATCTTGTCCTGAAGAATCCCAGATGAGCCCCCAAGATGAAAGGTCGCTGCTGAATCACACAAAGACGCTGAGGTTCTTGGTCTCCAGAGGAGAAGAATTCAATCCAAGGCCAGAGACGAGGCTTGATTGCTCAGAGCTTTTGTGTGATAAAGTTTTATTAAAGTATAAAGGAGATAGATAAAGATTCTGACATAGACATCAGAAGGAGGGCAGAAAGAGTACTCCTATATGTTCCTTTAAGAGCTTTTATGTCAATTTTTCATGACTAAGACCATGGAGTAAATAGTTCATACCATGTCTGGTACCAATTCACTTTACTAGGTGACTGTATAGACTATATTAATATAGTTGAGAAATGGACAGTGTATAAATGCTAAACTATGACTAAAATGGTTTCATGTTTGATGAAGTTAGGCCTTGGGGAGTATAATTGCTTCATTTGTCACTAGTTCAGGAAAGCTTAATGTGAGCTGAATAGGATAAATGGCTGCCTGGCTCAGAAAAGGGGATAGAAGGTACTATTTTTGATAGTATTTTAGATCACTGATGCTCCTGAGAAGTAAATGATATTTGTTCTTTTCTTAGACTCCATCACCAGTGTGGGTGCTGTTCTAAATGGAGTGCTTTCCAAATTCCAGACATATGCCACATTCATTTTATTTAGATGATGAATGACTTATTGATAGTCCAGGCTTTGTACTATTTGTGATTCCAGTTCTTTTAATAGCTATGATGTCATGGAGATGACCATTACTGGGACAGATATTATTAATGGTCACTATTCAGTCTTTCATTTGCAATGAAGCCAAAGGGCAATTGGAGGGGCATGAGGTCAGCTTGAATAACAGATTCCTTGAAGTCATCTGTGTGTTCCCATTTGGGGATCTTGTGGAAAAAAAAAACTGAAGCCAATTTGAACAGAATCATATTTTGGATGATATCCATTTGAGGAGCTCCAGAAAACTCCCACAAGTCAGATTCAGAGATCTCAGAAGATTGCCAAAGATTGTGCAGTGCTGCTGGCAAAAGGAGAAACAACAAGCAGATGTTTTAGCAGAGAAGAGCCCATTCTGGGAAACTATTCCTGGCCATTCAATGAGAGAGACTTGGAGGGAAACTCTTTCAGAACATAGATGAGAGAACCTGACTTTCATACTTTTAGGCGGACACCTGCCTAAAAATAGACTTCGAAACTTTAGACTTCCAAGCCCCTACAGTAATTTCAGACAGATACAGTCTCTTACTCTCTTGAACTTTGTATGAAAACTGTCTGGCATTGTAACTAATCCTGTCAAAACTTGCTGTTATTGTGGTAATGCTTTGGTTTGGTTTGCTTCTGCTTTTTAAAACACACTTCTCTACTTATCACATTTTTTTTGAAAACCTGAACAGTTAGAAATTCATAGTTGCTTGCATCGTAGACTGGTTCCATGACCTTTGGTAAGTCTTCATCTCTCTAGCCTCACTTTCTTGACATAGAAGAGAAAGAAAATAAACTAGATGGTATGTTAGCTCTATTCCAATTCGATAGCCAATGATTTATTTGGACCTAAGCTATAAAATCATGAGCCAGAGAGACCAATATTTACAAATTCTCTCTCCATCTCTTAGCACTGATGAAAATGGAAGGAAAGTTAGACTCATCACTTACTGGCAAAATAGTCACTATAAGAATACACAGTGCTCTGAAGGCATAATTTTCATGTATATCATTGTGTGGAGACACATTTGCTCAGTAAATATTAATTATAAATTATATACCAGATACTGTGCTAAGTGCTTGTGCTTCTTCCAGCCCAGCGTTTCTCATGATGTACTCTGCATATAAATTAAATAAGCCGGGTGACAATATTACAGCCTTGACATACTCCTTTTCCTATTGGGAACCAGTCTGTTGTTCCATGTCCAGTTCTAACGGGAGAAATATCAATAACCTCAGATATGCAGATGACACCATCCTTACGGCAGAAAGTGAAGTGGAACTAAAAAGCCTCTTGATGAAAGTGAAAGAGGAGAGTAAAAAAGTTGGCTTAAAGCTCAACATTCAGAAAACTATGATCATAGCATCTGGTCCCATCACTTCATAGGAAATAGATGGGGAGACAGTGGAAACAGTGTCAGACTTTATTTTCTTGGGCTCCAAAATCACTGCAGATGGTGATTGCAGCCATGAAATTAAAAGACGCTTACTCCTTGGAAGGAAAGTTATGACCAACCTAGATAGCATATTCAAAAGCAGAGACATTACTTTGCTAACAAAGGTCCATCTGGTCAAGGCTATGGTTTTCCCAGTGGTCATGTATGGATGTGAGAGTTGGACTGTGAAGAAAGCTGAGCGCCGAAAAATTGATGCTTTTGAACTATGGTGTTGGAGAAGACTCTTGAGAGTCCCTTGGACTGCAAGGAGATCCAACCAGTCCATCCTGAAGGTGATCAGTCCTGGGTGTTCATTGGAAGGACTGATGCTGAAGCTGAAACTCCAGTACTTTGGCCACCTCATGCGAAGAGTTGACTCATTGGAAAAGACCCTGATGCTGGGAGGGATTGGGGGCAGGAGGAGAAGGGGCTGACAGAGGATGAGATGGTTGGATGACATCACCGACTTGATTGACATGGGTTTGAGTAAATTCCGGGAGCTAGTGATGGACAGAGAGGCCTGGCGTGCTGCTCTTCATGCGGTCGCAAAGAGTCAGACATGACTGAGCAACTGAACTAAATGGAACTGAACTGATGCTAGGTGCTAAAAATACCACAGTAAACCAATCAAGGTGTTCCTTGCCCTCTGGGAGTTTATAGACCAGTTGAGAAACAGCAAATAATAAATACTGTAAGAATATAATTACAACTGAGATTAATTGGTAAGAAGGAGAACCAAGAAGGTTCTCCTACTTAACTAGCCTACTGGCAATTAGGGATTAAAGTAAGGTCATACAAGAATTCCTTGAAAAAATTATTCACAAGGATGATAGGACTCAGTAAGAAAGAAGCCCACACTGGAAATTTGATTACTGAACTGGTAGTTCCAATGGCAACAAATTGCAAGCATTCACTGTTTGTCCAAATGGGTTTGGGATAGAACAAGTAAATGGCTCATAGAAAGTCCTATGTGCAATTAGAAACAAAATTCAGAAAGGTCACATTATAACATAACATTGTCAGGGCATTCTACATGCAGGGGTGAATGTGAATACGTAGTTGATTTTCATTTTCTTCAAGGAGGATTTGTAAAATATATTAAAATTTTGTGCATGTGTGTGGACTGGGCCCAGGAATCCATATACGGTAGTTATTTAAAGTGCAGACTATTGAATAAGTTATTAAAAGTGCCGACTGTTGGGCTTACCTGGTAGCTCAATGGTAAAGAATCTGCCTGCAATGCAGGAGACCCAGGTTCAATCCGTGGGTTGGGAAGATGCCCTGGAGGAGGACATGGCAACCCACTCCATTATTCTTGCCTGGAGAATCCCATGGACAGAGGAGCCTGGCATGCTACAGTCCATGGTGTCTTAAAGAACTGGACACAGCTGAAGTAATGTAGCATACACATACTATTGAATGAGATTACCTGGGTTCAAATCTTGACTCCTCAAACTTTCTAGTTTCATAACCTTTGGTAAGTTATTTAATCTTTCTGGAAAACATGAAAATTAAATGAGATGATCTGTGGGAAAGATTTAGCACAGTGCCTGGCACCAAGTAAAAGTAAAAAATAAATGTTAACTATTATTGCTGGCAGTATTTATCAAAAACAATGATCACCATCTCCTCCATGTTTCTGGAAATAATACATTAGAAGTATGCCAAATAACCATTCCCCCTTATATAGCACTTTCTACCCTGAATAATCAATGTCAACTTGACTCAGGAAAAAAAAGGAGTGGAAGTCACTAGGGCTTTTAGAAAAATGTCAGTAGAATAGGATAATCCCTGCTATAGTTGTATATAGAAAGAGGCTGAAGGCAATATAGAGGCAAGTTATAACTTAATTGTCATTGTAATCTAAATTTAAAGGCACTGAGGTGGCCTACTAAAAGTGAAAGTTCCTCAGTTGTGTCCAACTCTTTGCAACACCATGGACTATACAGTCCATGGAATTCTCCAGACCAGAATACTGGAGTGGGTAGCCTATCCCTTCTCCAGTGGATCTTCTCAGCCCAGGAATTGAACCAGGGTCTCCTGCATTGCAGGCGGATTCTTTACCACCTGAGCTATCAGGGAAGGTGTCAGTTAATAATAAGCTATCAGGTTGCTTACTATTAACATTTAAAATGTCATTTTGGTGGAGGTAGTAATATGTATATATGCGGGAGGGAGGGAGGGATGAAAAGAGGCAGTCTCTAATTTATCTTTCTAAAAATTTTTGGATTATCATTTATTGGAGTTGCTTAAAGTAGGGTGGCTCAGACAATAAAGAATCCACCTGCAATGCAAGAGACCTGGGTTTGATTCTTGGGTTGGGAAGATCCCCTGGAGGAGGTCATGCCAACCCACTCTAATATTCTTGCCTGGAGAATCCCATGGACAGAAGAGCCTGGCGGGCTGCAGTCCATGGGGTCACAAAAGTCGGACACAACTGAACGACTAAGCACAGCACAGCACAAAAATTAGGGAGCACTTATTATGGCAAATATCCTAATATCCTTCCTTCAAATCATGACTATAAATTAACTGTCCCAGTACAAGTGTTACACATATCACATTTTCAGTATATAACCACGTATGAGGAGAATCATGATCTATTGAGTCACATTATATGGCTTCATGGTGATAATTACTATCCAAGAAAAATTTTACCAATCTTTTTGGTATTTTTTTTTTCATTTATTTTTATTAGTTGGAGGCTAATTACTTTACAATGTTGTAGTGGTTTTTGCCATAATTGACATGAATCAGTCATAGATTTACATGTGTTCCCTATCCCAATCCCCCCTCCCACCTCCCTCTCCATCCCATCCCTCTGGTTCTTCCCAGTGCACCAGCCCTGAGCACCTGTCTCATGCATCCAACCTGGGCTGGTGATCTGTTTCACCCTTGATAGTATACATGTTTCAATGCTGTTCTCTCGAAACATCCCACCCTCGCCTTCTCCCACAGAGTCCCAAAGTCTGTTCTGTACATCTGTGTCTCTTTCTATGTTTTGCATATAGGGTGATCATTACCATCTTTCTAAATTCCATATATATGTGTTAGTATACTGTATTGGTGTTTATCTTTCTGGCTTACTTCACTCTGTATAATGGGCTCCAGTTTCATCCATCTCACCAGAACTGATTCAAATGAGTTCTTTTTAATGGCAGAGTAATATTCCATGGTGTATATGTACCACAGCTTCCTTATCCATTTGTCTGCTGATGGGCATCTAGGTTGCTTCCATGTCCTGGCTATTATAAAGCATGCTGTGATGAACATTGTGGTACACGTGTCTCTTTCAGATCTGGTTTCCTCGGTGTGCTATGGGTCTCCACTAGGTATGTTATGGAGTAAAAACAGTAGAACTTAAGTGTATTTTCTTCCCTCAAAGCAGATATTAAAGGATTTTCTCACAATTTTTAGGCTCATAATCATTTCTGTATCTTCATCTTTGTTACCAAAATGCTTTTCTCTGGTGCTGATTTAGCATAGTTCTATATTCCACTCTGAACCTCAGAAAGATCTTTGTTTTGGTACTAGTGTCCCAGTCCTTCAGATTTATGTCTCTCCTTTGCCAACACATACCCTTTCCTAAAGTCATGTCCTTCTCATGTGGATCTTAGCCATCCTCACTGTCACTCATACCTTTATGCACATGCCTCCATACACGGAATGATTTCCCAATCCCATTTTAGCCTGGAAATTTCTATTCCAACAATAAAGCCCCTCAAAGTCCTTATCAACTCTTCCTTGGCCACACTGGTTTTCTGCTATAATATAAAATCCTAATAGAATATAAAGCTCTATAGCATTTTTGTTCTTGGAGATCCCCCCACCCTCCAGATCTAGTGTATAACTGCTCTCTAGGAAGATGCTCAACAAATTCAACTCAATTAATGAGTTGAATCCTGTCATCTGAAGCAGTGCAACATGAGAAGACTCAATGGGAGATATGAGGAAACAATATGCACAGAGCATTTGTATCATAATCTCTTCACAATTATGTCTATTCAGGAAAAGGAGGAGCACACTTCAAATCCTTACTAGCTATATAATGAGAGAGCTGTCATTTTCTTTTGCTCAAAGGCAAGCATGGGCCCTCAGTCAGTTGAATTTTAGAGGCTTTAAGCTTGTGACGTCAGTACCAACAGTATTTAGAACATCTTAGACTTTCCCTTTGGTCATCATGCCCCATGATCTCACCTCAATTTGTACACTGATGGATCAGAAAGACAGGATAATTGATCTGGCATTGTTTTATGTTAAATTTATTTTTCATATATTTAAGAACAGTGATTCAGAGTGTTACATTTTCCTTCAGACACTGCATTTCAGGACCTAAAATCTTGGTTAGGAGCACAAACAACGTGGATGTTCAAATTGTGTTTGTTTTGAAACTGTTAGAAATGGCTCTAATATGCCAACACAGGATCTGGTTTCAATTCCTTCTGTTAGATTAGAGGCACTTGAAAACAAAACACATGCAGCTGTGGGATATTGAAATATTCCATATGCATATATTTGCAGCCTATTTTCTGGAGAATTTTACCCATTAGGAAATCTAATCAATTCTTTTTCAACTTCTAAGGCTTAGTTTTGCCTGTTCTTGTTGTTGTTGTTATGTTTAAGACTATTTTTTCTGCAACTTCTATTTTAGCATAAGAAATAAAAAACATTAAGTAATAACTTCAAAGCCTTTGTGGGTGCCTTGGGTAGCAGTTGATAAATGGAAAGTTAAATGGCTGGCAAAGGGCCCAGAAGAAAGTCAGAAGTGGGACCGAGACAAGACTTCTTCTTTTTTTTTTTTTTGACAGTTGTCTTTTAGATTCACTCCATCAATGAATCTGCAATGGAGCAGTCTCTCAATGTTTGAAAGTAGCCAAGTAACTCCTCAAATAAAGGGAATGTTCACAGGTGATTTAAAATAAATATCCATCTGTTTCACATTTTTCTCCAAAATGTATTTGAGTGTGTAGATCACGGAGATTGTTTTTACAAGTTAAAACTGCTTGACACCACTACTGTAAAGTGAAAATATGGCTACTGGGTATTGAAATATAATTTTTTAAACTAGAAATAAAAAAAAGCTTGTTATCATTTGTGTCTATTTCTTGGGGAGTTCACAGTGCTTTAAAATTAACATTGATTAAATGATGAACTGATTGAAAAAAAGGCCACTTGTAAAATTGGTGAAAGAGAGTGGGGGCAATTGCGACAATTTCTCTGCCAGCATAGGAATGCTCACTAATGAAACCAGAGGGCTGGAGAATTCATGAAGGGCAGTGTGTCACAAATGATTGGTCCCATTACAATGAAATTGGTAGGTCAATGGACATTATAATATGGTATGTATGATTGTATCTGGTTATACTGTTATGGAGAGATCTTTTTACAAAGGAAATAGTTTAGCACTTATTATGCACTCTTTTAATCAGATGCCTGTGTGCAATGGCATTTTATATGAATTGGAAATGTTAAATAGTAGACTAAATTGAATTTCTGTCTGATTAGAAACTGTAGATTATCAAACATGAGTTCTATTAGGCAACTGATAGTATAACACACTGGGCTTTCCAGGTGGCCTGGAAAAATACCATGGATAGAGGAGCCTAGCAGGCTACAGTGCATGGAGTCGGAGTGCAGAGTCGAACAGAGCAAAGAGTTCGACATGACTGAGCATGCATGCATGCATAATATAACACACTTGTTTCCTTTGAGCACATGCGTACTAGACTGCTATGTAGAAATGTTTGGGGCTTAAGCCAGTATTGAGCATACTCCATTGAGGAGCCTGAGTGATTACAAGGGCTGTGATACCAGGACACAATCTAGAGCCTGCAACAAATCACTTGAGTGTCATTGCTAAGGGCTCACCTAGTGTTTGGTTTTGTTCCTTCCCACAATATATGTGCTTATTCCAAACCTAAGGAAATCTCTGAAATGATGAACAGTGTCACACTCAGGGTGTCTTGTAACAAAATGCCATAATGTGGGCAGGGACCATCACAACAATCTTTTCTGTCTGAAATAGCAGGGGAACGTTAGAGACAACTTTCTGCAAGGTTTCTTTTTTCACCGATCTTAGGGCAGCCCTGGGGTGAAGGTAAAGGACTATTATCCACAAGTTGTAGGATAGGATACTGAGATGCCAAGAGGTTGTGAGTAAATGACAAAGTCAAAATGTGAACCTGGATGTTCTGCCTCCAAATTCAGTTGAATTTCTGCGATGCATGAATAACACAGATCACAGAATTGCAGTTAAAATTCTCAACTAATAGTTGCATTACTACCTCAATTTAGAGTCACTTTTAGGTGTCTGTTCTCAAATGTTTGAAGCATTCATAGTTTGAAAAATAGTGTCTGTCAGCCTTATTGTCCTCAACTAATAAGAATTTTACAAAGACAGATCTCTAGACTAGATTTTAGTGGGGTTACTTTGCACCTAAACCCAGAGCAGGTAGACTTTAATTTAAGTAAATGTAGTATACTCTATCTGTATCTATAATATATAATGTAAAACTAAACCCACACTTACAGCCTAGATAATATACCAAAAGAGTTGCTGTAAATAGGAAATTGCACTTGTATATTTATATCAGATTATCCATTTCTAGAAGCTTTGAGGAAAACACACCTGTTATGTAAGGTAAAGTTCATCAATACAACCCAATGGTCATGCAAAATCGATAGATGAGATCGCTGTTCAAAGTAAATCTTAACTCCTGCTTGTGTGATTTTCTGTATATCTACAGTGATGTAGCACTCTTCCCTAATATTCACCTATATTTGGCATCTACATGATGACAATCAATTGTAGATTTCTACACCATAACAGTCTCAAACATCTTTAGTTGTGTATCTTTGTATTGGCATGTACAGGAAAATATGTTATTTAGAAGGAATGCAATGTGAGGTGCCAGATAGCAAAGACATGCTTTCTAGTGCTTTTCATCCAACTTATTTCTTGTTCAGGTTAATTTTTACTTAAATAGCCTACAAATAAAGCCCTAAATATTATATGACACAATGGAAAGACTCTCTTGTGAAGTGGTTGACTTTTAGAAATCTTGAAGGATAAGCAGCACTTTAATAGTGACAGTTGGGTTTCATCCCACAAAATGTCCAGATGATCATTTTTTGGGAAGAGGGAGTAAACCTTTATTTATTTATTCTATAATTATTTACTGAGCACACATCATCTGTCTGGTACTGTTCTAGGTGCTGGGAATATAGCCATTTTATAAAATGGAAAAAAAAATTGCTCTCATAGAGCTTACATTTCAATGAGGGAGGAGATAGGCCATTATGAAGATAAATGAGTAAATACGTGATTGTTGTAGTTCAGTTGTTAAGCTGTGTCTGACTCTTTGTGACCTGTAACATGAACTATAGCATGCCAGGCTTCCCTGTGGTTCACTATTTCCCTGAGTTTGCTCAAATCCACGTCCACTGAGTCAGTGATGCCATCCAACCATCTCATCTTCTGTTGCCCCCTTCTCCTCTTGCCCTCAATCTTTCCTAGCATTGGGGTCTTTTCCAATGAGTTGGCTGAAGATAAATGCATAAAATATGTGGCAGAATGTTAAAGCTAAAGAGAAAAAAAAATCAAGGAAGTGGAATATGAAGTGTATGAGTGAAATTTTAGATAAAGAGTCCAGGAAAAGGTTCACCATGAATGTCTTCTCTATAAGATATCAGGGAGCAAAACATGAGGATATATGGGGGAAGAGTGTTTGAAGCAGAGGAAGAGCAACTGTAAAGGCCTTGGAGTGGGAGCATACTTGGGCTATTTGAGGAACAGAATTGAGAACAGTGTATTCAGAGGTGAATGAATATAGATAAGTGGAAGAGAAGAACAGGTAGGAGATGTAACAGAGGTCCTGGGGGAAGGAAACATCTAGGTTGAAGAAGGCCTTGTAGATCCTGGTAAAGCCTTCTTTCCAAAAGAGAAATTGGAAGATGGAGTGTAAAGATCTAACTTATGTTTTAACTAGAACCTTCTAATTGCAATTATTGCAACAGACTAAAGCACCCAGGGGCAGAAATAGACCAGTTAAGAGGCTTTGTAATAATTCTGGTGAGAGATGATTGGTGATTCCAGGTGATAACAGAATAGAGTTGTCAAGATTTTCTCAGGGAGCTAGTGTGGGATATGAGAAAATGAAAAGAATCAACGTTTTTGTAGGACTGAATAACTAGAAGGAGGCTGTTTAGTGTTAGTGAGTTGGGGAAAACTGAAGGAGGCTGGTTAGGGAGGGTGGCAAACATTGGAACTCAGTTTTGGGCATGTGCTCCTTGAGATGCCTATTAAACAGCTAAAGGAAATGTTGTCTAGGCTGTCGATAGATGAGTCTGAATTGGAGGGAGACATTATGCCAGTTGGGCTTCCTTAGTGGCTCAGACGGTAAAGAATCTCCCTGCAATGCGGGAGACCTGGGTTCAATCCCTGGGTCAGGAAAACCCCCTGGAAAACAGAATGGCTGCCCACTCCAGTATTCTTGCCTGGGGAATTCCATGGACAGAGAAGCCTGGCGGGCTACAGTCCATGGGGTTGCAAAGAGTTGGACACGACTGAGTGACTTTCACTTTGTGCTGGTTATATAAGATTGGAAGTGAAGTGAATGAAAGTCGCTCAGCCATGTCCAACTCTGTGACCTCATGGACTATACAGTCCATGGAATTCTCCAGGCTAGAATATTGGAGTGGGTAGCTGTTCCCTTCTCCAGTGGATCTTCCTGACCCAGGGATCAAACCCAGGTCTCCCGCATTGCAGGTAGATTCTTTACCAACTGAGCTATGAAGGAAGCCCATAAGACTGGAAGTCATCAGCAAATAGATTGTATCTAAAACTATTAGGTTGGGTGAGTTTACCTAAGGAATTATTATAAACAGAAAAAAGGAGCAAGTCTGGCAACATGAGAAAACAGGTTACAAAGAGCATACACAGGATAGTCTCTTTTCTTGGAAAAGAATGTTTTAGAAAGAAGAATATATGGACATATACCAAAGTCTTTTCTGGGTACCCAGATTGGTGATTCTCATTTTACCATTTTATGTTTTTTTTTTCATTTTCCCTACATTTTCTTTGATGAAAATGGATTGCTTTTATAACTAGAAAGCAGAGTGGAAAAACAAACACTATTAAGAAGACTTTTATCTAGAATCATTCTCCCATGTCTAAAGTGAAACATTTTATTTGTGTCAACACTTGCACACATTCACATACACATATACCCACAGAGAAAACAGCCTGAAAAAAAAAGGTTATTTAAATTAAAGTATATATTGCCTTTAGATGCTTCTGACTTTTATATAGAGTTCAGTTAATAAAACTCAATAAAAATGTGGTCTGGACAGAAAAGAATGTGAAGACTTAGGGACAGCTCAGACCAACAGTGGGCTTCCCTTATGGCTCAGCTGGTAAAGAATCCACCTGCAATGCAGGGGACCTGGGTTTGGTCCCTGCAGGGTGGGGAAGATCCCCTGGAGAAGGGAAAGGCTACCCACTCCAGTATTCTGTCCTGGAGAATTCCGTAAACTGTATAGTTCATGGGATCGCAAAGAGTCAGACACGACTGAGCGACTTGCTCTCACTTCAGCCGAACAGTACTACATCCAACCAGAATAGACTGAGGCCCTTGGGGCTAAGTCAAAATCACGTCCTTTGGGAAAACAGAATTAATTGAACACTTGTTCTACTCTCTTGTCACATTCTCTTCCCTGAAGGCCTTTTGCCTTCTTCCTCTAGCAGTTCCCATTTAGGGAACAGGTTATCTGTTCATTCAGCAAGCTACTCTTAAATGTTAATAACTTATTTTTGGCCAATTTTTTCACACATGGAAAAGTGTATCATCTTATCATCTTGAGTTTTAAAGTTCAGATACTTCCTATTGTTTTTTTTTTCTTTTGAACAAAGAAACTCTTAACAGTTCCCTTTACATTCTCTGCCTCTTCTCATTTGATTATAATAAGGATCTCCCCACCACATTTTCTGGTGGTGACTCAGACACAGCTTAAAGGGGGCTTTTTTTTTTTCACACTTCTTTTGGAAAAGGGAAAAAAGTCAGTGTTTGCCCTGAGGACAAACAGAAAATATTTTAGCTAAGATGCAGGATGGTTGGTACAGTTATGAGTGATTGAAAAATGAATTGTTATGGAAAAAGACATTTGCATTTTGAGCTGTAGCATTTGCTACTGTGAGTGTTAGCACTTTGTGGAAAGTGTGTACTTGCATGGTAAGATTTTTAAGCATTAAGTTGGGAAATTGGTACAGAAATTTATTTTTGCATATGCCTATCTTTCCATTAAGTAGGAAGTGTAATCCTCTCCCTGACCATCTGTTGCTCTACTTTAATTTTTCCTCTTCTTCCCAAGAGTGCCCTGATCAACTTTAAAATTTCTTGAAATCAATGAGAAATGTTGCTCCCTCCTCTTGATTCCAAAAGTTAGATCAGGATCCCTCCATATTCTATTAATTTTGCTGATTTTCATCTAAGTTAGAATAACAGAGAATGTAATTTGCATTCACTTGCAGTCTCTTCCTCTGACATACATAGCATATGTGTGTGCACATGCACACATGCATACTCACACACACTTTATCTTTACATTTAATTATAAACTACAGAGATTGAATCCCAAGAGGACCCACACATTGTTGGATTTAGATAAACAATTCAATCAACGGTATCAAGTTATGAACTTTTTTCTTAAAACCAGATCTTCTAGAATGAGCACAGTTCTTGGGGTTTTTAAGACCTATGTGTAAACCTTACGTCCACAATGTACTATCTGAGCAACCACTGGCAAACCACTTAAGCATTTATTTAGTGTTACAGCAGTGAAACACTTGTTCTGATGGCAACCAGTATGAGGGCATTAAAGTTAGATCAACTTTGATTCAGATCTATTACTTGGGAAACTTGAGTGAAGTGGCTTATTGTTTTAGACTCTATTTCTTTGCTGATGGTATTAGAATAATACCCTGCATTTTCAGGGATTTTTGTGAAGAATAAACAAGAAAATATTGACAATGAGTCTTGGACCAGTGTTTTGGATACATGGTATATTAAAAAATTTTACCTGTCATTACTCTTGTTGTTGTTCCTCTACTTATTTGTAGTACAAGTATTCTCTTACCTTTGACAACCAGTAAACTTTCACCAAGTCAAGCCAAGCCCACATCAGAAGAGAATAGGTTGGATTTGTGTGTAAGGGTACATTTGGACAATAGTTGTTACTTAAACAAATGAACTGGAAAAAAATTTGAGAGAGAGCTGGAAGGATCTCTTTAATTTGTATAAAAATTTAAAAAATTTTCAGTGAGTAGTAAGAGACTTAGTGATTTAGTCACTAAGTCATGTCTGACTCTTGCGATCCCATGGACTATAGCCTGCCAAGCTCCTCCATTCATGGGATTTTCCAGGCAAGAATACTGGAGTGGGTTGCCATTTCTTCCTCCAGGGGATCTACTGGACCCAGGAATTGAACCCGGGGTCTCCTGCATTGCAGGCGGATTTTTTCTGACTAAGCTACAAGGGAAGCCCATTAAGTTATATTTAACTAAAATATAACCTTTTAGTTATATTTTTCCACTGAGAGAATGAGAGAGAAGTCAGTTAAAATTTTTCTTGGGACAAAAAAAGACATTGTACATCATAAAGATAGTGGTGAATTAATTCTGCTTATACATGGAGCCTGAATATCCCATACTCATTTCCTCATTTTTTTTCCTTTATATTATGTACTATGATCAGATTGGATAGCAGAATGGTTAGTAACCTGAATTTTAGAGCCAGATAGCTTGGGTTAGAAGTCTAACTTTGGTATCTATTAGCTGCATGGCCTTAGGAAAGCCAGTTAAACTCTTTTCTTCATTTGAGAAAACAGAGATGATAATAACATTGCCTGCCACATAAGGTTGTGATGATTAAATGAGTTACTAATCTAAAGTGCTTTGAACAGTGTCTATCACACAGTATGTCCTAGGGTAACATTTATTAAATAAACTTGTGAAAGGTATTTTGAAAAGAGTTGATTTGTAACCTCCACCTAATGTCAGAAGAGATATAATTCATTTTGTCATGCACTCCCATCATCTGAGTAAATAACTTATCTTTTAATTAAATTAGCAGTTTGTAAGAGAGCCTATATATTTAGTGGATTGCCATTTGTGTGTGTGTGTGTGTGTGTAACTAGATTTCCTCCCCTTTCTCATTATAAATATCCAAGGAAGAGTAAATAAGGTCTTTGAGAACACTGAGAAAAACAAAAAAAGCATCAGAAGATCTTTGATTCTTTTAAATTTGACTGGATTTAAAAGAAAAATCAATTTGAGCTTTTGCTTGAACAACTATTAATATGTTAATATTTCTAAAATGCTTTCTTGGTACAAATTCACATATACGGTGGTAAATACCTGTAAATAAAGGCCAATGCCTCCTACTGCACTAGTAGAGTTACTCTGAACACACAAGAAATGCACACAGGGAACCTTCATATATTTTTATAGCTTTTTTTTTTTTTTACATTTTTCCTCTCGGCTCTGTGGAATAACCACATGACTCTCACACGAAAAGTATTTTGGAGATGACTATGCATTTGAATTAATGAAAACAAGGCACTGTACTTTGTTTTGTAAATTGCTGCAGTCCACGTATTGCAAGATCTTGAGTGGAGCTGAAAACTAAAAGTCCTTGCAACAGAGGTATTGATCTTAGAGACCTCCATTCACCCATGATTTGATAAAAATATTTCTCCTGTTTCTGAATGACTATATCCCCTGAAAAATGCTGCCCATTTATGGTACATCATCTTGATGAATTATTTCAAAACTCTATCAAATATCTTGCCAAATATCTACTAACCTACTGAGGTCATTTGGATCCTGATTTTCAGCCAGACATTGTTATCTCCATAATAGCTGGGAAATGCATACAGTAAGAACTGACCCTCTACATTGAAATGGTCATAGAGATTTTGGCTCAGCACTTACTGGTCAGTTAACTGGAAATCAAATTAATACAACATTTTATAACATTTTTATAGTAGTCACTGCAAATAAATCAACATTTCATTAAGAGAAAAGGGGCTAGGGGAAGCAGTTGGCTCAATTTGGCCTACTGAGATGAAGAAAGCAAGCCTTAAAGGACTCCTTCCTAGAAACCAGGGATTCTAAGCCCTGTTTCAAAGGTTAAACGATTGGAGGTAAAGCATAAAAATCCTGTGATCCCCTCGGAACAATTTATGGTCTTCTTTTCCTTCCTTTTTTTCTTTTTAATTCATATCAGAGAGAGAACCATCCCATTCAGATTCTATTTTCAAGGGTTCTTATATACCTTTCCCATCATATGACATCATCATTATTATCATCACGGTTAACATTATGGGACACTTATTATGTACTGTAAAGCACTGTTCTAAGTGCTTTGTGGTACTGGCTAAATTTTACAATCCTATGAGGTAGGTATTACTGTTTATCTCATTGAAGAAGAGAGACACAACATGCCTAAGGCTTCTCAGCTAATAAAACCAAGGTATAGCCTTGGTATAACCAAAATCTTGGTATAGCCAAGGTTCAAGCCTTTGGAATCTGGTTCCAGAATCCATCATGTTAACCATTGTGATATCAACCTCAAGCAAAACATATAAAAAGATGACACTGATTAAGGATTATTTTCAGGCCAACATCCTTTTTTTTTTAACTATTGAAGCTGATTTTACACTGACCCACAGTTGTTTAGATGACATTTATTTATAGTTAACTAACGTTATACATTTGCAAGGTGCATGGCAAGTACTAGCGGTATAGTTTGTTGCCCTGGAACTGATGTGACTGGATTTGTTTTTCCCCCACTACATTTATTTATTTATTTTTCCATTTATTTTTATTAGCAGGAGGCTAATTACTTTACAATATTGTAGTAGTTTTTGCCATACATTGACATGAATCAGCCATGGAGTTACATGTATTCCCCATCCTGAACCCCCCTCCCACCTCCCTCCCCATCCCATCCCTCTGGGTCTTCCCAGTGCACCAGCCCCGAGCACTTGTCTCATGCATCCAACCTGGACTGGTGATCTGTTTCACACTAGATAGTATACATATTTTGATCCTGTTCTCTCAGATCATCCCACCCTCGCCTTCTCCCATAGAGTCCAAAACTCTGTTCTATACATCTGTGTCTCTCTTTCTGTCTTGCATATACGGTTATCATTACCATCTTTCTAAGTTCAACATATATGCATTAGTATACTGTATCGGTGTTTATCTTTCTGGCTTACTTCATTCTGTATAATGGGTTCCAGTTTTATGCATCTCATTAGAATTGATTCAAATGAATTCTTTTTAATGGCTGAGTAATATACCATTGTGTATATGTACCACAGCTTTCTTATTCATTCGTCTGCCCTTCAGCATCTAGGTTGCTTCCATGTCCTGGCTATTATAAACAGTGCTGCGATGAACACTGGAGAAACCGTGTCTCTTTCAGATCTGGTTTCCTCGGTGTGTATGCCCAGGGGTGGGATTGCTAGATCATATGGCAGTTCTATTTCCAGTTTTTTAAGGAATCTCCACGCTATTCTCCATAGTGGAGGTACTAGTTTGCATTCCCACCAACAGTGTAAGAGGGTTCCCTTTTCTCCACACCCTCTCCAGCATTTATTGCTTGTAGACTTTTGGATAGCAGCCATCCTGACTGGCGTTTAATGGTACCTCATTGTGGTTTTGATTTGCATTTCACTGATAATGAGTGATGTTGAGCATCTTTTCATGTTTTTGTTAGCAATCTGTATGTCTTCTTTGGAGAAATGTCTGTTTAGTTCTTTGGCCCATTTTTTAATTGGGTCATTTATTTTTCTGCAATTGAGCTGTAGGTGTTGCTTGTATACATTTAAGATTAACCCTTTGTCTGTTTCTCCATTTGCTATTATTTTCTCCCATTCTGAAGGCTGTCTTTTCACCTTGCTTATAGTTTCCTTTGTTGTGCAAAAGCTTTTAAGTTTCATTAGGTCCCATTTGTTTATTTTTGCTTTTATTTCCAATATTCGGGGAGGTGGGTCATAGAGGATCTTGCTGTGATTTATGTCAGAGAGTATTTTGTCTATGTTCTCCTCTAGGAGTTTTATAGTTTCTGGTCTTACAGTTAGATCTTTAATCCATTTTGAGTTTATTTTTGTGTATGGTGTTAGAAAGTGTTCTCATTTCATTCTTTTACAAGTGGTTGACCAGTTTTCCCAGCACCACTTGTTAAAGAGGTTGTCTTTTTTCCATTGTATATCCTTGCCTCCTTTTTCGAAGATAAGGTGTCCATAGGTACGTGGACTTATCTCTGGGCTTTCTATTTTGTTTCATTGATTTATATTTCTGTCTTTGTGCCAGTACCATACTGCCTTGATGACTGTGGTTTTGTAGTATAGTCTGAAGTCAGGCAGGTTGATTCCTCTAGTTCCATTCTTCTTTCTCAAGATTACTTTGGCTATTCGAGGTTTTTTGTATTTCCACACAAATTGTGAAATTATTTGTCCTAGTTCTGTGAAAAATACCATTGGTAGCTTGATAGGGATTGCATTGAATCTATAGATTGCTTTTGGTAGTATAGCCATTTTGACAATATTGATTCTTCCAATACATGAACACAGTATATTTCTCCATCTGTTTGTGTCCTGTTTGATTTCTTTCATCAGTGATTTATAGTTTTCTATGTAGGTCTTTTGTTTCTTTAGGTAGATATACTCCTAAGTATTTTATTCTTTTTGTTGCAATGGTGAATGGTTTTGTTTCCTTAATTTCTCTTTCTATTTTCTCATTGTTAGTGTATAGGAATGCAAGGGATTTCTGTGTGTTTATTTTATATCCTGCAACTTTCTATATTCATTGATTAGCTCTAGTAATTTTCTGGTAGAGTCTTTAGGGTTTTCTATGTAGAGGATCATGTCATCTGCAAACAGCGAGAGTTTCACTTCTTCTTTTCCTATCTGGATTCCTTTTACTTCTTTTTCTGCCCTGATTGCTGTGGCCAAAACTTCCAACACTATGTTGATTAGTAGTGGTGAAAGTGGGCACCCTTGTCTTGTTCCTGATTTTAGGGGAAATGCTTTCAATTTTTCACCATTGAGGGTAATGCTTGCTGTCGGTTTGTCATATATACCTTTTATTATGTTGAGGTATATTCCTTCTATTCCTGCTTTCTGGAGAGTTTTAATCATAAATGGATGTTGACTTTTGTCAAAGGCTTTTTCTGCATCTATTGAGATAATCATATGGTTTTTATCTTTCAATTTGTTGATGTGGTGTATTACATTGATTGATTTTCAGATATTGAAGAATCCTTGCATTCCTGGAATAAAGCCCACTTGGTCATGTTGTATGATTTTTTTAATGTGTTGTTGGATTCTGTTTGCTAGAATTTTGTTAAGGATTTTGGCATCTATATTCATCAGTCATATTGGCCTGTAGTTTTCTTTTTTGTGGCATCTTTGTCTGGTTTTGGAATTAGGGTGATGGTGGCCTCATAGAATGAGTTTGGAAGTTTAAATTCTTCTGCAAATTTCTGGAAGAGTTTGAGTAAGATAGGTGTTAGCTCTTCTCTAAATTTTTGGTAGAATTCAGCTGTGAAGCCATCTGGTCCTGGGCTTTTGTTTGCTGGAATATTTCTGATTACAGTTTCGATTTCCTTGCTTGTGATGGGTTTGTTAAGATCTTCTATTTCTTCCTGGTTCAGTTTTGGAAAGTTACACTTCTCTAAGAACTTGTCCATTTCTTCCAAGTTGTCCATTTTATTGGCATAGAGCTGCTGGTAGTAGTCTCTTACGATCCTTTGTATTTCAGTGTTGTCTGTTGTGATCTCTTCATTTTCGTTTCTAGTTTTGTTAATTTGGTTCTTCTCCCTTTGTTTCTTAATAAATCTTGCTAATGGTTTGTCAATTTTGTTTATTTTTTCAAAAAACCAGCTTTTAGCTTTGTTGATTTTTGCTATGGTCTCTTTAGTTTCTTTTGCATTTATTTCTGCCCTAATTTTTATTATTTCTTTCCTTCTACTAACCCCGGGGTTCTTCATTTCTTCCTTTTCTAGCTGCTTTAGGTGTAGAGTTAGGTTATTTATTTGACTTCTTTTTTGTTTCTTGAGGTAAGCCTGTAATGCTATGAACCTTCCCCTTAGCACTGCTTTTACAGTGTCCCATAGGTTTTGGGTTATTGTGTTTTCATTTTCATTCATTTCTGTGCATATTTTGATTTCTTATTTGATTTCTTCTATGATTTGTTGGTTATTCCGAAGCGTGTTATTTAGCCTCCATATGTTTGAATGTTTAATAATTTTTTTCCTACAATTGAGTTCAAGATTTATGCATTGTCGTCAGAAAAAATGACTGGAATGATTTTAATTTTTTTGAATTTACCAAGGCTAGATTTATGGCCCAGGATGTGATCTATTCTGGGGAAGGTTCCGTGTGCACTTGAGAAAAAGGTGAAATTGATTGTTTTGGGATGAAATGTCCTATAGATATCAATTAGGTCTAGCTGCTCCATTGTGTCCTTTAAAGTTTGTGTTTCCTTGTTCATTTTCTGTTTAGTTGATCTATCCATAGTTGTGAGTGGGGTATTAAAGTCTCCCACTATTATTGTGTTACTATTAATTTTCCCTTTCATACTCATTAGCATTTGCCTTACATATTGCGGTGCTCCTATGTTGGGTGCATATATATTTATAATTGTTATGTCTTCTTGGATTGATCCTTTGATCATTATGTAGTGTCCTTCTTTGTCTCTTTTCACAGCCTTTATTTTAAAGTCTATTTTATCTGATATAAATATTGTGACTCCTGTTTTCTTTTGGTCTCCGTTTGCATGAAATATTTTTTTTCCAACCCTTCACTTTCAGTCTGTATATGTCCCTTGCTTTGAAATGGGTCTCTTATAGACAGCATATATAGGGGTCTTGTTTGTTAATCCATTTAGCTTTTGGTTGGGGCATTCAACCCATTTACATTTAAGGTGACTATTGATAGGTATGGTCCCGTTGCCATTTACTTTGTTGTTTTGGGTTTGTGTTTATACTATCTTTCTGTGTTTCCTGTCTGGAGAAGATCCTTTAGCATTTGTTGAAGAGCTGGTTTGGTGGTGCTGAATTCTCTCAGCTTTTGCTTCTCTGTAAAGCTTTTGAATTCTCCTTCTTATCTGAATGAGATCCTTGCTGGGTACAGTAATCTGGGTTTTAGGTTCTCTTTCATTACTTTAAGTATATCCTGCCATTCCCTTCTGGCCTGAAGAGTTTCTATTGATAGATCAGCTGTTATCCTCATGGGAATCCCCTTGTGTGTTATTTGTTGTTTCTCCCTTGCTGCTTTTAATATTTAGCCTTTGTGTTTGATCTTTGTTAATTTGATTAATATGTGTCTTAGGATGTTTCTCCTTGGGTTTATCCTGTTTGGGACTCTCTGGATTTCTTAGACTTGTGTGACTATTTCCTTCCCCATTTTAGGGAAGTTTTCAGCTATTATCTCCTCGAGTTTTTCTCATGGCCTTTCTTTTTGTCTTCTTCTGAGACTCCTATGATTCGAATGTTGGGGCATTTCACATTGTCCCAGAGGTCCCTGAGGTTGTCCTCATTTCTTTTGATTCTTTTTTCCTCTCTGCTTCATTTATTTCCACCATTTTATCTTCTACCTCACTTATCCTATCTCTGCCTATGTTATTCTACTGTTGGTTCCCTCCAGAGTGTTTTTGATCTCATTTATTGCATTATCCATATTTAATTGACTCTTTTTTAATTTCTTCTAGGTCCTTGTTAAACATTTCTTGCATCTTCTCAATCCTTGTCTCCAGGCTATTTATCTGTAACTCCATTTTGTTCTCAAGATTTTGGATCATTTTTATTATCATTATTCTAAATTCTTTTTCAGGTAGATTCCCTATCTCCTTCTCTTTTGTTTGGCTTGGTGGGAATTTTTCATATTCCTTTACCTGCTGGATATTTCTCTGCCTTTTCATCTTGTTTACATTGCTGTGTTTGGAGTGGCCTTTCTGTGTTCTGGTGGTCTGTGGTTCCTTTTTATTGTGGAGGTTCTCCCAGTGGGTGGTGTTGGAAGATTGGCTTGTCAAGGTTTCCTGGTTAGGGAATCTTGCATCAGTGTTCTGGTGCATGGAACTGGATTTCTTCTCTCTGTAGTGCAATGGAGTGTCCAGTAGTGCATTTTGAGATGGGTCTATGGTTTGGTGTGACTTTGGGCAGCCTGTATATTGACACTCAGGGCTATGTTCCTGCATTGCTGGAGAATTTGTGTGGTATGTCTTGCTCTGGGACTTCCTGGCTCTTGGATGCTGGTTGGTTTCAGTGTAGGTATGGAGGCTTTTGGATGGTCTCTTATTACTTAATGTTCCCTGTAGTCAGGAGTTTTCTGGTTTTCTCAGGTTTTGGGCTTAAGTCTCCTGCCTCTGGATTTCAGTCTTATTCTTCCAGTAGCCTCAAGCCTTCTCCAACTATACAGCACTGATAATAAAACTTCTAGGTTAATGGTGAAAAGATTCTCCACAGTGAGGGACACCCAGAGAAGTTCACAGAGTTACAAGAAGAGGAGGAGAGGGAGGAGGGAGATAGAGAAGAGCAAGAGGAGAAAAAAGGGGGACTCAAGAGCAGAGAGACAGATCTACACAGTACTCTGTTCCCTAAGTGTTCTCCGTAGCCCAGAATACCCACAGAGGTTCACAGAATTGGATTGAGAAGAGAAGGGGGAGGGAGGAGATAGAGGTGATCTGGGGGAGAAAAAGGAGAGTCAAAAGGGGGAGGGAGTAATCAACACACTCCAGAGTAAAAATGGGTAGTGAATATTGGATTCTTAAATGTCCAAAATTGATATCAAATACTGAAAAACAAAGATTAAAAATCTAGTTTAGAGGTTAGATTCTTTAAAATACAATGTTAAAAACAAAAACAAAAACACATAAAATTTAAGAAATATGTATGAATTTTGCTTTAAAAATACGGTCTTTTTTTTGCAAGGTTATAGTGAAATGAAAATGAAAATTAAGGAATAATAGAGTAATAGAGGACTTTAAAAGAAAGTAAAAGAAAAAAAATTAAATAATAGTAAAAATATATGAAAATGCAAATTAAGGAATAATAGAGGGGTAATAGGGGACTTTAAAAGAAAATAAAAGAAAATGAAAATTAAGGAGTAATAGTGGAGTAATAGGGAATTTTAAAAGAAAATAAAAGAAAAAAGGAAAAAAAAGAAAAAAATTAATTAAAAAATAGTAAAAATATATCTAGCAATTTCTCTGTAGCTGTTGCGGGCAGTGTGGGTTCAGTTCAGTTTCAGATCACTCCTTGTTCCAGCTTACACTTCTCTATAACTATAGACCCCTTCCAGTGTAGTCAGTGTTAACCACAGGTATTTTAATCTGTTGTACCTGTCACTTCTGAAGCGGTTCCCTTTGTTTATTTGGCTTCTGTTTGCAGGTCTCTTCAGTATCTAATTTCCGCCCTCACACAAGTGGGCAGAGGTGGTTTCTTCTTTAGGTTTGCTTGTTCAGCTGTAGGGAGGGTGGGGCACTGCAGACAAATATCACTGGCCTGTGTGGGGAGCACTCACAGTGTTCTGGCCACACTAGGTTTGCCCCCGCTCATGGTGTGTGTGCTTTCCCCATCTACACTGCTCAGGCTCCAGGCTGCTCTATAGGGAGCGGGCCCTGAGTTGCGTGTGGTTCCAGCTTTCAGGTATTCCACAAAAGCTCAGACTCGGTTGGGCCTGCATTTTGTGCCTTCCCCTGCTCAAGCAGCTCAGGCAGCCAGGAGCTTGATGAGTGCATTCTCCTAGGGTGCAGTGTGCCTTATCCCCTCCACGGTCACAGCCTCAGTTTCCATGCATGCCGGTCCAGAGCTGGTCTCTAGCTGCGACCCTCCTGGTGGATGTCAACCATCCAGAATCTCAGGAAGTCTTTGGTTAGAAACTGGAAGCCTGTTTGCAGTTGCGTAGGGGATGCTGTCTCTGGGGCTGAGTTTGCCTCTTTCCCCTCCCCCCTGCCTCCTGCCTCCAGTGGGCAATGGGCCGGTCCACAGCCAACTAGCTCTTCTCTGGAATTGCTCAGTCCTTCCTTTTTTCTGCGAACGGGCCTTCAGTGTGTTCGGTTCGCGGGTTAATTCTCTCTCTCTCTCTTGCTATCCCATAGTTTAAGTTGCTATCTCATGTTAGCTCCCTCCAATTGACCTCAGGGCATTCACGCCCGGTCCTTACCCTAAGCAATACCACCCGCTCCTTTCCGTTCAGCCCCCACTTGCTGGTGGCGGATGCAAGCGTCTGGGGTACTTTTCTGTTGGGAGTTGCTTTTAGGCATGTAATCTGTGGGTTTTATTTATTTTTTTCCCAGTTAGGTTGCCCTCTGAGATTTGAAAACTTCCCCCAGACCCTCCAGTGAGAGGGTTTCTTGGTGTTTGGAAACTTACTCTATTATGACTTCCTTCCCGGGACGGATCTCTGTCCCTAACTATATTGTCTCTCTTTTTATCTTTTATATTTTGTCCTACCTCCTTTCAAAGACAATGGGCTGCTTTTCTGGGGGCCTGATGTCCTCTGCTAGCGATCAGAAGTTGTTTTGTGGAGTTTGCTCAGCGTTCAACTGTTCTTTCAGTGAATTTGTAGGGGAGAAAGTGGTCTCCCCATCCTATTCCTCCTCCATCTTAGCTCCTCCCCCCTGACTGGATGTTAAATCAGTTACCTTGGCAGGTGATCTTTAGATGGAGAATATTAGTTTGCTAGATGTACCCTGACATGTTCTTTTTCCTCCCCAGAATTCATCTAGAAGTTTAGGTAGTATGAGATACATTTTCAGTTTTTTGTTTTTTTTTTTTTTTACTAGTACAGATTACAAAATTAGAACCAGTGGATTTCTGGGGATCATCCATCAGGTACAATATCAGATGCTGATTTGTCACCAACTAGCAGGTTCTTTGGGCTTTCCTGGTGGCTCAGTCATATGGAAATCCGCTTGCAATTCAGGAGATGCAGGTTTGATCCCTGGGTAGGGAAGATCCCCTGGAGAAGGAAATGGCTACCCACTCCAGTATTCTTGCCTAAAGAATCCCATGGACAGAGGAACCTGGCAGGCTACAGTCCATGGGGTCACAGAAGAGTCAGACATGACTTAGCAACTAAACAACAGCAAAAGTAGGCTTTTTGCTTTGCTATTTTAAAACATGAGAGGACTCTAACTTTTTTTCTGTTCAGAGTGTCCCTGGAAGTCAACTCATGTTTTCATCACAATTTCTTATACATGGCATCTTGCCATCATGTCTTTCACTAAAAGGAATATTTTTCTAATGTCTCTACTTTATTTTAGAAACAACCAATTTGATGTTTTCCAACTTTATCTCCAATACTGAAAATACACTTACTTAGGAAAGCATGGATTTCTAATGAAAATGTTGACAGAATCTCATTACTGCTAAAGTTTTTAACAGGCTGCCATTCAGTAAAGTAGTATTTTTGTATCCTATAAACTACCAAACATCTGCTTGCAATGAAAGTATTTAACACCTTTTGCTTTTCTTTTTAGCAAAGCTGAATGCACCTGGGAATAAGTTAAATTTTAGATAACACAGGCAGAAAGTTTGAAACAAGGCATTTTTATTTGAAAATCATTTTGTAAGCATATTGGAAAAGAAAAAGAAAGAAAGTGAAGTTGCCCAGTCGTGTCCAACTCTTTGCTACCCCTTGGACTGTAGCCTACCAGGTTCCTCCGTCCAAGGGATTTTCCAGGCAAGAATACTGGAGTGGGTTGCCATTTCCTTCTCCAGGAGATCTTCCCGACCCACGGATTGAACCCAGGTCTCCTGCATTGTAGGCTGATGCTTTATCGTCTGAGCCACCAGGGAAGTCAAGTGTATTGGAACCACAGCTCAAGTTACAAACACCATTCAACGCAACATGGTGGCAAGATAGCTTTTAATGGCAGAGCCTGCCCTCACTTCTCAGAGCCAGCAATGGGGCTGTGAACTAAAGTTGGTTAATAAGAATAAAGTAAGTGTGTGGCAAAGAAATAGAGTCTGATTAAATCTAAGAGGCAAATTTCGTATTCAAATGGTTCATTTGAATCAGTTCTAATGAGATGGATGAAACTGGAGCCCATTATACAGAGCGAAGTAAGCCAGAAAGATAAAGACCATTACAGTATACTAACACATATATATGGAATTTAGAAAGATGGTAACGATAACCCTATATGCAAAACAGAAAAAGAGACTCAGATGTATAGAACAGACTTGTGGACTCTGGGAGAAGGCGAGGGTGGGATGTTTCGGGAGAACAGCATCGAAACATGTATATTATCTAGGGTGAAACAGATCACCAGCCCAGGTTGGATGCATGAGACAAGTGCTCGGGCCTGGTGCACTGGGAAGACCCAGAGGGATCGGGTGGAGAGGGAGGTGGGAGGGGGGACTGGGATGGGGAATACATGTAAATCCATGGCTAATTCATTTCAATGTATGACAAAAACTACTGCAATGATGTAATTAGCCTCCAACTAATAAAAATAAATGGAAAAAAAATAGAGGCTGGGAGTCAGAATACAAAGCAGACTTCAAAGCCTAGGTAGAAACAGAAGTAGGAATGACAAAAGGAAAGAAAGAAAAACATGTATTATTATTGGAATCAACTAACTTGTCTCCCCGCTTTCATCTCTTTGTTGTCATTGTGCTCATGCTCTGCTGTGTCTGACTCTTTGCGACCCCTTGGACTATAGCCTGCCAGTCTCCTCTGTCCATGGAATTATCCATGCAAGAGTACTAGGGTGGGTTGCCATTTCCTTCTCCAGGGGATCTTCCCAATCCAGGGATCTAACCCATGTTTGTTGCATCTTCTACATTGGCAGATGGTTTCTTTACCATTGAACCACCAAGGAATACCTTTCATGTCTTACCACCTTAACTATTTCCTACAACACAAGAATCCTTCCTGAAGAACATATCAAACAATGCCTCACCCCTACTATATTCAGTGTTTCCTTGTCAGTCAGTCAGTTCAGTCACTCACTCATGTTCGACTCTTTGCGACTCCATGAATTGCAGCACGCCAGGCCTCCCTGTCCATCACAAACTCCCGGAGTTTACTCAAACTCAAGCCCATCGAGTCGGTGATGCCATCCAGCCATCTCATCCTCTGTCGTCCCCTTCTCCTCCTGCCCCCAATCCCTCTCAGCATCAGGGTCTTTTCCAACGAGTCAACTCTTTGCATGAGGTGGCCAAGGTATTGGAGTTTCAGCTTCAGCATCAGTCCTTCCAATGAACACCCAGGACTGATCTCCTTCAGAATGGACTGGTTGGATCTCCTTGTAGTCCAAGGGACTCTCAAGAGTCTTCTCCAACACCACAGTTCAAAAGCATCAATTTTTTGGTGCTCAGCTTTCTTCACAGTCCAACTGTCACATCCATACATGACCAATGGAAAAACCATAGCCTTGACCAGATGGACCTTTGCTGGCAAAGTAATGTCTCTGCTTTTTGAATATGCTATCTAGGTTGGTCATAACTTTCCTTCCAAGGAGTAAGCGTCTTTTAATTTCATGGCTGCAGTCACCATCTGCAATGATTTTGGAGATCAAAGAAATAAAGTCTGACACTGTTTCCACTGTCTCCCCATCTATTTCCCATGAGATGATGGGACCAGATGCCATGATCTTAGTTTTCTGAATACTGAGCTTTAAGCCAACTTTTTCACTCTCCTCTTTCACTTTCATCAAGAGACTTTTTAGTTCCTCTTCACTTTCTGCCATAAGGGTGGTGTCATCTGCATATCTGAGGTTATTGATATTTCTCCCGGCAGTCTTGATTCCAGCTTGTGCTTCTTCCAGCCCAGCGTTTCTCATGATGCACTCTGCATATAAGTTAAATAAGCAGGGTGACAATATACAGCCTTGACGTACTCCTTTTCCTATTTGGAACCAGTCTGTTGGTCCATGTCCAGTTCTAACTGTTGCTTCCTGACCTGCATACAGGTTTCTCAAGAGGCAGGTCAGGTGGTCTGGTATTCCCATCTCCTTCAGAATTTTCCACAGTTTATTGTGATCCCCACAGTCAAAGGCTTTGGCGTAATCAATGAAGCAGAAATAGATGTTTTTCTGGAACTCTCTTGCTTTTTTTATGATCCAGCGGATATTGGCAATTTGATCTCTGGTTCCTCTGCCTTTTCTAAAACCAGCTTGAGCATCTGGAAGTTCTCGGTTCATGCATTGCTGAAGCCTGGCTTGGAGAACTTTAAGCATTACTTTACTAGCATGTGAGATAAGTGCAATTGTGCGGTAGTTTGAGCATTCTTTGGGATTGCCTTTCTTAGTGATTGTAATGAAAACGGACCTTTTCCAGTCCTGTGGACACTGCTGAGTTTTCCAAGTTTGCTGGCATATTGAGTGTAGCACTTTCACAGCATCATCTTTTAGGATTTGAAATAGCTCAACTGGAATTCTATCACCTCCACTAGCTTTGTTCGTAGTGATGCTTTCTAAGGCCCACTTGACTTCACATTCCAGGATATCTGGCTCTAGGTGAGTGATCACACCATTGTGATTATCTGGGTCATGAAGATCTTTTTTGTGTTTCCTTATAGTCTATCATAAAAGGTGTGAGCTTCTTTAAGATTTTTTGTTATCTGAACCCAACCTACTTGCAGCCTTCTTGACTACTATTCCTCTCCTTAGACACCCTATATTCATGCTTGGTGTTTCTAAACTGGGAGTGGTGATATTTGGAGATCTCTTGGGGTATGTGGATTGTCACAGTGAGTGAGGACAATATGGTTGTCTAGCGATCTGAAGCAACAGATGCCAAGCATCATGTACTGAGCAAAGTAGACCCTCACCATTTAAGAACTGCCCCACCAAAAAGGCCAATAGTACCCTTGGCAATAAACTGCAAGTTTCTAGCAAAACTGGACTGTTTGGGGTCTCCAGAAATGACTCATGCTTTCCCAGTAATACACACATGCTTTTGTTTTTCCATCTCCTTCCTATGTTTGCCCCTTTATTCACCTTTGTGTTGTGCTATGCTTAGTCACTGAGTTGTGTCTTACTCTTTGCAGCCATGGACTGCAGACCAAAAGGCTCCTCTGTCCATTGGGATTCTCCAGGCAAGAATAGCAGAGTGGGTTTCCATCCCCTCCAATAGGAGATCTTCCCAACCCACTGATCGAACCCTGGTCTACCGCATTGCAGGCAGATTCCTTACCACCTGAGCCACTAGGGAAACCCAAGAATACCAAAGTGGGTAGCCTATCCCTTCTCCAGGGGAACTTCCCAACCCAAAAATCGAACTAGGGTTTCTGGCATTGCAAGCGGATTCTTTACCAGGTGAACTACCAGGGAAGCCCTATTCACTTTTATTTGTCAAATTCTGAGTAATTTTCAGAGGGTGGCTTTTCCATTGAAGCTTTTCTGGATCTCCACTGAGAAGTAAATTCTACATCCTCCCTCCCAGAGTTGCTGCATGTACTGTGATGTAGTAGGAAAAGTACCAATATGAGAATCAAGAAACCCCAAATTTTGGCCTGGCACTACCACTAACCAAGTGTATAATAAGGAGCTTTAGTTTATTCATCAGTAAAATAAGAAAGTTTAAAAATAAAGGCATTAACTAGACATTTCCTAAGATTTCTTCCATTGCTAACTTTCTGTGGGCCCCTTATCACATATCTCATTTTATTTTTATAACAGACTAGGACATCTTTAGATTTCTCAACATGGATCCTTGCACATCATATTCCTCAAATATCTGTTGAATTTACAGACTTTATTCAGTCCTCTGAGTAAATTAAGAGGACTTTATTCTGCTTGTATGTTGTTGAAGATGGTATAACTTTCTGGTACTTAAATTCCAGGACATGTGCATGTGTTGGTTAAGAAAAAGGCAAGGGCCAGCTTTCTGAAGTCAATAAGACAGGGAAGAACCATGCTGAGTAATTATTTATTTGGGAAATTATTATTATTCCTAAACCTATATAGAAGAGATCACAGACATTTAGTGAATGATAAAGGTTCTGTTAGATTTCCTGTTTTAAGCAATGCATAGAAAAGTCTTCTCTGACAAAATAGCAATAGTTATAATAGATATGTCACATAAGTTTATAATCCTATTGTTTGAAACAGGCTGTTTGTCTTTAAATTAGAAGTTTTATAGGCTTTGAACGTGTTCCGCTGGCACTTGCTTTGATGTCATAGTTCCCTTAGAGATTCTCTAGATTCTCATCCATGCGGTACAGATATGTGTTCACAGCTGTGCGTCTGCATTATGATGTATGGGCATAATGCAAAGTACCTAGTTAGCATAATCTTTCCCATGTGCAGGGTTTTTCTTAAGCCTTTCTAAAGGATTTTCACTAAACCTGAGCATCATGATTTGGTTTCTGTGTGAATCTCAGGACAGCTTGAACTGTTAACTTGGTAAAGCCAATCATAATATCAGCTGATATTTCTCTCCTACCACGACTTGCATTGAAAGATTTGGACACACACTGAGTCATTATTGACCAAAGTTTTTTCATTTCTTTCCTTTCTTCTCTCCCTTCTCGTTTTAAGTCATATAAATGCTTTGCCTAATTGTCATGGCATCCAGGATTATTTTTCACCCGAGGTTGATCACGTACCTTGAGACAAAAAGGGGAGTTGGACTTTGAGCACTTCTTTTTTCTATCGCAGTTTTAATTAATGATCTTTTGAATTCATGAGGCACCTGTTTTCTCCATTTCTACCTATGCCCAGGAAAAACAGCCATCTGCACATTGTAACCCATGTTTTAGAAAGGAAATGCTAGAGTCAGGATTCAGTCTAGGCATTTAGGCTCTCGAGTATATGCTCTTGATCATCAGCCTACACTGGAATAACTGAGATTTGTTGTTGTTGTTGTTGTTATTCAGTCACTCGGTTGTGTCCAACTCTTTGCAACCTCATGAACTGAAGCATGTCAGGCTTCTCTGTTCTTCACCATCTCCCAGAGCTTGCTCAAACTCATGTCCATTGAATTACTGATGCCATCCAACTATCTCATCCTCTGTCATCCCTGTCTCCTCCTGCCTTCAATCTTTCCCAGCATCAGGGTCTTTTCCAGTGAGTCGGCTCTTCACATAAGGTGGCCAAAGTATTGGAGCTTTAGCCTCAGCATCAGTCCCTCCAACGTATATTCAGGATTGACTTCCTGTAGGATTGACTGCTTTGATTTCCTTGCAGTCCAAGGGACTCTCAAGAGTCTTCTCCAGCATCACATTTCAAAAGCATCAGTTCTTTGACACTCAGCTTTCTTTATAGTCCAACTCACACATCCATACATGACTACTGGAAAAACCATAGCTTTGACTAGACAGACCTTTGTTGACAAAGTAATGTCTCTGCTTTTTAATATGCTCTCAAGGTTTGTCATAATTTTTCTTCTAAGGGGCAAGTGTCTTTTAATTTTATGGCTGCAATCACCATCTGCAGTTATTTTAGAGCCCAAGAATGGTGGGCTGTTTCCATTGTTTCCCCATCTTTTCGCCATTAAGTGATGGGACTGGATGCCATGATCTTTGGTATTTGTTTTTAGCCAGCTCTTTCACTCTCCTCTTTCACCTTCATCAAGAGGCTCTTTAGTTCCTCTTCACTTTCTGCCATAAGGATGGTGTCATCTGCATTTTTGAGGTTACTGATATTTCTCCCTGAAAACTTGATTCCAGCTTGTGCTTCATCCAGCTGGCATTTTGCATGATGTACTCTGCATATAAGTTAAATAAGCTGTATCACAATACAAAGCCCTGACATACTCCATTCCCAGTTTTGGACCAGTCAGTTGTTCCATGTCTGGTTTGAGCTGTTGCTTCTTGACCTGCATACAAGTTCCTTAGGAGGCAGGTCAGGTGGGCTGGTATTTCCATCTCTTGAAAACTTTTCCACAGTTTGTTGTGATCCACACAGTCAAAGGCTTTAGCATAGTCAATGAAACAAAAGTACATGTTTTCTGGAATTCTCTAGTTTTCTCTATGATCTAATGGATGTTGGCAATTTGATCTCTGGTTCCTCTGCCTTTTCTAAATCCAGTTTGAACATCTGGAGTTTCTCAGTTCATTACTGTTGAAGTCTAGCTTGGAAAAATTTGAACATTATTTTGCTAGCATGTGAAATGAGAGCAATTGTGTGGTAGATTGAACATTCATTGTCACTGCCTTTCTTTGGGATTGGAATGAAAAATTTTCCAGTCCTTTGGCCACTGCTGAGTTTTCCAAATTTGCTGGCATATTGAGTGTAGCACATTTACAGCATCATCTTTTAGGATTTGAAATAGGTCAGCTGGGATGCCATCACCTCCACTAGCTTTGTTCATAGTGATGCTTCCTAAGGCCTACTTGACTTCAGACTCCAGGATGTCTGGCTCTAGATGAATGATCATACCATTGTGGTTAGCTGATTCATGAAATTATTTTTTGTATAGTTCTTCTGTGTATTATTGCCACCTCTTCTTAATATCTTCTGCTTTTGTTAGCTCTATACTGTTTTTGTCCTTTATTGTGCCCATCTTTGTGTGAAATGTTCTCTTGGTATCTCTAATTTTCTTGAAGAGATCTCTAGTCTTTCCCATTCTATTGTTTTCCTCTATTTCTTTGCATTGTTCAGTTAGGAAGGCTTTCTTATTGCTCCTTGCTATTCCTTGGAACTCTGTATTCAGATGGGTATATCTTTCCCTTCCTCCTTTGCCTTTCACTTCTCTTCTTTCCTCAGCTATTTGTAAGGCCTCTTTAGACAACCATCTTGCCTTTTTGCATTTCTTTTTCTTGGGTGTGGTTTTGATCACCACCTCCTGTACAGTGTTACAAACCTCTATCCATAGTTCTTCAGGCACTCTATCAGATTTTATCCCTTGAGTTTTGGGGGATCCAAAAAGGCAAGACTCTGGTCCTCTCAGTCTGATTTAAACTGCTGTACCCCTACTTTAATCTATTGTGTATAAGTGTGAGTTGTTAGATGAAGAAAGAATTCATTTGCTAACAATGTAGAAAACTACTAACAGATACACACTTCAGGGAGGTCTTAAATCTAGACCTGCTTGGAGGAGAGTGTTGTTGGAAAACTGAATCATGAAAGTAGAGTTTTTATTTATTCATCCTTGCAGGAAACATGTAGAGTATGTACTGAATTGGTTTTAGTTATTTGCAACCTTATGGGTGAGCAGGTAGATAATGGCAAAAGTCTCCTGAATGATAAGGAAGGGCCAAGATAATATTGAAAATGGCAAGGGATGGCTTACATAAAGGACTAAATGGATTTATCATCTCAGTAAGCTGATATTATTGACAGTAAGGCACTTTTTAGGGCCTTGAAGATCAAGGAAGCTTACCCCTCTACTGCTGATGGACTGAATTTCTTGTTCTGTATACCTGCCATCTGTGTCTAGTAAGTTGTGCTTGTTATGTACATCGTTGGGACTCATCATCTCCCTATTTGTATTGGGCATCTTTCTTTTAACCCTGATACTGTTGCATTTCAAGATAAGAGGTGCATGTATATTTTTGAGATTAATCCTTTGTCTGTTGCTTCATTTGCTATTATTTTCTCCCAATCTGAGGGCTGTCTTTTCACCTTACTTGTACTTTCCTTCGTTGTGCAAAAGCTTTTAAGTTTCATTAGGTCCCATTTGTTTATTTTTGCTTTTATTTCCAATATTCTTGGAGGTGGGTCATAGAGGATCCTGCTGTGATTTATGTCAGAGAGTGTTTTGCCTATGTTCTCCTCTAGGAATTTTATAGTTTCTGGTCTTACATTTAGGTCTTTAATCCATTTTGAGTTTATTTTTGTGTATGGTGTTAGAAAGTGTTCTAGTTTCATTCTTTTACAAGTGGTTGACCAGTTTTCCCAGCACCACTTGTTAAAGAGGTTGTCTTTTTTCCATTGTATATCCTTGCCTCCTTTGTCGAAGATAAGGTGACCATAGGTTCGTGGATTTATCTCTGGGCTTTCTATTTTGTTCCATTGATCTATATGTCTGTCTTTGTGCCAGTACCATACTGTCTTGATGACTGTGGCTTTGTAGTATAGTCTGAAGTGAGGCAGGTTGATTCCTCCAGTTCCATTTTTCTTTCTCAAGATTACTTTGGCTATTCGAGGTTTTTTGTATTTCCATACAAATTGTGAAATTATTTGTTCTAGTTCTGTGAAAAATACCATTGGCAACTTGATAGGGATTGCATTGAATCTATAGATTGCTTTGGGTAGAATAGCCATTTTGACAATAGTAATTCTTCCAATCCATGAACACGGTATGTTTCTTCATCTGCTTGTGTCCTCTTTGATTTCTTTCATCAGTGTTTTATAGTTTTCTATGTATAGGTCTTTTTTTCTTCAGGTAGATATACTCCTAAGTATTTTATTCTTTTTGTTGCAATGGTGAATGGTATTGTTTCCTTAATTTCTCTTTCTGTTTTCTCATTGTTAGTGTATAGGAATGCAAGGGATTTCTGTGTGTTAGTTTTATATCCTGCAACTTTACTATATAAAGTTGATAAGCTATGTGATGAGAAGATACCTGTAATTTAAAATGCTGGCTCTAGTGTCAATGCCAAGAAGCAAAGAAGACTTTTGCCAGAGCCAAAAATGCTAGGAGGCCTCATTACAGCTGGAGCACTGTTCTAACCAGAGGAGCCATTATGATTTTCTTGGTCCTTTGACGCCATAGAATTACCATATTTCATCCCATAAAACACAGTCTTCCTTGCTTTTGTATTAATGGTAATTAAGGATTTGGAAAAGATTGTTATACTTTTATTTGTATGGTAAGTTGAATTTCAGTGACTACTGTGGAGATACGAAGTGGGAATGTTGTTTTCCACAATTGTAAGCGTGCAGTTAAGAAGCAAATCAAGAGTCATTTCTTTGAAGGCTGGTTTGATATGATGCTCTGTACAGGTCCCTACTTGTTATACTCAATGAGTGATATGAAAATGCTAAATAAGATAGCCCCAAAGAATAATAGACCTTGGTCATCCTATATTTTAGATAGTAATTTAAATCATCAAGAAGCTTGATGTAACACTCAATCATCTCCAGCCACATCCTCCCACAGCAACTACAGTTTATCAGGTACCCTTTGTCAGGTACCACCATGGACAGAGGTGCCTGGCAGGCTACAGTCCACGGGGATGCAAAGAGTCGGGCATGACTGAGCAACTTTCACTTTTTCACTTTGTCGGATACCATTTATCAAATCATGTAATCATCACAGCAACCTTATTGGACTCTGTTTTGATCTCCACTTTATGGATGGGGAAACTAAGTTTTAGAGGAATTAAATAACTTGCCTATGGTCATACAACCATGTATGGTTCTCTGACAACCATGTATCAGAGCCATGATTCAAAACCAGAGACTCTAACTCCAGAACCTGTGCTTTAACTGTTGTGCCATGCTGCATTCTGTTACAGGGAGGAGTACATTGAGGAGGTCCATGTGTTTGATTACCATCCACAGGAATGATGGAGAAGGAAATGGCAACCCACTCCAGTACTCTTGCCTGGAGAATCCCATGGACAGAGGAGCCTGGTTGGCTACAGTCCATGGGGTCACAAAGAGTCAGACACGACTAAGCGACTTCACTCATCACTCACTCACAGGATGGAAGACTTCTGAAATGTCTCAATAACTCATTTGAAGATTGTCTTGCACTATAAATTTTAATGAAAGTGTTTTCAC
Source organism: Odocoileus virginianus (assembly GCF_023699985.2). Taxonomy (NCBI): domain Eukaryota; kingdom Metazoa; phylum Chordata; class Mammalia; order Artiodactyla; family Cervidae; genus Odocoileus; species Odocoileus virginianus. The sequence continues at coordinate 53,791,423 of NC_069708.1, read as the reverse complement.
AGTCACATGTATATGTAGAGCTTCTTGTTTTAAAATTATATGTTTACTTACATATTATTTTTATTTGTCCACACCGGGTCTTAGTTGGGGCATGTGGGATCTAGTTCCCTGACCAGGGATCGAACCTGGGCCCCCTGCATTGGGAATACAGAGTCTTAGCCACTGGACCACCAGGGAAGTCCCTATAGTTTAATCTGTTTTTTAATACCTATGGAACAAGAACAATATTCATGTGGTCACTGCTTCTTTCTACTATGTCTTGAGGTTTTTCCTTGTTGAAAATGCTGCATCCTTGAGGAACGGATCTCCTAAATTTAACTTTTAAACTCAGGCTGTAATCAGTGGATATTTACGCCCAGACACTTTCTGTTTTACCAACTATATCTCCCCTCCAGCAGAGTGTCAGTCCCAGGGATGTTGGGAAAAAGCCCCATAGAGGATGGGCCTGTGTTATTTATCAGTGTATAGGCTTCATAATAAAGTATACATGATAATTGATTCATTCTGCATCAGCCTTTGAGGACAGATGACTCAATTAGCATGTCAAATACTGACTATATCTCTCTCAAAAAATCCTCAAAGGTAATCATTTGTATTTTGTATTAGATAAGGTGTGAGAGCTGTTTTGGTAGTTGTTTATATTTTATTAAAAGTTCTTATTTTCTTTGACTATTCACAGCTGAAGCAGCAGTGTTACCTTAAAGGTTGGGTTTCTTCCTTCTTTTTAATCTGTGTGTTTTAAGAAAGAATGATGATTACCATCTTTCTAAATTCCATATATATGTGTTAGTATGCTGTAATGTTATTTATCTTTCTGGCTTACTTCACTCTGTATAATGGGCTTCAGTTTCATCCATCTCATTAGAACTGATTCAAATGAATTCTTTTTAATAGCTGAGTAATATTCCATGGTGTATATGTACCACAGCTTCCTTATCCATTCATCTGCTGATGGGCATCTAGGTTGCTTCCATGTCCTGGCTATTATAAACAGTTGATAACCCTATATGTAAAACAGAAAAAGAGACACAGATGTACAAAACAGAATTTTTGACTCTGTGGGAGAAGGCGAGGATGGGATATTTCGAAAGAACAGCATATATATTATCTATAGTGAAACAGATCACCAGCCCAGGTGGGATGCATGGGACAAGTGCTCGAGCCTGGTGCACTGGGAAGACCCAGAGGAATCGGGTGGAGAGGGAGGTGGAAGGGGGGATCGGGATGGGGAATACATGTAACTCCATGGCTGATTCATGTCAATGTATGACAAAACCCACTGAAATGTTGTGAAGTAATTAGCCTCCAACTAATAAAAATAAATGAAAAAAAAAAAAAGAAATAATGATATTTTGAAGCAAGCAGATAAAGAAATAAGAATTTGAAAAGCCTAGCCATGGCTAATTCATTTCAATGTATGACAAAAACCACTGCAATGTTGTAAAGTAATTAGCCTCCAACTAATAAAAATAAATGGAGAGAAAAAAAAATAAAAAATAAAAAAAAATTAAAAAAAAAAAAAAAAAGAAAAGCCTAGCTGAAATAGTTTTGATTCCAAGTCCTCAGCTGAGAAAGAGGGCATGTGTTCAGTTGATTGGCAGAGTTGTATGTGCTCAGTACCAGAGATGTCTGGATTGGAGGAGGTGTCAGAAGGGTGATGAGGGAAAGTCTGGCCCAGGTGTAGGTCATAACTTTAAGACAGTAGTGTACAAATGATTTTGAAAGGGCATAATGACCAGAAAAATTTTTGAGTGCACATGTCTCTGCAAACATGCTGTGCACAAAATAAAACGTACAAGCACACACAAAATATTATGGGCATTTAATATTTTCCCTTCTCCCTTTGGATCCTTTTTATAACCATAGAGTAAACATACTTTACTTTGAAAACCAGTCATTTAGGATTTGGACTTTCTGTGACCTTAGGCACATCTCTGATATGATCTGGACCTCAGTTTTTTCACATAAGAGAAACGGACTAATTAAAGTTCAATTTAAAGTTTTATTTTATGTTTATTATTTGAAAACATTTTTCCTAGGGTATTCCCATGGACTTTAGTCATTTTTCTGGATGAGATTTTAGTTGCTGCTTTGTTTGCATTTTGAGCCAGAACATTACTAAACAATGGAGACCTTATTGTTGTTCCAATTAGAAGTTCTCCAATAGTGTTTTCACAATCTTATTATGCCTGGTTATTTTAACATGGTCAAAATACAATTTACTGAGTTATATTTGTTTGCCCTGTGTCTTATCTTTATTTCTACTCAATCTCTTCCCTCTGTTCCTTGTTAAACCACTTTCAGATGCTAATTGATAAAGTGGTTTATAACAGTGGAAATTTATTTTGTTCAGACTTAAAGCTCTCATATGAAAGACATTTGAATCACTAGAAATTCAGAAAATAAAGTTATCAAGTATTTGGTTAAGTGTTTATTGGGTGATGATAGATGCTGTCTTATTAAGATGATCTGTGCTTTCACAGACATGTTTGTAAGATCCATTTTTACTACAATTGCTGCATATATACAGCACAGAGAAATATAATTATTTGCCTACAAAATCCAATATTAAATGTTCTTTTCTAGGGTCATATGAAACCATATCCTTTGGACTGTAGAACAATAAGCAATCTTGTGCATGTTTCAATATTTAAATCAAGGTAAGGCTATTTATGTTATTGTGTAAATTACTAGCTTATTTTATAGTAGATGTGAGTTTGTAAAACCAATCCCTGCCCTTCACTTGTCCAATATGAAGGCATTGTAAAAACACTTGTGTATGGTGGGAGATATAGTTTTCCAGCCTTTGAGGTGTGGAAGATATATAAGTTTATAGAATTCAGAAAATTTGACTTAGTGTGTGTGGTCTTCCCCTTCTCATATCCATATTATAATGTTATAATGTACTTCCATTCAGCTGTTTTAATTTGTAGCCATGTGTTTTCTTGATTGAGTTCTTAGATACTTTTTATTTGTGTATATAAATTTGAAATTGTTTATTTTGCCATCCAGTGTTCATTCACCATTTTTTTTGTCACCATGCCTTCATACACTCTTTGTATATCACTTCTTCCTACTGTCAGCCATGTGCTTACAATAGGCACACAATCTAGGTCCAAGCCAATTAGAGTCTTGCATTCCCTTAAGCATCAGTTATATTATTTGTTCAGGAATGGGCATATGAACCAGATAGATAAAAAGAGATGCAATGAGATTTTCATGGGCACTTCTGGGAAAGAGGACCTTGCTTTTGTCTATGGACTTAGAATTGTGTGAATGTAAGTTCTGGATTTGCTATAAGCATCTTATGACCATGACAGACAAATCTGAAATGGATGAGAGACAGTGGATCAAGTCAAGGAATGAGACATGAGATCTTGGATACTTGCTTGAGCCATCAATGCAGACCTGTCTGCTTGGAATCTTTTTATTATTTGATCCAGTAAGGTTTTTTTTTTGTTGTTATTCAAGTCACTTAAGAGTTCTATTTTCTGTCACTTGCACCTAAAACATCTAGTTGACCATTCATGTCCAACCCAAGTAGCAGGCTTTACTTTATATAGCTACTCACAGTGCCAAATATTTTCAATAAGAATTGAGAGGTGGTAAGGGGAAAAGTGGGGAAGAGAAGGAGGAACATGTTTAATACCTCTGGCTGAATTAGCAGAATAGGTTAAAATTAGGCATAATTTTTTTCTCTTTACATGGCAATTTATTTCACAGTTATTTAGTGATGAGCAATTCAAGACACTGTTCATTCAGTGTTGGGCATTCAGAGTTGAAAGATGATTCAGATCTGGAGTTTATAAAGTAATGGGGAGATTGGTACTGAAGTCACAAGTCAATAACTCCAGAACAAGGAATACTTACCAGGGTAATAGATGGATGTTCAAGAGACATCTAACCAAAATAAGATATATGAACTCTGCTCTGTAATCTGAATACGAGGTAGCCAAGTGGAGAAGGCTATGCAAAGAAAATAATACAAAGTATGCTCTTTAGGAATTCCTGAGATTTGAGTGTCATATATAGCTACTGGCACTGGTGATAAGGATCTATATTGGAAGAAAGTTTGACTAATTAGCATGACTAATTTGGACTCGGGTTCCTGAGACAGTAATTAAAGGGCTGATGCTCCTATTTAGAAATGATGCCAGCACTCAGATCTGGGTCAGAATGATAGAGTGGCATTTAGCTTCTCCTTGGGCTTCTCTGGTAGCTCAGCTGGTAAAGAATCCACCTGCAATGCAGGAGACTCTGGTTCAATTCCTGGATAGGGAAGATCCCCTGGAGAAGGGATAGGCTACCCACTCCAGTACTCTTCGGATTCCCTGGTGGCTCAGACGGTAAAGAATCTGCCTGCAAAGCGGGAGACCTGGGTTCAGTCCTTGGGTTGGGATGATCCCCTGGAGAAAGACATGGCAACCCACTCCAGTATTCTTGCCTGGAGAGTCCCCATGGACAGAGGAGCCTGGAAGGCTGCAGTCCATGGGGTTGCAAGGAGTCAGAGACGACTGAATGACTAAGCACAGCACAGCACTGGAATGCAAACCACAAGACCTAAATGTGTATTTGTGCCTCTAGCAGAGTGTCATTTCAGCACAGGAAATATACCATAGAGGTGATGTCTGCCCTAAAGGAGGGTAAAATTTGAAACAGCCCCTTTGGTAGGAGGCAGAAGGATGGGATTAAGGAAGCAAAATTTACAAATTTGACTGAGCAAAATTTACTTATTTTATTGATATATGACTAGATAGTTACCTTATTTGCAAATCATGGGTATTTGTGTTGTGCAAAACAGAAAGCAAATGAAAGTATGTACTTTGGCTAGGTAATGGACAAGTATCTTTAAAATATTTAGATATGGAATATAGTAGTCAGCTAGCTTTCTCTTCTGATAACATACAGTGCCTCATTCCTCTCTCTTATCATGCTGTATTATATTTTTAAGGAACTGAAGAATGCCTTTCCTCCTCATGAAGAAATATCAAGGTTTTATTGTTTGTTTTGTTTTTTAATCAGTCATACTAGGAATCTTACAAACTTCCTGCTGCCAACTTCCTACTCCATCAGTGCATTGCTAGTTAAATGGCTTATAATGTGCACTGAGTGTCAGCAGTCTTCTAGGTGCCCTGGAGGAAGAAAATCTCTGCCTGAGCATTCATTCTAAATTAAGCATAAAGGTTAGTGCTCAATTGTGAAAAATTCAAGTTGTATTTTTGAGCTACCCTTCCTTCCATCTTAAGGCTGCTTTCCAAAAGCTGAGCATTACTACTACCCAGAGTCTCATGTGCTTTGATGCAGACTGCCTACAATCAGGGTCAATAATGCTTTAGAATAGAAAAAAAAAAGACAGCTTATAGCTGTAGATGATCAAATCATATGTGGTAGTTTAAAAGGACAGGGGAGCTGTGTTGGGGAATTTTAAAATATTTAAATCAAAGGGCACATAAACATAGTAGTAGGGAAATATAGCTTATTGTGGCTTGTAGGCTATGAAGGTGTGCCACATTTTGGAAAATCTCCTATTTAAAGCAATCTAAATTTAATTTTTAAAATGGAGTGATTAGTGCCATCACCAAGGGGTTTATTTAAGGAAGATTTGTTAAAATATGTAATGCATTTGCTACTTTAAGTGTTGGCTTTTGTAGGTTGGAGTTGGATAGACAGGAAACAAAAATCAAGTATTTAACACGAATATCAAATGAGAAATAAAGAGGGACCATCCATACAATTATAATTTATAAGCGAACCAAATAATTCACAATGAGAAAAGTATCTACATATGAGGACACACTTGTGTTTTGAATGCTATGGAAAGGAATCTGTGTGTCTATAATAGCAAAAGACATAACATTCTATTGTAATTACCCTACATAATTCAAAGAAGTGGCATTAGGTGAAACAGTTTATTAATACAGGAAAGGGGGCAGAGGAGGAGAGAGGGGGAGAGAGAGAAAAATGGAGAAAGGAAGAAGGGAAAGTAGTGAGGGAGAAGAGGGCAAGGAGGAGAGAGGCCTTAGAAATAATTTGGTTGATTACTGTAAAGGATATGCAGGGAAGGTTGGTATGCTGAGATGGAAAATGTGCCACTATTTGGCCACCATGTAGACCTAGAGCAGGAGCTATTCTCACTAGAGTCCATGGATGTCACTTGCTTTTGACAACTTGTTCATCATTCATTTATTCTTACTTCTATTCCTTTATTCATTCAGTGAATGTATGTTTGCTGAGCAATTATGATGCAGAAGCATACAATACTTGAAGAAGAAAGGAGACTATTGGGGGAAAGTGAATCTTCAGAGCACAAAGTTGGAGGACTCCTTACAATAGTGAATCTGGAGTGAGTGAATCTGTGCTATTTAGCGAGAGAGAGCTAAGCTTTCAGCAGATTCTTAAAATCTTCCAACTGTACTCACAAATCCTGAAAGGCTCGTTAGGGAACAGTGCTTCTGAATGCTAAGCTGGGAAATGGAGACAATGTGGTTACTCTCTTGGCTTTGACATCAAGTTAGCTGACTGACCTTGGGTCCACTCATAAACTTTCTGGACCTCAGTCTCCTTGTCTACAAAAGAGGATAATTCTTAATGCTGCTTGCCCTATCCTCACATGGATGAACTCGGGATTAATTAGATTAAGAAGTGATCAGTGAAGCACATTAAAACTCCTCAGAGGGTGGTACCAAATGAGCAGGACAAATAACAATTCAAATGTCAGCTATAGAGCTATAATTGGGGTTTGTTTTAAATGGGTCATTTTGTGAAATCCAGGGCAAATTATATTTTATGAAAGTAAACAGTATATTTTATATAGTTTTAAGTTTTCAAAACAAGATAGTATAGACAGTTCACATGTATCTTGCACCCAATTTCCATTATTGTTCACATCTTACATTGGTATGGTATATTTGTAGGGTGTATTAATGAATCAATATTTATGTATGCATTAACATTAAACAGACTTTGCAGATGGTGCCAGTGGTAAAGAATCTGCCTGCCAGTGCAGGAGACATAGGTTTAATTCCTGAGTCAGGAAGACCCCCTGGAGTAGGAAATGGCAACCCACTCTAGTATTTTTGCCTGGAAAATTCCATGGACAGAGGAGCTGTGGGCTACAGTCCATGGGGTTATGCAGAGTCAGACAGGAGTGAACACACACACACACACACACACACATAACATTAAGTAAATTCTGTATGTTATTCAGGTTGCCTTATTTTTTACCTAATGCCCTTTTCTCTGTTCCAAAATATCACATCCAGTATATGGTATTACAGTTACTTGTGGTGTCTAGTTAGGCTTCTCTTGATTTATTGGTTTCTGAAACTTCCCTTATTTTTATAGCCCTGATATTTAAAAAATTGTGGTGAAGTATACATAACATAAAATTTACCATCTTAACCATTTTTAAGAGTATAGTTCAGTGGCACTAATTACACTTTCATTGTTGTGCAGCCATCAATACCATCCTTCTCAGGGATACTTTTCATCTTGCAAAACTGAAACCCCATCCTCCCCACCACCAGTGCCTGGCAACCACCATTCTACTTACTCCCTCTCATGAATTTGACTACTCTAGGTACCTCATATAAGTGGAACACTACAGTGTTTATCCTTTTGTGACTGGCTTGTTGCACTTGACATAACATCTTCAAGGTTCATCTGTGTTGTGGAAAGTATGAGAATCTCCTTCCTTATTATGCTGAATATTATCCCAATGTGTAGTAGACTCTACCACATTTTGCTTATCCATTATTCTATCAATGGACACTTGAGTTATTTCTACTCCTTGGCTATTGTGAATAATGCTGCTATGAACATAGGTATAGAGATCTCTCTTTGAGTCCTTGCTTTCAGTTCGTTGGGGTGTATACCAAGAGGGGAAATTTCCAGATCATGTGGTAATTTTATTTTTAATTTCTGAGGAACTTCTGTACTATTTTATACAGTAGCTGCACTGTTTTGCATTCCCACCAGCAGTGTACAAGTGTTCCCTTTTCTCCACATCCTTGCCAACAATTACTGTTTCCTGTATGTGTGTGTGTGTGTGTGTGTGTGTGTGTGTGTGTATAATAGCCACCTAATGGGTGTGAGGTAATACTTGATGTGTGTTTCCCTAATTAGTGATGTTTCACAGCTATTTGTAAGGCCTCCTCAAACAACCATTTTACCTTTTTGCATTTCTTTTCCATGGGGATGGTCTTGATTCCTGTCTCCTGTACAATGTCATGAACCTCTGTCCATAGTTCATCAGGCTCTCCGTCTATCAGATCTAGTCCCTTAAATCTATTTCTCACTTCCACTGTATAGTCATAAGGGATTTGATTTAGGTCATACCTGAATGGTCTAGTGGTTTTCCCTACTTTCTTCAGTTTGAGTCTGAATTTGGCAATAAGGAGTTCATGATCTGAGCCACAGTCAGCTCCTGGTCTTGTTTTGCTGACTGTATAGAGCTTCTCCATCTTTGGCTGCAAAGAATATAATCAATCTGATTTCAGTGTTGAACATCTGGTGATGTCCATGTGTAGAGTCTTCTCTTGTTTTGTTGGAAGAGGGTGTTTGCTATGACCAGTGCGTTCTCTTGGCAAAACTCTATTAGCCTTTGCCCTACTTCATTCTGTACTCCAAGGTCAAATTTGCCTGTTACTCCAGGTGTTTCTTGACTTCCTACTTTTGCATTCCAGTCCCCTATAATGAAAAGGAACATCTTTTTTGGGTGTTAGTTCTAAAAGGTCTTGTAGGTCTTCATAGAACCGTTCAACTTCAGCTTCTTCAGCATTACTGGTTGGGGCATAGGCTTGTATTACCGTGATATTCAATGGATTGCCTTGGAAATGAACAGAGATCATTCTGTCGTTTTTGAGATTGCATCCAAGTACTGGATTTCAGACTCTTTTGTTGACCATGATGGCTACTCCATTTCTTCTAAGGGATTCCTGCCCACAGTAGTAGATATAATGGTCATCTGAGTTAACTTCACCCATTCCAGTCCATTTTAGTTTGCTGATTCCTAGAATGTCGACATTCGCTCTTGCCATCTCCTGTTTGACCACATCCAATTTGCCTTGATTCATGGACCTATGCAATATTGCTGTTTATAGCATCGGACCTTGCTTCTATCACCAGTCACATCCAGAACTGGGTATTGTTTTTGCTTTGGCTCCATCCCTTTATTCTTTCTGGAGTTATTTCTGCACTAATGTCCAGTAGCATATTGGGCACCTACTGACCTGGGGAGTTCCTCTTTCAGTATCCTATCATTCTGCCTTCTCATACTGGCCACAGGACTGGAAAAGGTCCATTTTCATTCCAATCCCTAAGAAAGGCAATCCCAAAGAATGCTCAAACTACCACACAATTGCACTCATCTCACACGCTAGTAAGGTAATGCTCAAAATTCTCAAAGCCAGGCTTCAGCAATACATGAACCGAGAACTTCCATATGCTCAAGCTGGTTTTAGAAAAGGCAGAAGAACCAGAGATCAAATTGCCAATATCTGCTGGATCATCAAAAAAGCAAGAGAGTTCAAGAAAAACATCTATTTCTGCTTTATTGACTATGCCAAAGCCTTTGACTGTGTGGATCACAATAAACTTTGGAAAATTCTGAAGGAGATGGGAATACCAGACCACCTGACCTGCCTCTTGAGAAACCTGTATGCAGGTCAGGAAGCAACAGTTAGAACTCGACATGTAAAAACAGACTGGTTCCAAATAGGAAAAGGAGTATTCCAAGGCTTTATATTGTCACCCTGCTTATTTAACTTATATGCAGAGTACATCATGAGAAATGCTGGGCTGGAAGAAGCACAAGCTGGAAACAAGACTGCCGGGAGAAATATCAATAACCTCAGATATGCAGATGATACCACCCTTATGGCAGAAAGTGAAGTGGAACTAAAAAGCCTCTTGATGAAAGTGAATGAGGAGAGTGAAAAAGTTGGCTTAAAGCTCAGCATTCAGAAAACTAAGATCATGGCATCTGGTCCCATCACTTCATGGGAAATAGATGGGGAAACAGTGGAAACAGTGTCAGACTTTATTTCTTTGGGCTCCAAAATCACTGCAGATGGTGACTGCAAGCCAGGAAATTAAAAGACGCTTACTCCTTGGAAGGAAAGTTATGACCAACCTAGATAGCATATTCAAAAGCAGAGACATTACTTTGTCAGCAAAGGTCCATCTCGTCAAGACTATTGTTTTTCCAGTGGTCATGTATGGATGTGAGAGTTGGACTGTGAAGAAAGCTGAGCACCGAAAAATTGATGCTTTTGAACTGTGGTGTTGGAGAAGACTCTTGAGAGTCCCTTGAACTGCAAGGAGATCCAACCAGTCCATCCTGAAAGAGATCAGTCCTGGGTGTTCATTGGTAGGACTGATGCTGAAGCTGAAACTCCAGTACTTTGGCCACCTCATGTGAAGAATTGACTCATTGGAAAAGACCCTGATGCTAGGAGGGCTTAGGGGAAGGAGGAGAAGGGGACGACAGAGGATGAGATGGCTGGATGGCATCACCGACTGGATGGACATGAGTTTGAGTAAACTCCGGGAGTTTGTGATGGACAGAGAGGCCTGGCGTGCTGCGATTCATGGAATCGCAAACAGTCGGACACGACTGAGTGACTCAAATGAACTGAACTGAATTAATGATGTTCATGTTCTTATTGACCATTTGTACATCTTTGAGAAAATAGCCATTCAATGTGTTTTTTTCCCTCCTATTTTATAATCAGATTGTTATTCTCATTGACTTGTGGGAGGTTTTATTCTGGATATTAACCCCTTATCAAATATATGATTTCAATAATTCTTCTCATTCTGTTGATTGTTGAAAATGCCAATTTTAAAGAGACTTAAAAATTACTTTGACATAGGTACCCAACTAAGTAGACATTTTAGTTTTTTAACCAGATTTTCAAGTATATCACCTAATTGTTAGTGCCTCCTACTTATTAATCCCCACAGTCAACTTAGAATGCTTTGGAGGACTTTGAATGCAGAAAAGAATTGCTGTCCAGCCCACAGACACCCCAAAACTCACTACGGGACACTTCATTGCACTACAAAGAGAAGAGATCCAGCTCCACCCACCAGAACACAGACGTGAGGTTCGGTAACCAGGAACCCTTGACAAGCCACTAGTCCAACCCCACCCAAAGGGAGTAACCTCCACAATAAAGAGGAAACACAAACTTCCAGTTTACAGAAAGGCCACCCCAAACAGCAATCTAAACAAAATGACAAGGCAGAGAAATATTCAGCAGGTAAAGGAACATGATAAATGCCCACCAAAGCAAGCAAAAGAGGAGGAGATTGGGAGTATACCTTAAAAAAGAATTCAGAATAATGATAGTAAATATGATCCAAAATCTTGAAAACAAAATGGTGTTACAGATAAATAGAGACAAGGATTGAGAAGATGCAAGAAATGTTTAACGAGTATATAGAAGAAATAAAAAAGTGAATCAATAATAAATAATGCAATAACTGAGATCAGAATGAATCTGGAGGGAACCAACAGTAGAATGACTGAGGCAAAAGATAGGATAAGTGAGATGGAAGATAGAATGGTGAAAATACATGAATCAGAGAGGAAAAAAGAAAAAAGAATTAAAAGAAATTGGGGCAACCTCAGAGTCAATGTTAAATGCCCCAACATTCCAATCATAGGAGTCCCAGAAGAAGAAGACAAAAAGAAAGGGCGTGAGAAAATACTTCAGGAGATAATAGTTGAAAACTTCCCTAAAATGGGGAAGGAAATAGCCACCCAAGTCCAAGAAACCCAGAGAGTCCCAAACAGGATAAACCCAAGGTGAAACACACCAAGACCAATATTAATCAAATTAATGAAGATCAAACACAAAGAATAAATATTAAAAGCAGCAAGGGAAAAACAACAAATAACACACAAGGGGATTCCCATAAGGACAACAGCTGATCTTTCAATAGAAACTCTTCAGGCCAGAATGGAATGTCAGGACATATTTAAAGTGATGAAAGAGAAAAACCTACAACCCAGATTACTGTACCCAGCAAGGATCTCACTCAATATGAAGGAGAAATCAAAAGCATTACAGACAAACAAAAGCTGGGAGAATTCAGCACCACCAAACCAGCTCTTCAACAAATGCTAAAGGATCTTTTCTAGACAGGAAACACAGAAAAGGTTTATAAACTCGAACACAAAACAACAAAATAAATGGCAACAGGATCACACTTATCAATAATTACCTTAAATGTAAATGGGTTGAATGTCCCAGCCAAAAGACAAAGGCTGGCTGAATGGATTAAAAAACAAAACCCTTATATATGCTGTCTAAAACAGACCCACCTCAAAACAAGGGACACAAACAGACTAAAAGTGAAGAGCTGGAAAAAGATATTTCATGCAAATGGAGACCAAAAGAAAGCAGGAGTAGCAATACTCATATCAGATAAAATAGATTTTAAAATAAAGGCTGTGAAAAGAGACAAAGAAGGACACTACATAGTGATCAAAGGATCCATCCAAGAAGAAGATATAACAATCATAATTATATATGCACTCAACATAGGAGCACCACAGTATGTAAGACAAATGCTAACAGGTATGAAAGGGGAAACAATAACAATAACACAATAATAGTGGGAGACTTTAATACCCCACTCACACCTACGGATAGACCAACTAAACAGAAAATTAGCAAGGAAACACAAACTTTAAATGATACAATGGATCAGTTATACCTAAGTAACATCTATCGGACATTTCACCCCCAAACAATGAATTTCACCTTTTTCTCAAGTGCACACAGAACCTTCTCCAGAATAGGTCATATCCTGGGCCATAAATGTAGCCTTGGTAAATTAAAAAAACAGTTGAACTCATTTCAAGCATATTTTCTGATCACAATGTGGTAAGATTAGATGTCAACTACAGGGGAAAAAAACTATTAAAAATACAAACATATGGAGGCTAAACAACACACTTCTGAATAACCAATAAATCACAAAAATAAATCAAAATATGAATAGAAATTAATGAAAATGAAAACATGGGAACCCAATACCTATCAGATTCAGTAAAAGTAGTGCTAAGAGTAAGGTTCATAGCAGTATAAGCTTACCTCAAGAAACAAGAAAAAAAATCAAGTAAATAACCTAACTTTACACCTAAAGCAACTAGAAAAAGAAGAAATGAAGAATCTCAGGGCTTGTAGAAGGAAAGAAATAAAAATTAGGGTAGAAATAAATGAAAAAGAAACAAAGGAGATTTTAGCCAAAATCAACAAAACTAAAAGCTGGTTCTCTGAGAAGATAAGTAAAATAGGCATATCATTAGCTAGAATCATCAGGAAAAAACGGGAGAAGAATCAAATCAACAAAATTAGAAATGAAAATGGAGAGATCACAACAGACATCACTGAAATACAAAGGATCATAAGAGACTACTATCAGCAACTATATGCCAATAAAATGGACAACTTGGAAGAAATGGACGAATTCTTAGAAAAGTATAACCTTCCAAAGCTGAACCAGGAAGGAATAGAAAATCTCAACAGACCCATCACAAGCATGGAAATTGAAACTGTAGTCAAAAATCTTCCAATAAACAAAAGCCCAGGACCAGATGGCTTCACAGTTGAATTCTACCACAAATTTAGAGAAGAGCTAACATCTATCCTACTCAAACTCTTCCAGAAAATTGCAGAGGAAGGTAAACTCCCAAACTCATTCTATGAGGCCACCATCACTCTAATACCAAACCCAGACAAAGATGCCACAAAAAAGAAAACTATAAGGCAATATCACTGATGACATTGATGCAAAAATCCTCAACAAATTCTAGCAAACAGCATCCATCAATGTATTAAAAAAATCATACATCATGAACAAGTGGACTTTATCCCAGTGATCAAAGGAGTTTTCAATATTTGCAAATCAATCAACTACTATTCAACATAATTTTGGAAGTTTTAGCCACAGCAATCAGAGAAGGAAAAGAAGTAAAGGAATCCAGATTGGAAAAGAAGAAGTAAAACTCTCACTGTTTGCAGATGATATGATCCTCTACATAGAAAACCCTAAGGACACTGCCAGAAAATCAGTAGAGCTAATCAATAAATATAGTAAAGTTGCAGGATATAAAATTAGCACACAGAAATCCGTTGCATTTCTATACACTAACAATGAGAAAACAGAGAAAGTAAGGAGATAATTCCATTCACCTTTGCAACAGAAAGAATAAAATAGTTAGGAATAAATCTACCTAAAGAAACAAAAGACCTATATATAGAAAACTATAAAACACTGCTGAAAGAAATCAAAGATGACACAAATAGATGGAGAAATATACCATATTCATGGATTGGAAGAATCAATATAGTGAAAATGAGTATACTACCCAAAGCAATCTATAGATTCAATGCAATCCCTATCAAGCTACCAATGGTATTTTTCAGAGAACTAGAACAAATAATTTCACAATTTGTATGGAAATACAAAAAACCTCGAAAAGCCAAAACAATCTTGAGAAAGAAGAATGGAACTGGAGAAATCAACCATCTTGACTTCAGTCTATACTACAAAGCTACATCATCAAGATAGTGTGGTACTGGCACAAAGACAGAATATAGATCAATGGAACAAAATAGAAAGCCCAGAGATAAATCCATGCACCTGTGGACACCTTATCTTTGACAAATGAGGCAGAAGTATACAATGGAGAAAAGACAATTTCTTTAACAAGTGGTGCTGGGAAAACTGGTCAACCGTTTGTAAAAGAATGAAACTAAAACACTTTCTAACACCATACACAAAAATAAACTCCAAATGAATTAAAGATCTAAACGTAAGACCAGAAACTATAAAACTCCTAGAGCAAAACACTCTCCGACATAAATCCTCTATGACCCACCTCCCAGAATATTGGAAATAAAAGCAAAAATAAACAGATGGGACCTAATGAAACTTAAAAGCTTCTGCACAACAAAGGAAACTATAAGCAAGGTGAAAAGACAGCCTTCAGAATGGGAGAAAATAATAGCAAACAAAGCAACTGACAAAGAATTAATCTCAAAAATATACAAGCAGCTCCTGCAGCTCAATACCAGAAAAATAAATGACCCAATGAAAAAATGGACCAAAGCGCTAAACAGACTTTTCTCCAAAGAAGACATACAGATGGCTAACAAACACATGAAAAGATGCTCAGCGTCACTCATTATCAGAGAAATGCAAACCAAAACCACAATGAGGTACCATCTCAGGCTGGTCAAAATGGCTGCTATCAAAAAGTCTACAAACAGTAAATGCTGGGGAGGGTGCAGAGAAAAGGGA
This sequence comes from Odocoileus virginianus, assembly GCF_023699985.2. Lineage (NCBI taxonomy): Eukaryota > Metazoa > Chordata > Mammalia > Artiodactyla > Cervidae > Odocoileus > Odocoileus virginianus. The sequence goes on along the minus strand of NC_069708.1, from coordinate 53,776,105 downwards.
ACCCTCTTAGACTGTTGGTTAGGATGCACACTAGTACATCCACTATGGAGAACAGTGTGGAGATTCCTTAAAAAACTGGAACTGCCATACGACCCAGAAATCCCACTGCTGGGCATATACATCAAGGAAACCAGATTTGAAAGAGACACATGTACCCTAATATTCATCACAGCACTGTTTACAATGGCTAGGACATGGAAGCAACCTAAATATCCATCAGCAGATGAATGGATAAGAAAGTCTTGGTACAGATGGAATATCACTCAGCTATTAAAAAGAATAGATTTGACTCAGTTCTAATGAGGTGAATGAAACTGGAGCGTATTATACACAGTGAAGTAAGTTAGAAAGCAAAACACCAATACAGTATATTGATGCATATATATGGAATTTAGAGAGATGATAACAATGACCCTATATGCGAGACAGCAAAAGAGATACAGATATAAAGAACAGACTTTTGGACTCTTTGGGAGCAGGCAAGGGTGGGATGATCTGAGAGAAGAGCATTGAGATGTGTATATTATCATATGTGAAACAGATCACAAGTCCAGGTTCAATGCATGAGATAGGGCATTCAGGGCTGGTGCACTGGGACGACCCTGAGGGATGGGATGATGAGGGAGGTGGGAGGGCGCGTTTCAGGATTGGGGACACATGTACACCCATGGCTGATTTATGTCAGTGTATGGCAAAAACCACCACAATATTGTAAAATAATTAGCCTCTAATTAACATAAATAAATTTTTTAAAAAAGAAAAGAGTTGCTATGCAATGAAAAGAAGCAAAAAGGAAGACTAAATTAATGAATGAAATCTCACCGTGGCTATTGTTCAAGAGACCTTCAATCCAATACAAAGTATCCGTAAGATTTTTCTTGGATTTACAAAATGTTTCTTTCATAAAATATAACACTTTCACTAGCCAATTGAAATTGATTTTATTCACTGAATGGGTAGTGTGTTGTTACCTTTCATAAAAATTATTTTCTTCTTCATGAACAGAAGGGACTCAGTGCCTTTAAACTAAGTTTCAATTTCCCATATGTCTTCACAGGAAAGACATTTGTCCCTGTGAAGCAGAGGCAAGCAACCCTGGGAACAGATGGGTGTTAGTGAGTGTCCCTAGAGGTGATCAGTATAACCTTTCACCATTCCAATGCACACTACCTCCCTTCTTCTTCTATAGTGTTAGTCACTCAGTTGTGTCTGACTCTTTGTGACCCCATGGACTGTAGATTACCAGACTCCTCTGTCCATGGGACTCTCAAGGCAAGAATACTGGAGTGGGTTGCCACTCCCTTCTCCAGGGGATCTCCCCAACCCAGGGATCAAACCCAGGTCTCCCACATTGCAGGCATATCCTTTACAGCCTGAGCCAGGGAAGCTTTTTTTTTTTTTTTCCTATACTTTTTCTCAAACTGTTTACTCTTTAATTTTCCATTGTTTTTTTCTCCTCTCTTTTTAAAGGATGAAACTACTCCACTGACATATTAAAGTACTAGTTGGCAGAACGAGGCTTGGAGCTGTAGCTCATAATTCCAACTTGGCAGTAGGCCTTCTTTCAAGGGATAGAAGTGTGCATTTTTTTTAAACAGAATTTGAAGATCATGAGGAGAATTATCGAGGAGCTTTCAACTTCCCTCCTGGGGAACATTTATTGGTTCTGAGCACATGTGCTTGGACACAGTGAGAGCAACATCTCCACACTGATCAGAGTGATGTGTGTCTTTAGGATACAACCAGCCTCTTCAACACTGCGGGTCCATATCAGTTATAATTGGGACTAGCAGGGCTAAGTCACAGGAAAGAAAGGAAGGAATGGATAGGAAGGAGGTGTGTAAAATGGAAGGTGGTAGGGTTCCATCAATGATGATAGGTTCACATAGTGTCCAGAGCACCATACTTGCTCAGAATTTTTAGAGTAATGAAGCCAAACACAGTTCCTGGTGCTGTGTATATAATACCTCATTTAATCTTCTCAACAACCCAATGATGTAGGTACTATTATTATCACCCTCATTTAACAAATGAAGGAACTAGACATAGGAAGGTTGCTTGAGTTGTCAAAGATTACACAGGAAAATATAGGGATCTGGCTAAATTTTCTGACCCCGTAAGTCTTCCTAGTACTAACCCAGCTTTTGTTGTTGTTGTTTTTGTGTTTTTTTTTTTCCTTAATAGCAGGCAGAGGGTAAAGGGCAGAGGGTGATATGCAAAGGCAAAAACATGTTCTGTGTGACATGACAGAGAAAAGGTGAGTGTGGGAACATATGGCGCCAGAAGGAAAACTAGGATTGGGAGAGAGGGAGAAGGGTTAGATGGAAATTAAAGGGACCCCTGAAAGAAAATATCTGGGCCCTGATATCTTAATGACTCCTATATCTTCTTCAGTATGAGCAAAGACTAACTGAAAACAATACAAAAATGATTTTTCAGTTTGAAATCAGAATAAGTGTGTTCTTCCTCTAATGGCCATAGGTTAAGATAGATGTAAAGAGTAGTTCATAGGCCAGGAAACAAAGTTGTATAGGATCTTATAGATAGAAATAAAAAACTATATGAACGTCATGAGAAACAATATTTGCTCATGCTTTCCTGGCACATCCCAGGACTGCTTACTTTACATTATTTCTGGGGAAAACCTAAACCACTTTATGTGTATCCAACTGTTTGGACAATTGTCAGAGACAGTTTTGACAAGTCACTGCCAATATGAGAATTCCAGGGATTGTGCTCATGCCTCTGCAATCACAGGACACAGCTCAAGCTAGAGATTGTCATTTTGGTATCTATCTGTGACCAAAGCAAGGCCGCATATGTAGAGACTTAGTAAACTACTTCCCAGAATGACTAGGAAGAGGATACCTATTTCAAGTTTGGTGGTGTTATAATATTGTTTAGGCTTTGTGGGTTGCTGTGGTCCAATGAGTCTCACCAGACAATGCTTTTGTATTTTTATTCCAGTGTTTCTCTTAACACCACTTCATTACTAAGAATTTATATTTTTTCTTTTTTAAAAATTTATTTATTTATTGAAGGATAATTGCTTTACAGAATTTTGTTGTTTTCTGTCAAACCTCAACATGAATCAGCGTAGGGTATTTTTTGAACCCCACCACCACATCTCCCTCCCCATCCCACCCCTCTAGGTTGATACAGAGCCCCTGTTTGAGTTTCCTGAACCATACAGCAAATTCCCATTGGCTATCTCTCTTACATATGGTAATATATATTCTTTCTTTTTTTTTTTCCATTTATTTTTATTAGTTGGAGGCTAATTACTTTACAATACTATAGTGGGTTTTGTCATACATTGACATGAATCAGCCATGGAGTTACATGTATTCCCCATCCCGATCCCCCCTCCCACCTCCCTTTCTACCCAATCCCTCTGGGTCTTCCCAGTGCACCAGGCCTGAGCACTTGTCTCATGCATCCAACCTGGGCTGGTGATCTGTTTCACCATAGATAATATACATGTTTCGATGCTGTTCTCTCATTGTATATATTACTTATAATATATATTCTTTCTTTCTAACAGAAGTCAATGTATCAGTTTCAGGTGTTCACTATAGTGATTCAACATTTATATACATCAGGAGTTGATCAACATGGTCAATCTAGTAACCATCTTTCCTCATACAAAGTTATTGCAGTATTATTGAGTATATTCCCTACACACTATGATACATACCATAACTTATTCATTCTATAGCTAGAAGTTTGTGCCACTTAATCCCCTTCACTTACTTCACATACATGCACTGCTCAGTGACCACCAATTTTGTTCTTTGTATCTATGAGTCTGTTTCTGTTTTGTTTTGTGTTTTAGATTCCAAGTATAAGTGAAATCATACAGTATTTGTCCTTGTCTGACTTATTTCACATAGCATAATACCCTTTAGGTTTATCCATGTTTTCACAGAAGACATGATTTAATTATTTTATGTCCGAGTAATATTCTATTACATATATATTTTTTAAATTATGAATACATTTTCTTCAATTTTTCTGTCAAATTGAGTTGTGTGTGTGTGTGTGTGTGTGTGTGTGTGTGTGTGTGTATGTGTGCTTCTCATATCTTCTTTATCCATCTTTATTGATAGACACTTAGGTTGTTTCCATATCTCAGCTATTGTAAGTAATGCTGTAATAAGCATAGGTGTATATGTATCTTTTCAAATTATTGTTTTCATTTTCTTCAGATAACTATCCAGAAGAAGAATTGCTGTATTATATGGTTGTTCTGTTTAATTTTTGGAGAGATTTCCATACTGTTTTCCATAGTGGCTTCACCAATTTAATTTCCACCAACAGTGCGTGACAGTAAGCCCTGAAACCATAAAACTCCTAGAAGAAAATATAGGGAGTACATTATTGACATTGGTCTTAGCAATAATTTTGGGTTTTTCTCTTCACTCAAGGGCAAGAAATGCAAAAATAAACAAATGGGACTATATCAAATGAAAAAGCTTTTGCACAGCAAAGGAAACCATCAACAAAACAAAAAGGCAGCCTACTAAATGGGAGAAGATATTTGCAAATGATACATTTGATAAGGGGTTAATATCCAAAATACATTGAAAACTCACAAAATTAAATATAAAAAAAATCTGGTTAAAAAATGGGCAGAAGACTTGTATATAGAATTTTTCCAAAGAAGACACACCGATGGCCAATTGATATGTAAAAAGATGCTCAACCTCACTATTCATCAGGGAAATTAAAATCACAGCCACAGTGAGATACGACCTCACATCGGTCAGAATGGCTATCTTCAAATTGACAACAACAACAACAGCAAAATCAAGTGTTATTAAGGATGTGGAGAAAGGGGAGCTCTGAAGTCTTGGTATTCTTTCCCCCTCTTTGCTTCCCAGCAGCACCCTCTGGCATTGGAAATTGGCAGAAAGCAAAGGTAATCAAGTTATCTCAGTCCTAGCTGAACAACCTACTTTTTTCTATTCGCTGTGAATTTTGCATTGGGACAAGGGGTTGATGTTTGGAGGAGCAGATTTCTCTTGGGTTGCTCCTCTGGTAAGCTTTTGTCTCCCAGGTATTTTAGAAGCCATTTATCTGTGTGCTAATGTTTGGCCAACTAAACAGGTCAGTTCTCATTTGCATATTCTGTGGATTCCTATTTGGTTTGAAAAAAAATTACCTATGCATTTGAAGATTCTTTCCCTAACAAATTTCTATGGAACAAAACTTCCACACTATTTGCATTACGTCCCAGTGAAACGTGGTCTTTCAAACTGTTTCCCAATATTGGCACAAAAAGTTTAGGAAAGTTTAAAGCAAACCTGTCTCTACTTAGAGATTTTATTAGCTAGATAGACTCCTGTTTGTTAATTTAATTGCAGAATTTGTTTCATTTTTCCATTTTATTGAACCATTGTTTACATAGCTATAGGTAACATTTATTGGCCTGAACAATTAAAAGGAGACAGACATGGCTTTGAGTGTTTTACATTTGTTTTCTTTACAATACACTCAATACATTATTAGTACCATTTTACAGATGAAGCAATTGAGTCTCAGCATGTTTAAGCGAATCACTTAAAGGTCTACAGCTAGTAATGTGGAAGCCAAGATTCAGAATCAGCCTGAGTGTAGAGCAGTTTTTTATTAAAAAAAATTCACTGATATTACTTAGGATGTATGCTTAAGTATTATAACAAAGAAACACCAAAATACAGTGGTTTAAATGATGTAGACATGTCTTTCCCTCTGATTGTTTTAGGATAAGGTACCTCTGCTCCATGAAATATCTTAGGGAATCAGATTATCCCTATCTTATGCCTCCATCTTGACCTAGGGATGTCCCCCATCTGCACAGTCACACCAGCATTACTGTAGCATCTGCATTCCAGTCCATGGGAAGAAGGAAAAAGAGGGTGTATAGATCAAGTATTATCATATCTAAAAGTGTGAACCAGAAGGTGAACAGGTGACTTTTGCTTATATCCTTTTATCTACTCACATGGCAAGTCCTAGTTATAAGGGACACTGGAAAATAAAACTCTAACTTGGTAGGCATATATCTATTCAGAACTGAGTAGGGTTATAGTACTAAAATGAAAACAAGGAAAATAAAGGAAAGAAAAATTTCAAGGGGCCAACCAGCAGTCTGACACAGCACTATAATGATCCTTCCAGTATATACCAAGTCAGGTAGATGGTGGCAATAGAAGATTATCTTTTGTAGAGGAGAAAACAGCCTAATGTCAGGTATGCTGAATATTGTAAGTGTAAGGTTCATGCTACTATTCAGTGGTTTTTATAATCCTTCTTGAGACGTTAGGTTTAGGGGACATTATTTTAGCATTTATGTGATAGCCAAAGTTTTGCTCTGTCTTTACCAATTTTTCTATTGTTTATCTATTAAAAATTGATAACTGAACTATCAATTCAAACTCTTTCTTCAGACACTTATTCTTATAAGTGTGTATTAGTTTCACTTTTTCTTTTTCTTTTTTTTTTTTTTTTTGGTTTTCTCATCTTACTCCATTGGAAAGGAGAACTTTGGCTCCTGGAATATTAGTAATGCTTTTGATAAGATAATTCTCAGATGTATTCATTTCTATATCTCAGTGTTTGTAAGAGTACAGCTGGTAGTTGCTAAAGTAAAGTGTTAAGAATAGGCCCCACGAATTTATAGCAGCCCTTTTAGTTTCCATTTTTTTCCATTTCTTTTTATTAGTTGGAGGCTAATTACTTTATATCATTGCAATGGTTTTTGTCATACATTGAAATGAATTAGCCATGGATTTACATGTATTCCCCATCCCGGTCCCCCCTCCCACCTCCCTCTCCACACGATCCCTCTGGGTCTTCCCAGTGCACCAGGCCCCAGCACTTGTCTCATGCACCCAACCTGGGCTGGTGATCTGTTTCACTCTTGATAATATACATGTTTCAATGCTGTTCTCCTGAAACATCCCACCCTCGCCTTCTCCCAGAGTCCACAAGTCTGTTCCATACATCTGAGTCTCTTTTTCTGTTTTGCATATAGGGTTATCGTTACCATCTTTCTAAAGTCCACATATATGTGTTAGTATACTCTAATGGTCTTTATCTTTCTGGCTTACTTCGCTCTGTATAATGGGCTCCAGTTTCATCCATCTCATTAGAACTGATTCAAATGAATTCTTTTTAATGGCTGAGTAATATTCCATGGAGTATATGTACCACAGCTTCCTCATCCATTCGTCTGCTGATGGGCATCTGGGTTGCTTCCATGTCCTGGCTATTATAAACAGTGCTGCGATGAACATTGGGGTGCATGTGGCTCTTTCAGATCTGGTTTCCTTGGTGTGTATGCCCAGAAGTGGGATTGCTGGGTCATATGGCAGTTCTATTTCCAGCTTTTTAAGAAATCTCCACACTGTTTTCCATAGTGGCTGTACTAATTTGCATTCCCACCAACAGTGTAAGAGGGTTCCCTTTTCTCCACACCCTCTCCAGCATTTATTGCTTGTAGACTTTTGGATAGCAGCCATCCTGACTGGCGTGTAATGGTACCTCATTGTGGTTTTGATTTGCATTTCTCTGATAATGAGTGATGTTGAGCATCTTTTCATGTGTTTTTTTTTTTTTTTTTTTTTTTGCCATCTGTATGTCTTCCTTGGAAAAATGTCTGTTTAGTTCTTTGTCCCATTTTTTGATTGGGTAACTTATTTTTCTGGAGTTGAGCTGGAGGAGTTGCTTGTATATTTTTCAGATTAATCCTGTGTCTGTTGCTTCGTTTGCTATTATTTTCTCCCAATCTGAGGGCTGTCTTTTCACCTTGCTTATAGTTTCCTTTGTTGTGCAAAAGCTTTTAAGTTTCATTAGGTCCCATTTGTTTATTTTTGCTTTTGTTTCTAAAATTCTGGGATGTGGGTCATAGAGGATCCTGCTGTGATTTATGTCGGAGAGTGTTTTGCCTAAGTTCTCCTCTAGGAGTTTTATAGTTTTTGGACTTACGTTTAGATCTTTAATCCATTTGGAGTTTATTTTTGTGTATGGTGTTAGAAAGTGTTCTAGTTTCATTCTTTTACAGGTGGTTGACCAGTTTTCCCAGCACCACTTGTTAAAGAGGTTGTCTTTTTTGCATTGTATATCCTTGCCTCCTTTGTCGAAGATAAGGTGACCATAGGTTCATGGATTTATATCTGGGCTTTCTATTTTGTTCCATTGATATATATTTCTGTCTTTGTGTGCGTACCATACTGTCTTGATGACTGTGGCTTTGTAGTATAGTCTGAAGTCAGGCAGGTTGATTCCTCCAGTTCCATTCTTCTTTCTCAAGGTTACTTTGGCTATTCGAGGTTTTTTGTATTTCCATACAAATTTTGAAATTATGTGTTCTAGTTCTGTGAAAAATACGGTTGGTAGTTTAATAGGGATTGCATTGAATCTATAGATTGCTTTGGGTAGTATAGCCATTTTGACAATATTGATTCTTCCAATCCATGAACACGGTATATTTCTCCATCTGTTTGTGTCCTCTTTGATTTCTTTCATCAGTGATTTATAGTTTTCTATATATAGGTCTTTTGTTTCTTTAGGTAGATATACTCCTAAATATTTTATTCTTTTTATTACAATGGTGAATGGTATTGTTTTCTTAATTTCTCTTTCTGTTTTCTCATTGTTAGTGTGTAGGAATGCAAGAGATTTCTGTGTGTTAATTTTATATCCTGCAACTTTACTGTATTCGTTGATTAGCTCTAGTAATTTTCTGGTAGAGTCTTTAGGGTTTTCTATGTAGAGGATCATGTCATCTGCAAACAGAGAGAGTTTCACTTCTTCTTTTCCTATCTGGATTCCTTTTACTTCTTTTTCTGCCCTGATTGCTGTGGCCAACAATTCCAGATCTATGTTGAATAGTAGTGGTGAGAGTGGGCACCCTTGTCTTGTTCTTGATTTCAGGGGAAATGCTTTCAAATTTTCACCATTGAGGGTGATGCCTGCTGTGGGTTTGTCATATATAGCTTTTATTATGTTGAGGTATGTTCCTTCTATTCCTGCTTTCTGGAGAGTTTTAATCATCAATGGATGTTGAATTTTGTCAAAGGCTTTTTCTGCATCTATTGAGATAATCATATGGTTTTTATCTTTCAGTTTGTTAATGTGGTGCATTACATTGTTTGATTTGTGGATATTAAAGAATCCTTGCATTCCTGGGATAAAGCCCACTTGGTCATGGTGTATGATTTTTTTAATGTGTTGTTGGATTCTGTTTGCTAGAATTTTGTTAAGGATTTTTGCATCTATGTTCATCAGCGATATTGGCCTGTAGTTTTCTTTTTTTGTGGCATCTTTGTCTGGTTTTGGAATTAGGGTGATGGTGGCCTCATAGAATGAGTTTGGAAGTTTACTTTCTTCTGCAATGTTCTGGAAAAGTTTGAGTAAGATAGGTGTTAGCTCTTCTCTAAATTTTTGGTAGAATTCAGCTGTGAAGCCATCTGGTCCTGGGCTTTTGTTTGCTGGAAGATTTCTGATTACAGTTTCAATTTCCTTCCTTGTGATGGGTTTGTTAAGATCTTCTATTTCTTCCTGGTTCAGTTTTGGAAAGTTACACTTCTCTAAGAACTTGTCCATTTCTTCCAGGTTGTCCATTTTATTGGCACAAACCTGCTGGTAGTAGTCTCTTACGATCCTTTGTATTTCAGTGTTGTCTGTTGTGATCTCTCCATTTTCGTTTCTAGTTTTGTTAATTTTGTTCTTCTCCCTCTGTCTCTTAATGTGTCTTGCTAATGGTTTGTCAATTTTGTTTATTTTTTCAAAAAACCAGCTTTTAGCTTTGTTGATTTTTGCTATCGTCTCTTTTGTTTCTTTTGCATTTATTTCTGCCCTAATTTTTAAGATTTCTTTCCTTCTACTAACCCTGGGGTTCTTCATTTCCTCCTTCTCTAGTTGCTTTAGGTGTAGAGTTAGGTTACTTATTTGACTTTTTTCTTGTTTCTTGAGGTAGGCCTCTAATGCTATGAATCTTCCCCTTAGCACTGCTTTTACAGTGTCCCATAGGTTTTGGGTTGTTGTGTTTTCATTTTCATTCATTTCTATGCATATTTTGATTTCTTTTTTGATTTCTTCTATGATTTGTTGGTTATTCAGAAGCGTGTTGTTTAGCCTCCATATGTTTGAATTTTTAATAATTTTTTTCCTGTAATTGAGATCTAATCTTACTGCACTGTGGTCAGAAAAGATGACTGGAATGATTTCAGTTTTTCTGAATTTACCAAGACTAGATTTATGGCCCAGGATGTGATCTAATCTGGAGAAGGTTCCGTGTGCACTTGAGGAAAAGGTGAAGTTGATTGTTTTGGGGTGAAATGTCCTATAGATGTCTATAAGGTCTAGCTGGTCCATTGTGTCCTTTAAAGTTTGTGTTTCCTTGTTCATTTTCTGTTTAGTTGATCTATCCATAGTTGTGAGTGGAGTATTAAAGTCTCCTACTATTATTGTGTAATTATTGATTTCCTCTTTCATACTCGTTAGTGTTTGCCTTACATATTGCGGTGCTCCTATGTTGTGTGCATATATATTTATAATTTTTATATCTTCTTCTTGGATTGATCCTTTGATCATTATGTAGTGTCCATCTTTGTCTCTTTTCACAGCCTTTATTTGAAAGTCTATTTTATCTGATATGAGTATTGCAACTCCTGCTTTCTTTTGGTCTCTGTTTGCATGGAATATTTTTTTCCAACCCTTCACTTTTAGTCGTATGTGTCCCTTGTTTTGAGGTGGGTCTCTTGTAGACAGCATATATAGAGGTCTTGCTTTTGTATCCATTCAGCCAGCCTTTGTCTTTTGGTTGAGGCATTCAACCCATTTACATTTAAGGTAATTATTGATAGGTATGGTCCCGTTGCCATTTATTTTGTTGTTTGGGGTGTTTATACCACCTTTCTGTGTTTCCTGTCTAGAGAAGATCCTTTAATATTTGTTGAAGAGCTGGTTTGGTGGTGCTGAATTCTCCCAGCTTTTGCTTGTCTGTAAAGCTTTTGAGTTCTCCTTCATAGCTGAATGTGATCCTTGCTGGGTAGAGTAATCTAGGTTGTAGGTTCTTCTCTTCCATTGCTTTAAGTATGTCCTGCCATTCCCTTCTGGCCTGAAGGGTTTCTATTGATAGATCAGCTGTTATGCTTATGGGAATCCCTTTGTGTGTTATTTGTTGTTTCTCCCTTGCTGCTTTTAATATTTGTTCTTTATGTTTGATCTTTGTTAACTTGATTAATATGTGTCTTGGGGTGTTTCGCCTTGGGTTTATCCTGTGTGGGACTCTCTGGGTTTCTTGGACTTGGGTGGCTATTTCCTTCCCCATTTTAGGGAAGTTTTCAGCTATTATCTCCTCGAGTAACTTCTCATGGCCTTTCTTTTTGTCTTCTTCTTCTGGGACTCCCATGATTCAAATGTTGGGGCGTTTCACATTGTCCCAGAGGTCCCTGAGGTTGTCCTCATTTCTTTTGATTCTTTTTTCTTTTTTCCTCTCTGCTTCATTTATTTCCACCATGTTATCTTCTAACTTACTTATCCTATCTTCTGTCTCCATTATTCTACTCATGGTTCCCTCCAGAGTGTTTTTGATCTCATTTATTTCATTATTAATTTTTAATTGACTTTTTTTTATTTCTTCTATGTCCTTGTTAAACATTTCTTGTATCTTCTCAATCTTTGTCTCCAGGTTATTTATTTGTAACTCCATTTTGCTTTCAAGATTTTGGATCATTTTTATTATCATTATTCTAAATTCTTTTTCAGGTAGATTCCCTATTTCCTCCTCTTTTGTTTGACTTGGTGGGCTTTTTTCATGTTCCTCTATCTGTTGGGTATTTCTCTGCTTTTTCATCTTGTTTAGATTGCTGTGTCTGGAGTGGGCTTTCTGTATTCTTGTGGTCTGTGGTTCCTTTTTATTTTGGAGGTTTCACCCAGTGGGTGGGTTTGGACGATTGGTTTGTCAAGGTTTCCTGGTTAGGGACGCTTATGTCAGTGTTCTGGTGCGTGGAATTGGATTTCTTCTCTCTGGAGTGCAATGGAGTGTCCAGTAATGAGTTTTGCGATGGGTCTATGTGTTAGGTGTGACTTTGGACAGCCTGTATGTTGACACTCAGGTCTATGTTCCTGCGTTGCTAAAGAATTTGCGTGGTATGTCTTGTACTGGAGTTTATTGGTTCTTGGGTGGTGGTTGGTTTTAGTGTAGGTATGGAGGCTTTTGGATGGTCTCTTATCACTTAATGTTTCGTGTAGTCAGGAGTTTTCTGGTTTTCTCAGGTTTTGGGCTTAAACCTCCTGCCTCTGGTTTTCAGTTTTATTCTTCCAATAGTCTCAAGACTTCTCCAACTATGCAGCACTGATAATAAAATTTCTAGGTTAATGGTGAAAAGATTCTCCACCGTGAGAGACAACCAGAGAGGTTCACGGAGTTACATGAAGAATAGGAGAGGGAGGAAGGAGATAGAGGTGAGCAGGAGGAGAAAAAGGGGGCTCAAGAGGAGAGACAGATCTATGCAGTTATCTGTTCCCAAAGTGTTCTCCATAGCCCAGACACCCACAAAGATTCACAGAGTTAGATTGGGAAGAGAAGGGGAAAGGAGGAAATAGAGGTGTTCTGAGGTAGAAAACAGAGAGTCAGAAGTGGGAGAGTGTAATCAACTCACTCCTAAATAGAAATGGGAACTGAATATTGGATTCTTAAATGTCTAAAATTTATATCACATACTGAAAAACAAAGATTAAAAATCTAGTGTAGAGGTTAGACTCTTTGAAATACAATATTTAAAAACAAAAACAAAAACACAAAAAAATTTAGAAATGTATATGAAATTCGGTTTAAAAATAGGGTTTCTCTCTCTCTCTCTCTCTCTCTCTCTCTTTTTGTCAAGTTTATAGTGAAATGAAAATGAAAATTAAGGAATAATAGAGGAGTATTAGAGAACTTTAAAAGGAAATAGGAGAGAAAAACAAGAAAAAAAAAAAAATTGTTTCCCTAATTAAAAAAATCAAGTGCTCGGGCCTGGTGCACTGGAAAGACCCAGAGGGATCGGGTGGAGAGGGAGGTGGGAGGGGGGACCGGAATGGGGAATACATGTAAATCCATGGCTAATTCATTTCCATGTATGACAAAAACCACTGCAATGATGTAAAGTAATTAGCCTCCAACTAATAAAAATAAATGAAAAAAATATCATAAAAATATATGAAAATGAAAGTTGAGGAGTAATGGGGGAGTAATAGGGAATTTTAAAAGGAAATAAAAGATAAAAAATAAAAAAAGGAAAGAAAAAAATTTTTTTAAATTAAAAAATATATATATACATATATATCTAGGAATTTCTCTGGAGTTGTTGCGGTCAGTGTAGGTTCAGTTCAATTTCAGATAGCTCCTCTTTCCAGCTTACACTTCTCGATAGCTATAGACCCTTTCCGGTGTAGTCGGTGTTACCTTCAGGGATTTTAATCTGTTGCACCGGTCCTTTCTGAAGCGGTTCCCTTTGTTTATTTGGCTTCTATGTGCTGTTTCTTTGGTGTCTAATTTCTGCCCTGACACAGGCGGGCGGAGGTGATCTCTTATTTAGGTTCGCTAGTTCAGTTCAGTCCTGCTATGGGGAGGGCGGGGCGCTGCAGACAGATATCGCTGTGTGTGGGTAGCACTCACCGCGTTCCGGCCACACTGGGTTTGCCCCGCTCACGGGTGTCAGTGCTTTCCCCGTCTACACTGCTCAGGCTCCCGGCTGCTCTATATGGAGCGGTCCCTGTGTTGAGTGCAGTTCCAGTTTTCGGGAACTCCACAGAAGCGCGGATTCGGTTGCGCCTGCGTTTTGTGCCTTCCCCGGCCTGAGTGGCCCAGGCAACCAGAGGCTTGGGCGCAGTACGGCGCGCTTTTCCCTCCGCAGCACCAGCACGCACCGCCATTCGGGTCTCAGGAAGTCTTTAGATAGGAACCGGGGGCCTGTTTGCAGTGTGGGAGGCGGTGGCTTCTCAGGGGCTGAGTTTGCCCTTTTCCCCTCCCCCCTGCCTCCTACCTCCAGCAGGGATGGGCCGGCTCTTCTCTGGAGTTTCTCAGTCCCTTTGTTTTGCAAACCACCGGCAGTGTGTTTGGGCCAGTTAATTTTGACCCTTGCTATCCCACAGGTTAAAAAAGCTCCCTCCGATTGCTCTCAGGGTCTTCAGGCCGGTCCTTACCCTAAGCAATGCCGCCTGCTCCTCTCCGTTCCGCCCCTGCTTGTTGCTGGCGGGTATGGGCGTCTGGGGTACTTTTCTGCTGGGAGTTGCTTTTAGGCATGTAATCTGTGGGCCTTGTTTAATTTTTCCTCCCAGTTAGATTGCCGAAAACTTCCCCCAGTCCCGCCAGTGCGAGGGTTTCCTGGTGATTGGAAACTTCCTCTATTAAGACTCCCTTCCCAAGACGGGTCTCCGTCCGTAGCTCTTTGACTCCCTTTTTATCTTTTATATTTTGTCCTACCTCCCTTCGAAGACAATGGGCTGCTTTTCTGGGCGACTGATGTCCTCTTCTAGTGATAAGAAGTTGTTTTGTGAAATTTGCTCAGCGTTCAAATGTTCTTCTGATGAATTTGTAGGGGAGAAAGTGGTCTCCCCGTCCTATTCCTCCACCATCTTGGCTCCTTGTTTTTTAGTTGGAGGCTAATTACTTTACAATATTGTAGTGGTTTTTGCCATACATTGACATTAATCAGCCATGGATTTACATGTGTTCCCCATCCCGATCCCCCCTCCCACCTGCCTCTCCATCCCATCCCTCTGGGTCTTCCCAGTGTACCAGCCCTGATCACTTGTCTCATGAATCCAACCTGGGCTGGTGATCTGTTTCACCCTTGATAGTATACTTGTTTCAATGCTGTTCTCTCAGAACATCCCACCCTCGCCTTCTCCCACAGAGTCTAAAAGTCTGTTCTGTACATCTGTGTCTCTTTTTCTGTTTTGCATATAGGGTTATCATTACCATCTCTCTAAATTCCATATATATGTGTTAGTATACTGTATTGGTGTTTATCTTTCTGGCTTACTTCACTCTGTATGATGGGCTCCAGATTCATCCATCTCACTAAAACTGATACAAATGAATTCTTTTTAATGGCTGAGTAATATTCCATGGTGTATATGTACCACAGCTTCCTCATCCATTCGTCTGCTGGTGGGCATCTAGGTTGCTCCCATGTCCTGGCTATTATAAACAATGCTGCGATGAACATTGGGGTTCACGTGTCTTTTCAGATCTGGTTTCCTCAGTGTTTATGCCCAGGAGTGGGATTGCTGGGTCATTTGGCAGTTCTATTTCCAGTTTTTTAAGGAATCTCCACGCTATTCTCCATAGTGGCTGTACTAGTTTGCATTCCCACCAACAGTGTAAGAGGGTTCCCTTTTCTCCACACCCTCTCCTCCACACCCTCTCCAGCATTTATTGCTTGTAGACTTTTGGATAGCAGCCATTCTGACTGGTGTGTAAGGGTACTTCACTGAGGTTTTGATTTGCATTTCTCTGATAATGAGTGATGTTGAGCATCTTTTCATGTGTTTCTTAGCCATCTATATGTCTTCTTTGGAGAAAAGTCTGTTTAGTTCTTTGTCCCATTTTTTGATTGGGTCACTTATTTTTCTGGAGTTGAGCTGGAGGAGTTGCTTGTATATTTTTGAGATTAATCCTGTGTCTGTTGCTTCATTTGCTATTATTTTCTCCCATTCTGAGGTCCGTCTTTTCACCTTGCTTATAGTTTCCTTTGTTGTGCAAAAGCTTTTAAGTTTCATTAGGTCCCATTTGTTTATTTTTGCTTTTATTTCCAATATTCTGTGAGGTGAATCATAGAGGATCTTGCTGTGATTTATGTCGGAGAGTGTTTTGCCTATGTTCTCCTCTAAGGGTTTTACAGTTTCTGGTCTTACGTTTAGATCTTTAATCCATTTGGAGTTTATTTTTGTGTATGGTGTTAGAAAGTATTCTAGTTTCATTATTTTACAAATGGTTGACCAGTTTTCCCAGCACCACTTGTTAAAGAAATTCTCTTTTCTCCATTGTATACTTCTGCCTCATTTGTCAAAGATAAGGTGTCCACAGGTGCATGGATTTATCTCTGGGCTTTCTATTTTGTTCCATTCATCTATATTCTGTCTTTGTGCCAGTACCACACTATCTTGATGACTGTAGCTTTGTAGTATAGACTGAAGTCAAGATGGTTGATTTCTCCAGTTCCATTCTTCTTTCTCAAGATTGCTTTGGCTATTTGAGGTTTTTTGTATTTCCATACAAATTGTGAAATTATTTGTTCTAGTTCTCTGAAAAATACCATTGGTAGCTTGATAGGGATTGCATTGAATCTATAGATTGCTTTAGGTAGTATACTCATTTTCACTATATTGATTCTTCCAATCCATGAATATGGTATATTTCTCCATCTATTTGTGTCATCGTTGATTTCTTTCAGCAGTGTTTTATAGTTTTCTATATATAGGTCTTTTGTTTCTTTAGGTAGATTTATTCCTAACTATTTTATTCTTTCTGTTGCAATGGTGAATGGAATTATCTCCTTATTGTCTCTTTTCTCATTGTTTGTGTATAGAAATCCAAGGGATTTCTGTGTGTTAATTTTATATCCTGCAACTTTTCTATATTCATTGATTAGGTGTAGTGATTTTCTGGTAGAGTCTTTAGGGTTGTCTTTGAAAAGGATCATGTCATCTTTAGGGTTGTCTATGAAAAGGATCATGTCATCTGCAAACAGTGAGAGTTTCAATTCTTCTTTTCCTATCTGTATTCCTTTTACTTCTTTTTCTGCCCTGATTGCTGTGGCCAAAACTTCCAAAACTATGTTGATTAGTAGTGGTGAGAGTGGGCACCCTTGTCTTGTTCCTGATTTTAGGGGAAATGCTTTCAATTTTTCACCATTGAGGATAGTGTTTGTATAGCAGCCTTTTTTGAGGCCATGTGAATGGTATATGAATTACTTCTCATAGTAGCCATGGAGGCTATGGATTCACATATAATAATTCGTCTCACAGACAAGTATGTGATAAAGAGGTTGCTAGGAGGAGGAGTAGCTCTTCTCGTCTTCCTTGAGGAAAATTTCATTCTAGGAATGAAAATTTCCTCCACAGCTTGGTAAAAGTGCAAATACTTCTTCCAGAGAATTTTTAAAAGCAGTTCAGGAAATGTGGATTACTTAAGAAATTAGAAAATTGGCATAGAAGTAGTAGAAAATGTTTCTCTGTATGAATTATCATTTGAGTGTTAATGTGAATGGGTAGGCAGGTAGATGAGTTATAGAGTCTGACATAAGGAGAAATAAGTTGATAAATTTGGCAGACATTCCTCTTGTTTTCCAGAACTTCCTAAACTTTCAAATTCAGCTTTTTCTCTGGAGAAAGATTGCTGAAATTGACTAATCATTAGATAGAGGAGCCAACCCTGTTGTCGAGGTGTATAGCTATAAACCAAGGTCAACTGACTCTTTTTTTTTTTTTTTTTTGTCCAAACGGACCAGAAGGTATTCTGCTTACATGCTTCCCCATTCATATCTGGATTAATTTTCATTTATCACATTATAGCTTAAATATCAAGGCAGCCTGTTTAATTGGCAAAGATCCCTATTGAACTTTTCATTTATTCTGAAAACTTGGCTGCTGGTGGCTGTTTTTATGAGGTGTTCGGTGTTTTATTTTGGCTTAAATCTATTTTTATTGTCAGAAGATGCATTATGTCTTTCAGAATTTCTCTTGTTCAATGTAAAAGTTATCTCCACTATGACAGCTCTGTATCTTCAATGTCAGATGCATTGCTCCCAAGTCATACTAGATTTACACATTCTATTATACTTCTATTGAACAGCTCTTAATCTGCTCCGAGGAAAACATGCTACCACCAGCAAATTTTATCCCCTTGAATTTAATGGGAACCCTTCTTGGTAGACAACTGGATTAGAAACATTCCAACTACATCTGGCCAATTGAGAAAAGATTTTGACTGGTTAACCCTGTAAAGCCAAACTCTGGTTGATATGGTAATATTATTATAATACCCTATTATAATACCCCAATTCTAGCACTATTCTATTTACTGATTTTTCCCGTCCTCCCACTGACAGTAGGTCCTGGAAACATTGCCTAATATAATCTCTGTTTTAATTACTGGAAGGTGGATTTTATTTACAATGGAATTTCATGCTGAAATTGGATGAAAAGTTACAAATGTAATTCCTAGCATGTGTGCATGCATGCTCAGTCATGTTGGACTCTTTGTGACCCCTGAACTATAGCCCACCAGCCTCCTCTGTCCATGGGATTTCCCAGGCAAGAATCCTGGAGTGGGTAACCATTTCCTTCTTCAGGGGATCCTCCTTACCCAGGGATCAAATCTGTCCCCTGCCTTGACAGGTGAATTCTTTACCACTGAGCCACCTGGGAATTCCCTAGCATAATTTTGCTTCATAATCTTATATTGATTATATTTCAAAGGATGTGTCTTTAGTTGTGGTACTCTTGGTTTCATTCAATAGTGGGCTGTATTACAGTGGGTTTGTTCAGACTTTATTGAATGATTCTACCTCTAGAGAGACATATTTGACATTAAGAAGGTAGAGGGCAGTGTTTGCTTCTATAGCTTGCATTCTGAGGTATGTAATGCCTGATATTAAGAGCAGTTCATTGTCCTAATTGCTGCTTCTCTTCTAAGGTGAGTGTGAAGTAGCAAGGTTATGAGGACAGAGACAGCTGTTAGTCTACTAGTTTGTACAAAATGGATAATAGTAATGCCTGCCTTGTAGAATTGTGGTGATAAGGAAATGAATATACAGATTGTAAAATATGTTTAAAATGTAGTTAATGATAGTGGAAGCCTGTGAAAAGGAGGTAAACTCTGGCTAACTATGAATTATCCACACATCACCCTTCCTGTAGTCCCTGATTTTTCCTTCTCTCCTCTTCTCCCATCTTCTAACCTCCCTTCCCCTTCTCTCTCTCTCTCTCTCCCCTCCTCCCTCCCTTCCCTTTCCGCCTGCCTCCTGTCCCTTCCTCCCTCCATTCTCTCCTCTCTTCTGCCCACCTCCTCCCCTCAGGCTTTCTCTCTGTCCTCAGTCCTCTGGATATTGTCTTTCCCATTTTTGTACATGTGCAGGGACATTAACTCATCTCATCTTATTCCAGAGTTATCTAGTACTTCTGTTATGTCTTCTTTGACATCTTTAACCAGTGGGCATCTCTAAAAAGCTACAATTGTGCTCAGAAATCTCTTATTCCTGAGGATCCCCAGGAGGGCTAAGCAGGTACAAGAGCAGAGACAGAAGGAGAAACTGTAATAGAGGGAAAGGACCAAAAATGGAAAACCAACATTTACATTGACAAGACAACCTATCTATTAAGAATCTCTTCTGTGTCTGGTACTATGCTGTAAGTGGAAAAGTGCTCTGAACTAAGGATTATCTTTTTCTTGAAGTGGTGTTTTAGACTTAAAAATTAGATATTAGCCTCTTCATAATATGAAAAAGCCTTAGATGAGTTCCATTATAATTAAAACTGCCAGGTATGACATTCCTTCACTAATTAAGCCTATGTTGGTCGTTTCTCTAGAATGGGAATATGATTGGACTATTTAAACTACTGTGAAATAGCTGGGCTTCAGATGTTTGGTCCTGAGTCCTGTCTTTCTCCTTATTCTTATTCTTCTTCCTTCTGCACTCGTTGTCTGTCCTTGAATCTGCCTTTAGTTTCACAGCCCTTACTCCTTTTTCTTCCCCTAGCAAAGCCCCACTGTTAGTATAAATGCCACTGATTTACAAAGGGGCTTTCCAGGTGGCACAGTGGTAAAGATTTTGCCTGCAAATGTAGAAGTCGCAAAAGATGTGGGTTTGATCCCTTGGTTTGGAAGATTCACTGGAGTAGGAAATTGCAACCCTCTTCAATGTTCTTGCCTGCAAAATCCCATGGCAAAAAGAGCCTGGCTGGTGACAGACCATGGGGTTGCAAAGAGTCGGACATGACTGAGCAGTTGAGCAGCACAGCACAGACTTTACAAGATATATGTTCCTGTAGCTCAGCAGTCCTACGTTGTTGCAGCTACTGTAGTACTTACCTCTTATCTCTTTCAAAAGGAAAGATGAACCTGAGCAGCAGCTCTGGCAAAGCAGACTACTCAGAAGCTGGCTTGATGTTATCTCTGAGGGAGCTTAGTTTGCAGAAGCAAATGTCATGCATGCCTCCATGTAGTTTAGTATGATTTGTCACTTGGGATTCTCGGGCACTTTATATAAGGCCTTGACTAGCTGAGCTCCTCATCAGAATGCACTATAATTTGTCCACTTCAAACCCACCAGGAACAGAAGCATTTACTTTGACATCTGCTTTTTGGAAGCAGTCCATTAATACTGCACTTGACGTGTCAGGGACTTAATGAAACTCTTTTCTCTTAGATCTTTTATCTACAATAAGATGGCCTGTTTCAAGGTCAGTGGCAACCCTTAGCTGTTTTTCTTTTTTCTTTTCCCTTTTGACAGTCACCATATTCCCTTGCCTATTTCTATTCCATAGAGTCTTTCTCCTCAGGTACCAGTAACTATAGTGACAAGATCGGGGTGGGGCCAATCCTATTGATCTCCCAGGACTTTGTCCTCACTCAGAGGTGCCTGACTAAGCTCCCCAGTGATCTCATGTCCTCTACTGCTTCTTTTATCCATATCTGTTCCAATAGAACTACTGTGGAGAAGGTGGAAACTGAGGTTCTGAGGGGTTAAGCAGCTTGCCCAATGTCACATGGCTAGACTATGTAGAATCTAAGTTTGATAGTAGCTTAAAATTTTAATCCTTCCTATGATTTTCAGGCCACACACAATTTATTGTTCTTTATTTTGTGATTGCAACTATGCTGGACATTTGTGGTAAAGTTAAAAACATGGTGCCTTTACTTGTAAATATAATATATACTAGGGAAGAGAGACAAACAGATAAATGAAAAAAAAATAAGTGTAATAATAAGAGCAATATATGGCACTCTGGAAATCCCAAGCTGGGATACTTAACCCAGCCTAGGTTAAGTTATTTCACAGAGTGAGAATCTTCATTCATATTCATTCATTCTCTCCCTCTCCCTGCCTGCTCTCACTTTCTCTTTCACACACACAACCTATATCTCTAGATAGATAAGTCTTCTTTCTCCTTTTATACTTCCTTTGCATATCTCTGTAACAGTACTGTTTTTTTCCTCCATTTTATCCATTCACTTAACAACAGTTTTTTGAGCACCCACTCTGTACCAGGCACTGTTTTAGGCACCGGGAACAGAGCAGTGAGCAAAACAAAGTTCTACTCTCTTGGGCTTTACCTTAAAATTAGTATACTGAGAAGAAACCAATATAAAAATGTATATATAATAAAATGTCAGCTGGTGAAAAAGATTTTTACCCCAAAATGATAAAGTAATCAATCTGACTGGTAATCAGTCAAGACTGGTATCTTCTATCAGTTAGGGTCTGGGTAAGATTTTAGACATCAGTATGCAGTTTGGGGTGATTTATAAAGAAGGAAAACCTGGGCATTATAGCTTGTTTGGTAGATCTGAAATGAGAAAAATTCAGCAAAGTTAGATATTTTCTCTGCTTTGATATACAGCCAGCCTTTTCCTTAGGAGACAAAGACCCTAGTTCTACTTCTGTTTTTCAGAGAGACCTTGGGTAAGTAGCTTGGACAAAAATTTCTGTAAGATGTGCCTCCCTTTTGGAAGAATGTTATGGATAAAGCCTGGAACATTTCTCTGAGAGATTTTGGACCTAGTAGTGTACATGGCAACAGAAAAGTGCATTTGATTCAGCATCCATTATTTGCAAAGTGTTCTCAACCTACCTGCTGAGAGAGAAGCATTATTTTCTTCTAAAAGCAGATAGTGGGGAAAATAGCAGGTTTTTGACAGTGCTTTCTGAATATTTGAGGTTTTGTGGTGACTCATTGTGGTTTTGAGGTAAACATTATCAGGAGGTTTCACTCAGTCTGAGACTTTTTTCCCTAGGCAGGTGAGACCCCTGTCACCTCAAACTTACAAGGCTTTGCTTAATTAATGGAAAAAGTATGTATATGGATCAGTGCTTTTTATTAATATCGTCATCCTAACCATCATTTACAATCTTGGGAAGAGCCTGGGGTTTTAATGTTAGACAATCCTGCATTTGATATCGGCCCTTGACAGTTACTACTGTGCCATTAGTTGAGATAAGGGACTCATCTGAATTTCATGTCCCTCCTTTATAAAATAATGATAGTAATAGTTTTTTTATATTATTGTGGGGATTAAATGAGACAAGGTACGTAAATTCACATGGTACAGAGTAGGTGGCTCTATAAATGTTGACTCTCTTCACAGATCTTCTTTAGATGTCCTTCCTCTTCTCACTGTAGGAAGTGAAATTATTTTTCAATTGAGTCTGATTTTAACTAATGTATTTACTAGTTGTTATCTTCTATCAATGGGACAATTTTAGTCTTTAGCTTATATGTGCATTTTTTACTGGCCTGTGGTAAAAAGTATTTGAAAGGAGGCACATCAATAATTAGATTACTGGTTTGTGGAATGAAATGGGAGAAAAAATAACCACTCAAGCTGCATTCATCTGTTGGTTGCAGATATCTCAATGGTGACTATAAAGGAGAAATATGCTTTTTGATCTGCCGTGCGATTTTGGCATATGACTCTGGTAATCTAATTTTCAAGACCCCCGTGTGAAATTAAAGCCTGAAAGGTACCATTTCTAATTGCAATTAAAACAAGCAAACAGAACTAAAATATCTAAGATGCTGTGATTGTAAGCTTATATTTACTTGTCACTAGTTTATATGACTATGTGGGCTTTTGTTTGCAAAGTCTTTCCCTTAAGAGCTGAGGTTAAACATGTGAGTGGCATGAGCTATAATTGAATTGAAAATTGCCTTCTGTTCCAGCCCAATGCAATGGTCTGTGTTTTGTAATGAGCCCTAGTTGGCGAGGTAACTCATGTCACCAGGAGAAGCTCTCTACAGACTGCTCCATTTGTCACTGCTGTCTGAAGGACACAACAGGAAAGCTGGCATTCTGCAAAATATTTATGGTATTGTATGCATGCAGTGATCTCACCTATCAGACTGCAATTCAATAGTAAATACAAAAACCCCTTGTTTAAATAATTATAGGGTTGTGACTCAACTTGACCAAAGCCAGGAGAGTTAACACTAACACTGGGCTATTAATACCCAGGGAGCAGGTTGGTGAGGGGACAAAATAGATGGATGTTGGGGGGAGAGTCTATTCATGATGAAGTGTTCATCTGCATGGCTATTTGTTTGGAAGGTTTTGGTTTTTGCCATATGGCTTAATGTACTTCTTTTTCCTTAGTGTCTCTTTATTCTCCATGTTGTCACCTTCCTTTTAAAAGAGAGGCAACAATGAATAAAGGGTGACCAGAATCATTACATTAATTTTGTTGCAGTAAACAGGAGCCAACCTTATGGAAAAAGTTCTGCCCTTTGCCCTCAGAATCATGAGTGGCTAAAAGGAAATCAGTAAGACAGAGGTCAGTAGGGGAATGGAAGAAGTCTTTGAACAATTTTTCACAAGGAAGACTGCTTTATTGTTTTCTGTTATAAAAGTGATGTACTCATTCTAAAATCTTCAAACAGTACAGAAAGGTACAAACAAGGCTTTAAAACTGCAAAAATCACCTATTATAATCCCTTCCTCTACACATCAGAGTTAACATCTGTTAACTTTGTGATGTATCTCCTTCTGTCTCCCTCTGTTATATTGAAAAAGTGATTTGTTTATTTTGATCAAGATAAATGTCTAGAAATGTAATTCACATTTTAACAACTTGTGATTCCTCCATAAAAAATGGCCCTTCACAAGACAGGGCTAATTTACAGAGCTGCACTAGTGTGTGAAAGTGCAGAAGGAAGCCAGTGGTCTCCATTTATTGAGTAATTGCCATATGCCAGGCACCTCTTTCAGCCTTTTGTGTGCATTAACTCAACTAATCCTCACAATAACCCCACTAGATGGGTTTTATTAGCATCTCATGGAAACTGAGGTTTAGCAAAGTTACAAGGCTAGTCATGAGGTTGAACCAGAAAATTGAATCAGGCTTTGGTATATGAGAAAGGAATAGCTTCCCTCCTCTGCCTTCTCTTTCCCTCTCTCTCTCTCTTTTAATAGCAAGACCCAGCAAGAAGGAACAAATGAAGGAACAAATAAGGATGCTAGTGGATAAGCAAAGAGCTGAGGGAGTCCGATATAGCTGTGAAACTTTCTAGGGAAAGATATCTTTGCATTTTGTTTGTTACTAAATAAACCAAACAGAACTTTCTATCCAAAGCTGAGCTTCATGAGTTGAAATTGAACCAATGAGGAGAATAAAAATAGAGACACTTATACTTCTGCATGTGTGCAAACACACTCGTGTGCACGCACACACACACAGAGTTATGTACTTGGAAAAGAGAAAACCTGTTTGGCTCTGAATCTTATTTATTGTTTATTCTTCCTCAAGTCAGAATACCAGAATGAATAGCCATCTTTATCACATGAAGCACTCCTACAATTTTTCCAGCATTAAACTGGAATAGCTATTTCACATATTCACAAACCCAGTGCTGGATATAGAATTGAAGGTATACTCCAGTTATATTCTGCCAGCACTTTTGATGAGGTAGCAGAACATGTGAGTAACTCTGTGACTTTAGGCTAGTAATTTTCTCTTTCTGGGCCTCTGTTGTTTTTTTTTTTCTCTAATAGGAAGCTATGAGACTAAACCAAATCTGAGGGTCCTTTGAGATCTAAGAGTCTACCAGTTCCTCACTGGTCTGACTTTGAGTTTTTCTCCGACCTCTCTTGTTTTTAATTTTTCATGTCCTCTCAAGATTGCCTAGCCTTGTCTAGTGTTGCTAGAAATTGTTCTGTGGAAGGCTTTGAATGATAAAAAAGTGAAGCACTTCATAGTCTATCAATTGGGAACCATTGCGCTCCTGTGATCCTAGAAGAGAGCTTATTTTTGAATATTTTGAGTATTTGAGAGCTTATTTTGAGTATTTTTGAATTTTCATTTCACAGCGAACTTTCAGTGAGATTGTTAGAGTTTTCTCATTTTTACAAGAGTGATTAGGACACAGAGATATTAAGTGATGTCTTTCCCAGTCGCTTATATAATCAATAGCAGGGACAGGATAGAACTGAGATCTCTGAAACCCTAAATAGGGTTTCCCAAAGTCTATTACTTTTGAATCAAGTCTCTCAATATATTCTGGTTGGGGACGGGAAGTTGGGAAGGAAGAATATGAAGTCAGATAAGTTTAGGAAATGAACCCTGTCTAGGGAATTCATAGGCACACTGACGACTCTGAGAAGTTCTACAGTATAGATACTTTATAAACTTTGTTTTACTAAGTTTCTTAAATGCATGAATAGCAGTAATGATGTGATACTGATAATAGTAGTTTCCATTTATTGAATCTTTGCTGTGTATGCCAGGTGCTATCCTAAGTCCTCATATAAAGTGACATGCTTAATATTCATGAAAACCCCATGAGAGGTTTCACCATCCCCATTTTCTTTTTTGAAAGATAATTTGCTCACGGTCACACAGTAGTGTGGGACAGAGCTGGGATTTCAACCAAAGCAGGTTGGTTCCAGAGGCTTGGCTCTTAAATCAGTATGCTCAGCTTACCTCAGAAATATTTTTGTATTCAATACTCTATTAACATCTTGTGGAATCTGTGTTCTTTATGAGCATCTGTCTTAATCTGTTCAGGAAGAAGTCCGATTGCTCTAACAAAATATCACTGACTGAGTAGCTTATAAAGCACTGAAATTTATTGCTCACAGTTCTGGAGGCTGAAGAATCCAAGAACAAGATACAAGCCTAGTAGCATTTTGGTGTGGGTTCTTTTCTGGTTCATAGCTGGCGCCTTCCTATTGTGTCCTCATGTAGTAGAAGGGGAAAGGAATCTCTCTGGAACCCTTTTTATATAAAGGTATTGATACTAATTCCATTCACAAGGACTCCTCTTTAGTGACCTGATCACCTCCCAAGGGCCCTGCCTTCTAATACCATCATATTGGGCATTAGGATTTCAATATATGAATTTTGGAGAGATACAAACATTCAGGCCATAGCAATATGGGTTAGGAAATACTGTTCTAGAATTATTTCCAGTATGTATGGTAAAATGAGGTTAGATACATACTATAGAATTCTTGAATAGTAGAGCTGGAATGGACATTAGAGATCAGCTCACTTGGCAGAGGAGAACTCTGGGGCTAGGGGAGAAAGTCTCTAGTTCTAGGTGTGTGGCAGCTGGAATAGGACCGAGGGGTCCTGATTCATAATTCCCAATTCAGTGGCATTTGTTTACTAGAAATCTTTAGACAGTGGAATAACAAGTTTTAGGCTTTTTCAATCAGGAAGTTGAGGGCCACATGTATTATCCATCCTCATCCCTGAGCTTATAGAAAGTGACACTGAGACACAAGGGGTACAGAGGAGCAGCTGGGTACCTGGAGGGAAAGATAGCCATTTGTGCAAGGTGAGGTAAAGATCTGATCCCTAGTGTCTCCAGCATAGAGTAGGCATTAAGTACATTTTTGTTGCATATGGGAACACACTACTAATATTGTTACAGTGTTTTATGGCTTTCAGAGTACTTTCGTAGCCATTTTTAGTGGTATGATAGGAGAAATAGATCAAAGATACCTAGACAGTGGATCATGGGGCTGAGTGAGGCCAGGGGAATTGTATCAGTGAAAACAGAGAAGAGGGTGGCTGATAGTTGTGGAGGTTAAAAGAAGAGTCTGGGCATTAATAGATTAAAATTGGTGGTCTGGAGCATGGCCCTGGTAATCAGTTTGCCTAATCTTCATTTTGTTCTAATTTATTTAGAGGATACCTCTAAACTTCTGTAAAGAGAAAGGAAATTTTTTAGGGACTTTAAGTGTCAGAGACCTTTTAAATTGATTTCCATTTATCAGTGAAGAGAATTTGCTTTAATAAATACCCAAGAGAAGCAAGACCATAAAGTAACTGTCACTAAACCAGATTCATATTATTTCTCCCAGTCAAAATTCATTAAAAATTTGAAAGCTTATTATCCCATTACATGTTGGCATTGTTAAGACCTTGGTCCTTTATTCAGGATGATTGGAAGTCATATTTTACATTTCACTTTTTCCAGCTGGGGGCCTGAGACCATGATGGTAGTATGGTGAACTTCTGGGTTCTTGAGTGGCTTAAGCTATCTGCTGCCATCATTTTCATATGTAGATTTGCTTTTTATTGTTTATTATTCAGGTTGTGCATGAATTTAATGGTTTGTTTCCTCCATAAGGCCCGTTGAGAGACTGAGAATCTGCTTTTCTGCCTCTAAACCCCAAATTTCAGGAGGACCAAAAAAAAAAAAAAAAAAAGAAAGAAAGAAAAAGGAAAACAAGGAAAATAAATAAATTCAGGAGGATGGGAGAGCAGGGTCTGTGCCAGTCCCCTCCACCATTATGTCTCCAGTGTAAAGTACAGGGGTGTAACAAATTAGTGTTGAAGAAGTGAGCACTGTGTTTGTTGTTCTCTGAATCGTGTCCGACTCTTTGCGACCCTATGGACTGCAGCACGCCAGGCTTCCCTGTCCTTCACCATCTCCCGGAGTTTGCTCAAACTCATGTCCCTCGAGTCAGTGATGCCATTCAACCATCTCATCCTCTGTCATCCCCTTCTCCTCCTGCCCTCCATCTTTCCTAGCATCAGGGTCTTTTCCAATGAGTTTGCTTTTCCCATGGTGGGAAAATATTGGAGCTCCAGCTTCAGCAACAGCTCTTCCAATGAATATTCAGAGTTGATTTCCTTTAGGGCTGACTGGTTTGATCTCCTTGCTGTTCAAGTGACTCTAAAGAGTCCACAGTTCAAAAGCATCAATTCTTTGGCACTCAGCTTTCTTTATAGTCCAGCTCTCACATCCATATATGACTACTGGAAAAACCATAGTTTTGACTATACAGACATCTGTTGGCAGTGTGAAGTCAAGTGAGCCTTAGGAAACATTCTGTAGTGAACTGTAAGTGAGTTTTAGGCAGAAAGTATGTTCTTCTTTATAGTCTACTCAAAGTAGACAATCATTGTTGATGATGTTTGTCATGATTGTTGGGTTTAATTTGCAAAACCTAATCTATAGAAGCTAATTAGCTGCTGTTTAGATTCTATGATTGGGTAGGAGGCACAGCTGGATGGCAGAAATGATAGTTTTTCTAAGAAGAATCTCTTAGTGACAACACTATTAAATCAGTGAATATCTGTCGAGTGGAAGTAGAGAAAAGTGATGTCCTGAATTTGGATTTTCAAAACAGCAGGTATTAATTACCCTCCTTCACCACTACCATTATACGGATGAGGAAACCCAGGGTCAGTGACCTACCATGAGCACCAACTGGATAATGTTACAGCTGCAACTCTAAGATGAATCTGCTGTTTCCCAGCTCAGTGTTCTTGACACCACCCCTTACTGTTATCACTAATTAAAAATGGGAGGATTTACCTAGGAGTTGGTAACCTGATTTCTGTGCTGGAAAATATCTCAGGGACTCTGTAAAATGCGTGATGGGCTATCAGCCATTCACTAATTTACATGTATGCCAAAGCCAGCTGTGTTCAAAAAATCCCAAGTATAAAGGGTTGACTTCATTTCCAATCTGAAAATTATTAGAGGAGAAATATGATATTACCAGGTGTTTTCTGCCTACTTCCCATATGACAGGCAGCACGGAGGATAGGAAAGTGTAGAGAAACAGTCCGTGCTTTTCAGCAGTTTGTGGTTTTCTACTGGAAATAACTTGAAAGTGCTTGACATCTTCAGAGAACAACATACTCCAATATGAAATAGCTGGGAATGTGGCGCAGTGTTTAAGTGGTGCTGGAGGTCAGGGGAGGGAGCTATCCTTAAGTAAACTTGTTATGACAAGATAGTGCCTTTTAAGAGCCAACTTCAATATTTTATTTCTACTGCAACTTCTCCCTTCCCATTCACATCCCTTTTCAACAAGTTTGGTGGTGGTGGTGAATTAGGTAAGCAGAGCTCCTATCTGTACTGCTAACTCATTTTGTTGATTTCCTAACTCGTGCCTTCTCAGGGAAGAAACCAGGTTCATAATGTGATAAATATTTGGATGCCTCCATCTTGGGGATAGAGATTTTCATCCATGATATTATGGAAATAAACAAGTTCACTTTAACAACAGTTTCAAAAAAGAGCAAGCTCTGTTGTGATGTTTGTGGAGGGAGTTATCAAATTTTTGTTTTCATAAGTATGTGTCTCTTTGTAGGTAGTATTTCCATGAGGGGCTAGGTGTCTGGAAGTGTTGATAGTGTTAAAGATTTCCCCAGTGATGGGATGGGAATTAATGCATATTTTCTCTTAGAGCTCAAAACAGGCAAAGGACACTTAAAATAAAATGTTTTTTACTTGAGTTAAAGAGTAGTTTCTCCACACTTGTGTTCCCTTTCCTCTTCTCTTCCTTTTTGTTCTCATATGAGGACTGTCTGGCTCTACTGTAGGGTTATTTCATTATGGACCTCCAGTTGTTGCTGGATGTAGAATGATAATTCAAGGATTTAATGGAAACATGACTTTTATTTTCCCATTAACTCTTCTAAATGAACCTACCACTTAGGAAAGTATAAAGTGACTTTGTGGGAGGGTATTTGGGAGTGAGTTTCCATTCTTTGGAGTCAGATGTTTCACTATTTTGGCCCAGAGTATGCTGAGTAGAGAGGAAAAGAAGTTCCTTTTTGCCTTCCCCAGACTTGCTTACTGCTTGCATAGCATTTATTCTAGGCTGATGTAACTGAGTAAAAATAGGTTCTTTTTGACCCCAGGGGCTTCCCTGGTTTCTCAAATGATAAAGAATCTGCCAGAAATGCAGGAGAATCAGATTTGATCCCTGGGTTAGGAAGACCCTCTGGAGAAGGGAATGGCAACTCACCCCAGTATTCTTGCCTGGAGAAATCCTGTGGAGAGGGGAGCCTGGCAAGCTACATTTCATAGGGTTGCAAAGAGTCAAACTCGACTGAGGGACTAACACTGACCTCTGAGGTTTAGGAGCTACTGAGGGAAGAATCAGTTTCAGCAGCCTCATTGCTGAGCAGGGCTGAGAAGAAACCCTTTGTTTTCATGGAAGAAAAAAAAAATCTTTGAAGAAAGACCTCTTACCTCCTTTTTTTACTTCACAGATGCTTTTTCCTCACCAGTAAATTTTAATTCCTCAAAATCTGAAGCTAAGATTGCCTGTGTTTATTTTTCTTTCATAATGTACAAACCTTAGCAATAAAATGTGATGGATTAGGTTATTAGAAAAGGTAGCAACTTGGCTTTTTAGGGCCCCACCTTGAGGACTTGTTTTGTTATTTGGATTTCTCCAGGAGTATGAATTCTCCCTTTGTGAACTATTAGGTGATGGGGTATATATACATTTGTCTGCTGTAAAATTACTTTGGTTACACTGGGTACTCAAATAAACTTCTGTTCTTGCGACCAGGACTTAACAGTCTCTATGAATAATTTGTGTGAACAAATTCATCCTGTATGTATGGAACCTGCTAGAGTCTTGTGTATTTGACAAAAAGGGAATGCCATCTTCATGTTCTTGGTGAATTGACTGGGAACGTAACATTGAAACAGAAAAACTGAAGTTCCTACGGTGGTTTCAATATCCCAGCAGATGTTTCCAACAAAAAGACCAATGAAGAAGTGTGCCTTGTATGAGAACCTTGCCAGGGAAGATGTTTGACTGCATTCCTGCTTTTATCTGTATAACTGCTGACCTCAGCCAGAGATCTCACTTCTGGTAGAACAACACTGATCCTGGTAGCATGTGTAGGGAGAATCCTAGACTTGGAATAAAGAAACCTGGTTTTCTAACATCAACTGGCTGAATAACCTTGAGCAACTTATTTCATGTTTTGTGTGTTTTATCTTCCATGTCAATGAAATGAGGGTAGCAATAACTACCCTGACTGTTTCATAGGGATATTGTGAGAATGAATCAAGGAAATGGGTGTTCTATCATCCTCTGAGAGATGTAAGCAAAAGTGATATTCAGATTAAAAATATTGTGGGGAAATTGCTGTTGTTTAGTGTTTTGAATAGCTTCAGGGGAACAAGCTCTTTCTTCCTCTACCCTGAGAAAAAGGAGAAAATTGATGTGAGGCAGCGCCATGGATGTTATGGAGAATCATAAGTAATAATGCAAACAAGGGAGGACTAAGAGAGATGCTGGACCTTTCTTTTTATTTATTTATTTTTTCATTTATTTTTATTAGTTAGAGGCTGATCACTTTACAATATTGTAGTGGTTTTTGTCATACATTGACATGAATCAGCCATGGATTTACATGTATTTCCCATCCCGATCCCCCCTCCCACCTCTCTCTCCACCCGATTCCTCTGGTCTTCCCAGTGCACCAGGCCCAAGCACTTATTTCATGCATCCAGCCTGGGCTGGTGATCTGTTTCACCCTAGATAATATACATGTTTCGATGCTGTTCTCTTGAAACATCACACCCTCGCCTTCTCCCACAGAGTCCAAAAGTCTGTTCTATTTATTTGTATCTCTTTTTCTGTTTTGCATATAGGGTTATCATTACCATCTTTCTAAATTCCATATATATGCGTTAGTATACTGTATTGGTCTTTATCTTTCTGACTTACTTCACTCTGCATAATGGGCTCCAGTTTCATCCATCTCATTAGAACTGATTCAAATGAATTCTTTATAATGGCTGAGTAATATTCCATGGTGTATATGTACCACAGCTTCCTTATCCATTCGTCTGCTGACGGGCATCTAGGTTGCTTCCATGTCCTGGCTATTATAAACAGTGCTGCGATGAACATTGGGGTGCAGGTGTCTTTTCAGATCTGGTTTCCTTGGTGTGTATGCCTAGAAGTGGGATTATTGGGTCATATGGCAGTTCTATTTCCAGGTTTTTAAGAAATCTCCACACTGTTCTCCATAGTGGCTGTACTAGATTGCATTCCCACCAACAGTGTAAGAAGGTTCCCTTTTCTCCACACCCTGTCCAGCATTGATTGCTAGGAAAACTGGTCAACCACTTGTAAAAGAATGAAACTAGAACACTTTCTAACACCATACACAAAAATAAACTCAAAATGGATTAAAGATCTAACTGTAAGACCAGATACTATAAAACTCCTAGAGGAGAACATAGGCAAAATACTCTCCGACATAAATTACAGCAGGATCCTCTATGACCCACCTCCCAGAATATTGGAAATAAAAGCAAAAATAAACAAATGGGACCTAATTAAGCTTAAAAGCTTTTGCACAACAAAGGAAACTATAAGCAAGGTGAAAAGACAGCCCTCAGATTGGGAGAAAATAATAGCAAACGAAGCAACAGACGAAGGATTAATCTCAAAAATATACAAGCAACACCTGCAGCTCAATTCCAGAAAAATAAATGACCCAATCAAAAAATGGGCCAAAGAACTAAACAGACATTTCTCCAAAGAAGACATACAGATGGCTAACAAACACATGAAAAGATGCTCAACATCACTCATTATCAGAGAAATGCAAATCAAAACCACAATGAGGTACCATTACACGCCAGTCAGGATGGCTGCTCTCCAAAAGTCTACAAGCAATCAATTTTTATTTATTTATTTATTTACTTTTGGTTGTCCTGGGTCTTCCTTGTTATGCTTGGGCTATCTCTAGTTGTAGCACCTGGGGGCTACTCTCTAGTTGCAGTGTGTGGGCTTCTTGTTGTGATGTCTTCTCTTGATACAGAGCATAGGCTCTAGGTACACAGGCTTCAGTAGATGCAGTAGGCGGGCTCAATAGTTGTGGCTCATGGGCTACAGATCGTGGGGTCAGTAGTTGAGGTGCATGGGCTTAGTTGCTCCATGGCATAAGGAATCTTACAAGATCAGGGATCAAACCCATGTCCCCTGCATTGATATGAAGATTCTTATCCACTGAACCACCAGGAAAGTCCCCCTCTAACTAATTTACCACACATGTAAGTATAGTGAAAACTTTGAGAAACCTAATGATAAAAGCATTTGTTTTATTTTGCTTAACCCAGCATTTCATAAATGTATTTCCTTTTGGGAGCCCCCTTTTCATAAAATGCCTATCAACATTTCTCTTTTTCAATAGGAGGCTTTTAAGAGAAAGACTCATTTTTTTTAAACTATAACCATAATTCAGGTTGCTGTACTAGATAGCAAATCCTCAAGTGATAGAATTCAGTATTGCTCCTGAGCCTTCTCCAAAATTAAAATTATTGCACTGTGACAAAGGTACAATCAGGTCGGTGATGGATTCTGTCCAAAGAAGCTATTAAAATACTAGAATAACTCGACAACCTCTCTATTATGAGATAGCCCAACAGTGAGAGCAAATCAGCATTTCTCATGTGCTCCTCTGAGCCTGCCACTGTGCTGAGCACTTTCTTTTGTTACTTATCAGCCTAACAACAGTCTTGCAATATAGGTTGAGTGATTTGCCATTTTAGAACACAGGAAACTGAGGGATAGAGATGAAGGAACTCACCCAATGTTACAGACCTAATCAGAGGCAGATCTGAGATATGAAAGCTTGTCAGTTGAACGCCAGTATATATGATTTGGATTTAAAGTCAGACCCTGACTCCTAAACAGAAAATGGCATTGCAAAAATTTCACAATTCTGAACTGAATCATGGCAGAATCAGCCATGATTCTGCAGCATTCAGAGTTCTGTCTTTTATTAACGGGACCTATAGTTGACTCATTGGAAAAGTTCCTGATGCTGGGAGGGATTGGAGGCAGGAGGAGAAGGGGACGACAGAGGATGAGATGGCTGGATGGCATCACCAACTCGATGGACATGAGTTTGAGTAAGCTCTGGGAGTTAGTGGTGGACAGGGAGGCCTGGTGTGCTGCGATTCATAGGGTCACAGAGTTGGACACGACTGAGCAACTGAACTGAACTGAACTGATACCTGTATTGCCAAAGTCAGTTTGAGTAGTAGTATATGTATCATTAAATTGGAGAATAACTATTCATTTTAAAGTGCCCTGAGGATCACCAGCATAGGTACTTCTAGATTTTCAAACTTCTTTTTGCCCACTTACTAAGTTTTAAGCCCACATCTAGTTTTTTCTATTGTCATTGCTGGAGGTCATCTTTTTAAACCCTTTGTTTGGGTAATTATAAATTTAACATTCCTCATGTGAGTTCCTTTAGTGGTGTCCCTCCTCCTTCTCCCCAGAACCCTGTCCAGTCCTTTGTCGTTGCTCTAGAGAGGCAGCTCAAATCCTCCTTTCGTGGACACACTGAAAACACCTCCATGTCTCTTGACAAAACTGGCCCCAACTCAATAAAGATAGCATCCACTTAACTATAGCTTAGCTTTATTGAACATTCATTGTATGTCAGGCATGTTCTAAGTGTTTTATAGGGATTAATTCATTCAGTCCTTAAGACAACACTATGAAGGTAGTATTGTTGTTTTCATCTTAGAGATGAGGGAACTGAAGTTCAGACAAGTTGAATGACTTCCTCAAGATTACACAGTTAATAAAATGGATATCAAAATCAGGTCTGTATGCCTCTAGACCTGGTTTTGATACCTAGATGGGGAAGCAATGGAAATGGTGACAGACTTTATTTGCTTGGGCTCCAAAATCACTGCAGCCACAAAATTAAAAGACGCTTGTTCCTTGGAAGAAAAGACCTGAAAAACCTAGACAGCATATTGAAAAGCAGAGACAATACTTTGCCGACAAAAGTCCACATAGTCAAAGCTGTGGTTTTTCTAATAGTTATGTACGAATGTAAGAGTTGAACCATAAAGAAGGCTGAATGCCAAAGAATTGATGCTTTTGAACTGTGGTGTTGGAGAAAACTCTTGAGAGTCCCTTGGACTGCAAGGAGAACAAGCCATTCAGCCCTGAAGGAAATCAATCATGAATATTCATTGGAACAACTGATGCTGAAACTGAAGCTCCAATACTTTTACCACTTTATGAAAAAAGCTGACTCATTAGAAAAGACCCTGATGGCAGGAAAGGTTGAGGGCAGGAAGAGAAGGGGATGACAGAGGATAGGATGGTTGGATGGCATCACTGACTGAATGGACATGAGTTTGAGCAAACTCTGGGTGATGGTGAAGGACAGGAAGGACAGTGCATGGGGTCGCAAAAAGTTGGACACAGCTGAGCTACTAAACAACAACAACAAATGCCCCCTAGAGCATGTACTATTAAGCACTGTATTGTACTCTTCCTGATATACTTGGATTAGTGTTTCTTCAACCAGAATCTTGCCTTTGTAGTGAGTATATTCATACTCTCCTCCCAGTTCTGTCACTCTGGTCAATAACTAGTTCAACAGTTTAACTTGCTTCAGTGTGCATCAGAACCACCTAGAAGCCTTGTAAAAAACCATGGGTTTCTGGGTTCCATCATCAGAGCTTAGGCTTTTGCAAGTAGGGTAGGAGCTATTGGAGTAGAGGTGAGAAGCTGAGAATTTGCATTCCTGACCAATTCTCAGGTGCTGGTGCAAAGACTACATTGAGAACCATTGACAAGCCATAATTACTATTTGTATTCATTCTTTTTTATAAGTTGATTTTCTCTTGAGCAACACTGCTTTTCACTGTTTATTAAAACCAAATATTTCTTTTCTGATCCATTAAAAACATCATCTAAACATACACATCTCCAAGTTATTTTTTTCAGTTTCCCAATACTATGTCTTAATCATATTCTTGAGCAGAAGTAGTTATAGATGCAGCTGTGATTTTCAGGATTTCAGTTCAGTTCAGTTCAGTCACTCAGTTGTGTCCGACTCTTTGCAACCCCATGAATCGCAGCATGCCAGGCCTCCCTGTCCATCACCAACTCCCGGAATTTACTCAAACTCATGCCCATCCAGTCGGTGATGTCGGTGATGTCATCCAGCCATCTCATCCTCTGTCATCCCCTTCTCCTCCTTCCCCCAATCCCTCCCAGCATCAGGGTCTTTTGTAATAAGTCAACTCTTCTCATGAGGTGGCCAAAGTATTGGAGTTTCAGCTTCAGCACCAGTCCTTCCAATGAACACTCAGGACTGATTTCCTTTAGGATGGACAGGTTGGATCTCCTTGCAGTCCAAGGGATTCTCAAGAGTCTTCTCCAACACCACAGTTCAAAAGCACCAATTTTTTGGTGCTCAAGTAATTCACCATCATTAACATCATCTCTTAAATACTTTATGTAACATTTTGCTTGATTTAGAAGATAATAAGCTAAATATTTAATGAAAGTAAGTTGAATACTTAATGAAAACTTAACACTACAAGAATACTTAATGGAAGGCAATATGACTTGGGGGTTAAGTGTAGCAACACTGTAATTAGACAAATCTGGATTTAAATCCGAATTTTGCCACTTAATTAATTTTGTAATTTTGGTCAAGCAATGAAACTTCTCTGAATTCTGTTCTTTACCTGTACAATGGGGGATGTTGATAGTATCAAGTTCATGATGCTCTAAATAAGGTTATGTATACATGAAATAGTCTACCATGACAGGCGGGAAACAAATGCAATACATAGTGCCTACTTTATATTAGTGTTTGCCAACCTCTTCAGACATGTGATACATGATTAAGTTGTTGCAAAGGATCTGCGACACTGTGAGCACACTAATGTCTGCAGATGGGATCAATGAGAAACAGTATATATATATACAACAAAGATACCCCAAAAAAAGACATAATTTTCACCATAGGGAATTGGAATGCAAAAATAGGAAGTCAGAAGATACCTGGAGTAATGGGCGAGTTTGACCTTAGAGTACAAAATTAAACAGGGCAAAAGCTAACAGAGATTTGTCAAGAGAACACACTGGTCATATAGCAAACACCCTTTTCCAACAACACAAGAGACAACTCTTTACATGGAAATCACCAAATTGTCAATACCTAAATTATATTGATTATATTTTTTTGCAGCTGAAGATAGAGAAGCTCTATATACTCAGCAGAAACAAGACCTTTAGCTGACTATGGCTCAGATCATGAGCTCCTTATTGAAATTCAGGCTTAAATTGAAGAAAGTAGGGAAACCACTAGGCCATTCAGGTATGACCTATGTTAAATCCCTTATGATTGTACAGTGGAGGTGAAGAATAGATTCAAGGGATTAGATCTGGTAGAGAGAATATCTGAAGCACTTTGTACAGAGGTTTGTAACATTATACAGGAGACAGTGACCAAAACCATCCCAAAGAAAAAGAAATGTAAGAAGGCAAAGTGGTTGTCTGAGAAGGCTTTACAAATAGCTGAGGAAAGAAGAGAAGTCAAAAGTAAGGGAGAAAGGAAAAGATAAGCCCAACTGAATGGGAGTTCCAAAGAATAGCAAGGAGAGGTAAGAAGGCCCTCTTAAATGAAAAATGTAAAGAAATAGAGGAAAATATGAAAATATGAAATATCCAGGGAACATTTCATGCAAGGATGGGCACGATAAAGGACAGAAATGGCAAGAATGTAACAGAAGCAGAAGAGAATAAGAAGAGAATACATAGAAGAAAAAGGTCTTAACAACCTGAAACCAAAATGGTGTAGTCTCTCACCTAGAGCCAGACATCTTGGAATGTGAAGTCAAGTGGGCTTTAAGAAGCATCACTACAAACAAAGCTAGTGGAAGTGATGGAATTCCAGTTGAGCTATTTCAGATCCTAAGACACAATGCTGTATTGGACTCAACATGTCAGAAAATTTGGAAAATTCAGCAGTGGCCACAGGACTGGAAAAGATCAGTTTTCATCCCAATCCCAAAGAAGGGCAATTCCAAAGAATGTTCAAAATATCATACAGTTGCACTCATTTTGCATGCTAGTAAGGTTATGCTCAAAACCCTTAAAGCTAGGTGTCTGCAGTATGTGAAACAAGAACTTCCAGATGTACAAGTGGGGTTTTGAAAAGGTGGAGGAGATCAGATTGTCATCATAAATTGGATTATAGAAAAAGCAAAGGAATTCCAGAAAATGCATCAGCTTCTGCTTCATTGACTATGCTAAAGCCTTTGACTGTGTGGATCAGAATAAACTGTGGAAAATTCTTAGGGAGATGGGATTACCAGACCACCTTACCTGTCTCCTGAGAAATCCATATGTGGGTCAAGGAGCAGCAGAATCTTAACGGAACAACTGACTGGTTCAAAACTGGGAAAGGAGTACGTCAAGGCTGTATGTTTTCATCCTGTTTGTTTAACTTATATGCAGAATACATTGTGCAAAATGCCAGCCTGGATAAATCACAAGCTGGAATCATGATTGCCAGAGAAATATCAGCAACCTCACATATGCAGATGATATCACTCTAATAGCTGAAAGTGAAGGTGAATTAAAGAGCCTCTTGATGAAGGTGAAAGAGGAGAGTTAAAAAGCTGGCTTAAAACTCAACATTCAGAAAACAAAGATCGTGGTATCCAGTCCCATCACTTCATGACAAATAGATGGGACATAATTGGAAGCAGCAACAGATTTTATTTTCTTGGACTCCACAGTCACTGTGGACAATGACTGCAGCCTTGAAATTAAAAGATGTTTGCTCCTTGGAAGGAAACCTATGACAAACCTAAACAGTGTATTAAAAAGCAGAGACATCACTCTACTGACAAAGGTCTGTCTAGTCAAAGCTATGGTTTTTCCAGTAGTCATGTACAGATATAAGATTTGGACCATAAAGAAGACTGATTGCTGAAAAATTGATGTTTTTGACTTGTCGTGCTGGAGAAGACTCTTCAGAGTCCCTTGGACTGCAAGGAGATCCAAGCCAGTTAATCCTTAAAGAAATCAAACCTGAATATTCATTGGAAGGATGGATGCTGAAGCTCCAATACTTTGGCCTCCTGATGTGAAGAGCTGACCCATTGGAAAAGACCCTGATGGTGCACAATATTGAGGACAGGAGGATAAGGGAGTGACAGAGGACAAAATGATTGGATGACGTCATCACCACAATGGACAGGAGTTTGAGCAGACTCCGGTAGATAGTGAAAGACAAGGAAGTCTGTTGGGTTGCAGTCCTTGTGGTTGCAAGAGTTAGTCACGACTTAATGACTAAACAACAACAACAATATATACACACAATTATTTTCCAAGGTATATAGATGCTTATTTAATTAGGAATATACAAATTCATAGATATTTCTGAATTGGTGATAATTTTCTGTCATTATAGTCTTTCAGATATTAAAAGCTCAACTTTTTTTTTGACATTTAAAAGGGTTCCTCACAGTTTAAAAAGTTGTGTTGCACTTGTTTATCTGAGTAATAGTTCACTATTCCCTAGCAAAAAGCAGGCCTCTGAAAGAGGGGAACCCAGGTCAGTTTTGATAAGCAGAGGAGAGAGAGGAAATTACAGAGCCTAGGGTATTGGTTAAAAAGGGGACGATCTGGAGGGCTGCTGTAGTGGGGTGCTCTGAGAAACTAAGAGCTGATGTGATTATATCAGTTAGGGAAGCAGAAATACATCACTAGCTTTTGCTAAATTGGTCAGAGAATTCATTGACCAGCCATATCTCAGGTCACCGGGCATCTCAAGTGAACAATCATCCATATCAATGCTGTATTCAGCCTTCCAGAAGGATTCTGGAAATCCATTAGGATTGCAGCATCTCCCTGAGGGACTTTTATGACTAGTGCAGGAAAATGCAATGTTGATTTGTTCTGATTACATTATCCAGTCAAATCCCTCTAGAATGACCAGCTAACAGTTCCTGAAATAGGAAAGATTGGTGGCAGGAGTAAACTTTTGAGTCGCTTTGATAAAATAATTATCTTCAGGGATTTGGGCTCTAATCGCTACTTAGACTGTGTGAAATTATTGCCGAATATTGTGCTGAGCAAATTCCAGTTGTCATTAAGAAGACTGTGGTTGGTATCATTAAATTATATTCATTATTCAGATAAATGTTTCATGCACTCTTAAATGTCTGCTTTCTCATCGACTTGAGCATTCAGTTGGGCTTTTGTTTTATTTTGTTTTCATATCAGAGGAAGAAGGCAAGTGATACTCATAATATCCTGCTAGAACTTCATAGATGCCATAAATATTTGTAAATCAGGATAAGGTAATGTGTATTTTCCTACCCTGGAAGTGCAAGGTTAAGTTTGCTTTCATTATTTGGGGTGGTTTGGTCATGGTAAAAATAATGTGATTTGGTAGTAGTTTAGGGTTGATTCAGAGTGGAAAGGAACAATTCTGTTTTATGTCTTTTATTTCTAGCAATAGCTGAATTCAGGATCATATAATTGGTACTCAAAACACAGCTATTCAACAATTTCTTTATAGTTTCCTCTTGCATGTTTTCATTTTCATTTCCACCCACTCATATATAGGCCATTTAAAAATGTATCTCTATAACCATTAAAAAAAAACTCTTCAAATTTTTCTCCCAATAACAAATATTTATTCTCAAATAGCTTCCCCCTGCAGCCTGAAACACTCTAGAATTGCTTTGCACTCCTACCTACCCCTCCTACCATCCCTTAGTGAGGGCTCAGAGAATGCAAACTCATATTAATAGCAGCCTAATGAAACAGCATCAGAAAAATAAGTTGACTTCCAAAGGAAAGTTATCATATATTATAAAGCTGGATAGGACCAATTCATACTTCATCTGTCTTTTATAGTTAATATTTCTACTGTTACTATATTTAGTGTTATATTAACATATTTATTTTCATGTTGGTGTATGCTTACATAATTTTATGTCACTTCATTCATTATATGCACAGAGTTTTATGTTTTGCCTTTTCCATTTACCTATCGATAACTTTCTATCTTTGTCCTTAATACTCAGGATTCTAATTTCTGATAGCTGATTAATATTCCTTCTTGTTTATCTAGCATAATTTACTTAGTCATTCCCTCATCTGTTGTATTTTGACTGTTTCTTATGCTATATATTCATCTTCTAGTAGAGTGGCCAGCAAAAGTTTGACCGTACCATCGACAATTGCTACAAATCACAATCCCTAGGTTTCTGCTTGACTATCCCATCTCTCCCATTTCTATCATAGTGTTGGTCTGAACTCTGCCTGGAAAAGATGGTCATTAGAGAAAGGTCTTTACATATAATACAAGGTTGCAAGGGGATGCCTACAGTGCAGTAAGTTCTCTGTCATTATCTCATTTGATTTTCTCATTATGTCCATAAGAAGGTTTTGAGTTATTTACAGACACTTGGGATGGAGGAGGATAGTGGATGGGTAGGGTGAGTTGCCTACTGGTGGAGAGGGAGAAAGGAGAGAATAATGGCGGTAATCTATTTACTAAACATCGAGCAAGCTGTCCTTGCAGGAGGGTAAATGTGTTTGAATATCTTCCTTTCCTTCTCTCACCCTAGATTTGCCAGCTTCTCACAACTTGCAACTCTTAATTCTGCACAATGCAGTCTAAGATTGATCTGGTTAAGAACATATTTTTTTTCCACTCTTGAAGTCAACATTTGAAGTGTTTCTAAGTAGGCAAAATTTCCTTTTGCTCATCCTGATTTTTCTTTGAGTTCAAAGTCTGCCCCCTGTTATAAGAAGTATTAAGAAAATTTTCATCCTGCTTGAGCAGTAGATTATTCTGTTTCCCAAGGCCAACCTGCCTGAAGACTTTTTTGGGATGCTGCTAGATAATTGAAACATTCTTTGTAATTTCATCAGAACACCTGATGTGTTTTTGAAAAATGTAGGGACCCAGGCTAATTGGTCTAGTCTTGTGATCAGTTTTCAGGAATGACTACCTAGGCCTAACTTTGAATTCCTTGTGAATTTGATCAGTAAAAACAGAATAAGGTATTAAAATATACAAAGAGCTGCCATGTGGGAATCTGCTAACCTTTGCATACTATAATATTCTTCATTAGTGGGAGTGTAGAAGAAGCTCAAAGGAATCTTTTTGATTCCTTTGATTAATTAAATGGAGAGCGTGAACAAACTATTTCACAGGAGGTTCTTGTAATGAGTAGTGAATTTTGGATATGTTCAAGATTATCTGCTTTCTCCTCTTTATATCAGCAAGTCAAAAAGCATTCATTCAGTAGCCACTCTGTTTAAGACTAGGTGCAAAGCACTATGGAAGATATGGTGATCTATTAAACCAGTTCTTATTCATTCCTTCAAGTTTAAATTCTAGTTGCAGTGACAAGATATGAAAAATTAGGTAACACAGGTGATAAATAGTTCAAGGCTATAACAGAAAAGGTGTCATGAGACAAAACATTATTATTTGATAAATGAATGCTCCGGACAAGTGTTCGAGGGGTCACAAGAAGATAGAGCTGAAAGGCATGCTGATATAGTGCCTTTTCTCCTGCTGTTATCTGTGCCTGAAATGTCCATTGCATACATCCCTCCCTACCTGTAAAGCCCCTATTTATCTTTCAACAGCTTGTTCACTCATAGCTTCCCTAGTTCAGACTTCATCAACCCACCCAGAATTAATGACATTATCTTCAGTGAGCTCATAGAAATTTAAACTCATTGAGTCTATAAAAACACATTTTATTTCTGCAGTTATTTGTTTACACACTGTGCTACTCCATTAGATGGAAACTCTCAAGGGTAGATTCAGTTTGATATGAATTTATCTTTCTGTCCTAAGAACTGATCATAGAGTTAGATACTCGGTGTTCAACACATTTGTTGAAATGAAACAAAATTAATATAGTGGAAATAGCACTGAATTTCGAGTCAGCAACAAGTGTCTGGCTTAAGAAATGCTTTTAGGAAATGTGTGTCAGTCATGTCACCTTTATGGGCTAAATAGAATGATCTCCAAAGTTTTTTTATAATAGTTAAAATTGTATAATCTTAGACTGGAAGTGATTCTTAAATTTTCCCATAGCTGCTGTTGACAACATCTGTAACACCAACATCAATGGCAAACGTTTACTGCAAACCTGCTATGTGCTAAGCATAAATCAAAAATTATTTCTTTCAAACCTCCAAATAAGCTTATGTGTTCAATGCTATTATGCTAATTTTCCTGATGAAGAAACTGAACTCCAAGAGGTGGACTAATATGCCCAGAGTTACACAGGTGGAAACTGTTGAAATGGAGATTCTAGTTCAAATATTTCTGAACCTAAAAGCCTATGCTCTTTAACAACCTCACTATGCATTCTTAAACCTGAATACACATTACAGTCATTAGTTTCTTTCTTTTTTTTTAAATAGTGATGACCAGGCCCAACTCTTCTAGGCTGCTGGTCCAGTTAGTCTGAGGAGTGGACTGAACATAGGCCATTTTAAAAATTCCGCCAAGGGCTTTTCTTGTGCCCGCAAGTTTGAGAAATACTGCACTGTATTAGTCAGTCTTTGAGACTGCAGCTGAGTCTTGTGAAATGGTAGAGTTTATATGGACAAGGTAAAGGAGAACATTCTGGATAGAAAAAAAAAATTAAGCTTTCAGGTGATGCACAGCTATTTGAATGTGTCTTATTTCTCTGAAGGAAGAGTCCTTTGTGGTATCAAAACCACCGAGCATATAGACTAG
Organism: Odocoileus virginianus; assembly: GCF_023699985.2. NCBI lineage: Eukaryota > Metazoa > Chordata > Mammalia > Artiodactyla > Cervidae > Odocoileus > Odocoileus virginianus. The sequence goes on along the minus strand of NC_069708.1, from coordinate 53,732,567 downwards.
ACTTCATCCATGGTGCAAGTGCATTTGAAAACAGTTTCAATGTAATTTCCCAGTTTAAGAGGGAAAGGACTTCTGCACTGGCCTGTACTGGGTCTTCTGCTACTGTTTTTCTAACAAAGGTCAATGGGACAAACTATTTCCTTGCATGCAGACAGTAGTTTCTCTTTGCTGTATACACTGGACTGCAAACCTGTCCATTTCTCCTTGATGATTTCTGTTTGGAATTTGTAAATCAGATTATCTGGGTGAGAAAGCTGGATTTTGAAAAAGATGTGAAATGGCCTCTCCTTGCTTTATGGTCTTTATGGTCAACTCTTGTCTCGAGGCTGGCTTTACAGCACTCTTGGAAACCTTCCTCTCTGGCCAATGCATTAAAACAAGCAATTTATTTTGGGTTTTGATAGCAGCTACTGCTGATGTTGGGGGTGGCTTCCATAGGAAGGGAAGTTGCACCCTGAGGGGGTGTGCAACTGGAAAGAAAATAGTAGTAATAATTCAGCTGCTGAATAATTCCTGAGTGTTCTGAAAGACTCATTGGAATGCAATTGTCAGGAAAGGGACACCTCGATTATGAACATTTCAGAATGCTCAAATTGTTTGCCTTTTGCAAGCATACAGTTTAGACTGTGTTGGCAATACACTTCCTGCTGATGAATTAATATTTTGGCTAGATTAACTATAGCTTAAAAATAAAATGATCAAGCTAGAAAGTGTCATTTTGACGTTTTCTGGAAACGCGCTCTAGAGGAAGACTGTGGGTCTCAGTACGTTGTACAGCATCTTGGTGGGGTTGCTTCTAAATGTCTCAGCTGCAAAGGTTTATGGTGCTTAAAAACAGAAGAAGATCACTTTGGATCAAACCCAAACTTGTAGAATTCAATGTATTTCCTTCCAGTTTTGACTGCTTGCTCACATCAAAATAGACTTCGGCAAATGGTGTTTGGATTTGATAACTCTTTGCACCTTGTTAGACTCTACCTTGAAACGGCTCTCTCCAGTTTCTCCATAACCCTAGCATAGATAACTAGGTTCAGTTCAGTCGTTCAGTCATGTCCGACGCTTTGCGACCCCATGAACTGCAGCATGCCAGGCCTCCCTGTCCATCAGCAACTCCCGGATTCCCCCCAAACCCATGTCCATTGAGTCGGTGATGCCATCCAGCCATCTCATCCTCTGTCATCCCCTTCTCCTCCTGTCCTCAATCTTTCCCAGAATCAGGGTCTTTTCAAATGAGTCAGATCTTTGCATCAGGTGGCCAAAGTATTAGAGTTTCAGTTTCAACATCAGTCCCTCCAATGAACACCCAGGACTGATCTCCTTTAGGATGGACTGGTTGGATCTCCTTGCAGTCCAAGGGACTCTCAAGAGTCTTCTCCAACACCACAGTTCAAAGGCATCAATTCTTCAGTGCTCAGCCTTCTTTATAGTCCAGCTCTCACATCCATATATGACCACTTGAAAAACCATAGCCTTGACTAGATGGACCTTTGTTGGCAAAGTCATGTCTCTGCTTTTTAATATGCTGTCTAGCTTGGTCATAACTTTCCTTCCAAGGAGCAAGCGTCTTTTAATTTCATGGCTGCAATCACCATCTGCAATGATTTTGAAGCCCAGAAAAATAAAGTCAGCCACTGTGTCCACTGTTTCCCCACTATTTGCCATGAAGTGATGGGACCAGATACCATGATCTTAGTTTTCTGAATGTTGAGTTTTAAGTCAATTTTTTCACCCTCCTCTTTCACTTTCATCAAGATGCTTTTTAGTTCCTCTTCACTTTCTGCCATAAGGGTGGTATCATCTGCATATCTGAGGTTATTGATATTTCTCCCAGCAATCTTGATTCCAACCTAGGTACTTGGTTGGAAAACAGGGCAGACTCTGAGAAGCAAAACATCTATACTCTTATCAATTCATGGTAAAACCTGTCCTGTGCAGTGAAAAATGGGATGGTCTGAATATTGCCAAGATCCTAAATATTAGGGATTCATAAGATTTAGGATAGACAAAATATACATAGAGATTAGGCATTCTGCAGTTTTGGCATATCTGGAGTTTAAATCCTGGCTTTACTGCTTGCTAACTTGGATGATCCACGTTAGCTTTCTGAGTCATTTCTTCACCTGATTATGTTGGGAGAATTTAATGAGATGCTTCATATGATTTGTTTAGTAGGAGTACGTGTGCTCAGTTGCTTAGTCATGTCCAACTCTTCGTAGCCACATGGACTGTAGCCTGTCAGGCTCCTGTGCCTATGGAATATTCCTAGCAAGAATACTGGGGTGGAGTTCCATTTCCTATTCCAGGGGATCTTCCCAACACTGGGATTGAACTCATATCTGTTGTTTCCTGCATTGGCAGGTAGATTCTTTACCACTAGCACCACCTGGGAAGCTTGTTTAGTAGGTAGTGAATAACTATTAGCTATGGACAAAAGTGGAGTTTGGTGGAGAATGGGTACATGTATATATGTGGCTAAGTCCCTTTGTTGTCCATCTGGAACTATCACAAAGTTGTAAATTGTCTATACTCCAGTATAACATAAGGGCTTCCCCGGTGGCTCAGTGGTAAAGAACCCACCTACCAATGCAGGAGATGCAGGTTCAATCCCTGGGTCTGGAAGATTCCCCTAGAAGAGGAAAATGGCAACCTACTCCAGTATTTTTGTGTGAATAATCCCATGGACAGAGGAGCCTGGTGAGCTACAAGGTCACAAAGGGTTGGATACAACTGAGTGACTGTGCACACAATATAAAATAAAAAGTTAAAATATTGGCTATTATTATTAGACTGTGATTTTTTTATTACTTCCATCACTACCACATGTTTTTGCTGCCTTTATCGCAGATTCTCCATGGCTGCCTATTGCTCCCCAGTGGAGTGTCCTTCTTGTCCTATAGAGTGAGTTCCATGATCCAGATATCACTGACCTTTGATTCAATCCTTTTGAATGATGTTCCCTATTACTTGGCAGTTGACTCCACTGTTCATCAATGAGGTGACCTCTGTGAGGCTTATTTCTTCAACTGTAAAATAAAGAAATGATTTTACCTCCTTCATATGGCTGTTGAGAGGATTAAGTGAGATAATCCATGTAAAGGGCTTAACTCAGCATCTGGTCTGTGGTGGTGCTCTCTAAAGGTCCCCTGCTTTTACTTCTCTGTTCTTGTCAGAACAGGATAGTGGTGAGACTGGCAGAAAGAAACTAAAAACACAGGGTGAAATGTTATTTCCTTCATGGAAAATATCAAGAGACATAAAGGGATGGTTATGTATAGTGTTAGATGGAGTATTATGTATCCAGATGAAAGCATGGTTCTCAGGTTCCCATGCTTTCCCCTAGGGATGTGCAGCTTTGAGCTACACAATTTGCACAGAGGAAGAATATTGCCAGGCTCTGAAAGGTCTTTTTGCCACCCTCATTTTATTTTCTTTTAATCCTCTCCTGGTCCCGCCCAACTGTTCTGCAGATTCTAGCTACAAATCTACATACCTACCTACCAGGGGCAAATAAATGATCACAACTCCTTCACATTCCTAAGTACTTATGGGAAGACTAGGTGAGGGGAAGGTTCCTTTCCTGGAAACATTGGTTAGCAGGAAAGGGCTAAGGCCTGTTTGAGATCTACTTCTATTGGACTTTGGTGATGTTTTGTAATAGGGTTTATTTTTAATCTGAAGTAGTAAGACCTTGGCTTCAAATTGGAACAAGCATCCCTAGATGGGATTTTTTTCCCTTGGAAAATGCTCGATATAAAATGATGCAAACTTGTGAAAAAGTCTATTAGTATGGCAATGTGAGTAGAGAAGTGAAAATACCCGCCCCTTAATCCACAGGCCTACCCTGCCCATCCCTACCCCAGCGACAACCACTTTTAACTCTTTGTTGTGTATCCTTCTAAAATTTTCCCCATTCAACTATAAACAAATATGCCCCCAAATTGGATTCTACTGTAAATATTGATCTGCTTCCCCTTTTACATACTAGCATCTCTTGGAGTTATTTCTGTGTGAATACATCAATTTTTTTCTTTTTTTAGCAAGTGCATAGTATAGATACACTTTCAGATAACTTCATTTTTTTTTGTCTTTATGAATAAAACAGATTTTGGATGGTAATGGCATTTACAAGTTAATTAAGCTTATTAAATTCACACAATTATTAGGTGAGAGAGTCAAGATTTGGACCCATGTTGGCTGACTCCAGATCACATGGTATTAACTGCTAAGCATTCCTTTGTTTCTGTAACTTAATTACTTTTACCCTCAGTTTCTAATACAAGCAACAGTTATGAGGTATTAGCAAAATTTCAGAGTTGGAATAGACCTTTGAGACAAATTATCTATTCTAACCTCTGACTCTCTAAACAAATCATTAGATGGTTTCTCTTTGGGCAAATCATTTCTGAAACATAATTTTGGTGATATAAAACACTAAATTATTTGCATTTGCAGTTGCAGAAACTCTGGGTTGCTTAAGGAATAGTTTATCTTACATCCTTCATATTTTATGTCACCATTTTTTGTATGATATGCTAACACTCTGAAGTTAGTAGGATAAACTGTTATTAAGTCTGTTTCACAAGTGGGAACATTTAGGCTCAGGGAAATTAAACAGCTTAAATTTTTTATTGAAGTATAGTTGAGTTACAATATTATGTTAGATTTAGGTGCACAACACAGTGATTTGGTACTTTTGCAGATTATACTCCATGATAGGTTATTACAAGATAATGAGTATAATTCGCTGTTCTATGCAATCTATCTTTGTTGCTTATGTATTTTATATGTTGTAGTTTGTACCTGTTAATTTTATACTCATATCTTGCCTCCCCATTCCCTCTTCCCTTAGATAACCACTAGTTGGTTTTCTATATTTGTGAGTCAGTTTTGCATATACATGCATTTCTATTATTTTTAGATTCCACATTTAAATGATATCATTCTGTACTTGTATGTCTCTTTCTGATCTATTTCACTAAGCACAATATTATCTAGGTTCATTTATGTTGCTGTGAGTGACAGTATTTAATTATTTTATGGCTAATATTCTAGTTTATATATACCAAATCTTATTCCAATTGTCTGTTGATGGGCACTGGTTGCTTCTTTAAATGTAAATAGTGATGCTATGAACATTGGGGTGCATCTATGTTTTCAAATTAATGTTTTCACTTTTTTTCTAGATGTTTATCTAGGACTGAAATTGTTGGATCATATGGTAGTCCTATTGTTATTTTAAATCTTTTTTAGGAACCTCTATACTGTTTTACGTGTTGGCTGAACCAATTTTCATTCCTGCTAACAGTGTACAAGGGTTTCTTTTTCTCCACATCCTCCTGAACATTGGTTCTTCATAAACTTTTTGATGGTAGCCATTCCTGGTAGCTAAGATGGTTAAGAATCTGCCTGCAATGCAGGAGACTCAGGTATGATCCCTGAGTCTGGAAGATACACTGGAGAATGGAATGGCTACCCACTCCAGTATTCTTGTCTGGAGAATTCCATGGACAGAGGAGCCTGGCAGCCTATAGTCCATGAGATCACAAGGAGGCAGATATGACTGAGTGACTAAAACACACACACACATACATTGTGAGAGGTGTGAGGTAGTACCTTGTTGTTTTGATTTGAATTTCTCTAATTAGTGACATTGAACATCTTTTTATTGAATAACTTCTAGTTATAGAGATAGTTACTGAAGGCAACCTGAATGTCAGTTGAAGGAGTTTTGACCTTTAGACTTTGACCTGAAGGCATCAAGGAGTTACTGAAGGCTTTGAATAGGGGTGAGGTTGTGGGATTAGGTGGATGGGATAAATAGATGATTTCTGATAACACTAATGCTTGCTCCTTGCAAGAAAAGTTATGAAAAACTTAGACAGCATATTAAAAAGCAGAGACTATTTGCTAACAAAAGTCCATCTAGTCAAAGCTATGGTTTTCCCAGTAGTCATGTATGGAGGTGAGAGTTGGACTATGAAGAAATCTGAGTGCCAAAGAATTGATGTTTTTGAACTGTGTTGTTGGAGAAGACTCTTGAGAGTCCCTTGGACAGCAAAGAGATCCAACCAGTCCATCCTAAAGGAAATCAGTCCTGAATATCCATTGGAAGGACTGATGCTGAAGCTGAAACTTCAATACTTTGGCCACCCAATGCAAAGAACTGACTCATTTGAAAAGACTCTGATGCTGGGAAAGATTGAAGGTGAGAGGAGAAGGGCACGGCAGAGGATGAGATGGTTGGATGGCATCACCAACTGAATAGACATGAGTTTGAGTAAACTCCGGGAGGTGATGATGGACAGGGAAGCCTGGTGTGCTGCAGTCCATGGGGTCGCAAAGAGTCAGACACGACTGAGCAACTGAACTGAATGCTTCAAAAATAAGACTGGCAAGAGCCAAGATAGTAAGGCAGGCCAGCTATTTAGGTATGAATAGATAAAATGCATGGGTACTATTGATAGCAATCAGTCTGAAAAGGATGACTAGAAGAAATACCAAGAAAACAATATTTTTAGAGCTTCATCACTAGCTGGAGATAGTAGTGTTAGTCGCTCAGCTGTGTCCAACTCTTTGCAACCCTACGGACTGTAGCCCACGAGGCTCCTGTGTCCATGAGATTCTCCAGGCAAGAATACTGCAGTGGGTTGCCATTCCCTTCTCCAGGGGATCTTCCAAACCCAGGGGTCAAACCTGGGTCTCCTGCATTGCAGGAAGATTCTTTACTGCATGAGATACAGGGAAGTCCCAGCTAGAGATAGGGGACTAGAAAAAGAAAAGAGATAAGGATAATCCAAACATATTAGTTGGATTGTTTAGATAGTGGAACAATTTACAAATAAAGTCAGAATTGCAATGAAGAAGAGTTTGAGTTAGGAACTGCTGTATATTGGCAGCTAGATAGTTAAGTAAAAATGTGTATTTTTGAAAATGAAGTACTGGGACTTGAATGAAAGCATTTCTGAAGGTTCAGGCTCAATTGTTTTCTATCTTTACACAACTGTTCACACACCCAGTATAGTAGGTCTGTAAGGAAATTTTAAAAATCATCTATTCTGAGTCCCTCATTTTACAGATGAGACCAATTAATGAAATAACTTGCCTGGGGTCTTTAAGTGTCCACAACAAATCAGAATTCCCGAATCTCTGTTCTTGCAGGTGTTACAGACTGGTAATGGACCACTGATAGTTGTGTTTGTCTAGGGGAGTGGACTGTGTTATTGATCACAAATACTTTCTGACTTTCTCTGGGAGAGGATTAAACTCTTACTTCCCATTGATGTGGTCAGCCTTGGCCATGTGACTTGTTTTGGCAAATGAAATGTGAGCAGAGTCACCTCTGTGCAATATTTCTGAGAGGAACTTTAAAGTCTGATTTAAGTACATCATTTCAGTGCATAATAATGAATACACCAGGCTTTCTTTCTTTTTCTTCTGCCATGAGTTCACCAATATTCTAGACAGAAGAATCTTTGTCAGTCTAAGTCCTAGACTAAACATGATGTGCAGCAGAAATATGACTGATCTTTGATGGGATTGTATCGTGAGTAAGAACAACCTTCTGCTGTAAGCTGAAAATCTGGGATCATGTGTAAATACAGTATAACCTAGGCAATCCTAACTGATACAATCTTCATCATAAAAAAAAAAAACTGCATCAGTGAGTAACATCTGAAAATTTCGAGAGTTAGCATGGAGATCCAAACTTCAGATTTCTGGTGAAAAATTGGGAGGGCTGACATATTTGGCCTAGGTACCACACGTTGGCTGAGACTGTATAGAATCTACCCCTGTAGAAATAGAAGCCAACACTGTAATTTACCCCCAGTATCCTATAATCCCTAACTCTATCTTATGCCCATCCATCTTCTTCTCCACTTGTTTACACTACCTATCTGCCTCTTGTAAGCATTTGAATCTACATCTCTGAGTTTATATAAAAATTTCCTAACCCAACAGGAAATGCATGAGACAAAAAGAACTGAGACCTGAAAGTGGAACTTTACTTAATACCCACCTGCATGGATGAGACAAAGAATCAGTGGGGAGACATGTAATAACTGGTTAGAAAAGGAAGAAGTAAACCAGAATTAGAGAGTTACCAAATCAAACAAAAAACAAGGAAGAGACAAGTGAAGAAGAGGGGATGGTCAACCTCAGGGAAATCAACAGAGTTCAAGGATAAATACAGTGAAGAAAAGCAGATAATATGTGACCTTTGAGAGAATAATTGCAGTGTTTTGATGATCATGGAAGACAGAAGATAAGAAGTTAAGGAGCAAAGGGCTGCTGAGAAAATGTAGGTTTTGAAATAATTTTTTTTTTCACAAATTGGCATTGACTGTAAGGAGAAAAATAATTGGCTTCTAAAATGGCAGCAAAATCAGGCCAAATGTGTTTTATCCCTCTTCTTGTGTTTTTTTTTTTTTTTTTTCCTGGGGGGGGGGGGAGTGTCTGTGATGGGCAAGGAGTAACACATATTTGAAAAACATTGGCAAAAGAGTGAGTAAAGAGAAACCAGGTAATTGAGGGAGGAAAATTTGGGAGGTGGTTCGGAGTCATCAATAGAGACCACAGGTGAATCAGTTAGTTTTGGAAATAAGTGATAATAGACTATCATCTAAGTCTTTTAATGTGGGATATGGGGTCTTAATGAACCATCAGTAGTGGCTCAGAACAGAGCAGTATCTGAGCCCCATGATGTGCGTGGGTAATTGAAGTATGATGACCTTGTCTCTGAACTACAGCTTGGAGATGGTCTGCTCTCTCTGGTTACAGTCTTGAATGAAGTGCAGGCACCCAGTTAAGGATCTGATAACCGAGAGACCGAATGCCATTTGCAGCAGGAACCTGAGCCATGTGCCCAGATATAATCTTGGTGCCTTTCTGACCCCCTTTTCTGTCAGTTCTGCAACCATGCTAATAAGAATTTTCTCTTATCTCCCATAGGTTAATGAGTTTGAGAAGGAAAAATGCAGTTTATTATGATGGCAGGAAGGGCAATGCAAATTGCAACTGAGAAACTTGAAATTTCTATTCAAAGGTCTTTGAACTTAATTTCAAGAGGCAACCATCGCACTCTTGAAACAGCACCCTGTGAAGAATATAGAATGACAAAAACATGTTACAGTCAATAATTTTCATCCTGTGCTTCTGTACCCTCAGGAGACCCTCTTGGTGGTCTGCATGCTGTACCCTTATACTACTAGTGTTTATGTCAGTGTCTCTGTCTCTATCAATGACATAAAGTAGGGATTTACTTATGCTGTATTAGCATCTCATTATCCTGCTTGCGTTTGGGCAAAAAATAGCAACTGACCTATAGATATTCCCTGTCACATAGCAAAAAGAGAGAAGTCGCTGTGCCTCATAATGTTGTGGAGGCCATGCTATCATTCCCACTATGATAGCAATGAGAGTATTGCCAAGGAATGAATTTCTAGTGAAGTCTTAGTGGATATTATTATTATTTGCATTTATAGGCAAATAAAATGGTGTGTGTTTTCTGCCTCAACAGAAGCATCAGCATATATGCCACTGTATCTGATATACTCTGTTTTGTGAAGGCACATTGTTAATATGGAGGGTAGTTGGAATGGGTTCTGATAGTAGGTGGCCCATAGGTTCATTTGCCTTGGAAGTGATTGGAGGATCGAAACAGAATTATACTAATTGCCCCATTCTTCTGGGGTTTTAGTTACTTTTCCATTATTTCAGTAGGTTCATTTATCTGAGTTTTGAATGGGGCCAGAATATACAGAGGAGATTGGTGGTGCAGTAGTGGGAAAGTTTCTACTGCAGGAGGAAATGTACAGGGAGGAAAGGGACTGATTCTTGGACTGTAGAATAAAAAGGGAATGACTGATCCTCAACTATATTTAACTTGCCTTTATTCTATCTTTCTTTGTTACTAGGCTGCACTAGGCACAAAAATTAAGAATTAGTACAATGGGCAAGGGGCTTCCCTGATGACTCAGTGATAAAGGATCTGCCTGCCAATGCAGGATGCGCAAGTTTGATCTCTTGGTCAGGAAGAAGGAAAAGGAGAAGGAAAAGAGTTGGACACAAAATAGCAACTAAACAGCAACAACAGTGGTCAAAACACATGGTCTAATCAGCTTATTCTTCCAACTATGACAGTAAGAGTTATGCTATTATAGACATTTTCTGACATCAGCTGTTTCCTTAATTAATTACATGAATGTTATAAATCACTCAGCAGTTCATACTTTCATAGCTGGCTTCAGATAGGAGACTGAAAAATCCAGGAACCTCAAGGATGAGTGGGCTCTAGGCAGTGGTAGTGGGTTGAGGAAAAGGGGTTGTATTCTGGACAAAGAAAAAAACAGATGCAACTTCCCTGAGATGATAGAAAGCAGAGGATGTCTGGGGATTTGAAAGATCTTTGAAGCCTGGTGAGCAAGTGGGATGGAGTGGTATTAGAGGAGAATGAAGAGAGGCAAGGATTGCAAGCCTAAGAATATCCTTTGTGAAACTGTGTCCTGAGTCCCATGAATATTCATTAAAAGCAAGTTCATTATATTGTTAGAGGTATTACACTAGAAAGTCTCCATATTATTGGGCTTCTGTTGTACTCTACAGTCACTCATCTGAGCATTCATTCAACAAGCATATATTGAAGGTCTAATATACTCCATATACTTCAGGCCAGAACTGTATACCTTCTAGATCTTTGTGAATTACAGGCTGCCACTTACAATGTGGTCACTTTCTCAGTCCTGTCATGATAGATTTAGCTTCTTTTCATTATCATTACCTTGGGAATAGTACTGTGGGTTTGGAGAACAGGGCCCAATGTCAGTGACTTCTGATGCGAACAATCTGAAATACAGCTTCAACTAGTGTCTTTAAGCTCCTGGTGGGCAACAGCAAGAGAAGGAATGGGAACTAGAGCTGTGTCTTTGTGCCATTTAAAGCAGCATTTGGGAAGATGCTAAACTTAGTTCTCACAGCTCTCTTATCCTCAGTTCTGTGAGCTTTAACAAGGAGCTTATAGTCGTCATTTTGAAAGTTGATAGATGTCACTGTTTTCTTTCTCTCTAGCCTTGCTTTAGATTCTGTTTTGTTTTTACCTATTGCCTTTTTCCAGTTTCTTACCATCTCTTTTATTCTATTATTCCAGCTGTCTCTCTGAGCATGAGTACTAGGCGTAACGAGTACTGCTTTCAATAGCAGGGAAAGCAGAGTGACTCAGATAAGCCAGCCCTGATCTGGGAATGAACCTTTATAGTTATCTTCATCCTCATTCAAAAATAGAAATTGTGCTGAAGAAATTAAGTCAATGGCAAAAAAGTGGCTTTCTCATCTGGACACCTATTTAAGATTTCTCTGCCTTTCATTGATCTAACCTTTTTCTGAACTGTATTAGTACACGGAATAAAAATCATAAGATTTGGTTCTTGATAACATATTGTATTGGGCTAATTTATAATTCTTTACTAGATGCTGATTTTGTTACCTAATAGGATCGGATTATAAACTCCCACAATGAAGGGACTATGACCTTACTTTATTTTCTATCACCCTTAGAATTGAACAAAATGACAGGCATGCAGTTTAGCCATTCAGTGACACTTGATTGAGTTAATGAGACCTGTCACATTATTGTACATAGAGAAAGACCTTTGGATTCCTACTCGGCATTTAATGATTATTAGAGTGAAGTAGAACTTTTGATAGTAATTCTTCCATCACCATGCTGCTTCAGTTGCTTTGTCTTCTTTCTATACCATCAAGTAGGCATGAATTTTGAGGGAACATCCATTTCTTCATGTCAAATTCTGCCCCTTTGTATGGCATTTTCTGTTATACAAGGGTGCCTTTGCTTTGTCTCTGCAAGTGAAAGCCAGGCAATGCTTTTAATGTGACTGTGTCTCTTTTTTGTTTTTATACCCTCTGAAGCAGCCCAAGAGGAAGAGATGACAATAATATAAGACAGTCACATGAGAAAGTTGTAATATGGTATAAATGAAGGGGACAGATGTCACTTGTGGCTACAAATTAATTCCTTCAGATCTTTGGGGTTTTTTTTTGACTAAATGACAAGAGCTGAGAGAGGAGGAGTGTGTGAAAATGAAGACATTCCTTGGTTTTGGCAGCCTGTGCTTGATAAAGTAAGATTAGAGATTGAGTTGCTGATATTCTTATTGAAGAAATTGCATGAGATTAGTAGTGGAGAAAGAGAAAGGTCTTCGAAATCAAAGAAATGGGAAAAGAGCTGTATTTGTTTCCTAGTGCTTTTGTAATAAATTACAGCACACTTGGTGGCTAAAAACAATGCTCATTTATTATCTTACAGTTCTTGAAGCCAGAAGTCCAAAATGAGGCTCACTGGGATAAAACAAGGTTGTAGATAGAGCTGTATTCCTTTCTGGAGGCACTAGGGGAAAATGTATTTCTTTGCTTTTTTCCAGCTTCTTGAGGCTGTCTGCATTCCTCGGCTGGTGGTCCCCTTCCATTTGCAAGGAGCCAAATAACCATATGTGGAAAAACTTGGGTGATAAGTATGTAGACATGGGCCAAGGAACACTGAATGAGAGTCAACAATCTTCTAGAGACATAGAAAATACTATGAAAATTTTGTCAGAGACAGCCTGAGTCTAGTCCTGATATCGAAAATAATGAATTACAATTTATGGTGATTATGAATACGTTTTGCTTTGCACATACAATGTGTTTTCATTAAATGAGCACTGAGTTCTGTGACTTAAGATGTAGTATAAGATAAAGTCCATGTAGGCAGTTTTGTGTAAATATTTTTGCAATTATCTTTCTAATCTCAAAGCTAATTATTTAATGTCTCCTCAGTCATGTGCTTCATATCTTTTTGTTTCATTCTGGGCCCCTCCCCCATCTCGCCCTCCCGTCCTCCTCTTTTGCTGTTTTTGATTCTTATGCTTTTCCTTTTGTCCTCTGCTGACATCATATAAGTATTTATTTAGCTGGTCTTAGTTGCATCATGCAGGACATTTTGTTGCAGCACGCAGACTTCTCTATTTGTTGTGCTTGAACTCAGTTATTGCAGCATACAGGCTTAGTTGCCTCTTGGTTCTATGAGATCTTAGGTCTCTAACCAGGGATCAAACCTGCATTCCCTGTATTGCAAGGCAGAGTCTTAACCATTGCACCACTAGGGAAGTCCCATCATCATAGTAGTTTTTTATCTGAGCAATTAATAGAATAAATAGAGTCAAGCCCAGCATGTATATATTTGGGAGGCAGAACTTCTGTTTGGGAAGCCCCTTAAAATTTAGTTGCATGCTAGTTAGATGTTATGTTTATAGATAAAATTTTAATGGTTTCCTGTAGCCAATCTCCTAGAGCCCCTCTATGTTTTTAATCTTTTAGTGCTTTGACTTGTGTCTTCCTTGTAAAAATAATAATAATAATAATAACTTTTTTTGAGGATACTCTGTAACTTGTATGACTTTTCTCTAACTTACTTTGGCCAGAGCTATGGATTTGATTTTCATATGGATGGACTTTAGCGCAATTCTAGTTCATTACTACAGTCGGTGTTCTTTATCCTGGAGGTTATTTTACAAAGTAGTTCAGATGAACACACCCCCTGAAAAAAGTGACTGCATGTATACCAGCTTTCTATGTCTGTTATTAGAGAAATAATTCCTGAATTTCTGCCCAACCAATGGTGGGTCAATACTCTCATCTTTGAACATGAAAGAAGTCAAACAGCCAGCCCAGCAGACAAAGATGGCTTTTTCATTTTAGTCTTCCACTAGTCCTTCTTTCCCAGGATGGCTTCATGTGTCTCAGAATGACTTTCAAAGAAATAAGACTTTAAAACTGAGAATAGCTGCTAATGATTTTATGATCCTAAGGCAAAGTCATGTTTGCACCATAAGAGCTTGGTTATGATTTGATAGTCTAAAGTTTGTGTCAGTTGCTCAGTCATGCATGACTCTTTGTGACCCCCATGGACTGTAGCCCACCAGCCTCCTCTGTCCATGGAATTCTCCAGGCAAGAATACTGGAGTGGATTTCCATTCCCTTCTCCAGGCAGTCTGAAGTGTGGTGGTGAGGAAATGGATGATGGCCAGTTTGCATCTGTCCATACAGCAAAATCAGGAAGGCTGAATATAGCCTGGTGGTTAAATTTTTGGTCCCTGGAATCATGAAGAGTTGGATTAAATTCTAATTCCAACCTTTACTAGCTTTATGTTCTTAATCAAGTTACTTTACCTTTCTGAGCTTAATTTTCCACATATATAGTAATGTATATCTTAGAAGGTTAATTGAATCACAGAGAGATTGTCATTGAAGGCTATTTTCCATACACAAGGGGTAGTGGCCCATCCAAAAAATCTAGTAAGTGCATAGGCACATTTTACATCACTCCAAAATAAGGCAGCCTAGTGTAGTGTAGAAGGGGATGGACTCTGGAGCCTGATGCTTTGGATTCATATCCAGGCTTTATCATTTGATAGATGTGTAGCTTCATGCAAGTAACTTCATCTTTTGGCTCTAGTTTCCACATTTATAAAATGGGAATAATGATGGTACATACCTCCAAAGCTTGGTATGAAGATTAAATGAACTAATACAGCTGTAACACCTAAGACAATTCCTGGCACATACTAGGGGTTCAAGAAGGAATAGCTCCTCTTATTATTGATTTGTGTTAATACTATTACTGCTACTAATAAATAAGTGAAGATGATAGATTTAGAGATTGAGATAAAAGATATACCTCAGTTTTTAACTTAAGCAGCTGGTTCTGTGGTGGTATCATTTATTGAGATAGAGAAAACTGAGAGAGGAGTAGATTTGGGCATAAGTTGTGGGAATGGCAAAGTTTAGTTTTTGATGGTTAAGTGTCTGGAATATGAATATAAAAATTTCAAAATGGCAGGTTTTCTAAAAGTCTGGGGTTCACAGAATTATGGAACAGGGATATACATTTGAGAGTAGTCAATATAGTATTTTTGAGATTATGATACTGGATGAGGTAAGCAAGGAGCGAGACCTTAGATAAAGAAGTGAGGGCCCAGGCTCAGTCTCTGGAGTGTGGATAATGAAAAACCAGCAAAGGAGACTAAGAGGTATGACAAAAAGAAAAGAAGGAAACCTACCTTTTATGATAGTTAAGACAGAAGAGTGTTTTAAGAAGGAGGGCATGGTCAACTTTATATCAAGAGGGCAGAAATAGCCATTGAATTTGGTCCTTTTGAGAAGTTTTGTTATGAAGAAGCATAGATAATGAAGATAGCAGTTTGATGTGCCATCAAGGAAGGTTCTCTTTTTTAAAATATGGAAAATTGTAGTGCATATTTATATGCCACTAGAGGTGATCCATTAGAGAAAAGAAATCAAGGAAGGGCAAACAGGAGGAGATGGAATCCTGAATATAAATTGAGGGGTTGGCCTTTGACATGAGCAGGAGTATTGCTTTTATTTCTATGAGATAAATTACATAGCATAATGCTTGACATGTAGTAAGTGCTCAGTAAGTAGTAGGTTTTATAATTATTGTTCTTGTTGTTAACTCAAGAGCCATGTTGATTTGGATATGGAAAAGACAATTTGAGTATGCTCAGAGCCAAAGGCCTTGAGCTCAGCCTGTGTAAGGAGTTGGCATTTAGTGTGGGCTATTCTAAACAAGGACCCCAAAATGTGATTTTTGAGATATAAAGGCTTTTGTTAAGGTTGGCCCACCTAACCTAGTTATATTTTTATATCAGAGGCAGGTACATGGCATCTGGTTATTACTTGGACAAAAGGCAACATATTTTTATTTTATCAAGTATACTTCAAAGGCATGATTCTAGAGAAATATATTGAACTCCATTTAGATTCATGGATCAGCATCTCTCTCTCAGTATGTGTTGTCCCTGTAACACATTATTCTTAAGGAGAGAATGATGTGTTCCCATTCTTTATATTTACCTCAGCAAAATGTGCTTTCATATGATGACATTAAGCAATAAGTGTTTTGTGATTTTCAGTGTTTCTATGATGTCATTTTCTGTGGTCTCAATATGATGAGCTGAAGGCTTTTAGCTGTTTTAGCTGTTATTCCTTTAGAAACAAGTCCCTTTTGTTAAGGGCTGATTTTTTTGCAGCACCCTGAAGTGCTTTCTGCCTAATCATCTCTGAGTGTAAATGCAAGCTTTGTGATTTTTCAAAAATACTTCAGAACTTCCTATAAACGTGTGTTTTTAAATTCTTTCCCCAAGTGGTCTTTATACAACCTATATGAGTCTACATGCTTGATCATTTTTTCACCTCATGTTCTTTAGGTAAAAACAAGTTTGATTAGTATTCAATTTTCAAGATGGAATATGCTTTAAAACTTTCAAACTGTCATTTGAAATTAGTATTATAGTGAGACATACTTAGTGGGGTATTTCAGCAACTATTTCTTGTCCAGTTAAAGTTTATAAGAAGCTGTCTGACCATGATTTCATTGGTTTTCAGCATCCCTGTTATTGGTACCATATGTCTGTTTCCCTGAATGCTGAGCCTGGCCCTGTGGTTTCTGTGAATTTCCAGATTCCTGACTATTTGCCCTAGTCTCTGGGGCTGGAATGCAAAAGTAGGAATGCAAAAGTAGGAAGTCAAGAAATACCTGGAGTAACAGTCAAATTTGGCCTTGGAGTACAGAATGAAGCAGGGCAAAGGTTCATAGAGTTTTGCCAAGAGAATGCATGTGTGATAGCAAAAAACCCTCTTCCAACAACACAAGAGAAGACTCTACACATGGACATCACCAGACGGCCAACACTGAAATCAGATCGATTATATTTTTTGCAGCCAAAAATGAAGAAGCTCTGTACTGTCAGCAAAAACAAGACTGGGAGCTGACTGTGGCTCAGATCATGAACTCCTTATTGCCAAATTCAGATTGAAATTGAAGAAAGTAGGGAAAACCACTAGGCCTTTCAGGTATGACCTAAATCATATCCCTCACGATTACACAGTAGAAGTGACAAATAGATTCAAGAGATTCAATCTTATAGACAGAGTGCCTGAAGAACTATGGAGGGAGGCTCATGACATTGTATAGGAGGCAGTGATCAAGACATCCCCAAGAAAAAGAGATGCTAAAAGGCAAAATGGTTATCTGAGGAGGCCTTAGAAATAGCTGAGGAAAGAAAAGAAGTGAAAGGCAAAGGAGACAAGGAAAGATGTACCCATTTGAATGCAGAGTTCCCAAGAATAGCAAAGAGAGATAAGAAAGCCTTCCTCAGTAGTCAATGCCAAGAAATCGAGGAGAACAATAGAATGGGAAAGACTGGAGATATCTTCAAGAAAAGTAGAGATACCAAGGGAACATTTCATGCAAAGATGGGCTCAATAAAGGACAGAAATGGTATGGACCTAAAAGAAGCAGAAGATATTAAGAAGAGGTGGCAAGAATACACAGAAGCACTATACAAAAAAGATCTTCATGACCCAGATAATCATGATGGTATGATTGCTCACCTAGAGCCAGACATCCTGGAATGTGAAGTCAAGTACTTGAGCCTTAGGAAGCATCACTATAGACAAAGCTAATGGAGGTGATGGAATTCCAGTTGAGCTATTTCAAATCTTAAAAATGATGCAGTGAAAGTGCTGAACTCAACATGCTAGCAAACTTGGAAAACTCAGCAGTGGTCACAGGACTGGCAAAGGTCAGTTTTCATTCCAATCTCAAAGAAATATAATGTCAAAGAATGTTCAAACTACAACACAGTTGTACTCATCTCACATACTAGTAAAGTAATGCTCAAAATTCTGCAAGCCAGGCTTCAACAGTTCGTGAACTGTAAAGTTCCAGATATTCAAACTGGTTTTAGAAAAGGCAGAGGAACCAGAGATCAAACTGCCAACATCTGTTTGATCATCAAAACAGTGAGAGAGTTCCAAAAAAGCATCCTCTTCTGCTTTATTGACTATTCCAAAGTCTCTGATCACAACAAACTGTGGAAAATTCACAAAAGAGATGGGAATACCAGACCGCTTTACATGCCTCCTGAGAAATCTGTATACAGGTCAAGAAGCAACAGGTAGAACTGGACATAGAAAAACAGACTGCTTCCAAATTGGGAAAGGTTTATATAAAGTCTGTATATTATCACCCTGCTTATTTAACTTTTATGCAGAGCACGTCGTGAGAGATGCTGGAATGGATGAAGCACAAGCTGGAATCAAGATTGCTGGGAGAAATATCAGTAACCTCAGGTAGGCAGATAACACCACACTTGAGGCAGAAAGTAAGTGAAGAAGAACTAAAGATCCTCTTGATTAAAGTGAAAGACGAGAGTGAAAAAGTTCACTTAAAACTCAACATTCAGAAAACTAAGATCATGGCATCCGGTCCCATCACTTCATGGAAAATAGATGGGGAAACAATGGAAACAGTAAGAGACTTTATTTTCTTCGGCTTCAAAAATCACTGCAGATGGTGACTGCAGCCATAAAATTAAAAGACACTTGCTCTTGGAAGAAAAGCTATGATCAACCTAGACAGCATATTAAAAAGCAGAGACATTACTTTGCCACCAAAGGTCCCTTATCAAAGCTATGGTTTTTCCAGTAGCCAGGTATGGATGTGATAGTTGGACTAAAAAGAAAGCTGAACGCAAAAGAATTGATGCTTTTGAACTGTGGTGTTGGAGAAGACTCTTGAGAGTCCCTTGGACCTCAAGGAGATCCAACCAGTCCATCCTAAAGGAAATCAGTCCTGAAAATTCATTGAAAGGACTGATGCTAAAGCTGAAACTCCAATAGTTTGGCCACTGGATAAGAAGAACTCACTCGTTTGAAAAGACCCTGATACTGGGAAAATTGAAGGTGGGAGGAGAAGGGGATGACAGGGGATGAGATTGTTGGATGGCATCACTGACTTGATGGACATGAGTTGGAGTGAACTCTGGGAGTTGGTGATGGACAGGGAAGCCTGGCATGCTGTAGTCCATGGGGTCACAAAGAGTTGGACAGGACTGAAGGACTGAACTCAAACTGGGATTTAGGTCTTTCTGGTTCCCATATTTTTGTGTGATCTGCTCTGTCATGCTTTGTCCTTTGAGTTTTCAGACTTGCATTTGCTTGCCTTGTTTCATTTACTAGCTTTTATCAAATGCTCAATTATGTATTTCTTCTGACTTTTGAGCCCAAGACTGATCCTTGTCCTAAAGTACCAGGTTTTTACACTTCCCTCCATGTTATACTGTGGCCCCAGCACCAGCATTGAGAGCTAAATAAATCACTAGTTTATTCACAGCATTTCTGTGCATAAATCACAGTATATCTGATTTTCATAGCAGTAGTGATGGAAAATAAAGATGCTGTGCTTGATGCTTGAATCTGTGAGTTTAAATTCTTGCCTTACCAGAAACAGTAAATATCTATGGGCAAATGTTTTAGCCTCTCCGAAATTCAGTCTACTTCTTTGTAAAATAGACGTCGTTTTCACCTGTTTCATTTTTGTGAGGTTTAAATAATAAATAAGATGTCATATGTAAAAAATTCCTAACATGATAACTAGCACATGTTAGTTAAACCTGGCGATATTCTCATAGACAATTCTGTTTCATTAATTAGTTTCTTTTTTATCAATTCAGTTCAGTTCAATCACTCAGTCGTGTGTGACTTTGTGACCCCATGAACTGCAGCACACCAGGCTTCCCTATCCAACACCAACTCTCGGAGCTTGCTCAAACTCATGTCAATTGAGTCAGTGATGCCATCCAACCATCTCATCCTCTGTCATCCCCTTCTTCTCCTGCCTTCAATTTTTCCCAGCTTCAGGGTCTTTTCCAACGAGTCAGTTCTTCCCACCAGGTGGCCAAAGTGTTGGAGTTTCAGATTCAGTGTCAGCCCTTCCAATGAATATTTGGGACTGATTTCCTTTAGGATGGACTGGTTCAATCTTCTTGCAGTCCAAGGGACTCTCAAGAGTCTTCTCCAACATCACAATTTAAAAGCATCAATTCTGGCTTGAAGGATTTTGAGCATACTTTGCTAGCATGTGAGATGAGTACAATTGTGCGGTAGTTTGAACATTCTTTGGCATTGCCTTCCTCTGGGATTGGAATGAAACCTGACCCTTTTCAGTCCTGTGGCCACTGCTGAGTTTTCCAAGTTTGCTGGCATATTGAGTGGAACACTTTCACAACATCATCTTTTAGGATTTGAAATAGATCAGCTGGAATTCCATCACCTCCACTAGCTTTGTTTGTTAATGATGCTTCCTAAGGCCCACCTGACTTCACATTCCAGTATATCTGGCTCTAGGTGAGTGATCAAACCATCATGGTTATCTGGGTCATTAAGACCTTTTTTGTATAGTTCTTCTGTGTATCCTTTTCACCTCTTCTTAGTATCTTCTGCTTTTGTGAGATCCATATCATTTCTATCCTTTATTGTGCCCATCTTTGCATGAAATATTCCTTGGTATCTCTAATTTTCTTGAAGAGATCTATTTTTTATTCTATTGTATATTGTATTCTAATTCTATATTGTATTCTATTCTTTTTGTAGGCAAATACTTGACATATTTTCAGAGTAAATACAAGCCCATAAGTGAAAAGTATCAGTGACAAAAGATAACTCTTCAAAAGTCAGAAAGAAATTATCACACAAGCTCATTTTAACAAGGTCCCAAGTTTCCCAATTAACTTGTCTTCAGTTCTTATGTATTCTTATCAATGGTTGCATCCCTTCTGAAAACAGTTAATATGACAACTTGTAAATTTCTTGCACAGAAACTGAATATCTGGAGCTGAATAAAAACATGGCAGTGACTATAGGAACAAATATTTGTGTATTTGGTGGTGGAGCTTTTTGTTGTCCAAGAAATAATTTGATTTGACCTTTTGTGCATTTTTAAGATGTGATTTTCTTCCTCTATTCAATGTGCCATTCAATAAAACAGCATAACATTAGTAACATAAAATGGTATTTTAGTGTATATATATTTTGTCAAAGTCACAGTCTTGAAATACAATTTCATGTGATTACAATGACTACTGTCACATTATGTAACCATAAAGAAGGTGGGAAAGTGAATAAGCTCTTGTAGAGTACTTAGTGCATAAACACATATTTAATATACAGCATTCTGTTCTATGTTCAAGGAGACAAATACATTATTTTTGATTTATGGATGTGAAAACTGAAGCTCAGTGAAGTTAAATAGCCTGTCTATGGTTATACAGCTATGGATCTGAGATTCAAACTCATGTCTCTTTTACTCCAGTTCCCTGTGTTCTTTTACTTATTGAGGTAAACTAGTTCTGTCTTCTGATACCAGAATGGCAGAGGAGACCCTAAATACTTGGATAGTGTTCAGTGGTTAATCCAAGGCCTGGCATACAACTGAGTGTGAAAGGATAGCTAAATAAAGTGAAGAGTGAAAGTCACTCAGTCATGTCTGACACTTTGCGACCCCATGGACTATACAGTCCATGGAATTCTCCAGGCCAGAATACTGAAGTGGGTAGCCTTTCCCTTCTCCAGGGGATCTTTCCAACTCAGGGATCAAACACAGGTCTTCCACATTGCAGGCCGATTCTTTACCAGCTGAGCCACCTGAGAAGCCTCTAAGTGGAAGGGACAATAAATGGAAAAGGCTGAGTAGCCCACATTCAGAGGCATGTTGTATTCAGCTAATTCATAAACACTGTTCATCAGGTCTGCAAATTATGTAAAACTCAATGACTACCAATTGCCATCTTTGAAAAAGGCAAGGTCAATATTGAGGAAGTATGTCATTACCATATGTGGAATGAGAACTGTTAATAGTTTTAGTGTCACTTCATTCCCATTACCATTGTATTAGTGGATGACAGCAGTGTTTTTTACTCAATGTGTGCATGTGTGCTATTCTTTTCCCTTGGAAATAAATCAGTGATGTCATAGTCTTATGCCCCTAAGAGATTTGTATTGGCTTTTTAATGCATTTATCATGCATCCTATAGATCACTTTCTCCAGGACAATTCAACCATCAGTTTCATTATTGTTGTTAATGTACATAACATCCATAATGTTATAGTGTAGAGTCAGATTTCATATTTCACCTCTTCCATTTGTTGTTAAGTGTCCATGATCAACTTACTTAATCTCTCTGAATCTCAGATTCTTCTATCAAATAGGTGTAAGACTACCTTATTTGTTGTTCTGTTGCTCAGTTGTGTCCAACTCTTTGCGACCCCATGGACTGCAGCACACCAGGCTTCGTTGTCCTTCACTGTCTCCCAGAGTTTCCTCAAATTCATGTCCATTGAGTCAACGATGCTATCTATATCATCTTATGCTGCCCTCTTCTCCTTTTTGCCTTCAATCTTCCCCAGCATCAGGGTCTTTTCCAATGGGTCAACTCTTCACATCAGGTGGCCAAAGTATTGGAGCTTCAGCGTCAGTCCTTCCAATGAATATTCATGGTTGATTTCCCTTAGGATTGACTAGTTTGATCTCCTTACAGTCCAGGGGACGCTCAAGAGTCTTCTCCAGCACCACAATTTGAAAGCATCAATTCTTCGGCAGTCAGCCTTCTTTATGATCTAACTCTCATATCTATACATGACCATATAGATATATAATAAAGAGGAAATGAGAAATATATACACACATTCCCTTATATTCTGTTAAAATGTCACATGGAGGTAGATGAAAGCCAGTTCCATTGCTGATGATGACAACACTCTTGTAGTAACTTCAGTTTCACTGGCTCTGTAGTGCTTATGGGAGCTATTATGTGTGTATGTGTACGTGTTTTGTTTCTACATCTAGACTGTTTTCCTCTTGAGGACGGGGAGGTTGTCTAATAACATTTTTGTATTTCTTGGGCCTTTCATAAATATTTAATACATGGTGATTGCTCATGATGATTACAAACTTTGTGCCTACAAAAAAAATATTCAGATGACTTTTTCCCACATTCCATTTCATAAACTATAAAAGATGATGAAGAGATGAAGCAGTTCTGCAGCTTCTTTATGCATTCTTATTTATTTATTTGCATAGTTCTTTGACTATCCTAGAAAAGATATATAGTTACATTTTTAAGATAATTATTAAAAAAATTTAAGCTATCTTTTACTAGGTATATTGTCTGTAATTAATGAAAGATACAGGTGGGAGTGATTCTTTAATTATGTCATAATTATTCTTTAATTATGACTAATCACGACTTACTGCAAGAATAGTTTATTGAAGAAATACTTTCTCCCCAAAGATGAAAATTCCTATTTAAATAGCTGACTTTAAAGATTGTTATTAAGCACAATATTTTAAAACTAGCTATCTAACAATTATCAGGTGGTAATTACATGTCAGATTTTAAGTCTTCTGTGCACATTAAATTATTTAATCCTCAAAATAACTCTTATGAGGTAGAACATCATTGTGATCTCCATTTTACAGATAGAAAAACTAAGGCACAGAGAGGTTAAGTAACTCACCCAGGCTCACACAGCTAACATGGGTAGAGATTCACACGTAGGTGATCCAATTCCAGAATCTGCTTCCAGTTTCAAAATTATGCTGCCTCTTATTATATCTTGATGCAATGTTTTTAAATGAAATGGCTGAGTAACATTCCATTGTGTATATGTACCATAGCTTGCTTATCCATTCTTCTGCTGATGGGCATCTAGGTTGCTTCCATGTCCTGGCTATTATACCCAGTGCTTCATGAGACAAGTGCTCAGGGCTGGTGCACTGGGAAGACCCAGAGGGATGGGATGCAGAGGGAGGAGGGAGGGGGGATCAGGATGGGGAACACATGTAAATCCATGACTGATTCATGTCAGTGTATGGCAAAAACCACTACAATATTGTAAAGCAATTAGCCTCCAACTAATAAAAATAAATGAAAACAAAAATAAATGAAAACAAAAATAAATAAAATAAAATTTTTAAAAAATGAAATGAACTCTGGCTATCATTATCACTGATTCTGAAATATATATTTATTCCAGTTCTTGGTCTTATTCAGAGTACTTGATTAGGACTTTTCCTTTGTAATTTGCTTTGCTTCTCTGAGCTGGGACTCTGACTTTTTATTTATTTATTTATTTTTTGCCAACTTTGCCTCAAAATCCATTGCAAGGCTGTTGAACTTTCTCATAACAAGAAAAAAAACACATTGTAATTAAGTGTGGGGACAGATGTTAACTGGACTTACTATGGTGATCACTTTGCAATATATACAAATATTTAGTCACTATGTTGTGCACTTGAAACTAAAGTTTTGTCATTTATACCTCAATAAAAAAAAATCCCTTGTGGGTACCTTTCTTTATGTACTGATTAAAATATTCCACTTTAACGGTTCCTATATTTTAAAGATATGTTTATTAAATATACAGTTATCCATCCACATTTTCTGATATCTTCTTACTGTTCTGCCTATATGAAATGGAAGCTCACAAATGTCTATTAGTCTCATGTAAAGTTAACATTGGCATGCAGTTAAGGGCAGTCAAAAGAGAGCAATTTTTCATTTTTTCTTCAAGAGCATCTCTTTGCCTGTCTGCCTATATAGGAATCTGCCTACCGTGTTCAGAGTTATTTGAAATTTCAGTACAATGTGTTAGCAAGTGTTTTTTAGTCTTGGCTACATACTATTTTAGAAATGCACTCGTCACATTAATTAAAAAAACAAGAGATCCATATTCCTCCCAGACAAAATATATTTTAAGGATAAACATAAAATATTTTTACCATAGCATTTGAGTGATTCCTTCAGTTTCTAGACACTAAAACATTAAACACGTTGATTCAGCTGCATTGGCTTTTATTAATCATTATGTTTCCAGAAAATATTATAGGGAGATCAGTCCTGGGTGTTCATTGGAAGAACTGATGCTGAAGCTGAAACTCCAGTACTTTGGCCGCCTCATGCGAAGAGTTGATTCATTGGAAAAGACCCTGATGCTGGGAGGGATTGGGGGCAGGAGGAGAAGGGGATGACAGAGGATGAAATGGTTGAATGGTATCACCGACTCGATGGGCATGAGTTTGAGTAAACTCTGGGAGTTGGTGATGGACAGGGAGGCCTGGTGTGCTGCGATTCATGGGGTCACAAAGAGTCGGACATGACTGAGCAACTGAAGTGAACTGAATATCTGATATTTCAAGCCCCAGTTTTTCATTCTGAAATATTTCATTTTGTCTGCTGTCATACTTATTTTTCTGTTAAACTTGAGGCTCGGTTCTTCTTGATTTGTCTTTCCGAGCAGGAAGATTGTAAATGAAGCATTTTCTGATGAGATGGCACAGCTTCTTTTGAGAATCTGATGAATAGGATGGGTAGCTTTCTTACCTCTACTTTATGGAGATTTTCAGGAAATAAATTACTTTTTTCATAGCAGTAGCTTAGAGCTCCTGTTCTTTAGGTGTTCTGACTGCAGTGAAACCTTAAACTGGACCATTTTAGTTTGAAATGAATAATTCTGGAAGAAATTCCTGAGGTTCACTAAAAAAGTACATTTTTCTCCTTCAAACACATAGGAGTAGTTCAATTTCATCTCAATTGGATTTCTGTTTTTGATAATCAGCTCTGCTTTGGATTTTATTGCTTTAAAGGTGCATCTCTTTATTTTTTTGAATTTTTTTCCATTTATTTTTATTAGTTGGAGGCTAATTACCCCACAACATTGCAGTGTTTTTTGTCATACATTGAAATGAATTAGCCATGGATTTACATGTATTCCCCATCCCGGTCCCCCCTCCCACCTCCCTCTCCACCCCATCCCTCTGGGTCTTCCCAGTGCACCAGGCCCGAGCACTTGTCTCATGCATCCAACCTGGGCTGGTGATCTGTTTCACCCTAGATATACATGTTTCGATGCTGTTCTCTTGAAACATCCCACCCTCACCTTCTCCACAGAGTCCACAAGTCTGTTCTATACATCTGAGTCTCTTTTTCTGTTACCATCTTTCTAAATTCCATATATATGTGTTAGTATACTGTAATGGTCTTTATCTTTCTGGCTTACTTCGCTCTGCATAATGGGCTCCAGTTTCATCCATCTCATTAGAACTGATTCAAATGAATTCTTTTTAATGGCTGAGTAATATTCCATGATGTATATGTACCACAGCTTCCTTATCCATTTGTCTGCTGATGGGCATCTAGGTTGCTTCCATGTCCTGGCTATTATAAACAGTGCTGCGATGAACATTGGGGTGCAAGTGTCTCTTTCAGATCTGGTTTCCTCAGTGTGTATGCGTAGAAGTGGTATTGCTGGGTCATATGTCAGTTCTATTTCCAGCTTTTTAAGGAATCTCCACACTGTTTTCCATAGTGGCTGTACTAATTTGCATTCCCACCAACAGTGTAAGAGGGTTCCCTTTTCTCCACACCCTCTCCAGCATTTATTGCTTGTAGACTTTTCGATAGCAGCCATCCTGACTGGCGTGTAATGGTACCTCATTATGGTTTTGATTTGCATTTCTCTGATAATGAGTCATGTTGAGCGTCTTTTCATGTGTTTTTTTGCCATCTGTATGTCTTCCTTGGAGAAATGTCTGTTTAGTTCTTTGGCCCATTTTTGATTGGGTCATTTCTTTTTCTGGAATTGAGCTGCAGAAGTTGCTTGTGTATTTTTGAGATTAATCCTTTGTCTGTTGCTTCGTTTGCTATTATTTTCTCCCAATCTGAGGGCTGTCTTTTCACCTTGCTTATAGTTTCCTTTGTTGTGCAGAAGCTTTTAAGTTTCATTAGGTCCCATTTGTTTATTCTTGCTTTTGTTTCTAAACTTCTGGGATGTGGGTCATAGAGGATCCTGCTGTGATTTATGTCGGAGAGTGTTTTGCCTATGTTCTCCTCTAGGAGTTTTATAGTTTCTGGTCTTACATTTAGATCTTTAATCCATTTTGAGTTGATTTTTGTGTATGGTGTTAGAAAGTGTTCTAGTTTCATTCTTTTACAAGTGGTTGACCAGTTTTCCCAGCACCACTTGTTAAAGAGGTTGTCTCTTTTCCATTGTATATCCTTGCCTCCTTTGTCGAAGATAAGGTGACCACAGGTTCGTGGATTTATCTCTGGGCTTTCTATTCTGTTCCATTGATCTATATTTCTCTCTTTGTGCCAGTACCATACTGTCTTGATGACTGTGGCTTTCTAGTATAGTCTGAAGTCAGGCAGGTTGATTCCTCCAGTTCCATTCTTCTTTCTCAAGGTTACTTTGGCTATTCGAGGTTTTTTGTATTTCCATACAAATTGTGAAATTATTTGTTCTAGTTCTGTGAAAAACACCGTTGGTAGTTTGATAGGGATTGCATTGAATCTATAGATTGCTTTGGGTAGTATAGCCATTTTGACAATATTGATTCTTCCAATCCATGAACACGGTATATTTCTCCATCTGTTTGTGTCCTCTTTGATTTCTTTCATCAGTGATTTATAGTTTTCTATATATAGGTCTTTTGTTTCTTTAGGTAGATATACTCCTAAGGATTTTATTCTTTTTGTTGCAATGGTGAATGGTATCGTTTCCTTAATTTCTTTTTCTGTTTTCTCATTTTTATTGTATAGGAATGCAAGAGATTTCTGTGTGTTAATCTTATATTCTCCAACTTTACTCTATTCGTTGATTAGCTCTAGTAATTTTCTGGTAGAGTCTTTAGGGTTTTCTATGTAGAGGATCATGTCATCTGCAAACAGAGAGAGTTTCACTTCTTCTTTTCCTATCTGGATTTCTTTTACTTCTTTTTCTGCCCTGATTGCTGTGGCCAACACTTCCAAAACTATGTTGAATAGTAGTGGTGAGAGTGGGCACCCTTGTCTTGTTCCTGATTTCAGGGGAAATGCTTTCAATTTCTCACCATTGAGGGTGATGCTTGCTGTGGGTTTGTCATATATAGCTTTTATTATGTTGAGGCATGTTCCTTCTATTCCTGCTTTCTGGAGAGCTTTAATCATAAATGGATGTTGAATTTTGTCAAAGGCTTTTTCTGCATCTATTGGCATAATCATATGGTTTTATCTTTCAATTTGTTAATGTGGTGTATTACATTTATTGATTTGCAGATATTAAAGAATCCTTGCATTCCTGGGATAAAGCCCACTTGGTCATGGTGTATGATTTTTTTAATATGTTGTTGGATTCTGTTTGCTAGAATTTTGTTAAGGATTTTTGCATCTATGTTCATCAGTGATATTGGCCTTTAGTTTTCTTTTTTTGTGGCATCTTTGTCTGGTTTTGGAATTAGGGTGATGGTGGCCTCATAGAATGAGTTTGGAAGTTTACCTTCTTCTGCAATTTTCTGGAAGAGTTTGAGTAAGATAGGTGTTAGCTCTTCTCTAAATTTTTGGTAGAATTCAGCTGTGAAGCCATCTGGTCCTGGGATTTTGTTTGCTGGAACATTTATAATTACAGTTTCGATTTCCTTGCTTGTGATGGGTCTGTTAAGATCTTCTATTTCTTCCTGGTTCAGGTTTGGAAAGTTACACTTCTCTAAGAACTTGTCCTTTTTTCCAAGTTGTCCATTTTATTGGCATAGAGCTGCTGGTAGTAGTCTCTTACGATCCTTTGTATTTCAGTGTTGTCTGTTGTGATGTCTCCATTTTCATTTCTAATTTTGTTAATTTGGTTCTTCTCCCTTTGTTTCTTAATGAGTCTTGCTAATGGTTTGTCAATTTTGTTTATTTTTTCAAAAAACCAGCTTTTAGCTTTGTTGATTTTTGCTATGGTCTCTTTTGTTTCTTTTGCATTT
This sequence comes from Odocoileus virginianus, assembly GCF_023699985.2. Lineage (NCBI taxonomy): Eukaryota > Metazoa > Chordata > Mammalia > Artiodactyla > Cervidae > Odocoileus > Odocoileus virginianus. The sequence goes on along the minus strand of NC_069708.1, from coordinate 53,703,877 downwards.
ATTTCTGCCCTAATTTTTAAGGTTTCTTTCCTTCTACTCACCCTGGGGTTCTTCATTTCTTCCTTCTCTAGTTGCTTTAGGTGTAGAGTTAGGTTATTTATTTGACTTTTTTCTTGTTTCTTGAGGTAGGCCTGTAATGCTATGAATCTTCCCATTAGCACTGCTTTTACAGTGTCCCATAGGTTTTGGGTTGTTGTATTTTCATTTTCATTCATTTCTGTGCATATTTTGATTTCTTTTTTGATTTCTTCTATGATTTGTTGGTTATTCAGAAGCGTGTTGTTTAGCCTCCATATGTTTGAATTTTTAATAATTTTTTTTCCTGTAATTGAGATCTAATCTTCCTGCCCTGTGGTCAGAAAAGATGACTGGAATGATTTCAATCTTTTTGAATTTACCAAGACTAGATTTATGGCCCAGGATGTGATCTATTCTGGAGAAGGTTCCGTGTGCACTTGAGAAAAAGGTGAAGTTGATTGTTTTGGGGTGAAACGTCCTATAGATGTCAATAAGGTCTAGCTGGTCCATTGTGTCCTTTAAAGTTTGTGTTTCCTTGTTCATTTTCTGTTTAGTTGATCTATCCATAGTTGTGAGTGGGGTATTAAAGTCTCCTACTATTATTGTGTAGCTATTGATTTCCTCTTTCATACTCGTTAGTGTTTGCCTTACATATTGCGGTGCTCCTATGTTGGGTGCATATATATTTATAATTGTTATATCTTCTTCTTGGATTGATCCTTTGATCATTATGTAGTGTCCATCTTTGTCTCTTTTCACAGCCTTTATTTGAAAGTCTATTTTATCTGATATGAGTATTGCGACTCCTGCTTTCTTTTGGTCTCCGTTTGCGTGGAATATTTTTTCCAGCCCTTCACTTTTAGTCTGTATGTGTCCCTTGTTTTGAGGTGGGTCTCTTGTAGACAGCATATATAGGGGTCTTGCTTTTGTATCCATTCATCCAGCCTTTGTCTTTTGGTTGGGGCATTCAACCCATTTACATTTAAGGTAATTATTGATAGGTATGGTCCCGTTGCCATTTATTTTGTTATTTGCGGTTCACGTTTATACCACCTTTCTGTGTTTCCTGTCTAGAGAAGATCCTGTAGTATTTGCTGAAGAGCTGGTTTGGTGGTGCTGAATTCTCTCAGCTTTTGCTTGTCTGTAAAGCTTTTGAGTTCTCCTTCATATCTGAATGTGATCCTTGCTGGGTAGAGTAATCTAAGTTGTAGGTTATTCTCTTCCATTGCTTTAAGTATGTCCTGCCATTCCCTTCTGGCCTGAAGGGTTTCTCTTGATGGATCAGCTGTTATCCTTATGGGAATCCCTTTGTGTGTTATTTGTTGTTTCTCCCTTGCTGCTTTTAATATTTGTTCTTTGTGTTTGATCTTTATTAATTTGATTAATATGTGTCTTGGGGTGTTTCACCTTCGGTTTATCCTGTTTGGGACTCTCTGGGTTTCTTGGACTTGGGTGGCTACTTCCTTCCCCATTTTAGGGAAGTTTTCAGCTATTATCTCCTCGAGTAACTTCTCATGGCCTTTCTTTTTGTCTTCTTCTTCTGGGACTCCTATGATTCGAATGTTGGTGCGTTTCACATTGTCCCAGAGGTCCCTGAGGTTGTCCTAATTTCTTTTGATTCTTTTTTCTTTTTTCCTCTCTGCTTCATTTATTTCCACCATTTTATCTTCTAACTCACTTATCCTATCTTCTGTCTCTGTTATTCTACTCATGGTTCCCTCCAGAGTTTTTTTGATCTCATTTATTTCATTATTAATTTTTAATTGACTTTTTAAAATTTCTTCTAGGTCCTTGTTAAACCTTTCTTGCATCTTCTCAATCTTTGTCTCCAGGTTATTTATTTGTAACTCCATTTTGTTTTCAAGATTTTGGATCATTTTTATTATCATTATTCTAAATTCTTTTTCAGGTAGATTCCCTATATCCTCCTCTTTTGTTTGACTTGGTGGGCTTTTTTCATGTTCCTCTATCTGTTGGGTATTTCTCTGCCTTTTCATCTTGTTTAGATTGCTGTGTCTGCAGTGGGCTTTCTGTATTCTTGTGGTCTGTGGTTCCTTTTCATTGTGGAGGTTTCACCCAGTGGGTGGGGTTGGACGATTGGTTTGTCAAGGTTTCCTGGTTAGGGAAGCTTGTGTCAGCGTTCTGGTGCGTGGAATTGGATTTCTTCTCTCTGGAGTGCAATGGAGTGTCCAGTAATGAGTTTTGCGATGGGTCTTTATGTTAGGTGTGACTTTGGACAGCCTGTATGTTGACACTCAGGTCTATGTTCCTGCGTTGCTAAAGAATTTGCGTGGTATGTCTTGTACTAGAGCTATTGGCTCTTGGGTGGTGGTTGGTTTTAGTGTAGGTATGGAGGCTTTTGGATGGTCTCTTATTCCTTAATGTTCCATGTAGTCAGGAGTTTTCTGGTTTTCTCAGGTTATGGGCTTAAGTCTCCTGCCTCTGGATTTCAGTTTTATTCTTCCAATAGTCTCAAGACTTCTCCAACTATACAGCACTCCCTTCGAAGACAATGGGCTGCTTTTCTGGGCGCCTGATGTCCTCTGCTAGCGATCAGAAGTTGTTTTGTGAAATTTGCTCAGCGTTCAAATGTTCTTTCGATGAATTTGTAACGGAGAAAGTGGTCTCCCCGTCCTATTCCTCCACCATCTTGGCTCCTCCGGTGCATCTCTTTATATACATGGGCTCAACATCAGTTGAAAAGTTGCTTTTGGTTCCCCAGACAATTTCTTCTTGCTCTATTTGTGTTGTTCTGATTCTTACAGAATTTTTTACATTTTGGGGCTTTTAGTATATGAAATGAGAATTATAAGAATGGTAATTAATATAGAAAATAAACATCATATATTCTTTATGAACACAAGATTACTCTTGTATATTTTTTCTGTCATCTCAGTACATTGTTCACTGTCTTCTGACTTCCTCCCTGATGCTGGGAAAGGTTAAGAGCAGAAGGAGAAGAGGGTGTCAGAAGATGAGATGACTGGACAGCATCACCGATGCAATGAATATGAACTTGGGCAAACTCTGGGAGATGGTGAGGGACAGAGAGGCCTGGTATACTGCAGTCCATGGGGTCGCAAAGAGTCGGACATGACTGGGTTACTGAACAACAACAACAACAAAAGCAATGAGTAGAGCTCCCTGTGCTATAAGTAGGTTCTCATTAATTACCTATTTTATATATAGTAGTATATATAGAGAAAAGACATGTAGATTATAAATGAAGTAAACCAGCTAGATTACCAAAACCAACCAACCAAAGAAAAAAATAATTAAGGTACTCATGTAATATTAAGGAGAACAAAGAACAAAGAGGAAATCATTTTCAAAGAAAGAATGCAGCATTGATTCTTCATACATTTCTTCTCACTTTTCTATTGATTTAACTCCCCAATCAGAGAAGGCAATGGCAACCCACTCCAGTACTCTTGCCTGGACAATCCCATGGACAGAGGAGCCTGGTAGGCTGCGGTCCATGGGGTCACTAAGAGTCGGACACGACTGAGCGTCTTCACTTTCACTTTTCACTTTCATGCATTGGCGAAGGAAATGGCAGCTCACTCCAGTGTTCTTGCCTGGAATGAATCCCAGGGACGGGGGGCAGCTGGTGGGCTGCCATCTATGGGGTCACACAGAGTCAGACACGACTGAAGCGACTTAGCAGCAGCAGCAGCAGCTCCCCAATATTAGTTTATCCTTACTAGATAAGTCAAGCCCCAGTATTTAAAAACCTGACTGACAATCCTTTTGACCAACAGTAGTCTCTGTTTTCCAACTAACTTTACTGAATTTTCTTTAACTCTTGATGTCCTCTTGGCACAACTAGCTCAATCTTCTCCTAGTGTAAACCTCTCCAGTGGGATTCTTTCTCCTGTTTTAGAGGCTTGTGATGGCACCATACGCACATCAGCTGTTTCTAATTTCAGGCTAGCTTTGATAAGATGACTCAAAGCTGATTTTTTTAAAGAACCAAATGATTTTATGCCAGACAAATTCAGATTTAATAAACTTAAATAGTTTCATAAATGCTTATAATTTAAACATGAAAGGATTTGTTCATGATCATCCTGAAAACTGCTCTCACCATTCAAGAATGAACAGCATTTATGTTGTATATTAAAAAAATCAGCTTTCTAAGTCATCTGCTCAAAGCTAGACTGAAATTAGAAGCAGCTGATGTGTGTATGGTGCCATCACAAGCCTCTAAAATAGGAGAAAGAATCCCACTGGAGAGGTTTGCCCTAGGAGGAGCTTGAGCTAGTTGTGCCAAGAGGACATCGAGTAAGTTAAAGCCAATTCAGTAAAGTTAGTTGGAAGACAGAGACTTCTTTTGGTCAAAAGGATTGTAAGTCAGGTTTTTAAATATTGGGGCTTGACTTATCTAGTAAGGATAAATTCATATTGGGGAGCTAAATCAATAAAAAGTGAGAAGAAATTTATGAAGTTAAGAATTCATGCTGCATTCTTTGAAAATGTTTTCCTTAGCAACACATAGAACAGAACCTTACTTGTTCAGATGTTTTCCTGACGTGATAATAAATATTTGAAAACATCTGGTCGACAATATTAAAGCCAACCTTGAAACAGTTAAATTTTGTCAGTATCTGGTCAGAGAATGAAGGTAATTCACTAATCAGCCCAGTAATATTATTTTCTATCTTTCAAAAATAATAGATACTACCCTAATTTTATGCTAACCAATATACTAGATAAATAAATGAGGAAATCAGAATTCAAGGCATATTTATTCAAATAGACCAGTCACATAGAAATAAACCAAATAAAGATTACTGGACCCACTTTTTATGTCCCTGAAATCTGAGGGAATATAGAGATTCAGAGAAAGTTCAGTTAAGATCCTGACTCTTCTAAAGGATGTCTTATCGGTCCACATCTTTTAGTTTCCCATCCTTAATTACTAGAGCTGTCCACACTATTTTGAAATAAATCTCTAGTGAAAAATGGAATGTAAACTCTTTCCCCTATTGTTAATGCTTGCTTTATAGATGATGAAGAATAAAATGATTGATCATATGCTATAATGATGGATAAGGACAATTTCTGGAAAGGTCAAACCTATTAAATAAATCTTAGAATATAAGAAAAAAGAATATGTTTTCCTCTTTGTTCTTTGCTCTCTTTAATATTACATGAGTATATTAATTATTTTTTTCTTTGGTTGGTTGGTTTTGGTAATCTAGTTGGTTTTCTTCATTCATAATCTACATGTCTTTTCTATATATAAACTACTATATATAAAATAGGTAATTAATGGGAACCTACTTTACAGCACAGGGAGCTCTACTCATTGCTCTTATTGTTATTTTTCAGTAGCCCAGTCATGTCCAACTCTTTGCAACCCCATGGACTGCAGCAAACCAGGCCTCCCTTTCGCTCACCATCACCCAGAGTTTGCCCAAGTTCATATCCATTGCGTCGGTGATGCCATCCAGCCATCTCATCTTCTGATCCCCTCTTCTCCTTCTGCCCTCAATCTTTCCCAGCATCAGGGTCTTTTCCAGTGAGTCCTCTGTTCACAGCAGATGACCAAAATAATGGAGCTTCAGCTTCAGAATCAGTATTTCCAGTGAATATTCAGGGTTGATCTCCCTTAAAGTTGACTGGTTTGATCTCCTTGATGTCCAAGGGACTTTCAGGAGTCTTCTCCAGCACCAGAGTTCAAAGACATCAGTGCTTTGATGTTCTGCCTTCTTTATGATCGACCTCTCACAAATGTACATGACCACTGGGGAGACCATAGCCTTGACTCAGTTCAGTTCAGTTGCTCAGTCGTGTCCAACTCTTTGCAACCCCATGGACTGCAGCATGCCAGGCCTCCCTGTCCATCACCAACTACCAGAGTTTACTCAAACTCATGTTCATTGAGTCAGTGATGCCATCCAACCATCTCATCATCTGTCATCCCCTTCTCCTCCCACCTTCAATCTTTCCCTGCATCAGAATCTTTTCAAATGAGTCAGTTCTTTGCAGCAGGTGGCCAAAGTATTGGAGTTCCAGCTTCAACATCAGTCCTTCCAATGAATATTCAGGACTGATTTCCTTTAGGATGGACTAGTTGGATCTCCTTGCTATCCAAGGGACTCTCAAGAGTCTTCTCCAACACCACAGTTCAAGAGCATCAGTTCTTTGGCCCTCAGCTTTCTTTATAGTCCAACTCTCACATCCATATATGACTACTGGAAAAACGATAGCTTGACTAGACGGAGCTTTGTTCGCAAAGTAATGTCTCAGCTTTTTAATATGCTGTCTAGGTTGGTCATAACTTTTCTTCCAAGGAGTAAATGTCTTAAGTTCATGGCTGCAGTCACCATCTGCAGTGATTTTAGAGCCCAAGAAAATAAAGTCAGCCACTGTTTCCACTGTTTCCCCATCTATTTGCCATGAAGTAATGGGACCAGATGCCATGATCTTAGTTTTCTGAATGTTGAGCTGTAAGCCAACTTTTTCACTCTCCTCTTTCACTTTCATCAAGAGGCTCTTTAGTTCCTCTTCGCTTTCTGCCGTAAGGGTGGTGTCATCTGCATACCTGAGGTTGTTGATATTTCTCCCAGCAATCTTGATTCCAGCTTGTGCTTCTTCCAGCCCAGAATTTCTCATGATGTACTCTGCATGTAATTTGACTATACAGACCTTTTTTTGGCAGAGTAATATCTCTGCTTTCAACACACTTTTTAGGTTTCTCATCACTTTCCTGCCAAGAAGCAATCATCTTCTGATCTCATGGCTGCAGTCACTGTCCGCAGTGATTTTGGAGCCCAAGAAGAGGAAATCTCTCACTACTTCCACCCTTTCCCCTTCTATTTGCCATGCAGTAATGGGGCTGGATGCACGATATTATTTATTTATTTTTTAATATGTAGTGTTTAGCCAGCTCTTTCACTCTCCTCCTTCATCTTCATCAAGAGGCTCTTTAGTTCCTCTTCACTCTCTGCCATTAAAGTGGTATCATCTTCATATCTGAGGTTGATGTTTCTCCTGCCTATCTTGATTCCAGCTTGTAACTCAACCAGCCCTTCAAGGATCACTGACTTGTCTTGGCAAAGGGGCTTGTGTAACTCAATGAAGCTATGACCAAGCCATGCAGGGTCACCCAAGATGGACAGGTGATAGAAGAGAGTTCTGATAAAATGTGATTCACTGGAGGAGGGAATGACAAACCATCCCAGTATAGTTAATGATCTATGGTGACCTAAATGGGAAGGAGATCCAAAAAATGAGGGAATGTATGTATGTATGAGTGTGTGTGTGTGTGTGTGTGTGTGTGTACATATATAACTAATTCATTGTGCTGTACAGCAGAAAGCAACTATACTCCAATACAAATTAATGAAAAATAATCTATAAATCTTTTCATTTGAATCTCTGGGTCTACTTTACTTTCCCAAACAGAGGAACCACTGATCTTCGGTGACTGCAACTAAAATAAATCTAGGCACTATCTTTGAAATGAAATAGTTTCAAAGGATGCATTCTAACTGATCCCTAATACCAAGCCCAATTCTTAAGTAGTTGCAGATGCATTCACTTAGAAGTGTTTTGATCCTATCTTAGTGCAAATTTTTTTCCATCTTTTTTTTTTTTTTGCTTGTCTTGCCACGTCTCCTTGTCTTTTAATATGTTGTTGAAGACCTCTTTTATAAAATCTTCATGATCTGATGGAATGAGAGACTCTCATGGTTACTTAGTTCATTCCCATTTTATTTACAATCCTTGTCCCCACTGGTCATTTATCTCTGTGTTGGTGTTAATATTCTCTTATCTAGCTTGTCCTTTGGCTCTTTGTCTACATTGTTATTTGCTTTCTAAAGTTTTTAGATGCTAGCAGGACCTGTGGTTTTGTTTGGTTATCTCCTCTATTTGCAGTGATAAATCACCTGCAACAACAAATAGTTGAAAAATGGCTTCTGTTGGGTTTTGGAGGATGTGATATAATACATAATAATATTAAAGTCAATTTGCATTCTCTGAACACCCACCACTGAAAATGGCCCCAAAGCTGTGTGGGGGAGATAAGAAGAAATCAGTTATAAATATTTTGCACTCAAAAAATGATTCACTTGTAGTGACTGAGAGTTGTCATTCATAGCCCCTGATATAGGCAAATACTTTACAGAAACTTACTGGTGAATAAAAATGTAAAGAATGCAAAGCTTCGGCAGAAGTTCACATTAGTAAGAGACTTGCGCTTGGGTCTACAATATATGGACTGGATTCTTCCTGCTCACCATGACTATATTCACAAGCTTAGTTGGGCTTGAAATCAAGCTGAAAGTGGTCAAAGGTAGTTTTTACTAGCAACCTGCCCTCCAACCAATCTTTTTCTTTTGGCATTTCTCCTTACTCATTTGGAAACATATATTCTCTGATTCATTTCTTATTTTTTTAGAACATGAAAGATGAGACTATCTTCAGTCTCCTTCAAACTTAAGTCAATGATGCTGTCCAACCATCTCATCCTCTGCTGCCCCCTTCTCCTCCTGCCCTCAATCTTTTCCAGTAGCAATCAGGGTCTTTTCTAATGAGTTGGCTCTTCGCATCAGGTCGCCAAAGTATTGGAGCTTCAGCTTCAGTATCAGTCCTTCCAATGAATATTCAGGGCTGGTTTCCTTTAGGATTGATGGGTTTAGTCTCCTTGCTGTCCTGACCACCAAATCTGAGATACAGAGAGGGAAAGTGATTTTTTTAAAGCTATTTAGATGTTTCATGAAACAAGTATATGTGAGGGTTGTGATTCTCTTTGTAAAAATATTTTTATGTTAAACAAAATTTCATAAATTGACTTTACAGGGAAAGGAGTAAGTTTGGCATTGGCATTTAAGTCTCTATAACTTGACTCAACCCTGTATGGCCAAGTTCATCTCTTCACTATATGTCCCATATAGGTCATACTAGTTACTTTTTGATTGTTTGATGTGTTTTTGAAATGTCATTTCATTTATATTTGAGATTTTTGGCTATGGCATTTAGTATGGAGATAGGCATGCTATTCACTCAAGAATTTAAATTAAAAAAATTAAATATCTCTCACTTGGGTATAGTAGAAATTTATTCAAGTAATACTGGCACCATTGATACAAAGATGTTATTAAAACTGATGTTTTCTTTTCTCCCTCATCTGTCCCAGTTGAAACCTTACTTGATATGCTAATAATGCATTAGGAAATGTCCGTCTGTGGATGAAACTGTTCACCACAGTTTCAAAACAGAATTGCCTTAAGTTCCATTGATTTCAATCAGTCTCATTCCCACAACCAGACATCACTTTGTAGTAGTGGCAGTCATGTTTGGCCTCCTTACAGCAAATATTTGTTTCTGTTTTTCAAGCATTGACATTAAGGACTGAAAGAGGCTAATGGGATGAGCCATTATGTTTGATGGTGTTTATTATACACATCAGGAAACAACCACAGTGACTTGTCTGTTATGTTTAAACATGAATACTCTGTTACTTATATACTGGTTCATAATTTATTATTCTTATTTATATACAAGAGAAGGAAAGAACATATGAGTTGTAGATATTTCTAATTTTGGTCTTTCTGAGGAATGTGTGGGATGTAATCACTCCATGTAAAATTTAACACGACTATTTTCTCTATTTAGTATGTTTGAGCTGTAATCTGTCCTTTATCATGTAGGCTTGAAAAAGTATTTTCACTTGCCTTTTATTGCTTTTATGAATATTATTGTCACTTTTAACTTATGGCAATCTAATACTTAGGAGGCTTCTATAGGTGCCCAAGTACTGATGTGTTTTTTAGTGATAATATCAGGTGGTTGGTAACCTTCCATCAACCTTATGTTTTATTGCTTCCTTTCCTTTTTGGGAATGAAAATCAAGGTGCTAACATTTTCTATTATTCCTTTAAATGTTACATGATTTTTACCAAGTGGCTTAGATAAATGTTCACAGTATCTAGCAACTCCCTAGGATAATCAGTTGTGCTGTGTCTGGTAAGTCACTTCAGCCGTGTCTGACTCTTTGTGACCCTCTGAACTGTATGCAGCCCACCAGGCCCCTCTGTCTATGGAATTCTCCAGGCAAGAATATTGGAGTGGGCTGCCATGTCCTTCCCTACCCAGGGATCTAACCTGCATCTCATGTCTCCTGCTTTGGCAGGCGGATTCTTTACCACTAGGGCCACTCAGGATAATCAATTAAATCAGCTTATTCCAAAGTAAGTACCTCGAATCACTAGTTCTGAGGGATGTTGGTTAATAGTTATTGTATGAAAGAAGAGACAGTATCTGTGATTAAGTAAGCTTGAGAAAAACATATTTTGCTGTATGCTTTTTTTAGAGTCTTTAATATGCTAATGTTCTTTGTGAATTTCCAGGAAAGAATACATTAGGCAGTATTTGCAACTTTTTTCCTATGGTACATACCATAGACTTAGTGACTAGTGTTCCATAAAGCACATTTCAGGAAATGCTACATTAAAGAAAGTCTTGTGCTGTGTATGTGTGAGAAATGAGTTCTGGTTCCTCCTCTGTCACAGAGTAGTTCTCTAATCCTGGAGAAGTTGCCTCCATGCTTCTTGTGTTTCCTAACTTGTCACGAATTATGAATTTGAACTCTTTCAGAGTCCTGGTTGGGGATTATTTATCAGAATCTACTCTGAGGTTTTCTTAACCTCCTAACCAAGATCTAACATACTCATCTGACTTCTCTGAAGTTCAGAAGTACTGCAACCTTGGGAGCATGGAGTGTTACTTATTTGTGCTGTGATGGAGAACAAAAGTTCAGAACCACACGGCTGGATCATTTCTGAGCTCACTTCCATTTCACACATAACCACTCATATTACTGAAAGCTGTGCTTGTTTGTGTTAAGTTGCTTCAGTTGTGTCTGACTCTTTGCAACCCTGTGGATTGTAGCCCAGCAGGCTCCTCTGTCCATGGAATTCTCCAGTCAAGAATACTGGAGTGGGTTGCCATGCCCTCCTCCAGGGAATCTTCCTTACCCAGGGATCAAACCTGCATCTCTTATATCTACCTGCATTGGCAGGTTTTTTTTTTTTAACCACCAGCACCACCTTGGAAATCCTACTGAAAGCCAGGAGCCCCCAAATTGTGTACGGCTCTTTGAAAAGACAAGAAAGGTTTTTGTTGATGTTAAATTCCTTGATAATACAGTTTGTTAATGATTTTCTGCTAGTTAGAAGCAGTTATAGCCATTCACAACTTGTCTATTTACTTACATATGTCTTAGGTAGTGTTTCCTAGAAGCTAAGCTTGAAATTAAAATTCAGGATTCTTGTGAAAATTGTTTATTGAGTGAGTGAACTCAAGAAAAGTGTGTACAGAAGTAAGGGAAGCAGAATAGGGTAGCAGAAGAAGAAGCAAAAGAACTTATCATTACTCTTGCTCTTAGAAAGGGTATGTTTTTGTTGGTGTGATAAATACTGTGTACATAATATTGTAAAATATCAAGAATAAGGATACAATTATGTGTTACATGAATGGTATCAGAAGGTATCAGAGGACACATCCTTAGGTGATTAGAATGACTCTGAGTAAAGATCCAAAGTGCTGAAGTACCCCTCAGTAGGGACAGTGGGCAATTATTGTGGGCAAATGTAAGGATAAGTGTCATGGAGGAAAGTGGGATGTGAGCTGAGTCCACAAAGACTGTGGGAAGCCCCGGTGGCTCAGCAGTAAAAGAATCCATCTGCAATGCAGGAGACATGGGTTTGATCCCTGGGTCAGGTAGGTCCCCTGGATAAGGAAATGGCAACTCATTCCAGTATTCCTGCCTGGGAAATCCAATCATGAAAAGAGGATCCTGGCAGGCTCCAGTCTATGGGTCACAAAAAGTCTGACATGACTGAGCTACTAAACAACAAAAACTGCAAACACTGGTGAAAACAAATGTGGCAGTGATATGAAGGAAGGTATTTTTACAGAGTGAAAAACCTGTGTAAACTTTCTGGGGCATTCTACATTGTATGTGTTATGAGGGAGCATTGAAGAATATGGCTTAGCTGGACCAGAGGATTTGGGTTGCAAGGCAGTGGAAAGAAAACAGTGAGAAGGATGTCACTGAAATGTGAAAGAAGTAGAGAACTAGGCAGAGGTATCTGAGCTCATATCTTAGGCAAAGATGAGCTCCTGAAAGTCCTTGAGCATGATAATGTTCTAATTAAATTGTGTTTTAGGAAGGGTCATCTGTTCAACATGAAGGAATTATTGGAACTATCTTTAGTTTATGCTCAATTTTTTTAAAATGGGCAGTCTTTAATATCTCAGGAACTTGTTTATTTAAATCCTTCATGTTGGAGTCTTGTACTTGGAATGTAGTTACCTGAGAGCCTCCGCTTCATTACACTGAAGTTTTCAGAAATAGTTGTGTAGGTCATTGGGCAGCCCTGCATTTCTCTTAAAAGGTGTCATTAAGTGATGAGAAAGAAAAGACTCATTCAACACTTTCAGTTTGCCTTTCAAACCAAAGCCCAGGGATAATTATTCATAATCATTCCTAAGTGTGAAATGTGACATTGTTTCATGAATCATCATCTAGGTTTTAACCACACATCTACAAAAAGCACAACATAATTCTACACAGGCTCTCTGGGAAAGCATTCAGGGAAATTGTCTACCATTTTATGTTGACTTCCTGTGTATAAATGTGGAATCCTAACAGTCCAAGGGCACAGCAGGAGGAGTACATTCAGTAAACAGCATGTATTGAGCACCTACTGTATGCAGAAAACTGGGAATGGAGGCTGGTTAAAAAAATAAAGAAAATATTTTTGCCTTTGAGAATGCCACGGTGTAAAGTGGGCAGTACAATATTGAAAAGTGTATGAGGACATTTGTAAAACATCTGAAGGTACAAACTGAGTCAGTGCCAAAGAGCCAGAAGTCACAAAATAGGGTCAAGTCATGGGGGAGTCACAAGGTTATGATTTTCTGACCTGAGCTGTTTTCCCCTCACATGGTGTGGCTTAATAAAGAGAAGGAAAACACTATTTTCCTTCATGGCCAGCGCTTTCAATTGCATCATATTTGAAAATGTCCCTTCTGTTAACATGGTTCCTTAATGGCAAACCATCCTATCTTTCTAGAAGAGCCAAAATCTTTTGTAAATGAGGAACAGTAGTTCCCTCTTATCCATTGGGAATATTTTCCAGGACTTTCAGCCTAAAATCTTGGATAGTACCAAATACAAAAAAATACTATGCTTTTTCCTATTATATACCTGTGATAAAGCTTAATTTACAAATTAGGCATGGTGAGAAATTAACAATAGAAAAATCAAACATTTATAATACTGTACTGTAATGAAAATTATGTGAATGTGGTCTGCCAATCAACTTCTTTAACTCTGCTGGAAAGAAGACAGTGTCTTCTTCATCAGTAGGCTCAGCCTCTCCAATATTTTTTATATTTTTCAATCCCAACCTATTCCTAAATCTGTGTAACCATCCCTCACTTGCAGTAAACAGCTTAGTGTCACTCATTTCACGAGATTCTTTGTTGAAGTGTTTGTATAGGCTCCACACACAATGTGTTGCTGTCAATGGGAATGTGTTTTCTGTTCATGTCTTACACTCACAAATTGAATGTCTTTTCCATCTTAACTAAACACTTATCATGTACAATGGCCATAATTTTTGTAGTTTGAAGTATGACAGCAAAAGTTGCGTGAATTTTTTTTTTTAACTTCACAATTTCACAGATAGATTATTCATTCTTAGCATGGATCTTAGCAATCTCAACATACAATTTTTTTCTCTTACTGAGTTGAAAACTTTCACCTTTTCGTGAAAAGGAAGCACTTTACAACTTGTCTTTGACATTTCTGAATTGTCAGCAACACTACTCTGGCATTTAGGGTCAATTATTAAGTAGCATAAAGGTTGCTGTTACTTGAGCACAAGTACTGTAATACTAGGACAGTCCATGTGATACCATAGCTGGCTAGTAAGTAACTAGTGGGCATGTTATACTTGACTAAGGGATGATTCATGTTCAGGGTGGGATGGGGCTGGATGGTGCAAGATTTCATCGTGCCCTTCAGAACAGTGTATAATTTAAGACCTGTGAATTGTTTATTTCTAAAAATGTTAACATAATATTTTTGGGCCCAGGTTCCCACAGGTAATTGAAACTGTAGAAAATAAAACCACTGATAAGGGTGGACTGAATCATATCTAATTCTTTGTGATCCTGTAGACTGTAGCCCACTAGGCTCCTCTGTCCATGGGATTCTCCAGGCAACACAGGAGTGGGTTGCCAGGCCCTCCTCAAGGGGATTTTCCTTACCCAGGGATCAAGTGCTTGTCTCCTGAAGCTCCTGCATTGTAGGCAGGTTCTTTACCACTGAGCCACCAGGGAAGTCCAAGTGCGGACCACTGTATGTTGCACAAGAGGCTTTTATAAGTGACTCTAGAATCACAGAGTGAGCTTCTGTTCTTTATGCCAACACATTTGTTCATTCTGTGCTAACTAAGGTACTGACCTTTGTCCTGGACCATAAGCAAATCCCCATCATCTGAACTCACAAATGGAGTTTCTTAGACTTAGATCCATACACAGGTCCAGAAAACAAAACAGAATTTGGAATGCCATGGTGATGGATGATGTAATAGAACTTGGAACTACTCAGTCAGACTAATCTCAGCTGGAGTTGGCAGCTACTTACTCAGATGGATTAAGGAACAAGAATATGTAATCCAAAGGGAAGGGGTGGGGTGAAAAGAAGGGCAATCTGGAACAGAGTGGGCTAGAAACTGAGGCTAATACATAATGAGGAAATTGTTATTTAAAATGAGGGAAGCCCAAATGTCAGTATAGCAGAGGTTAAGCCAAAGTGAGGGGCAATTGCCCAGATTTCTCTTAGCAAAGCATCTCACAGGTTGAAATCTCTTATATCCTTGAGCACATGCTTAAAAGTATAAGTTTAAGAATCAGATAGCCTGAAAACCACTCTCAACTCTGCCAGCCACCATCTGCGGTACCCTGAGTAAATTCCTTAACTGTGGTAAAGCTTGTTTGTTGAAAATGAGGTCAGCTATAGTATTGGACCACAGATTTGTGGTATGAATTAAATAACATTTTTTAGATATCTGACTCAGTGTCTGGCACTGAGTGAACATCCAATATAAAATAGCTGGAATTACTGTTGCTGCTCCTCCCCTTCCTCCACCACAGAGTCATTAACACAATTTGGAGCAGCAAAACAATAGTTTTATGGTAGTCCACAAAGAATGAACCAAATGATTTGGGATGTCTTTTTCATGTGGAAACTTTTTATCAACTAGCAATGGTAAAATATTTGAGACAGAAAATTTCAGTTACCTACTATTCAACTATTTATTATCCAAAGCCTAAGTGCTGAAATTCAGCTGTGTATTTGATGACAAATTTCCAATTTACAGCAAGAAATCATGACAAACTATGCAGAGCACATGAGAAATGGGTGACAGTGCTTAGTATCTAACCTAAAAGGAATGGTTTGATAAGGTATCATTTTCTACACGACCTTAAAATGTTATGAATGATTAAAATACCTTTGCAGGCCTGCATTTGTTGTTGTGAATTCTTACATGTTTAAAGAGTATGGACATTTAGTTTCTGAATAATTTAATATACTTAACTACCTTCACTCCTGTGGTACTTAATACTAATGTCTTATGCAGAATGGTAGTGGGCACTCATACACAGATTGGTTCACCTCCTAGAAATTGGCAGCTTTTTTTTTTTTTTTTGACCTTTGTAAGACTTATCTTCAAAAGCTAAATTAGAGTATGCACTTTGTAGTTTGTCAAGAATAAAATATTTTAATAGCATTGATTCTCAGATAAAATTTATAGAAGAAAATGCTCTCTGTAATACTATGTAAAAATGTATATTCTGAGGGTTAATTTATTCTAACCAGAAAGTGAGATTTCAATATAAATCTGTTTTTTTAAACTATTCTAGTGGCTTCAAAACAATTCTGTCAGGTTTTCACCTTTTCCCTTAAATATTACATTCTCTATTTGAGTGAAGTGGGCTCTCTTATACTGTGTATAAGACAGGTTGAGAAAACTCCCATGATGCTTTAGTTCTTATTAGAATTTCTATGTGTGACTAGACTCTATTGTTCACTTCATCACTCCTCAAAATTTTGAAAAACTATTGGTTATCCAACAGGCAACTACACAAACACTTATTTGGGCTCTGGAGGCTAGCACACCTATCCCCAGCCTGATTCCTAAACACTTGACAAGTCAGTTCTTTTTTTAATGTTTGAAAAGGTCCTGGGCCTCACTTGTGGTAAGAGAAAATCAGATAGGTTGGGGCATACAGGTTTAAGACTTAAGATTTTAGGCCTGTGGGTGTCAGGGTGTTGAGGAATGACATTATCCTTTCTCTGTGTAAAGTTCTTTGTCCTTTCTAGATGCTCTAATGACTGGAGGGTGAAGCATTATAAAGATGTACTAGATCACAGCAAGTTAGTAATTCTCAAACATTTTTTTAGTTCACAGACATGAAAACTCATCTCCCATAGTATACATACTATCCCAAATCTGGCCCTCCACAAAGAAAACTCCTACTCCAGAATTAATGACAAGATAGAACAACTTCTATGAGATTCCAATTTAGTGAGACGGGTTTCCTTGTTAAACATTGCTAGCATACTTTCTTGGTGGAAAGTAGTGTCGAGTGGCCTTATTACAAACATTGAAATTAGGGGGCAGTGTGGATTTTCTGTGGAGGACTTGTAGTCTACTACTAGTCCACAGGCCACTATTTTAGAGTAGAGGACAAGCATTGATTGTATGGCTTGTGGAACAGTATTGTCTCAGTGGTACCTTTAAGTCCTCCCATTGTTTGGGTTAATCAGAGTTGCCATATAAAATGTCATTGCTTTCTTCACCCTAAATTTATGTTTTTGTCCCTATAGTGCCTGCTACGGGTAGCAGTCATATAACCATACATACTGGCATACCTCATTTTATTGTGCTTTGCTTTATTGCACTTCACAGGTAATGTGGTTTCTATAGATTGAAGGTTTGTGGCAACCTTGGGTCAAGCAAACTTATTGGTACCATTTTTCCTATGGCAATATTTTTTTTTCCATTTATTTTTATTAGTTGGAGGCTAATTACCCCACAACATTGCAGTGGTCTTTGTCATACATTGAAATGAATTAGCCATGGATTTACATGTATTCCCCGTCCTGGTCCCCCCTCCCACTTCCCTCTCCACTCGATCCCTCTGGGTCTTCCCAGTGCACCAGGCCTGAGCACTTGTCTCATGCATCCAACCTGGGCTGGTGATCTGTTTCACCCTAGATAATATACATGTTTCGATGCTGTTCTCTTGAAACATCCCACCCTCGCCTTCTCCCACAGAGTCCACAAGTCTGTTCTATACATCTGAGTCTCTTTTTCTGTTTTGCATATAGGGTTATCATTACCATCTTTCTAAATTCTATATATATGTGTTAGTATACTGTAATGTTCTTTATTTTTCTGGCTTACTTCGCTCTGCATAATGGGCTCCAGTTTCATCCATCTCATTAGAACTGATTCAAATGAATTCTTTTTAATGGCTGAGTAATATTCCATGGTGTATATGTACCACAGCTTCCTCATCCATTCGTCTGCTGATGGGCATCTAGGTTGCTTCCATGTCCTGGCTATTATAAACAGTGCTGTGATGAACATTGGGGTGCACGTGTCTCTTTCAGATCTGGTTTCCTTGGTGTGTATGCCCAGAAGTGGGATTGCTGGGTCATATGGCAGTTCTGTTTCCAGCTTTTTAAGAAATCTCCACACTGTTTTCCATAGTGGCTGTACTAATTTGCATTCCCACCAACAGTGTAAGAGAGTTCCCTTTTCTCCACACCCTCTCCAGCATTTATTGCTTGTAGACTTTTGGATAGCAGCCATCCTGACTGGCGTGTAACGGTACCTCATTATGGTTTTGATTTGCATTTCTCTAATAATGAGTGATGTTGAGCGTCTTTTCATGTGTTTTTTTGCCATCTCTATTTCTTCCTTGGAGAAATGTCTGTTTAGTTCTTTGGCCCATTTTTTGATTGGGTCATTTATTTTTCTGGAGTTGAGCTGGAGGAGTTGCTTGTATATTTTTGAGATTAATCCTGTGTGTGTTGCTTCGTTTGCTATTATTTTCTCCCAATCTGAGGGCTGTCTTTTCACCTTGCTTATAGTTTCCTTTGTTGTGCAAAAGCTTTTAAGTTTCATTAGGTCCCATTTGTTTATTTTTACTTTTGTTTCTAAAATTCTGGGATGTGGATCATAGAGGATCCTGCTGTGATTTATGTTGGAGAGTGTTTTCCCTATGTTCTCCTCTAGGAGTTTTATAGTTTCTGGTCTTACAGTTAGATCTTTAATCCATTTTGAGTTGATTTTTGTGTATGGTGTTAGAAAGTGTTCTAGTTTCATTCTTTTACAAGTGGTTGACCAGTTTTCCCAGCACCACTTGTTAAAGAGGTTGTCTCTTTTCCATTGTATATCCTTGCCTCCTTTGTCAAAGATAAGGTGACCATAGGTTCGTGGATTTATCTCTGGGCTTTCTATTCTGTTCCATTGATCTATATTTCTGTCTTTGTGCCAGTACCATACTGTCTTGATGACTGTGGCTTTGTAGTATAGTCTGAAGTCTGGCAGGTTGATTCCTCCAGTTCCATTTTTCTTTCTCAAGATTACTTTGCCTATTCGAGGTTTTTTGTATTTCCATACAAATTGTGAAATTATTTGTTCTAATTCTGTGAAAAATACCGTTGGTAGTTTGATAGGGATTGCATTGAATCTATAGATTCTATGGCAATATTTTTAAAAATTAATTTCTATTGGAATATAGTTGCTTTACAATGTTGTGTTAGTTTCTGCTGTACAGCAAAGTGAATCAGTTATAAGTATAGACATATCCCCTCTTTTTTGGGCTTCATTCACATTCACATCACCACAGAACATTAAGTAGAATTCCTTGAGCTATACAGTAAGTTATCATTAGTTATCTATTTTACACATAGTATCAATGGTATATAGATGGACCTAGAGAGTGTCATACAGAGTCAGAAAGAGGAAAACCAATATCACATACCAGCAGCATTATTTTAAAATTATTATGTGTAATGATATTTACACTTAGTAGATTATACTACAGTGTCAGCAGAGTATACTATAGTGTCAACATAACTTTATATGCCCTGGGAAACCAAGCAGTTTGTGTGATAGGCTTTATTACAATATTCACTTGATATGGTGGTCTAGAACTGAATCTACAATATTTCCAAGGTATAATTGTAATCCATATTCATTATTTCAGCTAATTTTTAGACTCTTGTAGTTTTAGGGGAAAATTGGGGGCACTGTATTTAGAATATTTTCACCTTTATAATTGTAGGAGGCAATATTCTTGAAGATTTTTGTTCACCCACTACCTAGAGAGTTTCCTCACTCAGATCTTAAGGCTGAGGTTGCATTTGGAATTTCATAGTTATTAATACGATAAGAAAGGCATATATTGGTACCATGATAAAAATATAAATCAAAGCACTACTAGATTTAATGGGTAAATAATGCATTGTCAAAGATTTGAGATTCCTTTGTTCCTTGAGGGTAGAGACTATATTTATTTGGTATCCATAATGTCTAGCAGTAAGTTTTGTACCTGGTAGATTGTCAGGGGGAAAAAAAAGCTTTAAACTATTTAAATTAATTAAGCGGGGGGGGGGGTACCTTTAGCACAGGCTTTACAGGATTTTTATCGGAAGGACTTAACCTCAACTCTAAAGCTCCTTCCTATTCACATGAACTTCACCATTTCCCTAATTTAGGCTAATGCTAATTTTCTTAGTGAACTGTAAACCAGGGCAAAGTTAAACACAAATGTACTTGTGAACAAATTTGTTTCAAAACAAAACCCAACTTATGCATTTCATTAAAGCTAGTTATTAAAAGAGAATAAAACTCAAATTCATTTACTTTTAGATTTTAGGATCTTTTCCCTCTTCTAAAGAATTTATAGAAGAGAAATGTAAGCTTAAAAAATTAAACCACAAAAAAAAAAAAAAAAAAAAAAAAAAAAAAAAAAAAAAAATTAAACCACCATTTATGTTACCTTCACTCATCTATTTGATTTAGGTTAAGTGTGAAGCACATATCTAAAATAAAGCATTATTGCGTTTTTTAGAGAGCCATTTATAAGAAAATGCCCAAATCAGAATAATATGAATGAAGTGGTTTTACATATAATGAAGAGCAAAAGCCAAGTTTCACCACAGGGGATCTGAAAATATTGTCAAGAGCCAATGACCTTTCATTTAGCCTTTCAATAGGAAGAGTCATTCTTTAGCTAGACAGCTGGCTGGAAATAAATAAAAATGGAATTGCAAGGAAGATGAGATTAATCTCTTTTTCCACATTCCTGAGACTCTTAAACAGTAATATGGTACTAAATTTATATAGATAATGGCTTGATTGACCTATCCTATTCAACTCTTCTCCCATTGAGGTTTTGTTTAAATGGTTTTTACATTTATTTCTAATGAGGCTACTAGACTATGTGCTCTAGAGCTAATGTTTTTCACTCCATATTGAATGTTGTGTCAGCCTTAGAGAGTTCACTGTTTCTATCTGTTCTGCTGAGATATCCCTGGGTGCCTCTACTTGTGGGCATTTATTTACCTATGAATCTTCTGGGTGTGTGAAGGCCAAGAGTAAAGAGAGAGGATAAAGGAAAGGCTCTTCATTTGCTAAAAGAGATGTGAAACAACCTGAAAGTGACACAAAGACACCTCTAGTCAAGTGCTAAATTATGTGCTAAGGCAAGGTCAGAGTGGGGCAGCAGCGTGTAGTGGAAAGAGCATAGGCTTTAGAATGAAACAGACCTAGATTTAAACTCCAGCCCTCTCTATTAATGTCTCTATGCCTCAGTTTCCTCAGCTGTTAAAAGTGCTTATAAAGGTGAGACTGTCCTCACAGGATTGATGCACAGATCAAATGGAAAACATGTTAAAGTGCCTAATGCAGTTCCTGAATCCCAGTTAATGATGGGTGTTGTGATTATCACAAACTGGTATTAGAGAGTTGGCCTTGGAGCTGTAATTTGTGGAAATGGTAAGTTATAGGATCTGGGTGGGAAGGGAATTTATCCTAGTTGGTGCAGGATAATATTCCCCATAATGAACATAGTGGGCCTCAGAAAATCACAACCTACCACCTACCTGCTCTGCATAACATATGTAATATAGTTTAATGACTGTAACTTCAGACATCAGCCTAAAACTACTTGGAGGTAATATTGCTTTGCATTGCAGTTTCAGTGAAGTAGACAGGCAGAATAGAGTTCAATTTTACAATCTGACCTCTTGGTCATTACTTAAAGCCACAGAGCCATTTTTAATCTTTGCATTTTCCTTTTGCAAGTGGTTTCCAAGACAGACAGCATGTCATGTGCTAACTAAATTTCAGATTTTAAAAAGGCATTTAGCTCTATAACTCCAGATGATAAAAAATCTATTTAATGAGAATGTTCTTTTGCTATCTGCTTGATCAATGAATTAAATAGATTAGTTAAGTCAAACTGTCAAGACCAAAGACTGTCACTAACTATAGCCAATGAAGCTGACCTATTTATTAGAGATGGAGGCTGGAGACAGGTGGTCTTCACCTTGTAATTCTGTAATGAATATAAAGAAATAGCTCATGGTGAGAAAACTCTTTATATCCCCTGGCTGTATCTCAGGGTAAAATGGATATGGTGAAAATATGGGGAAAATCCCACCATTGTTGCTTTCACTTATTTCAGTTGATTTATTTTTCCTATTGTTTCCCTCTGCTTTATTTTTCTTGTGTGTGTCTACCTTTGTCATTTGCGTGACATATGATGTTCCTTCTGAATTTCAAACACAGTCGACAGTTATTCCCTTTACTCATCTGAAGTGGAACTCTATGTGGTATATGAAGGGCCAAAGACATATAAATCATCATCCTTGCCTTCATGGGGTATCGAGAAAAATGACATATAACTGAAAAATCAAAAATATCTCACTGAGGGACCAGAGTGGCCAAGTGGAAGGAAATTAGTTAAATTGGAATCCAAAAGAGTGGCATGAGACTACTATCAATTGCAGTCAAGGACTTAAGGACTCTAATTTCCTCCTTTCCTTTCCCTCTCCTTAGACTTTGGCCTTGGTACGTATCACCTCAGACTGGCAAACCTTGACCTAGCCTTCTGCCTAGTATTTTCCACTTTCATTTCCAGGACTCTTAACTGTGTTACCTAGATTTCTCAAACATCCAGAAGGTTTAGAAATAAATGCTAAAATCCTCCCTGCTCCTTGACAAAATGCTGATACAGGTTAAATCAGTGTTTGTCTTGTTAGTATTCTTTTTTTCTTTTTATTCTTTTCCTTGATTTTTAATGGGAGGATAATTGCTTTACAATGTTTTATTGATTTCTGCCATACAACAGCGCAAATCAGCTGTAAGTATACGTCTGTGTGTGTGTGTGTGTGTGTATCCCCTCCCTCAAGAGCCTCTCTCCCACCCCCACCCCCATCCTACCCCTTCATTCATCACAGCTGGACTCTCTGTGTTATATAGCAGCTTCCCGCTAGCTACCTATTTTACATATGGTAGTGTATATACATAGATTTTAAAGATGCTTCATGGAAAATCATTTTGGTTATCCTTTATATCATTCAGTTTCATAAGGCTAAAAGTGACCCCTAAACAAGTCTACTTTTTCTTTAATAACCAAATTATTTATTTGCTCATTAACAAATATTTAATTTAGTGTCCACTATGTGCTGAGCATGGGGGGCATAAAATACAAATGAAACACAATCAATGCCCTCAAAGAGCTCTCTATATAGTAGAAGAGACAGACATACTAAAAAATAAAATTGTAGTAGTTCTCTCAAATTATATGTCCAAGGGAAAAAAATAGAAAAGAGATAAAGTTTGAGCTGGATCTAAAGGATAGAAAAGAGTTCAGTAGACAAAGGGAGGGAGGGCATTTCAGGCATAGAACAGCCTGCATCAATGCTCGGCAGCATGAAACAGCAAGGTATAATTTGAATGTCATTTGATGAGGCTGAAAATTAGCGTAAGACGAAGTGAATGATGTTACTGGAAAGACTGACATAGATTTGAACATGGTAACCCTTTTATGTTGTATTAAAGATCCGTGCTTTATCTCAAGGCACATTGGTGGACTCTAGTTCGTGACCTGCTTGTGTTAAGTAACTTGTTGGTTATTATGGAGCTGATTCTTGTCTCACCTCAAATTCATTTGTTGAATTTCTAACCCTCAGTACTTAAGATTGTGACTGAATTGGGACAGGGACTTTAAAGCAGTAATTAAGGCAAAGTGAAACCATTAGGGTGGACTCCCATCTGTCTTTATGAGAAGAGGAGATTAAGATAAAGAAGGCCACAGAGGGAGGACCAAGTGAAGACACAGGAGGAAGATTGCCATCTAAAAATCAATCAAAGAGGCCCTTAGCAGAAACCAATCTTGCACAAACCTTAATCTGGAACTTCTACCCTCCAGAGCTGTGCAAAAATAAATTTCTGATGTTTAAGCTAATTTGTCTGTGTCACTTTGTTACGGCAGTCTAGAAAGCTAATACAATTGTTACTAATCAAGTTCTAAACTTTATTAATATACTTTTTGAAGTATAAAGATACATCCAACTTTATGATTCCCATTTACTTATGGTATACTTTATTAAGTGTAAGAGAAATCAGTGAAGCCTGTTACTGTTTTGAGGAGGGTAAGTGACAAGATCAGACATGTGTCAGGAAGATTGTTCTAGAAGCAGTTTAGAGGGAGGATTGGAGGACAATATGACTAAAAACAGGAAAACCATTTAGGAAAGTGATGGGAATCTTTATGGGGGCTAATAAATCCTTTAGCACACATTTTCCCTGCTTGCATTCTAATCCAATGGAGAAATAAAACACAAAATTGGGAGATGGAAATGGAAATAACACTGATAGTACTATAAAGACAAGATGGCTGGAGAATGTCATTGGGGGATAGAAACAAATAGACTGATTAATTCTCTGTGCCCCAGGCTGGAACCTGGAACATCCCAGTCAAGGGAAATTTTAATCTGTGCAACAGAGTACACTTATCAGATCATTTTTGCACACCAGTCTAAGCAGAAAGAAACGCAAAGAGACCAAATCTATTCCACCAAGTTGGGAAATGTGAATTACTTAATCACCCATGAATTTCTGTAAAAAAAACAAACAAACAAACAAAAAAAAACCTTTAAGGACATGATAGAAAGAAGGATAGTTATTTAGATTCATTACAGTATTCTGAGGGGTAAAAAATTCCATTATTTATTTCTGCCACCCAAGGTAGGGCTTTTCAAATGAGATGATAAATTAGAAATTTGCAACTCCCCGTATCTTTTTCATTCCTCTCTGCAAAAGCTTCCACTGACAGATTGTAGAGATAAATTTTGGGGTTAAATTAAGAACCAAGGCAAATGCAGTGATTCTTCTCAGACAACAGTGACCTGTGAAATTGTTTCACTTTCTCAAACAGCTCACCTGTGGCCAGAAGCTCATGGAAGAATTGCTAATTCTCAAAATATCTATCTAAGCTGTGAATAGTAGTTTCCCTTTT
Source organism: Odocoileus virginianus (assembly GCF_023699985.2). NCBI lineage: Eukaryota > Metazoa > Chordata > Mammalia > Artiodactyla > Cervidae > Odocoileus > Odocoileus virginianus. The sequence continues at coordinate 53,679,226 of NC_069708.1, read as the reverse complement.
CCACTTGGCACAGCTAATCAGGAATTGACTTCTAGAACTAAGGCTTGGCTTCTGTCACCACATTTATTAAAATGGTTAGTTTAACAGTATTTTAGAAGCCTTTGGTTCCTCAGTTTAACTCCTCAGTCAAGGAAGAGTACAGTTCATATTTCGAGTTGAGTAACATTGACCACTTCAATTCAAACTCTGAAAGTTGAAATAATCATTTTGTCAGTCATTTTCCCACTCTGGAGGGCAAGACTTGTCTTAATATGAAAGTCATCCTTCTTGAATAGTATGTGACCTTCTTTAGGTTTTGGGCCTCTCAAGGTTCCCACACTTGGGAGAAGCTTGATGTGGAGCTGTCCTTAATAACTCTTGTCAGAACACAAAGGGTAAACCAAACAACCAATTACCTTACCTGAGTCCCGGATATTGGCCTGCCACCTGGCATTCATGTAGCCTCTAGGCTGTGTTATAAAGAACCTTTGGATTCCTACAGTGTGATTTTCTTTTCCTTTCAATGGCAAAGACTGCTCAATTAACTTCAGAGGCCAACCAGAGAGAAAGAGTCCCCCAGGCAAAAGATAGTTCTCTTTCAGAAACAACTATTAAGCCTCACATTCTGTGCTCTTGAGCTCTTAAAAGTCAAGGGGATTCACCTTGTTTCTGGAACAGAAACCTTGTTTCTAATACAGCAATGCAGGAGGAAAGTGGCAGAGAAATTGCTTTAAGCTGAGAAAAGATGCAAAGCCAAAACATTCCAAGTGGCATGTTGAATACTCATTCAGAGTACCTCTACAATCTTTACTCAGTTGGATTCAGAACCTGTATTGGCAATAGCCTTCCTTCTAAAGTGAGCACACAATTGGTCTATTAATTATAATGGAGCTTTTCCATGTGACAGATACTGGCTGCTTAATAAATGTGCACTGAATTAATGAACAAATGCAAGAATGAGTATTTGAATGCTAGTTACTTAAAGTTATTTTTGATCTGGGATTCAAACAATGAATAAAACAGTGAAATCCATGGAAACAGTATTTTGTAAGTTGTAGGTCACAACTCACTAGTGGGTCTTAGAATCAATTTGGTAGGTTTTATTTAAAGAAATAAAATGGAAGCAGATGGAAGATATTGGGGTGTATTGCATATAATCGGGATCATTTTGTCTTTGCTAAATTTTGTTTTAAATACATTCATTTATAGAAATGAATGAAAATGAAAACAAAACAACCCAAAACCTATGGGACACTGTAAAAGTAGTGCTAAGGGGAAGGTTCATAGCATTACAGGCTTACCTCAAGAAACAAGAAAAAAGTCAAATAAATAACCTAACTCTACACCTAAAGCAACTAGAGAAGGAAGAAATGAAGAACCCCAGGGTTAGTAGAAGGAAAGAAATCTTAAAAATTAAGGTAGAAATAAATGCAAAAGAAACAAAGGAGACCATAGCAAAAATCAACAAAGCTAAAAGCTTGTTTTTTTAAAAAGATAAACAAAATTGAAAAATCGTTAGCCAGATGCATCAAGAAACAAAGGGAGAAGAACCAAATCAACAAAATTATAAATGAAAATGGAGAGATCACAACAGACAACACTGAAATACAAAGGATCATAAGAGACTACTACCAGCATCTATATGCCAATAAAATGGACAACTTGGAAGAAATGGACAAATTCTTAGAAAAGTATAACTTTCCAAAACTGAACCAGGAAGAATTAGAAGATCTTAACAGACCCATCAAAAGCATGGAAATCAAAACTGTAATCAGATATCTTCCAGCCAACAAAAGCCCAGAACCAGATGGCTTCACAGCTGAATTCTACCAAAAATTTAGAGAAGAGCTAACACCCATCTTACTTAAACTCTTCCAGAACATTGCAGAAGAAGGTAAACTTCCAAACTTATTCTATGATGCCACCATCACCCTAATAACAAAACCAGACAAAGATGCCACAAAAAAGAAGACTACAGGCCAATATCACTGATGAACATAGATGCAAAAATCTTTAACAAAATTCTAGCAAACAGAATCCAACAGCATATTAAAAAGATCATACATCATGACCAAGTGGGACTTATCCCAGGAATGCAGTAATTCTTTAATATCTGCAAATTAATCAATGTAATACACCACATTAACAAATTGAAAGATAAAAACCAAATGATTATCTCAATAGATGCAGAAAAAGCCTTTGACAAAATTCAACATCCATTTATGGTAAAAACTCTCCAGAAAGCAGGAATAGAAGGAACATACCTCAACATAATAAAAGCTATATATGACAAACCCACAGCAAACATTATCCTCAATGATGAAAAACTGAAAGCATTTCCCCTAAAGTCAGGAACAAAACAAGAATGTCCACTCTCACCACTACTATTCAACCTAATTTTGGAAGTGTTGGCCACAGCAATCAGGGAAGAAAAAGAAGTAAAAGGAATCCAGATAGGAAAAGAAGAAGTGAAACTCTCGCTGTTTGCAGATGATATGATCCTCTACATAGAAAACCCTAAAGACTCTACCAGAGAATTACAAGAGCTAATCAATGAATATAGTAAAGTTGCAGGATATAAAATTAACAAACAGAAATCCCTTGCATTCCTATACACTAACCATGAGAAAACAGAAAGAGAAATTAAGGAAACAATAAAATTCACCATTGCAACAAAAAGAATAAAATACTTAGGAGTATATCTACCTAGAGAAACAAAAGACCTATATATAGAAAACTATAAAACACTGATGAAAGAAATCAAACAAGACACAAATAGATGGAGAAATATACCATGTTCATGGATTGGAAGAATCAATATTGTGAAAATGACTATGCTACCCAAAGCAATTTATATTTTCAATGCAATCCCTATCAAGCTACCAACGGTATTTTTCACAGAACTAGAACAAATAATTTCACAATTTGTATGGAAATACAAAAAACCTCGAATAGCCAAAGCAATCTTGAGAAAGAAGAATGGAACTGGAGGAATCAACCTGCCTGACTTCAGGCTCTACTACAAAGCCACAGTCATCAAGACAGTATGGTACTGGCACAATGACAGAAATATAGATCAATGGAACAGAATAGAAAGCCCAGAGATAAATCCACCTTCCTATGGACACCTTATCTTTGACAAAGGAGGCAAGGATATACAATGGAAAAAAGACAACCTCTTTAACAAGTGGTGCTGGGAAAACTGGTCAACCACTTGGAAAAGAATGAAACTAGAACACTTTCTAACACCATACACAAAAATAAACTCAAAATGGATTAAAGATCTAAAGGTAAGGCCAGAAACTATAAAATTCCTAGAGGAGAACATAGGCAAAACACTCTCCGACATAAATCACAGTAGGATCCTCTATGACCCACCTCCCAGAATATTGGAAATAAAAGCAAAAATAAGCAAATGGGACCTAATTAAACTTAAAAGCTTTTGCACAACAAAGGAAACTATAAGCAAGGTGAAAAGACAGCCTTCCTAATGGGAGAAAATAATAGCAAACAAAGCAACAGACAAAGGATTAATCTCAAAAGTATACAAGCAACTCCTGCAGCTCAATTCCAGAAAAAGAAATGCCCCAATCAAAAAATGGGCCAAAGATCTAAACACATTTCTCAAAAGAAGACATACAGATGGCTAACAAACACATGAAAAGATGCTCAACATCACTCATTATCAAAGAAATGCAAACCAAAACCACAATGAGATACCATTACATGCCAGTCAGAATGGCTGCTATCCAAAAGTCTACAAGCAATAAATGCTGGAGAGGGTGTGGAGAAAAGGGAACCCTCTTACACTGTTGGTGGGACTGCAAACTAGTACAGCCACTATTGAGAACAGTGTGGAGATTCCTTTAAACACTGGAAATAGATCTGCCAGCAATCCCACTCCTGGGCATACACACCGAGGAAACCAGAACTGAAAGAGACACATGTACCCTAATGTTCATTGCAGCACTGTTTATAATAGCCAGGATGTGGAAGCAATCTAGATGCCCATCACCAGACAAATGGTTAAGAAAGCTGTGGTACATATACACAGTGGAATATTACTCAGCCATTAAAAAGAATACATTTGAATCAGTTCTAATGAGGTGGATGAAACTGGAGCCCATTATACAGAGTGAAGTAAGCCAGAAAGATAAACACCAATACAGTATACTAACGCATATATATGGAATTTAGAAAGATGGTAACGATAACCCTATATGCAAGACAGAAAAAGAGACACAGATGTATAGAACAGACTTTTGGACTCTATGGGAGAAGGCGAGGGTGGGATGATCTGAGAGAATAGCATTGAAACATATGTATTATCAAGTGTGAAACAGATCGCCAGTCCAGGTTGGATGCATGAGACAAGTGCTCGGGCCTGGTGCACTGGGAAGACCCAGAGGGATTGGGTAGAGAGGGAGGTGGGAGGGGGGATCGGGATGGGGAATACGTGTAACTCCATGGCTGATTCATGTCAATGTATGACAAAACCCACTACAATATTGTAATTAGCCTCCAACTAATAAAAATAAATGAAAAAAAAATTAAAAAAAATAAAGTGCTGCATTCAATATGACAGTAAATTTGGAAAACTCAGCAGTGGCCACAAGACTGGAAAAGGTCAGTTTTCATTCCAATCCCAAAGAAGGGCAATGCCAAAGAATGTTGAAACTACCATACAATTGCCCTCATTTCACCTTTAGAATTTCTTGGTTCATGTACTGCTGAAGCCTGGCTTGAAGGATTTTGAGTATTACCTTAGTAGCATCTGAAATGAGCACAAATGTTTCATTGTTTGAACATTCTTTGGCACTTCCCTTTTTTGGAATTGGAATGCATACTAAGCATTTCCAGTCCCATGGCTGAGTTTTCCAAATTTGCTGGCCTCTTGAGTGCAGTACTTTAACAGCATCATCCTTTAGGATTTTAAGTAGTGCAGCTGGCAAAATATATTTAGTATATAGAATTACATTTGTAGAGAGAAATGTAAAGAGATTAATCTGAAAGTTAAGCTGGGAACTCTAATCGAGGGCCATTTATGCCCACAGTTAAAAATTCAGACTTTTTCCTTAAAGGTACTATGGAGTCACTGGTAGAAAATCACTCTGTTGTAGTAAAAGGAATGGATTGAAGATAGAGAAGCCCAGAGGTAGGTTGACCTATCAGGAATCTACTTCCAGTAGACCTGATTATTAAATGTTTTTGAGTGAGACTATGAGTATATTCATTATATTGTTATTCCTATCTTCTTTTGGATTCAAGTGGAATAATCCAGTTGTAAGAGCATATACTTTAGCCACATTTTAAGGTTGAGGAGGTGATATTCTAGACACAACAGAAGTAGAGTACTAGACTGTTCTCTCACGCAAAGCTCCGCAATTCCATATGCGGACATGTATTTTGAGAGACACTAGCTCTTCTGCAGTCATAGATTATCCTTCTGGAATACTTTCTCTCCTTTAGGGGTTTAAATTACCTGTGTCTGATGTAGAGAGATTTGGGGGAAGGTGAATGGCCCCATTCCTTCCTTTTCATTTTGTTTGAAATCCAGCACCAGAGATATTTGCAACCACAACAACTGACTGCAGGAAAGAACTTGATGATTTGTCCCCAGTGGGGCATCTGACCATGTGACATCATATCATGTATATATAATCATTATTAATATATATTTGATCCATCCAAAAACATAAGTGCTGTTTCTGTGGTAGCAGAAATTTGCATAATCGAAGATCTCCTGCAAAGCTATATCTTTCTAATTAATCTTTGCAAAGGGAAGGCATTGTAGACATCTGTAAATTACACTGTTCATTAACTTTTACACAAATCATTTTTTGGCGAGATACATGAGTCAGCCTTGCAGAGCTCTGAATACTACGTATTTATCCATTGCTTTCAAACGTCTCTCACTGAATTGTTACCCACTCTTTCTCACACAGGAAAGCATATTCACTAGATTCAGAGGTATTTCCTTACTTCTGTATTAACTTTGATGTCTGAAGGTGCCTTGAATGATCTTTTTTTCTCTTTCTGAACATGTTTAACATCAAATATTCATACGTATCTTCTAATATCAAATATCCTACCTTGTATTTTCTCTGTTGGCTTTGAGAAAAACTATCAGCTTTTCTTGGACCCCAGTATAACTTTCTGGCCAGTTATTAACTAATGTTCCTTTAATGGAAATTCTTGGTTTATTTGTTTGTAGGGGTACCTTGTATACTGCCCCATTCACTCAAGACTCTTAGAAACTACTATAAATTCATTTTAGTAAAAGTTTCTTCCTTTTAAAATAATTTTTCCCTATAATTCATGAATTCATGTGCCACTTCATGATTCCCTGTAGAATTCTTTTTTTTTTTTTTCTTCTGTTTTTCTTATTCTTGGGAGAGTTCTAACCAAAGGATTTATTCAGTTGAATTAGTGACCAGTGTCATCTAGAAGGGGCTAGAGCCAAACTTTATAAAGCCATAGAAATGTTAGATACCAACATTCAAATACAGAAAAGAGGGGAAAAAAGGGAAGTAAGTGGTATTGGTGATGTTTAATACTACTCAAATTTCATTCCTTCTTTAGGATCTGTTCCATCACTACTACCCTGTGGCGTATTTCTGGTAACTGTTGGAAAAACACCAATTTCACTGGATGTAGAATGAGTGCTATTTTTTAGTTATATCTTTTTGGATGGGATTAATAAAGTGTGTCTGTTTCTTATATGCATTCCATGGAAATCCCATGGTAACATATACCCTTGGGATGTTGCATTTTCCATTATCACTTCAGTAGTAGGTTGCCCTTGCAGCCATTTTGCAGTCACTTCCCTGAATAAGGCTACAGATCAAATGAGTCTGGAGCCAGCAGTCAGTTCTGTGAGTAAGAATAGCAGCTACTTCTTGAGTGCTTACAATGTGCCAGGTGCTGTGCTAAGAATTTTATATGCATTACCTCATTTTATCCTCATGACAACCCCATAAGGTGAATACTAAGAAAGCTTATTTCCATTTAAAAATATAATAGAGTTGTGATTACTCATGACTGTGAAGAGATATGGTGGTGGGGTCAGTATATGGCTATGGAATGTGTTCTTATATTTATATTTAACTGTAAATAACAATAATGACTAGCATGTATTGACTGCCTATTATGTGCCAGCTTCTATATTAAGTACGTTGTCTGGATTATTACAAACGAAAGACTAAAGTTACAGATGAGGGAGCTGAGAATCAGAAAAGTTAACTGGCTCAAGGCCACATAGTAAATAGGTAGGGCAACAGGGATTCACTCCCTGTTTTGGCTGACTCTAAGGTCCGTGCTCTTAACTCCTGTCTCCCTTTACTTGCTGTCCTACAAGTCTCCCCACCGTATCCTGCAATCACTGGAACTGTCTCTTACACTATTAAGGAAAATTGTCAAGGTGGCATTATTTTTTCTCTCTCTGTGATTTTTCTCAGGATGACTTGTTTTATTGGCTCTCTGGGAACTGTCTTATTCTCTCCTCCTAAGAGAGAATATTGTCCTCAGGAAAACTTAAGTCTTTTATATTTTGTTTTCTGCCATCTTCAAATTGTCAGTTGTAAGTATGGAAGGCATTTGTATGTCTTATGGAGTGCTTCCTTTCTTTCTATGTAAATGACACCAAGGTCCTGAGTTCCCAGTGAAAATACTCTGTGAAGTCACCCTGATTGTGTAACCAGCCCTTTTGTAGACTTTCTCCTGAGACTCTGGACAGCATTTTCAGACCCTCCAAATAGATAAACATATGTGGGGGGGGGGGGCGCACTCAAACTGGAAACAAATATGATTTGAAAAAGTTTCAAAGTATTTTAAATCCTCTGGGAAAGTATACACATATTCATATAAATCTCAGTAAATCAGACTGTTTACTCAAAAATTCAGTTTGTATAAATATTTTATACTCAAGTTGACTATTGATTTTTTTCCTTTTGTAAGGAAGTTCCCTTTAAAACTGTTTTAAAATGTAGAAGGAAACCTGTAGATAGTCTCTTCCATTTTTCCTAATGCTTTATTTTTCTACTGTCATATTATAATAAAAGTCTGGGACACAAAAGTAGAAATATAGAGCCATGTATTGCCATTTAGTTTCTTTTGTTTTAATTTCTTCATCTATAAAATAAAAGAATTGTCTTGTTGACCTTTAAGATCCTTTCCAACTCTGACATCATTTTTTTATCCTTACTATGGGTGATTTGGCTCTAAATAAAATTTTTCACTATTTTAAAATGCTAAGTGATTATAATCATTCTGGTTTTATTTTCTTAAAAATTTTTATACTTTTTACTAGTGTAATGTACCTAATCTAAACTCCCCTATGTAAAAACAACAGGAAGGCCTTGGATAGATTCCAAATAAGACACACAAATGTGATTAGAATGCAAGCTGATACATCTTAGATGTTAACAAAATATTAGTATGAATGATTCCTTCTCTTCTAGTTAATGCCCATTATACATCAGAACTTCCTGACTTCTACGGCAATTACTATCTTGAAGGAACACTTTTGTACAGTTTAATGAAATTATTTTAAACTATTTTGTGTGAGTTAAACTTACAGTCTCAATGAAATGATAAGTTCTTTAAGGGCAGAAATCATAGATTGGTCTTACATAGTATTCTCCACAAGCCTGGCATCTAAATTAACTCATGGTTAAAATTTTCAAGTTGTATCTGCTGTTAAGAAATCCTGTATAATTTAGTGTTATGAATAAATTCTGGCCAAGATGGTGGACTGAGCAGAAAAGAAATGCTCTACTAGTGCAAACAGAGTGCTAGATAAAAGTTATTTTTAAAATGGAGTATAACCAAATCTTGAATTTAAAAAAAGAGTATCTATCTATACATGTGGGGAATGAGGAAGAAACCACAGCTAAAGTGAAGTGATTGTTGAAGCTGTACAAAGTGTGAAGGATCTGGGCTCTAAACACACCTTTCCTTAGGGGTTGGAAATTAAATGCTTTACAGGTTGACAGCATGAATAATTTCAAGTTTTCTTGGACCTGGAAATGTAGACAATTTCAAAGCTCTCCTTAAAAACTATCTTTTCAGTTTCACCGAAACCCATGATCATGTGGCCACATTTCTAGGGCCATTCCTTGGGCCATGGAAAGAGCCCATCCAAGTGAGGCCTTGAAAGCTGAACCTCATCATTTATGTGGTAAATCTGCCTCTGGACTGTTATCAAGATCATAAGTTCTTTAAAGGAGAGGAACAGGAATTTGGTTTTGTGAATATTTCCCAGAGTCAGAAAAGCGCTGTATCACTCATGAAGATCTATCAGAAAGTCTCTGCTGGCTGGCCTAGAATAATTCACTAATTACCCTAAGCTTCAGGTTGTATGGGAGAGGCTAGTACCTGATCCTTGAATTTTAAAGACCTAGAGGTAATAAAGGGATTGAAAAACTGGTTTGGCAATGGTGAATCTTTTAGTACTTAGGCAGAAACATCTACAAAGTTGTGAAAGAGGAGTCCATCACAACCCATGCTGTATTTGTATCTTATGCAGAAAATATTCTGGCATCTCAGTAGAAGTTGAGCTCAAAAATAAAAATGATAAAACATATTAGAAACTTTAACACCACAGAAGATATACCACAGAACCAACGTATAGGGAAATTCACATCCAAGCAACTAGAGATAGTAGAGCAATATAAATGGGACTTCAAAATAAGAAAATTTTAAATGTGTATATATATACAGACACTTATATACATAAATATATGGTTTTTAACAGTCTCATTAAATTCAAACATATATACTATTTTGCCTCACAGAATTTATATTTGTTAGCTTATATCACAGTAGTAAAGAACCCCAAATTTCAGTAGCTTATAAAATGAAAGATTCATTGATCACTTACGAGTTTTCTGCATGTTGCCTGCTGTTCTTCTCTATGTTCTCTTCACTATGGGATATAGGCTCAAAGAATAGTCCCTACCTGGAGCATTGGCATTTTCATTTAAGGGAAAAGAACAAGGTGTTAGATCATTTGATTGATTTTAAAAGTTATAGGAAGCAGCACACATAATTTCAACTCATGTTGCATTGGTCAAAGCAATTCATATGCCTAGAACAGAAGACAATACTGTAAAGGTGTATAATGTTACTATAGGGAGGGGCAGTGAATATTTCAAACGAAGGTTACAAAACCTGATTTCACAAGTGGAAAATTTATAATGTTGATGAGTGTGTCCTTCTGGTATATATAAGAAGGCTTGAAAATCATATGTTACATAGTTTTCCACTGTAATATTAGATACTCTTAAAAACCTCTTTATTGATATGCTAAGAATTGTTATCAGTACTTGCAAATTAGCTGCATCCAATAATAGACATAAATATCATTCCCTCAGTTCCACTTCCAATTAAAAATTCTTTCCCAATCCTTTACTTTGTCCATGTGGAGATGACTAAAGTATGTTTAACTTGTTTTAACTCTTTCTCTTACATTTAGGATGTACACAGGATTATGCGCAGGGTAAATGGTATAGAAAATGTTTTCTTTACACACTAGGGTAATCTGATTTTCACTAAGCTTGCCATGAATGCCAGAGCAGGATAGTTCAACAACAACATTCATCCCCTACCCACAAATCAGGTCCACTTCTCAGACTGGTTATTAATGCTGCCAGGATAGAGGAAAGTGAATAAAAAGAAAAGACATGTTAATTTCAAGCTCCATTTGGAAACACACTAGAAAAATCAATGGCTGGTAAATAGAAATTGGCAAAATTGGCAGGAAGAATTTTTATATTTAAGCATAGAAATGGCTGGAATATAAATCTGCACCCTGACCAGGTAATAACTAAATAAAATGATGATGGTGCTGGAAAGGCACTTTATAAGGTCATTTCCTAATGTTTTAGTGTCCTGCAAAATGTCTGACTTTCAGAGTCACTGAATCAGCAGCTTGTCAGTTTAAATTTTGGAATTAAAGTTTGTCATTATGTTTTTGTAGCTGCACTGATTTCACAGAACTGATACAGGGAGATAGAGACTCCTGGAAGTAGTGACAAACCAATAACTTTAGTACTAGATACTAAGTTCTTCTTGGACAATATTCATATCATCCACTTTTCTCCTTTTCCCCATAGTGCTTTGCTTTTTCTACCCTTGGCCTGGATTCTACTGGAGTTTATTTATGGAGGACTATTTTTTTTAGGCTAAAAGTTTATCTTCTATGGTGAGTTTAATCTCACAATCACTAATTCTTCCACATCTGAGAAATAGAACACTGTTCTGAGTCCTCTCTAGCCTACTATATAATAAGAGGTTTTCCAACTTTGTGAGGCTGAAGAAGAGAATTATTTCTCCCATCTCAATTTATATCCACTCCCACCACTAAACTTTGGGACATTTTCCTCCTTGAAGCCTATCTTGGTAATTCTGGTACTTATTTTTTTCTGAACTTCTGAGGATTTTTATATCTTGAAAGATACTACTGCCCTGTGTGCTTCAGTATTGTTCCTTAAATTGATTCATGCTCATTAGTTCATTCAGTGCTTAATGATGAGGACACACAAAAACTGGGTAAACCATGACTCCTGCCTCAAGATGCTCACAGTCTATTGGGCGAAGATAGGCAAGTAACTGGACAGTTAAGGAATGGAGATAGCAAAGAGTGAAGATATCTAGGGAGAAAGATTCCAGACCAAGGGTAGCAAATGCAAGGCACTATGAGGGACAAAAGTGGAAGATATGGGTATTGTCCTAGAGGAACTTAGTATCTGGTTGGGTAGGGGGGGGGAAAGTGCATGTGAGCTTAGTCTCTCAGTTGTGTCCAACTTTTTGTGACCCCATGTGAAAAGCATGATACATTAAGCACAGGATACAATAGGAACATTTAGTTGTACTCAGCGAGCTCAACAGAAGCTCAGCAGGTGGTAGAAACTGCCTGCCAATTCAGGGGACCCAGGTTCAATCCCTGAGTTGGGAGGATCTCTTGGAGGAGGAAATGGCAACCCACTCCAGTATTCTTGCCTGAGAAATTCCTTGGACGGAGGAGCCTGGCAGGCTACAGTTCATGTGGTCACAAAGAGTTGGACACAACTGAGAGACTAAGCTCACATGCACTTTTTTTCCCCACTACCCAACCAGATACTAAGTTCCTCTAGGACAATATCCATATCTTCCACTTTCCTCCATTTCCCCATAGTGCCTTGCATTTGCTACCCTTGGTCTGGAATCTTTCTCCCTAGATATCTTCACTCTTTGTTATCTCCATTCCTTTAAGCCTTTATTAAAAGATCAAGTTCTCAGAGAAACTTGAGGTGACTGTGTTATTCAAAATTGCATCACCCCCTCACATGTAGTCACATTCTATAAGTACATATTATCTTCCCTTGCTTTATTTTTCATTTTTTTGGTTTTCTCTTTACTTTTCTTTATTTTTCTACTTAGCACATATCACCATCTGACATACTGCATTATTTACTTATCTAATTTTATTTATTGTCTATCTTGCCTTCTGGAATGTAAGCTCTAGGAGGACAGGGATCATATCTGTCTTGTTCACTATCTTACCTCTAAATATCACTAGAACACTGCAGGGCACATCATAGTAACTTAAAAGTTATTTTTCAAATTAATGGCTAAGTAGTAACAGCGAAAGTCAGTACTCAAGAAATGCTAGTTTATTTTTTTCAAATTGAATGATTTTTGTTTTGCATTATACTGTACTACAGCCACCACTACTTTTGATTTGGCTTGATATTGAAGAGTCTGTACAGCTACTCTTAGACTTTGAGGAGTTGGTATTCCTCTGGCTATGTGGCATAACCCCTATCAGTTTGCAGAAACAGTCACAACTGGCTGCCTTAACTAAGCTGGCTTTTATCCTCAACCACTGTATAGATCATGCTTTGAGAATTACTGATATAATGTCAAAACTTTACTTACATTTTTGTTTAATAGGTATAATATGATCATGATAATTTCATATTACATGTTTGGTTTTGTTTCAGATCCTCCACAAGATAGGAAATTTCATAATTAGGAAGATAGATTTTTCTTTCTGCTTGTCCACTTAAAATATGTTTTTTATTCATGATGCCAGTTATTGAAACCTATTGAAAATATTTTATACCCTATAATATCACTTTTAGAAGGTTTCAATAGGTTTCAATAACTGACATCATGAATAAGAAACATATTTTGATTTTAAGTGGAGCAAGAAGAAAGAAAAATCTAACTTCCTAATTATGAAATTTCCTATCTTGTGGAGGATCTGAAACAAAAACAAACATGTAATATGTAATTATCATAATCATATTATACCTATTAAACAAAAATGTAAAGAAAGTTTTGACATTATTATAATACACAGAAGATCTGTACAAAAAAGATCTTCACAACCCAGATAATCACGATGGTGTGATCACTCACCTAGACTCAGACATCCTGGAATGTGAAGTCAAATGGACCTTAGAAAGCATCACTACGAACAAAGCTAGTGGAGGTGATGCAATTCCAGTTGAGCTATTTCAAATCCTAAAGGATGATGCTGTGAAACTGCTCCACTCAGTATGCCATCAAACTTGGAAAACTCAGCAGTGGCCACAGAACTGGAAAAGGTCAGTTTTCATTCCAATTCCAAAGAAAGGTAATGCCAAAGGATGCTCAAACTACCACACAATTGCACTTATCTCACACGCTAGTAAAGTAATGCTTAAAATTATCCAAACCAGGCTTCAGCAATACGTGAACTGTGAACTTCCAGATGTTCAAGCTGTTTTTAGAAAATGTAGAGGAACCAGAGATCAAATTGCCAACATCCACTGGATCATTGAAAAAGCAAGAGAATTCTAGAAAAACACCTCTTTCTCCTTTATTGATTATGACAAAGCCTTTGACTGTGTGGATCACAATAAACTGTGGAAAATTCTGAAGGAGATGGGAATACCAGACCACCTGACCTGCCTCTTGAGAAACCTGTATGCAGGTCAGGAAGCAACAATTAAAACTGGACATGGAACAACAGACTGGTTCCAAATAGGAAAAGGAGTACGTCAAGGCTGTATATTGTCACCCTGCTTATTTAACTTATATGCAGAGTACATCATGAGAAACGTTGGGCTGGAGGAATCACAGGCTGGAATCAAGATTGCCAGGAGAAATATCAATAACTTCAGATATGCAGATGACACCACCCTTATGGCAGGAAATGAAGAGCTAAAGAGCCTCTTGATGAAGGTGAAAAAGGAGAGTGAAAAGGTTGGTTTAAAGCTCCACATTAAGAAAACCAAGATCATGGCATCTGGTCCCATCACTTCATGGCAAATAGATGGGGAAACAGTGGCTGACTTAATTTTTCTGGGCTCCAAAATCACTGCAGATTGTGATTGCACCCATGAAATTAAAAGACACTTACTCCTTGGAAGGAAAGTTATGACTAACCTAGACAGCATATTGAAAAGCAGAGACATTTCTTGTCAACAATGGTCTGTCTAGTCAAGGCTATGGTTTTTCCAGTGCATGTATGGATGTGAGAGTTGGACTATAAAGAAAGCTGAGGGCAAAAGAATTGATACTTTTGAACTGTGGTACTGAAGAAGACTCTTGAGAGTCCCTTGGACTGCAAGGAGACCCAACCAGTCCATCCTAAAGGAGATCAGTCCTGGGTGTTCATTGGAAGGACTGATATTGAATCTGAAACTCCAATACTTTGGCTACCTGATGCAAAGAGCTGACTCATTTGAAAAGACCATGATGCTGGGAAAGATTGAGGGCAGGAGGAGAAAGGGACGATGGAGGTTGAGATAGTTGGATGGCATCACCGACTCAATGGACATGGGTTTGGGTGAACTCCGGGAGTTGGTGATGGACAGGGAGGCCTGGCGTGCTGCGGTTCATGGGGTGCAAAGAGTTGGACACAACTGAGCGACTGAACTGAACTGAACTGAATATCTCTTACATGTAAAACCTAAATAGGACAAATAGAGAAATAGGGAGTAGAGTTATGCTTTCTAGGGACTGAAGAGTAGGGGGAAGTGGGCAGATATTGATCAAAGGGCACAAACTCCCAGTTATAAGATTAACAAGTTTGCTGGTCTAATCTGTAGCATGGTGATTATAGCTAATAGAACAATTTTTCAGATATATTTGAATGTTGTTAATAGAGCAGATCTTAAATATTCTCAGTGTGGAAAATATTTGCTTACTATAAATGTGATGGAAGTGTAACTAATACTGTGATGGTAATCAGCTTGAATCAAATCAATACATCGTGCACCTTAAATTTATAGAAAGCTAAGTATCAACTATATTTCCAAGTTGGGAAAATATTTGGCTATTTCCAAAACAAAGACTGGGCAAAGTTTGAAAAATGACAAGTTTCTGTTCAAACGTAGTTGGTTATTTTTCCAAAATAGGGGGGGGGGGAAATGGTTTACAGCACACACAGTGCACACTCACACACACACATCTCTGTCACATATTTTCCTTTTTCCAGTATCTAATTTCAGGTAAAGTTTATTGTTAAGATATCTGGTGGTCTTTTTGGAAAATAATTAAAATCAGCATTATTGAAGAATTACACAGGTAGCTATTTAAGAGAACCCAGAACAAACTTGGAATTAATGTCTTGGGTCAGATCGTCAATCAAATGGGTGCAAGAGAGCCATAAACAACTTTCTTCAGTGGAGCTGTGTATGCATGCGGGGCATTTTTTTCTTGAGATATATACAAGGGCAAGGGAGATGAAGTCAGTACAGTCTACTTCTGCTTCATTGACTACACTGAAGCCTTTGACTGTGTGGATCACAACAAACTCTGGAAAATTCTCAAAGAGATGGGAATACCAGATCACCTTACCTGTGTCCTGAGAAATCTGTATGCAGGTCAAGAAGCAACAGTTAGAACTGGGCATGAACAGTGGACTGGTTCAAAATTGGGAATGGAGTATGTCAAGGCTGTACTTATCATCTTGCTTATTTAATGTATATGCAGAGTATATCGTGTGAAATGCCAGGCCAGATGAAGCTCAAGCTGGAATCAAGATTGCTGGGAGAAATAGAAAATAACCTCAGATACGCAGATGACACCACCCTTATGGCAGAAAGCAAAGAGCAACTAAAGAACCTATTGATGAAGGTGAAAGAGGACAGTGAAAAAGCTGACTTAAAACTCAACATTAAAAAAAAAAAAAAAACTCAACATTACATTACACGCCAGTCAGGATGGCTGCTCTCCAAAAGTCTGCAAGCAATAAATGCTGGAGAGGGTGTGGAGAAAAGGGAACCTTCTTACACTGTTGGTGGGAATGCAAACTAGTACAGCCACTATGGAAAACAGTGTGGAGATTTCTTAAAAAGCTGGAAATAGAACTGCCATATGACCCAGCAATCCCACTTCTGGGCATACACACTGAGGAAACCAGATCTGAAAGAGACACGTGCACCCCAATGTTCATCGCAGCACTGTTTATAGTAGCCAGGACATGGAAGCAACCTAGATGCCCATCAGCAGACGCATGGATGAGGAAACTGTGGTACATATACACCATGGAATATTACTCAGCCATTAAAAAGAATTCATTTGAATCAGTTCTAATGAGATGGATGAAACTGGAGCCCATTATACAGAGCGAAGTAAGCCAGAAAAATAAAGACCATTACAGTATACTAACACATATATATGGAATTTAGAAAGATGGTAACGATAACCCTATATGCAAAACAGAAAAAGAGACTCAGATGTATAGAACAGACTTGTGGACTCTGGGAGAAGGCGAGGGTGGGATGTTTCAAGAGAACAGCATCGAAACATGTATATTATCTAGGGTGAAACAGATCACCAGCCCAGGTTGGATGCATGAGACAAGTGCTCGGACCTGGTGCACTGGGAAGACCCAAAGGGATCGGGTGGAGAGGGAAGTGGGAGGGGGGACCGGGATGGGGAATACATGTAAATCCATGGCTAATTCATTTCAATGTATGACAGAAACCACTGCAATGTTGTAAGGTAATTAGCCTCCAACTAATAAAAATAAATGGAAAAAAAAAAAAAACTGAAACGACCATAAAAAAATAATAATAAATAAAAAAACTCAACGTTAAAAACACTAAGATCATGGCATCTATTCCCATCACTTTATGGCAAATAGATGGGGAAACAATGGAAACAGTGACAGACTTTATTTTTCTTGGGCTCCAAAATCACTGTGGGTAGAGACTACAGTCATGAAATTAAAAGACGCTTGGTCCTAGGAAGAAAAACTATGATAAACCTAGCCAGCGCATTAAAAAGCAAAGACATTACTTTGTCCAAATTTGGGAGATATTTTAAGGAAATTTATGCCACCGTTTTTTTTTTTGTATGTTTTTTTAAATGATACCCTACAAAACGGAGGTGTAGATTTTTTTTTTTTTTTAGTGCCACCCAAATTTCTTTGGAGCATTATTTCATTTTTTTTTCCAGGTCTTGTCCATGTGCATTAGTTCTCCTTGAGTTTGTTTTCCATCTCTTACAGTAAACAATGTTGTTTACTCATAGACTGTACTTGTTGCAGGGCTTCCCTTGTGGCTTAGATTTTAAAGAATCTGCCTGCAATGTGGGAGACGTGAGTTCAATCCCTGGGCTGGGAAGATCCCTTGGAGAAGAAAATGGCAACCCACTCCAGTACTCTTGCCTGGAGAATTCCATGGACAGAAGAGCCTGGAGAGTTATAGTCCATGTGGTCACAAAGAGTTGGACAAGTCTAAGAAACTAACATATATATATATATATATATGCCTCCATTTTGTATGGTATCATTAGCTCGTGTGGCAGGTGGCTTATAGCAAACCTTGTGAGACTCTTTTGGCTTTTATTACATAGGAATGTCTCTGCCAAGTGGCTTTACACTACTGCTTCTTCAGCATATCTTTGTGTGCATGATCAGGCTGCATAGACTGAGGTATGGTACCTTACCGCTGGACCATGATACCTTTTAGCACAGGCCCTGGGTCACTGGGTCAATTCAAAGGATGGTGTCACTCTACTCTGTGCCAACTATTGCTGTACTCTCTACTTTCAAACTTGCTGTCCATTAATACTTTACTATCTCTTGATATGATATTTGAATGGTTTTCTGAATTTCTTATATATGATTAAAATTATAATAATAATCATGATTAGTCTATGGGCATTAAGATACATGTATTTTGTCAGTTCTCTTTTTAACTGAACAAATTTTGATGGGAGCAAGTTCAAATAATGTGAGAAATCTGTGTAACTGTAATTGGTAAGATAAAGCCAGTATCAAGGGAAATGTGACAGAGGAAGATGTTAAGTGAATCAAATGATCAACTGCATTCTGTTTTCCACTTGAGCAGCCCTACAGTTAATAAGTGCTTTTTATTGATGTGGTATATATTGGGAGTTACAAAGCTGTACAAAATATACCATTCAGAAAGAATGGAATTCTTTGTGACTAATGTTTTTGTTTTAGATTCCCTGTTTTTATTAAGTCATGGATAGTCAGTGTAAATAATTGTGTAGTGATTTGTTTCTATTTGGAATTTAGAGTGGGGATTATACTAAGGGTATGTGGCTCCAACTATTGAAAATTCTCCTTAATGCCACTTTTTCTCTTTTGCTTTTGAATGCAAAGTTGAAAAAAAAAGGCAAGACACGCATTAATCTATAAAAAAGACCAACAAGAACTAGTGGAAAAAATACAGGAATGAACAGAATACAATCTTGTTTCATACATTTGATGGCCCTTTTGTGTGTGCATTTTCTTGCAATATTTGTTAGAAAGTCAAGTATCACATTTGTGTCAATTGACAACATGTTCAATGCATCGCAATTTTAATTTCAAGTGTAATATGTTGATTTCTTTATTGAGTTATTTGGGAATCTTTTTGTTGAGCAAACTATTTTCCTTCACAATAAGATATATAACATTAAATTCTAGCCTGAAGCCTACTTCTTCCATATACTTTAATCTCCCCAAATCTGATATAAATTCTGGCATAAGTTCTTGTTGGCGTGATATGTTGTAATCATGTTGCCATTTGACTTCATTTTCTAAGCATATATAAGATAAGATATCATGAGTTGTTTTATGAAAGCATCTATTATTTTCTAGGTTATAGTCATATGGTTTGTGTGGGTTCTTTCTGACAAGATGGAAGGAAAGTGGAGACTCACAGTGAAAAGTGTTCAAAATTACAAACATGCTTGTTTAAGATACACTGAGTCTAGAGTGAATTACCAAAGGAATGATTTCCAGGTAGCAGAGAATGATGGTGAAGTTGGCAATCAATTAGGATAATGTGAAAAGTATAGTGGTAAGTGTGTAGAGTGAATTGATTGCTTGGTAATCCAACTACAGTACCTTTCATTTTCCCTGCTGAGTCCATGGAATCTCTTTTGAAATATAATTGTGATCAGTCACAAATATACCAGTTATCTTCTCTGATATTTAGGGTTGGGTTTCTCTTCAAAGAATGCCTGAAACAACTTATGAAGGAAAAACTTAGGATTGAGATCATATGACCTGAGCCCAGTAAGTTGGTCAGATTTTCTGATGGCAAGCTACTGAGTAAAGCTCAAGAGGAAAGCCCTGCCAGAGACTGGGGGCAACCTTCCTAACTCCCAAGATGTTAATAGGAGTTAGGGTTCCTTCAGAGAAAAAACATGGTCCCTTTGAGTGTATGGCCTTTGGAATGCTCTGCCATCCTATACACAGACTTTCAAGGACTAAGATAATATTCACTTTTCCACTCCTTAAAATATTTTATTTTTATTTAATTAATTAATTTGGCTCTGCCGGATCTTTGTTTCAGCATGTGGGATTTTTTTTTTTTTTAGGTGTGGCTTTCAAACTCTTAGCTGCCTCATGTGGAGCCTAATTCCCTGACCAGGAATTAAAGGAAGTCGCTCTTCTCACTTTTTATACCAACAGAATGCATTTTCTTGTAGAAACTCTGGACAAGCAAGATTGTTATTTTCCAAGAGGATGGTCTTTCCTCTAAATTTCTACTTGTTTAATTCCAAATTTACCACTTGAAGCCATTTCCTAAGCAAGAAGACAGAACTTCATGACACATTTTCCAAAAAAATGAAGCTAATTAATTAGTAATCACAAAAATTTCTTTAGTTCAGATAGATCTTCGTGACTCTCATGATGCAAATTACTAGAAATAATTAAGTTTATGGAAATGTAGTATCTAGCAATTAAACAATTATATCACAAAACTATAGCTTTTTGTTTTTCCAAATCAAAGCCTCAATAAAACAAGCAATCCTTTAAAGTGCCTTCAACTTCTGGGTCCCGTGATTGATTTTTGAAGATTACTTATAATTTGTGTTTCACAATGTTCAGTGACATAGGCAGATTTTGAGTCTTAAGTGTTTCAATAATGACTTCATGTTACCTAATGGTTATTAATATGTAGTATAGTTTAACAGTATTATATCCTTTTAAAAGTAGTTTGAAGCTACTTTTTAAAATGAGCTTACCCAGTCATTTTGGTCCCTTCAACTTTATTCCACATAAAGTGAAATTTTGGTAGATATGAAGGATTATCTTCTCAAGATGATATTTTATTAAGTAAAGTAAACATGTTAATTTTCCAGCTATTCCCCGCCACCACCACTCCTCCCACACACACTCAGGGAGTATTTTAAATGGGTGAAACAAGAGATTTATCTTTCTTTATGATTATGTTCTTCTCCAATGAACATGGGAATATTCATTTCTCTTAGAAATGTTTCTGGATTTAATTCAGTAAGAAGATGTAATCATTTCTCATATTTATCTGTAAATTGCATTGAACTTTGTTGAGGGCACCTTAGGAAGTAATGATTTATATGCTTTCTAGATATTTATCTGCTTGTATAAGCATAGTCCTATTTTAGAAATGTTATTGAATTAATTCTGTAATACATAGAACAAAGAACAATAAATTCCATTGGTTAGGTCTGTTTTTCAGCAATCTGATCTTGTTTTGAATGTTCTGCTCTATTATATAGGTATACGCAGGTATCATGCTGGTGATTTATTTTAAGATTTAAAGAGACTCTAGGAAGAGTATTTGGAAAATGCTTATCTACTGAAAAGTGGCTGTTTTCTTGAATAAACATGTAGTTAAATTATCCATCCAATTTCAGGACTAGAGACACAGTACAACCTCAGGGAATATCGGTTGCTCTCTATTTCCCTATGCAGGGATATTGAAATGAGAAGCTAGACTGAAGGTAGATGTTCAGAAAAGCTTCTTGTAATATAAACAAAGGAAGGAGGTGAGGATTCTTTTGAGGGCTTTACCCTTTAGAGAAACTGAGAAATAAGTGGCCTTAAAAAAAGAGATACACAATGAAACTTTATTTTAAAAAATGTCAATTTTGTGAAAAACCCAAACTTAATACTAAGGGAAAAAATATTCTGCCATGTGTGAAGTCCTATATGCTTTCTTTATGGAATATTTGTTTTCCTTTAAAAAAAAGATTATCTCATTTTGTAAAAGAACATTTCTATTTGTGAGGTATAGATATGCTTACAGAAATATGCAAATATAATACAAGAATACTGAGGAAATGCAGAGGAACAATACAAAGGTAAGGACTGATATCAGATATATATTTTTAAAACATTTTAAGATGAATTTGAAGAATGGAAGGGACATAGATTGGTGTGTTTTGGTGTGAGGAGTATGAGAGAAACAAATTGATGAGGTGGTCTTTCTTTTAAATAAGTACCCATTTGCAGTAATCCATCAAGAGAAATAGTTCCTTTTTGTTGGAAACTATTTGGTTACTTATTGCTGAATAACAAAGCATCCCCAAACTTATGGCCTTAACAAAAATTTATTATCTCTTACGGTTCTGTATATTGACTAGTAATTGTTGATCACTTGGCACTTGGAATCTCATGCAATTACAAAAGGCTAGTGCTGGAATCATCTGAAGAACAGATGTCAAGATAGCTTCTTCACACATGTATCTAGAGCCTAAGTTGAGACAGCAGGAAAGCTGAGGGCAGGGTGGACATTTCTCTTTCCAAGTGGCCACTCCACGTGGTAGCATGGGTTTCATCCCAGCTTGGTGGTAGTCTTAGCCTACTCAGAATTTTTATGCAATAGTTGTTTCCCTTAGATCAAATGTTCCAAGATACAAGACATGAAAGCTGCCAGTCTTTAAATTCCCAAGCTCAGAATCTGGCATAGTCACTTCCTCATATTATATTATTCAAAATACACAGTCTGCCAAAACTCAAGGGAAAAAACATCGACCATCCCTCTCAATCAGAGATACGTCAAAGAATTTGTGGCCATCATTAATCTACTATAGAAGTTATGCATGATAAGTTATATGGGTGCTTCTTATATTTTGTTGAAATAGCAGGGGCTAGAAATTAAAGCCAGCAGATCTACTTCTGCACAGTTCAGTCACTCAGTCATGTCCAGCTCATTGAGACTCCATGAACTGCAGCATGCCAGGCTTCCTTGTTCACTACCAACTCCTGGAGCTTGCTCAAACTCACATCCATCAAGTCATTGATGCCATCCAACCATCTCATCCCCTGTCGTCCCCTTCTCCTCCTACCTTCAGTCTTTCCCAGCATCAGGGTCTTTTCCAATGAGTCAGTTCTTCGCATCAGGCCAGAGAATTAGAGCTTCAGCGTCAGTCCTTCCAATGAATATCAGGAATGATTTCCTTTAGGATTGACTTGTTTGCTGTCCTTGCAATCCAAGGGATTCACAAGAGTCTTCTCCAACACCACAGTTCAAAAGCATCAATTCTTCAATGCTCAGCTTTTGTTCTACTCCAACTCTCACATCCATACATGACTACTGGAAAAAAACCATAGCTTTGACTAATCTTGTTGGCAAAGTAATGTCTCTGCTTTTTAATATGCTGTCTAGATTGGTCATAGCTTTTCTTCCAAGGAGCAAGTGTCTTTTAATTTAATGGCTGTAGTCACCATGTGCAGTGATTTTAGAGCTCAAGAAAATAAAGTCTGTCACTTTTTCCATTGTTTCCCCGTCTATTTGCCGTGAAGTGACAGGACCAGATACCATGATTTTAATTTTATGAATGTTGAGCTTTAAGCCAACTTTTTCACTCTCCTCTTTCACTTTCATCAAGAGGTTCTTTGGTTCTTCACTTTCTGCCATAAGGGTGGTGTCATCTGTGTATATGAGGTAATTGCTCTTTCTCCTGTCAGTCTAGATTCCAGCTTCTGCTTCATCCAGCCAGGCATTTTGCATGATGAATTCTGCATATAAGTTAAATTAGCAGGGTGACAATATACAGCCTTGATGCAATCCTTTCTCAATTTGGAAGCAGTCAGCTGTTCCATGTCCAGTTCTAACTGTTGCTTCTTGACTAGCATACAGATTTTTCAGGAGGCAGATAAGGTGGTCTGGTATTCCCATCTCTTTCAGAATTTTCCACAGTTTGTTGTGATCCACACAGTCGAAGGCTTTGGCATAGTCAATAAAGCAGAAATAGATTTTTTTTGGAACTCTCTTGCTTTTTCGATGATCCAGCAGATGTTGCCAATTTGATCTCTGGTTCCTCTGCCTTTTCTAAATCCAGCTTGAACATCTGGAATTTCATGGTTCACGTATTGCTGAAGCCTGGCTTGGAGAATTTTAAGCATTCCTTTGCTAGCATGTGAGATGAGTGCAATTGTGTGGTAGTTTGAACATTCTTTGGCATTGCCTTTCTTTGGAACTGGAATGAATACTGACCTTATCAGTCCTGTGGCTATGTCTGAGTTTTCCAAGTTTGTTGGCATATTGAGTGCAGCACTTTCACAGCATCATCTTTCAGGATCTGAAATAGCTCACTGGAATTCCATCATCTCCACTAACTTTGTCCGTAGTAATGCTTCCTAAGGCCCACTCGACTTCACATTCCAGGATGTCTGGCTTTAGGTGAATGATCGCACCATCGTGATTATCTGGGTTGTGAAGATTTTTTTTGTATAGTTCTTCTGTGTACTCTTGCCACCTCTTCTTAATATCTTCTATTTCTGCTAGATCCATACCATTTCCATTCTTTATTGTGCCCATCTTTGCATGAAATGTTCCATTGATATCTCTACTTTTCTTGAAGAGATCTCTGGTTTTTCCCATTCTATTGTTTTCCTCTATTTCTTTGCACTGATCACTGAGGAAGGCTTTCTTATCTCTCCTTGCTATTCTTTGGAACTCTGCATTCAAATAGGTATACCTTTCCTTTTTCTCCTTTGCATTTCACTTCTCTTCTTTTCTCAGCTATTTCTAAGGCCTCCTCAGACAACCATTTTGCCTTTTTGCCTTTCTTTTTCTTGGAGATGGTCTTAATCACTGCCTCCTGTATAATGTCATAAACCCCCATCCATAGTTCTTCCGGCACTCTGTCTTTTAGGTTTAATTCCTTAAATCTCCTGTATACTCATAAGGAATTTGACTTAGGTCCCACTTGCATGGTCTTGTGGTTTTCCCTACTTTCTTCAATTTAAGTCTGAATTTGCCAATAAAGAGTTCATGATCTGAGCCACAGTCAGCTCCTGGTCTTGTTTTTGCTGACTGGTGATCTGGTGGTGTGCAGATCTATGGTATATTCACAAGATGGAGGAGCAGAAGGACATGCACTCATCTTCTCCTGCAAGAATTCCAAAATTACAACTCACTGCTGAACAACCATTGACAGGAGAATTTTGCATCCCACCAAAGAAAGATACCCCACATACAAGGACAAAGGAGAAGCACCAGAAAGATAGTAGGAGGGGTGAAATCGCATTTAGAATCAAACCCAGAAAGGAGGAGGGGTGAAATTGCATTTAGAATCAAACCCGATACCTGCCAGAGATGCTCAGAGGACTCAAACAAAGATTTGTGCACACCAGAAGACCCCACAGAGACTGAGCCAGACTGGCCTTTGAGTGTTTGAGTGTCTCCTGCAGAGATATGGGTCAGCAGTAGCCTGCTGCAGGGGCAGGGGCTCTGGGTGCAGCAGGCCTCTGGGTGTGGCATAAGCCCTCTTGGAGGAGGTCACCATTAACCCCACCATAGAGCCACTGAGCAGACAACCCACAAACTACAGATCAGTTATACCAAAAAAAATTCTTGCAGTGTTAAATTCTAGGATGAACCACAGATTTCCCAATCTGGGGATCTAGCAAAGAGACTGAGAATCTCCAAGGAATTTGACTTTGGAGGCCAGTGGGACTTGATTGCAGAACGTACACAGGACTGGGGAAATACCCTTGGAGGGCACAAACAAAACCTTGTGTGCACCTGGACCCAGGAGAAAGGAGCAGTGACCCCACAAGAGCCTGACCCAGACTTGCCTGTGAGTGTCCAGGGTGTTTACTATGACCAGTGCATTCTCTTGGCAAAACTCTGTTAGCCTTGGCCCTGCTTCAGAAAAGTACCATAGAATCACAATTATAAGTCATATTCTGTTTGTGTTCACTAAGGTTGATGACTGTTTAAAGAAGAACCATTTATAAAGTGAAGACAATTGTAAAGACATTGAACACACAGGAGGTGCAATTATAAATGCTAACTTTATTCAGCCTGTGTCATTCCACTTGAATTTTCTTAAAGCGAAATTGAGTTCATCTTAAGACTCAACTGGGCCAGTCTTAAGCCTTGACTATAAGCTCCAGTTCTTGGTTTTAGGATCTGAAAGTGATAGGTTGTGGTGGGGTTGAGTAGGAGAAGAGGTTGGCAAAGAAAATTCTTCAGGAAAAAGGAAGCCTTAATTTTCAATAAGTGAGGTAGTTGATTTCCATGGAAGCTGGTTTGGGTGGTGAATCTCACTGGGTGTGTGCTTGTGTGGCTCCATGCACAGATATTTAGAAAAGGATGTAAGTAAGAATGAGATGGTGTTAATGCAAGTTGGAAAGATCAGTACAGGTCTGGTGGAACAAAAGAGATTCCTTAGGGTCACTGGTGTTGATTTTATGCCATGAGTACTCTGAGGCTCATACACCTCATGTAGCTTGCCTAATGAGGGACAAGTATGTATACACTAACATTCACAGTTGCAAGTGACACCAAGCTAACACCCTCTTCCAACAACACAAGGGAAGACTGTACATGTGGACATAACCAGATGGTTGACACTGAAATCAGATTGATTATATTCTTTGCAGCCAAAGATGGAGAAGCTCTATACAGTCAGGAAAAACAAGACCAGGAGCTGACTGTGGCTCAGATCATGAACTCTTTATTGGAAAATTCAGACTGAAATTGAAGAAAGTAGGGAAAACCACTAGACCATTCAGGTATGACCTAAATCAAATCCCTTATGACTATACAGTGGAAGTGAGAAATAGATTTAAGAGACTAGATCTGATAGACATAGTGCCTGATGAACTATGGATGGAGGTTTGTATTGTACAGGAGACAGGAATCAAGACCATCCCCAAGAAAAAGAAATGTGATAAAGCAAAATGGCTGTCTGAGGAGGCCTTAAAAATAACTATGAAAAAAGGGAAGAAAAAAGCAAGGAAGAAAAGGAAAGATACACCCATTTGAATACAGAGTTCCAAAGAATAGCCAGGAAAGATAAGAAAGCCTTCCTCAGTGATCAATGCAAAGAAATAGAGGAAAATAATAGAATGGGAAAGACGAGAGATCTCTTCAAGAAAAGTAGACATACCAAGGGAACATTTCCTGCAAATATGGGCACAATAAAGGACAGAGATGGTATGGACCTAACAGAAGAAGAAGATATTAAGAAGAGGTGGCAAGAACACACATAAGAACTATACAAAAAAATCTTCATGATCCAGATAATCACGATGGTGTGATCACTCACCTAGAGCCAGACATCCTGGAATGTGAAGTCAAGTGGGCCTTAGGAAGCATCACTATGAACAAAGCTAGTGGAGGTGATGGAATTCCAGTTGAGCTATTTCAAATCCTAGAAGATGATGCTGTGAAAGTGCTGGACTCAATATGCCAGCAAATTTGGAAAACTCAGCAGTGGCCACAGGACTGGAAAAGGTCAGTTTTCATTCCAATACCAAAGAAAGGAAATGGCAAATAATGCTCAAACTACCTCACAATTGCACTTATCTCACACGTTAGTAAGGTAATGCTTAAAATTCTCCAAGCCAGGCTTCAGCAATACGTCAACCGTGAACTTCCAGATGTTGAAGCTGGTTTTAGAGAAGACAGAGGAACCAGAGATCAAATTGCCAACATTGCTGGATTATCAAAAAAGCAAGAGAATTCCAGAAAAAACATCTACTTCTGCTTTATTGACTATGCCAAAGCCTTTGACTGTGTGGATCACAATAAACTGTGGAAAATTCTGAAAGAGATGGGAATAACACACCACCTGACCTGCCTCTTTAGAAACCTGTATACAGGTTAGGAAGCAACAACTAGAACTGGACATGGAACAGCAGACTGGTTCCAAATAGGAAAAGGAGTACGTCAAGGTTGTATATTGTCACCCTGGTATTTTAACTTATATGCAGAGTCCATCGTGAGAAACGTTGGGCAGGATGAAGCACAAGTTGGAATCAAGATTGTCAGGAGAAATATGAATAACCTCAGATATGCAGATGACACCACCCTTATGGCAGAAAGTGAAGAGGAACTGAAGTACCTCTTGATGAAAGTGAAAGAGGAAAGTGAAAAAGTTGGCTTAAAGCTCAACATTCAGAAAACTAAGGATCCAGTCCCATCACTTCATGGCAAATAGATAGGGAAATAATGGAAACAGTGGCTGACTTTATTTTTCTGGGCTCCAAAATGACTGCAGATTGTGATTGCAACCATGAAATTAAAAGACGCTTACTCCTTGGAAGGAAAGTTATGACCAACCTAGACAGCATATTAAAAAGCAGAGACATTACTTTGTCAACAAAAGTCTATCTAGTCAAGCTATGGTTTTTCCAGTGGTCATGTATGAATGTGAGAGTTGGACTATAAAAAAACCTGGGCGCCGAAGAATTGATGCTTTGGAAATGTGGTGTTGGAGGAGACTCTTGAGAGTCCCTTGGACTGCAAGGAGATCCAGCCAGTCCATCTTAAAGGAGATCAGTCCTCGGTGTTCTTTGGAAGGACGGATGTTGAAGCTGAAAGTCCATTTGGCCACCTGATGCAAAGAGCTGACTCATTTGAAAAGACCCTGATGCTGGGAAAGTTTGAGCACAGGAGGAGAAGGGGACGACAGAGGGTGGGATCATTGGATGGCATCACCGACTCAATGGACATGGGTATGGGTGGACTCCAGGAGTTGGTGATGCACAGGGAGGCCTGGCGTGCTGCATGGTGCAGTTCATGGGGTCCAAAGAGTCCAAAGGGTCGAAAGAGTGACACGACTGTGCCACTGAACTGAAATGACTGAACTGAACTGAAAAGTGGTATAAAAGGATATATTTTCTAATTCTTATTTCAAGTCTGAATTAGGAAAACAAAAATCTGGAGTTGACCTTTTGCTGTATTGCCTTCCAAATACCTTGGCTGAAGCTTTGGTCTTTTGTCCTGAATTAATCTGAAAATTATATTTAAAATATTGTGCTTCTCCACCTCTTCCTCACCCCTTTTTAATTTGTCAAAAAGGAAAAAAAAAAAGATCATATTAGATGTTTATGTTCCTGTGGTTGAAAGGAGTAAGAATCAGGGGAGGACTTAATGTATCCATGTGCTTTGCTATGCTTAGTCAGTTAGTAGTATCCAACTCTTCGTGATCCTATGGATTGTAGCCCTCCAGGCTTCTCTGTTTCTTAAAATGACCTTAACAAATGGCATAATAGAAAAATTACTTCAGACATCACCTTTGGTCTATTTAGCCAGTTCCAGAACCAAATGATTTTAATCACAGTCTGGATTTTCTCTCCATTATTTTTGTTAGTCTTATGATCTGTTGTTGCCTTGGTACTATGGCAAAAACAGGGAAGAGAACAAACAGAAAATAAACAAAAGGAGATTCGATTCTGAGATACATATTTAAGTGGTCATTCTCAGCTTAATGTCTGACCACCAGATATATCTTTTGTTAACTGAATTTTAGCAAAAGATTTTTTAAAAAAAGCTGATTATCAATTTATTGAAAGGTTGATTTAGGCATCGGCAATGGTCACTTCCACCTTGACTCCTGGCTCAGTACTGATGGAAGTGATCTGCTTGTCGGTTTCAGAAGGGCTGTACAGGTCAAAGAGTTGCTTGTGGATCCTCATTTGGAATTGTTCCCAAGTCTTATAACCTTCATCACAAGAGTCTTGGTAGGCATGCAAACTGGTCCTTTCACTTTGAGATTCTTTTCCTTCCCGACTCTGATCAGGTCAGCACACACCTTTTCCAGACACTTCACGTTGCGGCTGGAGAGGGTGATTCTAATCCAGTGAATCCTCTGGCTCCAGAGCCGGTGTCTTTAAAGGCCATGGCTGCGGTGTGACTTCCTGATCAACTCGTTCCTCAGCGAGAGCGAACAGCAGTGAGTCAGGAGCAGGAGCAGGCAGTATGGGGCTCCACTGCAGCGGCGACCGCATCTTCCTCAAAGAGCTCAGTAAAAGGTTTTAT
Organism: Odocoileus virginianus; assembly: GCF_023699985.2. Classification (NCBI taxonomy): domain Eukaryota; kingdom Metazoa; phylum Chordata; class Mammalia; order Artiodactyla; family Cervidae; genus Odocoileus; species Odocoileus virginianus. The sequence continues at coordinate 53,649,764 of NC_069708.1, read as the reverse complement.
TTGAGAGATTTTCCTAGAGCATTTAAGCATGTAACTGCTAGAGTACTTGATGGATAATCAGATAAAATAAATATGTAAAGGAATTAAAAAGAAAGGAGAATAGATATCAGATCTAGTTTTTTAAAAGCTGGTTAACCCTCTCTTGAAAAAGCTAATTCATGGCTTCTCCTTGATAAATGCATTAAAATTTGGCTTCTGGCTTAAAATGCAAGTTAATGAAAAATGAATTATATTCCTGATAATGCAAATATGCTTGATGAACTAATGACTCTTTGTGACAACCTTTAAATAAAGCCTATTATAAGAACTTTTTGATATTTTTTCCTAACCATTTACTCATTGCTGCTATATACCTACTTCCATCAGATTTGGGATGAGGTGTCATACTAATATTAACAGATATAGCTTAAAAATTAGTGTAAGAGGGGCAACTGACACCTACAATATCTACAATATCAGTATATATGATATTGTATATATGAGTGGAAACACTTAATTTTATTCTTTTATAGTTCTTCTGGATATACTTTTTCTCCATTTGGAAGTAACGTCCAACTCAAAATACTGTGTTATTCATGATCATGAGAAATCAATCTGGCTATTGCAAGGGAAAATCCTTCTTTTGGATCAGAAGAGTGACAATATCTTCACCGTTTGCTGAGAACAGTCCTGCTTTATATCTCTTGTCCTAACGTATTTAACTGACTACATTAGAAAAGACCCTGATGCTGGTAAAGATTGAAGGCAGGAGAAGGGGACGACAGAGGATGAAATGGTTAGATGGCATCACCGACTCGGTGGACATGCATTTGGGCAAGCTCTGGGAATTGGTGGTAGACAGGGAAGCCTGGTATGCTGCTGTCCATGGGGTTGCAAAGAGTTCAACATGACTGAGCGACTGAACTGAACTAAACATAATTAATAGTGTCCCCCTTGACTCTCAGAAGTGCCCCACTTTGATCAATACTTGGTCACCTAATTATACACTAATCCTAATGCATTAAGCCATTTATTAAACACCTTGCTGTTCATGTTGTTTCATAATACATTAATTATACTAAGAAATGGCAGAGAAAGAACCTCTACCTTCTAGAAACTTGATGTCTAAGAAACAGTACTACTGTGAGGACACATATAAGAGATCAAGTACATCAACAAACAGCAACCCAAATACACTCAAAGTGTGCATGCCATCTTCTTCAGAAACATTTTTGGCCAGGAGAAAGAGGAGGGCCCTGAGTGAGAGAGTGTAAGGGTTCCATATAGGAATAATATGGTGAAGATAGGCTCTCAGCCTTTTCCTAATTTATCTCGAATGACCATTTGAAAAAGGCCATTTCATTTATTTTTTTTTGGCAAATCATACTATGGGTTGCCTTCTGCAAGTAAAAAGGGAAGCTAGTTTGATCTCCACTAGAATTTCTTTGTCCACCCACTGTACTACTGGAAACTGTCCACAAATCAGGATTGAGCTTGCCTATGTGAAGAATAGACTCAAAAACCTTTTGTCCAAATTGTTTTTTAGTACTTTCTCACAGAGCATCTGAGGTAAAAACATATTGAGTCTGGAATGATCAACTTTATCCCAAAGGACTACATTAGCAACATCATATTGCTTTGAATACATGTATTTTTTAAAAAGATCTTTAATTAGCTTGATACCTTCTGACTTTGACTGAGAAGTGAATGTTAAACTATCTATGTATTCTTTAGAACAAGACAGCAGTATGAACCAGTGAATTGTACAGTGATTTGGAAAACAGGCTAAGAGTATATTCTTGTGAAGTTCTACACACTATTCACCTGCCCCTGGCTCTAGAGCTATGGCAAGAAAGAAGAAGTGATAACTCTATTTCCCTAACTGGAGAGGGAGAGAGAATTTCTGGGAACAGTGGCCCATGAGGTTTTGAATGTATGCACACAAGAAATATGTATCATTAAAATTAGATTTTGGAAACATTTCTCAAAGTCTATGAGAAAGTCTTCTTTGTAAGACAGTAGAGAGGAGATAGAACCTCAACTTTAACATGGAAGATTATCAATATCCTCTGGTCTTCATAGGATCCAGACATATTTGTAGCTGCTTGCAGGTATTTTATGCTTCTGTTTCTTTTGCTGTTGAGTAAATCAGATTATTTATCTGTAATGCAATGTTGCATATATAGGTCTTGGATATTGTAAAACTGCATTTATTGAAAGTTACCAGATACTAGAGTGTTTGGGCTATACTGAATTTCTCAAGGTAAATGAAAGTTTTGGATTAAACCCAATTAGGCATAACTACAATTCCCTCAAAACACCATAATTTGTTATACTTCTTAGATTTTGTTATTTCCTCTACTTGGAATTTTTTCTTGGCTACTTGGAAAACCCCTCTTCATCTTTCTAGAATTAACTCTACAGTCTCTTCATCTTTGAAGACAACACTGACTTCCTCCCAACTCTCCTCACCTCCATCTTCTAAGTAGATGTAATCTCTCTTTCCTTTACCTGTATAGATGTCTACCCTACTAGAAGGTAAACTCCTTGAAGGACGAGACCTAGCAGTGACTGGCATATAGTAGAGAATCAATAAATGGGCGGGTTTATGAATGAAATAATAAGAGTCTCAAAAGACTTAATGATATGTTCATGTGGAGGCCACTGGGCCTCTTAAGGATTTTGAACATTCCTGTAAAATTCAAGTTTTCTCCAAAAAACTAGTTGACCTGTCCAAAGTCAACCCATATTGCTACCTCCATGTCTAGGTAGAAAAGTCTGCACTGTGCTTAACTCTTAACAAGCAAGGCATGAAGCCAGCTCCCTTTACTCCCTACTGATTTTGCATAATGAGACTATATAACGAAATTTTAAAATTGGCTTTCATCCCGCTCCCCACTCATGAAGGCTGTTAATGGTCAGACATCCCAAACCTTTTCTTGAATTCTTTGTCTTAATCTCTGAGCTGAACATTTTCTTTTGTCCTTTTTATCTAATTTCCCCCTGCAGGCACTCCATTGATGATAATGTGGGAAATATATTTAAGAAAATGATACTCTCCTATTAGTACTGTAGTCAAAGAATTATTATGTTTCTTTTCCTGCTATTGACTTCTTTTTTGGTAGATATTTTTGTGTGATGTAAGATTAATAATCAGAATATACTTGTTTATTATCATGTTTTTGTGTTTTTCCCCTCCAGCAGAAATATCAGCATAAATGCTAAATGATCTGAATTAAATAGCTTAAGTAGTAATATTGCTATTCCAATTGCTTGTCATTACCCAGGAGGTTATGGATACAGCTGACTATATAGCACTACCTGAGTCATACACTTTACATTTGCAATCAGCCTATTATAGATGAACTGTGAAAATTGGAGAGGGTTTTTTATGACAATTGGAAGATGTTTTCCTTGAAGTAAGTAAGACCCTTGAGAGAGCTTGAATTACTTGTCTGTAATTTTGTTATAAGTTTTAATGCTATTTAACTTGAAGTTTATTGCTCCTGAATATATTTCCCCGTGTCTTTCTATTGAGTGACATATGTGCTATAGTCTCAATAATATTTTTACTTTGAATATTATTATACATTTTATTTTGATTGTTCTCAGTGTCAAAAAATTATCTTCCCTTACAGAATGATCCATAGAAAAAGGAAACTACCCCTGGATTTTAAATTAAGATTATGAATGGAAATACAAAAGGCAGTCTCTCTGATTTCATCTGGTTCTTTCTGTGTTCTGAGGAAAACTGTCCCAACATTTCAGGTATTCACTGCGAATCTGTAGGTGATGTGTCCAGAATTTTATGCCGTGTAATTATGTGTTCTTGTGCCTTCCTTCTTATCTTTACAGCCTTTTCCTGGTTTGGCTGGTCTCCTCATTGTGCACTGAATGTATGTGTGCTTTAGTCATGTTCGACTGTTTGCAACCCTATGGACTATAGTCCGTGGAGATGCTCCAGGCGAGAATACTGCAGTGGGTTGCTAGTATCCCAGGGGATCTTCCCCATCCAGGGATCGAACCCATGTCTCCTGTGGCTTCTGAATTGCAGGCAGATTCTTTACCACTGAGCCACCAGGGAGGGCCTGCTCGCTGAATACCTCATGCTTATTCATTCTTTTATGTCCTTGTACAGACCATTTCTCTGCCTAGAATATTCTTTCTCCTCATAACGTATCCAGATTCCCATAGTCACACAGTTATTAGGTGACAGAACTGGAGCCAGAACCTATTTCTGTTTTCTTCCAATTTAATTCCATAAATATAAATTGGGCATCTAAATGCAATGGACTATGCCAAATCTTACTTTGTATGTTTGGTTTCATTTCTTCCTAGAAGGAAATGTAGGCCAGAAATGGAGGCTTCTCAGTTACATACCTTGACTTCTGTTGCAAGGATATTTATATAAACACTGCTCACATTGAATGAGATCTAAGCATCATACTAAATTTTCAGCAAACAAAATGTACCAAATGATATTATTTATTTTATACCAAGATAAATACTGCACTTTGCATAGAAGCAGGCTTAGTAATTTAGGTATCCTACTTTTAGAGACCCAGGTGTCAAAAATTTAAGCTTACCAAAGAGATAAATAAAGAAAAGATTGTTGCAGACAGATTCTTCAACTTAAAAATGGATTCACTGCAGGGTTCCTTTAAAGAGGTTCTCCCTTCATACTTTTAAGTATATGTTTCTTGATCATTGACTACTTATTAGAAAAAAAAAACACAACTGAGGAGCAGAAAGACAAATGGCTGAAGTGTTAGGAAATGCTGCTAGGTGATGATCATTGAATTGAGGATATAACACTAAGATATTATAATGTAAGTTTGTGGGCAACATAGAGTTTGATTTGTATAAATTTGAATTCAGACTGTAATTTTCAAAAATGCATATACAGCATAGAGAAGCACCTTGGACTTATATAATAAAAAATTGTAGAGCAGAGGTTCTTAGTTTATATAGACTCTTGAGGGGAAGATGTTCTATGAATGAGTGTGATAGAAAAATATTTCTGCAACATTACTGCATTATAACCACTACAAAACTCACTGATTTAAAAACAATAATCATTTATTCTCCTTTTTACATTTGTAAGTCAACTGGAGGTTGGCTGATCTAGGCTGGGCACAACTGGGCTTAGCTCCAAGTGACAGGTTGAGCTCAGGTTTACTAGACATATTTCTATTCCATCTTGGACCAAAAGGCCACCTGGGGCATTTTCTTCTCATGGTAATGGAAGGAATGCCAGAGGGATAAGCAGAAGTATGTAGTGGCTCTTAAAGACCATATTTGAAAATTGTGTTATATTCCTTATATTGGACAAAGCAAATCACATGGCCAAGGCTAACAAAAATGGGCAAGGAAATATTCTCTGCTTTGAGTCAGAGAAGGAGCTACAAAGTCCTTTGGCAAAGAACATTGATGTAGGGAAAGGATTGGCAGCAATGATGCAGTCTATAACATGGGACTTCAGGGAGACCCAAAAGGCCCTGAACTTGTTTTTCAAAATGTTGTATTTTACAGAGCTATTTTTCTAGGGAGGAAGTTCTTATTATTCATCAGATTCTCAAGGAAGGATTGGAATTCCATCCATTTCCACTTGAGAACCACTTACTCTAGGGTCCTTTGTTATTCATTTGTTTCATTGTGTTAACATGCCCCAGTTAATGACCCAGGAATTTTCTGAGTATATTCTAATTTTCAGGTAATAGGAGAGTCAGTCCCTTTCCATCTGATTATGTATTTTAAGAGCCTACTTGTTTGCCAAGGCTCTATTCAGCACCCAGTAACCCTCCTTTGCCCAAAACTAAGTTGCCATTTTGTCCCATATACAGTCAGCAAAAACAAGACCAGGAGCTGAGTGTGGTTCAGATCATGAACTCCTTATTGTCAAATTCAGACTGAAATTGAAGAAAGTAGGGAAAACCACTAGACCATTCAGGTATGACCTAAATTGCATCCCTTACGATTATACAGTGGAAGGGAGAAATAGATTTAAGGGGCAAGATATGATACAGTGCCTGATGAAAAATGGACGGAGGTTTATGACATTGTACAGGAGACAGGGATCAAGACCATCCCCAAGAAAAAGAAATGCAAAAAAGCAAAATGGCTGTCTGAGGTGGCTTTACAAATAGGTATGAAAAGAAGAGAAGCAAAAAGCAAAGGAGAAAAGGAAAGATATACCAATTTGAATGCAGAGTTCCAAGGTATAGCAAAGAGAGATAAGAAAGCCTTCCTCAGTGATCAATGCAAAGAAATAGAGGAAAACAATAGAATGGGAAAGACGAGAGATATCTTCAAGAGAAGTAGAGATACCTAGAAACGTTTCAGGCAAAGATGGGCTCAATAAAGGACAGAGATGGTACAGACCTAACAGAAGCAGAAGATATTAAGAAAAGGTGGCAACAGCAATCAGAGCAGAAAAAGAAGTAAAAGGAATCCACATAGGAAAAGAAGAAGTGAAACTTTCACTGTTTGCAGATGACATGATCCTCTACATAGAAAACCCTAAAGACTCTACCAGAAAATTACTAGAACTAATCAATGAATATAGTAAAGTTGTAGGATATAAAATTAACACACAGAAATCCCTTGCATTCCTATATACTAACAATGAGAAAACAGAAAGAGAAATTAAGGAAACAATCCCATTCACCATTGCAACAAAAAGAATAAAATACTTAGGAGTATATCTACCTAAAGAAACAAACGCCCTATACATAGAAAACTATAAAACACTGATGAAAGAAATCAAAGAGGGCACAAACAGATGGAGAAACATACCGTGTTCATGTATTGGAAGAATCAATATTGTCAAAATGGCTATACTACCCAAAGCAATCTATAGATTCAATGCAATCCCTATCAAGCTACCAATGGTATTTTTCAAAGAACTGGAACAAATAATTTCACAATTTGTATGGAAATGCAAAAAACCTCAAATAGCCAAAGTAATCTTGAGAAAGAAGAATGGAACTGGAGGAATCAACCTGCCTGACTTCAGACTATACTACAAAGCCACAGTCATCAAGATACTATGGTACTGGCACAAAGACAGAAATATAGATCAAGGGAACAGAATAGAAAGCCCAGAGATAAATCCAGGAACCTATGGACACCTTATCTTTGACAAAGGAGGCAAGGATATACAATGGAAAAAAGACAACTTCTTTAACAAGTGGTGCTGGGAAAACTGGTCAACCACTTGTAAAAGAATGAAACTAGAACACTTGCTAACACCATACACAAAAATAAACTCAAAATGGATTAAAGATCTAAATGTAAGACCAGAGACTATAAAACTCCTAGAGGAGAACATAAGCAAAACACTCTCCAACATGAATCACAGCAGGATCCTCTATGACCCACCTCCCAGATATTGGAAATAAAAGCAAAAATAAACAAATGGGACCTAATTAAACTTAAAAGCTTTTGCACAACAAAGGAAACTATAAGCAAGGTGAAAAGACAGCCCTCAGATTGGGAGAAAATAATAGCAAACGAAGCAACACACACAGGATTAATCTCAAAAATATACAAGCAACTCCTGCAGCTCAATTCCAGAAAAATAAATGCCCCAATCAAAAAATGGGCCAAAGAACTAAACAGACATTTCTCCAAAGAAGACATACAGATGGCTAACAAACACATGAAAAGATGCTCGATATCACTCATTATCAGAGAAATGCAAATCAAAACCACAATGAGGTACCATTACACGCCAGTCAGGATGGCTGCTATCCAAAAATCTACAAGCAATAAATGCTGGAGAGGGTGTGGAGAAAAGGGAACCCTCTTACACTGTTGGTGGGAATGCAAACTAGTATAGCCACTATGGAGAACAGTGTGGAGATTCCTTAAGAAATTGGAAATAGAGCTGCCATATGACCCAACAATACCACTTCTGGGCATACACACCAAGGAAACCAGATCTGAAAAGACACATGCACCCCAATGTTTGTCACAGCACTGTTTATAATAGCCAGGACATGGAAGCAACCTAGATACCCATCAGCAGATGAATGGATAAGAAAGCTGTGGTACATATACACCATGGAATATTACTCAGCCATTAAAAAGAATTCATCTGAATCAGTTCTAATGAGATGGATGAAACTGGAGCCCATTATACAGAGTGAGTAAGCCAGAAAGATAAACACCAATACAGTATACTAACACATATATATGGAATTTATAAAGATGGTAATGATAATCCTATATGCAAAACAGAAAAAGAGACACAGATGTACAGAACAGACTTTTGGACTCTGTGGGAGAAGGCGAGGGTGGGATGTTTCAAGAGAACAGCATCGAAACATGTATATTATCTAGGGTGAAACAGATCACCAGCCCAGGTTGGATGCATGAGACAAGTGCTCGGGCCTGGTGCACTGGGAAGACCCAGAGAAATCGGGTGGAGAGGGTGGTGGGAGGGGGGATCGGGATGGGGAACACATGTAAATCCATGGCTGATTCATGTCAATGTATGACAAAACCCACTACAATATTGTAAAGTAATTAGCCTCCAAATAATAAAAATAAATGAAAAAAAATTTTAAAAAGAAAAGGTGGCAAGAACACACAGATGAACTATACAGAAAACATCTTCACAACCCAAATAATCACGATGGTGTGATCACTCACCTAGGGTCAGACATCCTGGAATGTGAAGTCAAGTGGGCCTTAGAAAGCATCACTATGAACAAAGCTAGTGGAGGTGATGGAATTCCAGTTGAACTATTTCAAATCCTAAAAGATGATGCTGTAAAAGTGCTCCACTCAGTATGCCATCAAACGTTGGAAAACTCAGCAGTGGCCACAGGACTGGAAAAGGTCAGTTTTCATTCCAATTCCAAAGAAAGGTAATGCCAAAGAATGCTCAAACTACCACACAATTGCACTCATCTCACACGCTAGTAAAGTAATGCTCAACATTCTCCAAGCCAGGCTTCAGCAATGCATCAACCGTGCACCTCCAGATGTTCAAGCTAGATTTAGAGAAGGCAGAGGAACCAGAGATCAAATTGCCAACGTCTGCTGTATCATTGAAAAAAGCAAGAGAGTTCCAGAAAAACATCTACTTTTGCTTTATCGACTATGCCAAAGCCTTTGACTGTGTGGATCACAATAAACTGTGGAAAATTCTGAAAGAGATGGGAATACCAGACCACCTGACCTGCATCTTGAGAAACCTGTATGCAGGTCAGGAAGCAACAGTTAGAACTAGACATGGAACAACAGACTGGTTCCAAATAGGGAAAGGAGTACGTCAAGGCTGTATATTGTCACCCTGCTTATTTAACTTATATGCAGAGAAATGCTTGAGATGAGAAATGCTTATATATATGAGAAATGCTTGGCTAAATGAAGCACAAACTGGAATCCAGATTGCCAGGTGAAATATCAATAACCTTAGATATGTGGATGACACCACCCTTATGGCAGAAAGCAAAGAACTAACGTGCCTCTTGATGAAAGTGAAAGAATGAGCTTGGACTTGATAACAATCTCAGGCAAGTAAATTTAATCCCTTGCGTCTTAGTTTCCTTACCTGTAACCTAGGACTGACCATTCCCATGCTACAAGGTCATTGTGAGGATTAAATACCACAAAGTGTGTATAGTACATGTCACATGTTAGGCACCCAACAAGTGCTAGTCCTTCTTATTCCTATAATTGCTTATGTTGTAGTGATACTCTTATCTTTGCTCTGTAATATAAATAGCATCTCCCTGTCCTGTGAGATATTAATGAAGAAATTTCTGAATCCTATTCCTTCTTTTTCTTTGACTCTTGAGAACAATACTTAGCTATTCCCTTCTATCATCAGATTCTAGACCCAGGATCAAGCTGCATTTATATTTGCCATTTCCATGAATTTTTCTTCAACCTTTCTCTCCTGGTATGAACATTATAGAAGTGAAGTAGTGACTTGTTTTCCAGGAGGGAACTGCCAAAGCAAAAAAGAAATTGAAGTTTGTCTTCCTAGCCACTTTTTCCCTTCACATAACAGATAGGAGAGGTGAAAATAATTCTTTGTAAATAAAGTACTTTTTGACACAGTAGATTAAGCAATAATGGAAAAAGTTATAAGATGTTGTTTTTCACAAATTACCACTGTTAACCTCTAAATTACATCAGCCAAGACAAATTTTTTGTTCTCTGAACTCTGACACAGATTGGGTGAGACCTCATAGGGAGTAAGAAAAGCATTTCTATAAGTTAGTAAGAATTAGTCTATTTTGAATCCTATTTCAGCCAGTAAAGATTCTGTTATATTTGAAAATTCTATCTGGATATAAAATGCAGTACTCCAATATCTTAAGAATTTAATTATCTTCTAAAAATTCTCTTAGCTTCAAGTTAACGGTAAATGACATTCAAGTTAGCACTAAATGACATTGCATTTCCAGAATGGCAGCTCTGTAATTAATGAATAACTTTTATGATATGTCCTATCTATTCTATAAATATTATTCATGCTATAGATAACTGCCATTCTTACTTTGACCAGTGTAAATTAAAATGTCAGTTTAATAATCTTAAATGCCTCTATATGTTATTTATTATTTATTAAATTCTAGTAAGAAAGGCAATTAAGAAATAAAAATAATAGAAGAAAACAGATTATAAATTGTATTTAATAGTAAATGTTCTGGAGGAGATAAGCTGATGATCAAGTATACACACTATCCAAAGAAACTGAAAAGGCTATTCTTTAAAAGACCGTCCATATATTTTAAAATTGGTGTGAGGTAATTTATTTAAATAGTATATAATTGGAAGTTAAATACTGCTTAGCAAGTTGATTGTTCTACTAGAGTTATTGCCTCTTTTTTTTTTTTTTAATATTTGCTTCTTTGGCAGGTGAGGGGCCTTAAAGGTTGATCATATTCAGTACAATACCCCAAATCTTTTTATTCCAGTATGGATTTACTACTAATTTGTGAGTCTTTAAAGGAGAGATGTGAGCTAATTTAAGGGCTCTTATTTCTTTTTAGTAACAAGTTGTGGTAAAAATTTCTTTTTCATTAAATGTTGTTAGCTCAGTAATCAGCACACTAAATTGTCAACTTTATATATGTTGGTAAGATATTATTCTTTCTCCTCTTCTCAGTAACTCTAATTCTTGAAAGATGTGTTTTTTTTTAAAAAAATAAAACTTTCTAACATAAGTCTCCATTAGAATTTCAATAGAAATGAATTCTAGAAACACTTAGAAATACAAACACCATAGTAAAAGCTAAAGAACCAACTCTCTTAGAAGATGATTGAGCCAGCTTGTAGCAAAGGACAAATAGTAGGTGTCCTCTAGGATTCCTGGACTCTTTAATGTCAGTTATGTTATCCCTATTTTTCAGATATTGATAACAAAACACAGAAGGATTAGTGTTTTTTTCTGTTCTGAGTCATACAACTAGTGAGTGTCAAAGCTAGGTTAAAAACTCAAAACATTTGGACTCTAAAGCTTTCATTTATTGTGTAGATTGTTGAATTCAAGGAGAGGAAGATGGTTGAGTCAGAAAATTACTCAAAATTTCATGTGTATTCTTGCCTTCAATTTGCAAATGCTCTTCTCTTTATATACTCTACTATCATCAACTAATGGCCATTGTTGACAGTTACTGGGTACTTTGTTCCTCTTTTGCCAGTACTGCTCTAAATTTAAAAGTACTTCTCTGAACATATTTTAAATATTTGAATTTCCCTTTTGTATGTGGTCAGCATAGCAAACTTGCATTTTTAGAACCTGATAAAGTGATATCTTGGGTTTTTTATTTCTCTTTTGTTCCTAAAGTTATTTTTTTTAATGTTCTAACCCTCCCCAATCTCTTGGCATGTCATCCTATATACCCACCCACACATCTAATTTATAAGTCCACTACACACACACACACAAAGAATGGGAATGACTGGGAGGGTGTTTTATTTGAATAATTTCCTTGCAATCTTCTATTTCTAAGACCAATCATGAGGTTTATTGACCTAGGCAGGGGTAACAAAGTGACTAAGGCATACATAAATAATATTAGGAATGAAAATAATAATGCAATGATAAATTTTAAAAAAGGTTTGAAAATATCAGAAGAGCATATTATGGAGCAAGTTTATACAGATAAAACTGAAAACAAATGAAATGAATATATTAATCAAATTTATCAGGAAAAATTAGAAAACATTAATAAACCAATACGCTTAAATATATTGAATTAGTATTAAAGATTGAGGGAAATCCCAGGTGGCATAGTGGTAAAGAGTCTGTCTGCCAATGTAGGAGACATAAGAGTTATGGTTCAATCCCTTGTTGAGAGGATCCCCTGGAGTAGGAAATGGCAACCCACTCCAATATTCTTGTCCAGAAAATTTGATGAACAAAAGAGTCTGGCAGGCTACAGTCCATGGGATTGAGTCAGATACTACTGATCGACTGAGCTTGCAGATAATAAAAGCTAAGCACCTTCCCTCCTCAAAAAAAAAAAAAAAAAAAAAAAAAAGACTCTAGGTCCAGGTAATTAAATGATTTTACTGGCAAATTTACCCTAACTTTCAAGGATCAAACAATCCAAATCACATTAACAATTTCAGAAAATGGAAAAAAGAAAGCCACTCAGCTCACTTTATGAGGCCTTGACCGTAAAACCAGGAAATGACAGAAGCAGAAGAGAAAAGCATGGTCTAATCTCACTTATAAACATGGGTGAAATGTATGAAATTAGAACCATGAGACAGTTATTGTTTGGGACCAAATCCTAAGGGTCATCTTTAATTCTTCCTTTCCCCCCCTGTATCCCTTATGTAGTGAATCAATTGGCAAGTTTTATTGACTCAGTCTGGTAAACAAATCCCAAATCTGTTTTATTTGTTTTCTACTATTGCAACAACAGGCCAAGCCATGTCTCAATGCAGTGGCTTACTTATTCACCTTTCCACTCTTGTCCTAAATTGTCCTTTAAAAATATAAACTAGATCATGTCATTCCTGGATCAAAACACTGTAAAGATTTTTCTGTGATCCATAGAATAAAATTCAAACCTCTCACCATAATCTACATGTCCCTGTATAATCTGACGTCTATTTACCTCTTCAACTTCATTGCTTACCAGTCTTCTGGCTCACTCTACTCTAGGTATGCTGATATTCTTCCTGTTATTTGAAAAGACCAAGCTTGTTTCCCATTGAGAGGTTTGACATTTTCTGTTCCCTCTGCACAGAATACTCTTCCTATAGCTATATACAGAATAATTTCATTCTCATCTTTCAAGCCTCTGTTTAAAATTCACCACCTCAGAGAAATCTTCCCTAACCTATCTTACCATTTCTTCATTCTCTTTCCCCCATTCCCTCTTATACTCTTAGTTGTGCTCGTATTTCTTTGTATGGCTTGTCAGTATCTAAAACTGCAATTTTCAAATCTTTTAGAAGTTCATTCTCTTTTTCCCTCACTAGAATCTAAGCTCCAGGAGGACACAGAATTTTTTCTTGTTTTCTGCTGTATTTCTACACCCAGAGGAGGTCCTGGTAGTATGTATTAAATGAATAAATCTAGTGCCTAATTCAGGGGGCTTCCCTGGTTACTCAGATGGTAAAGCATCTGCCTGCAATGCAGAAGACCTGGGTTCGATCCCTCGGTTGTGAAAATCCCTTGGAGAAGGAAATGGCAACCCACTCCAGTTACTCATGCCTGGAAAATTCCATGCACTGAGGAGCCTGATAGGCTACAGTCCATGGGGTTGCAAAGAGTTGGACATGACTGAGCAACTTCACAGGTCACGGGCCAGTGCATAATTCATTTCACAGATGAGAAAACTGAAGCCCAGGGCAGGAAAAGGACTTGTTCAAGGTTACTTGTCCAACCTAAAATGGAACCCTTTCTACTGAGTCACATCCAGTGCACTTTCTATTCTACCACATGCCTGTGTATCTCTAACTCCATGGTTCTAGTTTTAAAAGACAATCTATCCTTTTATCTGTAGATCATCTAGGTTGCTTCCATGTTCTAGCTACTGTAAATATTGCTGCAATGAACAATGGGATACATGTGCCTTTTTCAACCCTGGTTTCCTCAGGGTATATGCTTAGGAGTGGGATTGCTGGATCATATGGTGCTTTTATTCCTAGTTTTTTAAGGAATCTCCGTACCGTCTTCCATAGTGGCTGTATCAATTTACATTCTCACCAACAGTGCAAGAGTATTCTCTTTTCTCCACACCCTCTCCACCATTTATTGTTTGTAGACTTTTTGATGATGGTCATTCTGACCACTGTGAGGTGATATCTCATTGCAGTTTTGATTTGCATTTCTCTAATAATGAGCGCTGTTGAGCATCTTTTCATGTGTTTGTTAGTCATCTGTTAGCCATGTCTAACACGTTGTTAGCATGTCTTCTTTGGAGAAATGTCTGTTTAGGTCTTTTCCCCACTTTTTGATTGGGTTGTTTGTTTTTCTGGCATTGAGTTGTATGAGCTGCTTGTATATTTTGGAAATTAATCCTTTGTCAGTTTTTTCATTTGCTATTATTTTCTCCCATTCTGAGGGTTGTCTTTTCACCTTGCTTATAGTTTCCGTTGCTGTGCAAAAGCTTTTAAGTTTAATCAGGTCCCACTTTTTTACTTTTGTTTTTATTTCCATTACTCTAGGAGGTGAGTCATAGAGGATCTTGCTTTGATTTATGTCATCAAGTGTTCTATATTTTCCTCTAAGGGTTTTATAGTTTTTGGTCTTACATTTGGCTGTTTAATCCATTTTGAGTTTATCTTTGTGTATGATGTTAGAAAGTGTTCTAATTTAATTCTTTAACATGTAGCTGTCCAGTTTTCCCAGCACCATTTATTGAAGAGACTGTCTCTGCCCCATTGTATATTCTTGCCTCCTTTGTCAAAAATAAGGTACCTATAGGTGCATAAGTTGTGGTCCATGTACACAATGGAATATTACTCAGCCATAAAAAGGAACACATTTGAGTCAGTTCTGATGAGGTGGATGAACCTAGAACCTATTATACAGTGAAGTGAGTCACAAAGAGAAAGATAAACATCATATTCTAACGCATATATACAGAATCTAGAAAAATGGTACTGATGAATTTACTTACAGGGCAACAATGGAGAAAGAGACATAGAGAATAGACTTATGGACATGGGGAGAGGGGAGGAGAGGGTGAGATGTGTGGAAAGAGTAACATGGAAACTTACATTACCGTATGTAAAATAGATAGCCAGTGGGAATTTGCTGCAAGGCTCAGGAAACTCAAACAGGGGCTCTGTGTCCACCTAGAGAGGTGGGATGGGGAGGGAGATGGGAGGGAAGCTCAAAAGGGAGGGGATATATGTATATCTATGACTGACTGATGTTGAGGTTTGACAGTAAACAACAAAATTCTGTAAAGCAATTATCCTTCAATAAAAAAGTGTTTACTTTAAAAAAAAAAAAGACTACTACAGTATTGTAAAGCAATTAGCCTCCAACTAATAAAAATAAATGAAAAAAAAAAGACAATCCTGTCCTTTCCCTGGTGGACTAGTATCAGTATTAATTAACAAAAATATTTATGAAGCATGCAGCAGGCAAATCAGTATGATTATGAGACTTAGATATGGATACTGTATTACTTTGTGCCTTTCTAGTAGTGGCTAGGTTTCATTTCAGGAGTGCTTCCTTTCAGAAGTCGGAAAAATACTTCTTTTCTATGTGTGTGTTTATTAGTAAATATGATAAAGCATGTTAGAGCCAAACCTGCTCAGCTAATGAAATTAACTTATTCTAAATAATTCATGATCACACTTGTTCGGATTAAAGCCCCATTATTCACCAGTAAGCAAAGTAATTTGATGATTTAAAAAAAAAGGCAGAAAAGGTCACAGATTGATGGAGTGTATGCATACATGCACGTGTGCTTATTCAACATTCAGTCACTAGGTTGTGTCCAACTCTTTGTGACCCTGTGGACTGCAAAATGCTAGGCTCCTCTGCTCTCCACTGTCTTCCAGAGTTTGCCCAAGTTCATGTCCATTGAATTGGTGATGCCATCCAACCATCTGATCCTGTCACCCCCTTCTTCTGCCCTCAGTCTTTCCCAGCATCAGGGTCTTTTCCAATAAGTCAGGTCTTCACATCACATGGCCAGAGTATTGGAGAATCACTTTTAGCAACAGTCCTTCCAATGAATGCCCAGGGTTGATATGCATGTGTGGTACAATTTCATTAATTCATTATGCAAGTACCACTTGCCTGTGACTGTGTCAATGGAGATATGAAAGAAGTGGCAAGCATAATTTTTATAATTAGTGATCTTCCAATATTGGATCCTGAAAGAATTAGGAAATTATTCTGATCCATTATTTAAGCAATGAGGGATAGTAATAGTAAAAGCATATCTACCAGGGGTGGTGTGACTCAGAGCAAGAAAAAAATCACTATGAGGTAGAGTTTATCTGTACAAGCAACACAGAAGCTACATGTTGCAAAACTATGTGTGCCCTTTCCTTCTGCTTTTTGTGGGCAGGCTCACAGTGTATTGATATATCATTTAAAATAGTTTATTTTGTTTGCATTCAGGCTGAAAGCCATCGACCAGAAGAGAAAGAGTTTTCTAGGGTTTCAAAGTAATTCTTAGAAGATGATGAGGTCTGGTAGTTGCCTTTGATTTTTCTAGGCAGAAGCACAGTGTTCAAGTATTCTTTGTCTCCCTTCGGAAGTGGGAGTCAAGATGGTGTCCTGCCACTGTGGAATATTTCAAAAGGGTTCATCAAACTTTCAGAATATCAGTTTCCTCTTGGCTTATCACTGAACAAAGTAGAAAGGATGTGTCTGTTTTGTTTGCTCTGGGCAGCCTATGTCTCCGAATTGTCTGTTTCCTGTCAGCTGCCACTAGAGAGATGGTGATTAACTGCATTTGATTTGTGGATAGAATTTTAAACAACATTAAGGGATTCTTACTGAAACTGCTCAGCCATTTCAGGCATAATCCTCCAAACCCCAACACTGAGTAATGCCCACTAAAGCTAATGGACATGCTTTCTGATGAGGGCAGTTCAGTCAGCAGAGCAGTCTGTGATGGTGGCTTCAGGGGTCATTCAAAACTGTGCAGATGCCACACATGTCTGCGGGAAATTAGACCTTTCGACCAGCTTCCAAATAGAGCCTTCCACTTGCAAGAGGCAAAACACTAGCCACATGTTTTATTTAAAAATGTATTAGGAAAGAAATTATGTACTAGAATATTAGTTTTGTTATAATAAGAACTAGAGGGAGTTTAAAAATAGATTTTGGCTACTGGGAGTGGAAAATTGGTTCACAGTGATAAATTTTCTGTGTTTATTTATTTCACAACATTTCCTTGAGCAGTGTGTGCAGGTAAGTGAAAAATACTAAGGAATTTATTTTACATGTTATAGAAGGACAAGATCAGAGTTTCTCAAAATAAGGACTTCCTGCCATAGTGTCACCTAGGAAGTCTATGATAATGCAGATCCCAAATCCCTATCCCAGACTTGCTGTTTCAGAGTCTAAATCTAAGGCCTAGAGATTTTCATTTAAAGGAAAACATATACAACATTGACCAGATGTTTCTCATATATTTAAGATTTGGTAGCACTGGAAGTTGAAATTGGAGAGTAAATACTTAGGAGCAAAATTTGTTAGAAAGGGATCAGCAGAAGGACACTGTGCATAGGGAGTGCTCGCCAAATCTGACAGCTTTTCATCTCATTGGCATCCTAATGTTGTTTAAAGGAATAAAAATGCTGTGTCCAATAAAAGTGGGCTAGATATATTGTGGAGTGCTTCTGCAATACTGTACAACCATTTAGCATAAATTTATAGAATGAGATATATATGCATGGGAAGATACACATTTCATATTGTTAATTGAAAACAGCACTGATAGCATCTAGGTTGCTTCTATGTCCTGGCTATTATAAACAGTGCTGCGATGAACGTTGGGGTACACACATCTTTTTCATATCTGGTTTCCTCGGTGTGTATGCCCAGGAGTGGGAGGCTGGGTCATATGGCAGTTCTATTTCCAGGTTTTTAAGGAATCTCCACACTGTTCTCCATAGTGGCTGTACTAGTTTGCATTCCCACCAACAGTGTAAGAGGGTTCCCTTTTCTCCACACCTTCTCCAGCATTTATTGCTTGTAGACTTTCGGATAGCAGCCATCCTGACTGGCGTGTAATGGTACCTCATTGTAGTTTTGATTTGCATTTCTCTAATAATGAATGATGTTGAGCATCTTTTCATGTGTCTTTTAGCCATCTGTATGTCTTCTTTAGAGAAATGTCTAGATCTGCCCACTTTTTGATTGGGGCATTTATTTTTCTGCAATTGAGCTGCAAGAGTTGCTTATATATTTTTGAGATTATTCCTTTATCTGTTGCTTCATTTGCTATTATTTTCTCTAATTCTAAAGTCTGTCTCTTTACCTTGCTTATAGTTTCCTTTGTTGTACAAAAGCTTTTAAGTTTCATTAGGTCCCATTTGTTTATATTTGCTTTTATTTGCAATATCCTGGGAGATGGGTCATAGAAGATCTTGCTGTGACTTATCTCTGAGAGTGTTTTGCCTATGCTCTTCTCTAGGAGTTTTATAGTTTCTGGTCTTACAGATAGATCTTTAATCCATTTTGAGTTTATTTTTGTGTATGGTGTTAGAAAGTGTTATAGTTTCATTCTTTTACAAGTGGTTGACCAGTTTTCTCAGCATCACATGTTAAAGAGGTTGTCTTTTTTCCATTGTATCGTCTTGCCTCCTTTGTCAAAGATAAGGCATCCATAGATATGTGGATTTATCTCTGGGCTTTCTATTCTGTTCCATTGATCTATATTTCTGTCTTTGTGCCAGTACCATACTGTCTTGATGACTGTGGCTTTGTAGTACAGCCTGAAGACAGGCAGGTGGATTCCTCCAGTTCCATTCTTCTTTCTCAAGATTGCTTTGGCTATTTGAGGTTTTTTGTATTTCCATACAAATTGTGAAATTATTTGTTCTAGTTCTGTGAAAAATACTATTGGCAGCTTGATAGGGATTGCATTGAAAATATAAATTGCTTTGGGTAGTATAGTCATTTCCACAATATTGATTCTTCCAATCCATGAACATGGTATGTTTCTCCATCTATTTGTGTCTTCTTTGATTTCTTTCATCAGTGTTTTATAGTTTTCTGTATATAGGTCTTTTGTTTCTTTATGTAGATATACTCCTAAGTATTTTATTCTTTTTGTTGCAATGGTGAATGGTATTGTTTCCTTAATTTCTCTTTCTGTTTTCTCATTGTTAGTGTATAGGAATGCAAGGGATTTCTGTGTGTCAATTTTATATCCTGCAACTTTACTATATTCATTGATTAGTTCTAGTAATTTTCTGGTAGAGTCTTTAGGGTTTTCTATGTAGAGGATCATGTCATCTGCAGTGAGAGTTTCACTTCTTCTACTCCTATCTGGATTCCTTTTATATCTTTTTCTGCTCTGATTGCTGTGGCCAACACTTCCAAAATTAGGTTGAATAGTAGTGGTGAGAGTGGGCACCCTTGTCTTGTTCCTGACTTTAAGGGAAATGCTTTCAGTTTTTCACCATTGAGGATAATATTTGCTGTGGGTTTGTCATATATGGTTTTTTATGTTGAGATATGTTCCTTCTATTCCTGCTTTCTGGAGAGTTTTTATCATAAATGGATGTTGAATTTTGTCAAAGGCTTTTTCTGCATCTATTGAGGTAATAATATGGTGTTTATCTTTCAATTTGTTTATGTGGTGTATTACATTGATTGATTTGTGGATATTAAAGAATCCTTGCATCCCTGGGATAAAGCCCACTTGGTCATGATGTATGATCTTTTTAATATGTTGTTGGATTCTGTTTGCTAGAATTTTGTTAAGGATTTTTGCATCTATGTTCATCAATGATATTGGCCTGTAGTTCTCTTTTTTTTTTTTTTTTCGTGGAATCTTTGTTTGGTTTTGGTATTAGGGTGATGGTGGCCTCATAGAATGAGTTTGGAAGTTTGCCTTCTGCAATTTTCTGTAAGAGTTTGAGTAAGATGGGCGTTAGCTCTTCTCTAAATTTTTGGTAGAATTCAGCTTTGAAGCCATCTGGTCCTGGGCTTTTGTGTCCTGGAAGATTTCTGATTAAAGTTTTGATTTCTGTCCTTGGAATGGGTCTGTTACGATGTTCTATTTATTCCTGGTTCAGTTTTCGAATGTTATACTTTTCTAAGTTTTTTTTTTTTTTTTTTTTTTTACTTTTCTAAGAATTTGTCCATTTCTTCCAAGTTATCCATTTTATTGGCATAGAGCTGCTGGTAGTAGTCTCTTATGATCCTTTGTATTTCAGTGTTGTCTATTGTGATCTCTCCATTTTCATTTCTAATTTTGTTGATTTGGTTCTTCTCCCTTTGTTTCTTGATGAGTCTGACTAATGGTTTGTCAATTTTGTTTACCTTTTCAAAAAAACAGCTTTTAGCTTTTTTGATTTTTGCTATGGTCTCTTTTGTTTCTTTTGCATTTATTTCTGCTCTAATTTTTAAGATTTCTTTCCTTCTGCTAACCCTGGGGTTCTTCATGTCTTCCTTCTCTAGTTGCTTTAGGTGTAGAGTTAGGTTATTTATTTGACTTTTTTCTTGTTTCGTGAGGTAGGCCTGTATTGCTATGAAGCTTCCCCTTAGCACTGCTTTTACAGTGTCCCATAGGTTTTGGGTTGTTGTGTTCTCATTTTCATTCATTTCTATGCATGTTTTGATTTCTTTTTTGATTTCTTCTATGATTTGTTGGTTATTCAGAAGCATGTTATTTAGCCTCTATATGTTGGAATTTTTAATAGTTTTTTGCCTGTAGTTGAGATCTAATCTTACTGCATTGTGGTCAGAAAAGTTGACTGGAATGAGTTCAATTTTTTGAATTTACCAAGGCTAGATTTATGGCCCAGGATGTGATCTATTCTGGAGAAGGTTCCATGTGCACTTGAGAAAAAGGTGAATTTGAGTGTTTTGGGGTGAAATGTCCTATAGATATCAATTAGGTCTAGTTGGACCATTATGTCATTTAAAGTTTGTGTTTCCTTGTTTATTTTCTGTTTAGTTGATCTATCCATAGGTGTGAGTGGGGTATTAAGTACCCACTTCTTATGTCATAAGTACCCACTTCTTATGTCATAATGTAATGTTAATGTAATGTTAACATCTTAATTAAAGCCCTTTCAGATTTATATTGTATTGTTCTTTAGCACCTGAGATTAATATATATTAATATCTATTAATCTATTATTCAGATAAAAAGTGTTCATTTGTTATATAAATTATATATATATATGTGTGTGTGTGTATATATATATATATATATCTGTGAAAAGAAAAGAAGTGAAAAACAAAGGAGAAAAGAAAAGATATAAGCATCTGAATGCAGAGTTCCAAAGAAGAGCAAGAAGAGATACTAAAGCCTTCCTCAGTGACCAATGCAAAGAAATAAAGGAAAACAATAGAATGGGAAAGACTAGAGACGTCTTCAAGAAAATTAGAGATACCAAGGGAACATTTCATGCAAAGGTGGGCTCAATACAGGACAGAAATGTTATGGACCTAACAGAAGCAGAAGATATTAAGAAGAGGTGGCAAGAATACACAGAAGAACTGTATAAAAAAGATCTTCACGACTCAGATAATCATGATGGTGTGATCACACACCTAAAGCCAGACAACCTGAAATGTGAAGTCAAGTGGGCTAGAGAAAGCATCACTACAGACAAAGCTAGTGGAGGTGATGGAATTCCAGCTGAGCTATTTCAAATCCTAAAGATGATGTTGTGAAAGTGCTACACTCAATATGCCAGCAAATTTGGAAAACTTAACAGTGGCCACAGGACTGGAAAAGGTCAATTTCCATTCCAATCCCAAAGAAAGGCAAAAAATGTTCAAACTACCACACAATTGCCCTCATCTCATACGCTAGTAAAGTAATGCTCAAAATTCTGCAAGATAGGCTTCAACAGTACGTGAACTTTGAACTTCCAGATGTTCAAGCTGATTTTAGAAAAGGCAGAGGAACCAGAGATCAAATTATCAAAATCTGCTGGATCATTGATAAAGCAGGAGAGTTCCAGAAAAACATATATTTCTGCTTTGTTGACTATGTCAAATCCTTTGACTATGTGGATTACAATAAACTGTGGAAAATTCTGAAACAAATGGGAATACCAGACCACCTGACCTGCCTCTTGAGAAACCTGTATGCAGGTAAGAAAGCAACAGTTAGAACTGGACATGGAACAACAGACTGGTTCCAAATATGAAAAGGAGTATGTCAAGGATGTATATTGTCACCCTGCTTATTTAACTTATATGCATAGTACATCATGAGAAATGCTGGGCTGGAAGAAGCACAGACTGGAATCAAGATTGCTGGGAGAAATATCAATAGCCTCAGATATGCAGACGACACCACCCTTATTGCAGAAAGTGAAGAAGAACTAAAGAGTCTCTTGATGAAAATGAAAGAAGAGAGTGAAAAAGTTGGCTTAAAGCTCAACATTCAGAAAACTAAGACCATGGCATCTGGCCCCATCACTTCATGGTAAATAGATGGGGAAACAGTGGCTGAATTTATCATTTTGGCTCTAAAATCACTGTAGATTGTGACTAGAGCCATTAAATTAAAAGACACTTACTCTCTGGAAGGAAAGTTATGACCAACCTAGACAGCATATTAAGAAGCAGAAAAATCCTTTGTCGACAAAAGTCCATCTAATCAAGGCTATGGTTTTTCCAGTAGTCATGTATGGATGTGAGAGTTAGACTATAAAGAAAGCTGCGCACTGAAGAATTGATGCTTTTGAACTGCAGTGTTGGAGAAGATTCTTAAGAGTCCCTTGGACTTCAAAGAGACCCAACCAGTCCATCTGAAAGAAGATCAGTCCTGGGTTTTCACTGGAAGGACTGATGTTGAAGCTGAAACTCCAATTCGGCAACCTGATGTGAAGAGCTGACTCATTTGAAAAGACCCTAATGCTGGGAAAGATTGAGGGCAGGAACAGAAGGGGACGACAGAGGATGAGATGGTTGGATGGCATCACCGACTCAGTGGACATGGGCTTGGGTGAACTCTGGGAGTTGATGATGGACAGGGGGGGCCTGATGTGCTGCAGTTCCTGGAGTCACAATGAGTCGGACATGACAGAGCAACTGAACTGAACTGATATATATATATATATATATATATATATATATATATATAAAATAAAAATAAATTTAAAAAATACAGGTCTTTGGAAGAAGATGAATATAAATTGAATTAATGGAATGGAGGCCAATACTGTTTTTGGCCTACCTTAATATTGGCTTCCCTGTTTATTCAGTGGCAAAGAATCTGCCTGCCAATACAGCACACTCGGGTTCAATCTCAATCTCTGGGTAAGAACGATCCCCTGTAGAAGGAAA
Source organism: Odocoileus virginianus (assembly GCF_023699985.2). NCBI lineage: Eukaryota > Metazoa > Chordata > Mammalia > Artiodactyla > Cervidae > Odocoileus > Odocoileus virginianus. The sequence goes on along the minus strand of NC_069708.1, from coordinate 53,626,348 downwards.
TGGCAACCCACTCCAGTATTCTTGCCTGGGACATCCCATGTACAAGGAGCCTGAAGGGTTACAGTCCATGGGTTGCAAAAGAATCGGACCTGACTTAGTGACTAAACAACAACATTAATTTAACTCAAAAGTATCGCTTTTAAACATTGGGTATGTGTATTTAAAATATTTTTGTTGCAGCCTGAAATAAATTAAAATGGCTGATTTTGAACAGTTTTTTAGATTTATTTTTGTTTCATTTATTGTTTATAACATTATACAAGTTTCATGTATATAACATTATAACCCTACTTCTATACACCCCACAGCCTGCTTACCACCCCAAATTTTATATCCTATCTGTCACCAAACAGCTTATTTTCTTTACCCATTTCACTCTCCACACTGTCCCTTTCCCTCTGGGAACTACTACTCTTTTCTTGGTATCTTCATGTTTGTTTCTGTTTGACTTGTTTTGTTCACTGATTTGTAAACAAAGTTTCCAAAGAAAGAAGTAGAGATGTACCCTCTAGAACTGCAATATCCAATATGAAAGTGATTAACCACATGTGGCTATTGAGTGCCTGGTACAGGGCTGATCTGATTTCACATGTGGTACAAGTATAAAATAGAAGGGGAAAAAGTGGAAGCAGTGACAGATTTTATTTTCTTGGGCTGCAAAATCCCTGTGGACTGTGACTGCAGCCGTGAAATTAAAAGATGCTTGCACCTTGGAAGGAAAGCTATGAAAAACTGAGACAGCATATTAAAAAGCAGAGAAATTGCTTTCCTGACAAAGGTCCATATAGTCAAAGCTATAATTTTTTCAGGAGTCATGCACAGATGTGAGAGCTGGAGCATAAAGAAGGCTGAGCACTAAAGAATTGATGCTTTCAAACTGTGGTGCTAGAGAAGACTCTTAAGGGCCCCTTGGACAGCAAGGTGATCAAACTAGTCAATCCTAAAGGAAATCAGTCCTCAATATTCATTGGAAGGACTGATGCTGAAGCTGAGGTTCCAATACTCTAGCCACCTGATACAAAGAGCTGACTCATTGGAAAAGACTCTGATCCTGGGAAAGAATGAGGGCAGGAGGTGAAGAGGGTGACAGAGGATGAAATGGTTGGATGACATCACCAACTCAGGAGACATGAGTTTGAGCAAACTCTGGGAGATAGTGAAGGACAGGGAAGCCTGGCATTCTGCAGTCCATGGGTTTGCAAATAGTTAGACACAAATTAGTGACTGCACAACAACAATATGCATATAGGCAACTTATGAGTTGATGGACACCTGAAGCAGAAACTGAGCTTCTTCAGTGGCTTGGTAGGCAAAGAATCCACCTGCCAAGCAGGAGTCACAGGTTTCATCCCTGGGTCAGGAAGATCCCTTGGAGAAGGAAATGACAACCCGATCCTATATGCTTACTGGGAAATTCCCATGGAAAAAAGAGCCTGGCAGGCTACAGTCCATGGGGGCTTAGCTACTAAATAGCAGCAAAAGGAGCAATTGCCTAAAGCATTTCTGGCTTATCCTCTTTTTGGATCATGACTCCTCAAGTCCTCGTCATCTTGGCCTCCCCTGACTCCAACTTTTGTCTCTATAGTGAGACTTCTGCAAGCTCCAGATTGAGGCTTCCTGACTCTCTTCTCTACACAGTTAATGAGTGAATGCCCCAGGGATAAAAATCAGAAGTAAATGTGGAGCTCACCTCAGGGTAATTCCCTTCTATCTAGAATCTTGGTCCCTCTAAATTGTGGTGTCCTTAATAGCCAATGCCTTCAAATCACATATTTGAAAACTTTATACAGCTTTTGTAGTTGTCCCCAAGCTGAAGTAAGCTACTCTATCATGACCAGATTTAGGAAACAGTCTTGGAATTTTTTAAGTTTGCCATGTTGGTGCACTAATCATCTTAAACCAGTGTCTTGGCTTAGTCTGTTATCTTGATGTATGTTCCCCGGATGGTGACCTTTTGCTTCAGTAGAGCCATCCTTGTTATCAAGGAGGAATACTGATTAGTCCTCAGCTTTGAAGAAACCTGACAAGCCACTCCCACTACTAGTGTGACTATAGCTTTCTGACAATGACCCACTGGCATTCTCTTTGTATATGAAAGATGATAGATTGTTAAGAAGGAAAAGATCAACGTCCAAATATTAATAATTTTGATAGAACTTAGGAGGGCACAAAAGCAACAATAAAAATAGCTTGCTATGTGATTATTAATTCACTCTTGGGTCTCACTGAGAGCTTTCAAAAACATTTTGCATCTGTACTTTTAGCATATCTTTCATTTCAAACCTTTTAGTGTTTTTCTGTTTGCCACATTGTATAATTATATTTCAAGGCTTGGTTAGTCCTCAAAGGTTATTCTTGGGTTTTAACCTTGAATACTCTACCAAACAAAAATGTAATAATTATATTTTCTTTATGGTAATATGCCTGTATATTCATGAGAGTTTATAAATAAAATGGATTTTTCAAAGACTAAATTCTACCAGTTCACTTCATGAAGCTTTTTTCAGAATGTAGGTTTGAATGAAGCAAAATGAATCATTCCTGCTATTAAGACTTGCAGAATGTAAATGAGAAGATACACAAAATCATATTTTGCTGGTTCACCTTGTTGGATTTATACCTTTCCTCTTTATCTGCTGTAGTTACAAATGCTCACTTAATAAACTTTAATGTTTTCTCTCCCAATAAGTAGCTTCCTGATTAAGTTTATTTTTTTTCTTTCATTTTTTGGATTATCTGAACAAAACTGTATACTACTCTGGTACTTAAGGAATGTTTTTGCCCATAAATGAAAAATAAATTAAACACAATTTAAATTTTTGTGCTAATCTCCCTCTGTCACTCCCTCCTTTGTTTTTTTTTTTCTTTGTATCAATCTCAAAGGCTATGCTAGTACAGAAAACATGACTAGATTGACCCAAAATCTATTTCCAAATTCAGAATTAGTTGAATCCTATTTGGGATTTGGTTCTACATACAACATTTTTGCAGATTGCCTGACATCAATTGACAAGTCATCACATGCTTGCTAAAGGCAACCAAATGGATTACATTCAGAACAAAGTCTGAATAATAAGTAAACTTGACTCAATATGTGGGAAACACATGAACAACTGGATTTGTATAGTCTGGAGAAAAGACTGAAGGGGAGGTAGGAACATGATAGCTATCTTTAAATATATCTTTAAATATTTTAAGAGCAGTCATGTTGAAGAGGAATTTAAATTCTTTATAGGAGGTCACAAAGAGTAGAAATAGGATGAACCATAAGAAGCTATAAGATGAACTTTGTAATCATCACTGAAAAAATAACAGTATGTTTTTAATTTATGAGACAAAGATTTCTTAAATCTTGGAGTGTTGCATAGTTGTTCTCAGTTAAGTTAGCTAAAGAAATACAATTTTTATGCAAGAAACAATTGAGAACTAATTGTTGAAAGTTCATTAAGTGATACCTTTGAAGTACTAAAAAAATCAATCTGAAATTCTTTACTCAGTGAAAACATTCTCCAAAAATAAAGGCACATTACACTTGTGTAAAAATTCATTTTTAAAAGGAGATGAACACATTTTCAGACAAAAATAAGTAGGAATTTGAAACGTGTGAAACTACACTAGAAGGTATGTGAAAGGAAGTTCCTCACGCAGTAGGAAAATAATCCCAGATGGAAGAATGGGAAGATAGAAGGAATGAAGAGCACAAAAAGGATAAATATCTGAGGAAATAAAAATAATTATTATAAAGGAGTAATGGTTGTTTAAAGTAATAATAGCATCTTGTGAAGTTTTAAAATATATGTAGAATAAAATGAATAATAAAATAGCATAAGGGATCTGAGGAAAATAAGACGGGTTAAAATATTTTAAAATCTTTTCCACATTTGGGAAGTGGTAAAAGTGTTCATTTAAAATGGACTATAATAGGTCAAGAGTGTATAATCTAATCTCTATAGTAATAACTGTAAAATACTAACTACCAAGTTAAAAGAAGGAATAACCAGAAGTCAAAAGTTGGGTTAAACAGAATAAACAGCAGCAACAATAAAAGTTATTTACTTTGAAAGAAAGAAGGGAGGAAGGTAAAAAATTTTAAAAAAAGAACAGATAAGGACAAGTAAATAGTTAATTCAAACCAAAATATATTATAATTGCATGAAATGTGTGTAGACTAGACTAACTACTCCAAATTAATGATAAAGACTTTCAAAGTGGATTTCTTAAAAAGCTACACACTGTTTACAAGAGATAAAACTTAAATAGAAGATAGAAAGATTCATAGTAAATGTCCAGAAAATACATCATACAAATACTAGCCAAAAGAAAGCTGACATATTAATGTCTAGATCCAGTCAACTTTAAGGAAATATATATTACTATTAAAAATAAACAAATATTTTATAATGATTAAAAGACATCAGCCCAGCAGGAAGAACAAAATAAATTCTAATTAACCTATTAACCTCAACAAGTATAAAGCAAAAATAGTCAGACATAGGACCACAATCATAGTTTAAACTTTGAGATACTGCTCTCAATAAATGGTTAAAGAAGAAAAAATATATGTTGAACATTTGAATGAAAAATGGCATCTTGTACTAATTGATATGCACTAAAATATACCCAACAACTAAAGAATATACTTTCTTTGTAACAAATGCACATTAATATTTATGAAAATAGATCTTCTGCTGGGTCATAAGGGAATTCTTAATGAATTTCTAAGGACTAAAATTCTAAACATGTTCTTTAACACATGAAATTAAACTAGAAAATTTCCAAATGTTTAGAAATTAAAGCATTTAAAAATTAAATGTAGAAAAAATTACACTTAAATAGTTCAAAATAAGGCTAAAACAGTACTTAAAAGGAAATTTATAGCCTTAAAGATGCATCTATTAGCAAAGAAGAAAGAATAAATTCAGTGGCCAAATTATTCATCTCAATAAGCTCAAAGAGGAGTAGAAATCAGAAAATTTATAAAGGAGAAGAATTGAAGTAAGTGACAAAGAAAGAATCATAAAACAAAGAAAACCAATAAAGCTTAAAGTTGATTTTCTGAAAAGTTTGATAAAATTAATAAACCTGTGTAGTACTAATCCAGGAGAAAAATGGAAATACAAATTTCAAATTAAGAATGAGACAGATCACCAGCCCAGGTTGGATGCATGAGACAAATGCTCGGACCTGGTGCACTGGGAAGACCCAGAGGGATCTGGTGGAGAGGGAGGTTGAAGGGGGGATCAAGATGGGGAATACATGTATATCCATGGCTGATTCATGTCAACATATGACAAAAACCACTACAATATTGTGAAGTAATTAGCCTTCAACTAATAAAAAAAGAAAAAAGAATAAGATGCCTTGGAAAAATATCTATTCAGGTTTCCCACCCTTTTTAAAAATCTAGGTTGTTTGTCTTTTGGATGTTGAGTTGTATGATCTGTTCATATATTTTGGATATTAACCTCTTATTAGTCATATCATTAGCAAATATTTTCTCCCATTTAGTAGGTTGTCTTTCATTTTATTGATGATTTCCTTTGTGGGGCAAAAGTTTTTTAAGTCTAATTGAAAGAAATGAAGTCACTCAGTTGTGTCTGACTCTTTGCGACCCCATGGACTGTAGCCTACCAGGTTCCTCCGTCCATGAGATTTTCCAGGCAAGAATACTGGAGTGGGTTACCATTTCCTTCTCCAGAAGATCTTCCCAACCCAGGGACTGAATCCAGGTCTCCCGCATTGTAGGCAGACGCTTTACCTTCTGAGCCACCAGGGAAGTCACTTTAAGTCTAATTAGGTCCCATTTATTTCTTTTTGCCTTTATTTCTTTTGCTTTAGGAGATGTTATTGTTCACTGGGTAAGTGGTATCCAATTCTTTGTGACCCATGGGCCAGCAGACTTCCCTGTCCTTCATCATCTCCCAGAGTTTGCTCAAACTCATGTCCCTTGAGTCAGTGATGCCATCCAAGTCTTTTCTCCTCCTGCCTTCAGTCTTTCCCAGCATCAGGGTCTTTTCCAATGAATCGGCTCTTTGCATCAGATGGTCCAAGTATTAGAGCTTCAGCATTAGCCCTTCCAATGAATATTCAAGGTTGATTTCCTTTAGGATTGACTAGTTCTATCTCCTTGCAGTCCAAGGGACTCTCAAAGTCTTCTCTAGAATCATAGTTCAGAAGTATCAATTCTTCAGTGCTCAGCCTTCATAGTTCAACTGTTACATCCATATATAACTACTAGAAAAACCATAGCTTTGACTATGATGGACCGTTGTCAGCAAAGTGATGTCTCTGCTTTGTAATACACTGTCTAGGTTTGTCATAGGTTTCCTCCTTGGTTACAAGTGTCTTTTAGTTTCATGACTATAGTCACTGCCTGCAGTGATTTTATAGTCCAAGAAAATAAAATCTGGCACTGCTTCCATTTTTTCCCCATTATATTTGCCATGAAATGATGGGACTAGAGGCTACAATATTAGTTTTACTTTGTTTATTTTTAATTATTTTAAATTAGAGGATAATTACTTTATAATATTGTGTTGATTTCTGCCATACATCAAATGTCAAGTTTCAAGCCAGCTCTTTTATCCTCATCAAGAGGCTCTTTTTTTTTCTTTACTTTTTAAAGCAGTGTAACTTATTTTTTTAAGTAGAAAGCTTTCATTATATTTGTTTTTGAAATTAGTTATTTTAATTGGAGGATATTACTTTACAATATTGTGATGGTTTTTGCCATACATCAACATGAATCAGTCATGGGTACACATGACCCCCTATCCTAAACCCCCTATCCACCTCTTTTTGTTGTTGTTCAGTAACTCAGTCATGTCCAACTCTTTGGGACACCATGGACTGCAGCATGCCAGGCTTCCCTGTCCTTCGCCATCTCCCAGAGTTTGCTCAAACTCATGTCCATTGAGTTGGTGATGCCATCCAACCATCTTGTCCTCTGTCACCCCCTTCTTCTGCTTTCAAACTTTCCCAGTGTCAGGGTCTTTTCCAATAAGTTGGCTCTTTGCATTAGGTGGCCAGAGTTTTGGAGCTTCAGCTTTAGCATCAGTCCTTCCAATGAATATTCATAGTTGATTTCCTTCTGTATTGACTGGTTTAATCACCTAGATGACCAAGGGACTCTTGAGAGTCTTCTCCAACACCAGAATTCAAAAGCATCAATTCTTTGCTACTCAGCCTTCTTTATGGTTCAATTCTAATGTTTATACATGACTACGGGAAAACCATAGCTTTGACTATAAGGACCTTGGTCAGCAAATTAATGTCCTTGAATTTTTAAAATTTTTTTCTCAAAATTATTCATTTTAATTGAAGGATAATTGCTTTATAATATTGCGGTGGTTTTTGTCATACATTGGCATGAATCAGCCACAGGAGCATATGTGTCCCCCCATCCTGAACCCCACTCCCACCTCCCTGCCCACCCCATCCTTCTGGATTGTCCCAGAGCACTGGCCTTGAGTGCCCTGCTTCATGCGTCGACCTTGCACTAGTCGTCTACTTTACATATGGTAATATACATGTTTCAAAGCTATTCTCTCAAATAATCACACCCTTGCCTTCTCCCACATAGTCCAAAAGTCTGTTCTTTACATATGTGTCTCTTTTGGTGCCTTGCACATAGGATCATCATTACCATCTTTCTAAATTTCATATATATGTGTTAATATACTGTATTGGTGTTTCTCTTTCTGACTTACTTCACTCTGAATAATAGGCTTCAGTTTCACCCAACTCATTAGAACTGACTCAAATGTGTTCCATTTTATAGCTCCATCGTGTATATGTATCACAACTTCTTTATCCTTTCATCTGCCAATGGATATCTAGGTTGCCTCCATGTCCTAGGTATTGTAAACAGTGCTTCAATGAACATTGGGGTACATGTGTCTCTTTCAATTCTGGTTCCTCAGTGTGTATCACCAGCAGTGGGATTGCTGGGTCGTGTATGGCAGTTCAGTTTCCAGTTTTTTAAGGAATCTTCACACTATTCTCCATAGTGACTATACAAGTTTGCATTCCCACAATAAGTGTAAGAAGGTTCTATTTTCCTCCACACCCTCTCCAGCATTTGTTTGTAGACTTTTTGAAGATGGCTATTCTGACCAGAGTGAGATGATACCTCATTGTAGTTTTGATTTGCATTTATGTAGTAATGAGTGATGTTGAACATCTTTTCATGTATTTATTAGCTATCTGCATGTCTTCTTTGGAGAAATGTCTGTTTAGTTCTTTTGCCCACATTTGGATTGGGTTGTTTGTTTGTCTGGTATTGAGCTGCATGAGCTGCTTGTATATTTTGAAGATTAAACCTTTGTCAGTTGTTTAATTTGCTATTTTCTCCCATTCTGAAGGCTGCCTTTTCACTTGGCTTACAGTTTCCTTCATTGTGCAAAAGGTACAAAGTTTAATTATGTCCCTTTTGTTTTATTTGTTTTTGTTTCCATTACTCTGGGAGGCGAGTCCAAGAGGATCTTGCTCTGGTTTATGTCAGAGAGTGTTTTGCCTAGGTTTTCCTCCAAGAATTTTATAGCTTCTGGTCTTACATTTAGATATATAATCCATTTTGAGTTTACTTTAGTGTATGGTGTTAGACAGTATTCTAGTTTCATACATATACACATGGTTAACCAGTTTTCCCAGCACCACTTGTTAAAGAGATTGTCTTTTATCCATTATATATTCTTGCCTCCTTTGTCAAAGATAAAGTGTCCATAGGTGTGTGGATTTGTCTCTGGGCTTTCTATTTTGTTCCATTGATCTATATTTCTGTCTTTGTGCCAGTACCATACTGTCTTGATGGTTGTAGCTTTGTAGTATAGTCTGAAGTCAGGAACATTGATTCCTCCAGTTCCATTGTTCTTTCTCAAGACAGCTTTGGCTATTTTAGGGTTTTTTTTTAATGTTTTCATACAAATTATGAAATATTTGTTCTAGTTCTGTGAAAAATATTGGTAGCTTGAGAGGGATTGCATTGAATCCATAGATTGCTTTGTGTAGTATACTCATTTTCACTACATTGATTCTTCCGATCCATGAACATGATAATGTGTCTCGATCTATTTGTGTCATCTTTGATTTCTTTAGTCAGTGTTTTATCGTTTCTTATATATAGGTCTTTTTTTGGGTAAATTTATTCCTAAGTATTTTATTGTTTTCAAAGCTATGGTGAATGGGATTCTTTCCTTGATTTCTCTCTCTGCTTTTTCACTGTTAGTGTATAGGAATGCAAGGAATTTCTGTGTATTAATTTTATATCCTACAACTATACTAGTTGTAAATTTACTACTAGTAGTAAATTTTTACTAGTTCTAGTAGTTTTCTGGTGGTATCTTTAGGGTTTTTCTATGTAAAGGATCATGTCATCTGCATACTGTGAGAGTTTTACTTCTTTTACAATCTGGATTACTTTATTTCTTTTTCTTCTCTGATTGCTGTGGCTAAAACTTCCAAAACTATGTTGAATAGTAGTGGTGAGAGTGGGCACCCTTGTCTTGTTCCTGATTTTAGAGGAGATGTTTTCAGTTTTTCACCATTGAGGATAAAGTTTACTGTGGGTTTGTCATATATGGCTTTTATTATGTTGAGGTATGTTCCTTCTATGCCTGCTTTCTGGAGAGTTTTTATCATAAATGGGTATTGAATTTTTTCAAAGTCTTTCTCTGCATCTATTGAGATAATCATATAGTTTTTATCTATCTATATGTGTAAGTGGGTGGAGCAAGTGGATAGATCCAAGGTGGATCAAGTCAACCTTGATCTATCCATTGGTGTGAGTGGGGTATTAAAGCCCCCACTATTATTGGGTTACTGTTAATTTCCCCTTTCATACTTTGCCTTATGTATTGGAGCACTTCCTGCCATAAATGTGGTATCATCTGCATATCTGAGGTTATTGTTATTTCTCCTGGAAATCTTTATTCTGGCTTGTGCTTTATCCAGCCTGGCATTTCACATGATGTACTCTGCATATAAGTTAAATAAGCAGGGTGACATTATGCAGCCTTAATGTACACCTTCCCAAATTTGGAACCCATGTCCAGTTCTAAATTTTACTTCTTGACCTGCATATAGATTTCTCAGGAGGCAGGTTAGGTGGTCTGCTATTACCATCTCTTGAAAAATTTTCCAGTTTGTTGTGATCCACAAAGTCAAATGCTTTAGCATAGTCAATGAAGCAGAAGTGGATGTTTTTTCTGGAGTTCTCTTGCTTTTTCAATGATCCAGCAGATGTTGGCAAATTGATCTCTATTTCCTTGCCTTTTCTAAATCCAGCTTGAATATCTGGAGGTTCTTGGTTCATATACTGTTGAAAACTACCTTGGAGAATTTTGAGCATTACTTTGCTAGTGTGTGAGATGAGTGGAATTGTGTGGTGGTTTGAACATTCTTTGGCATTGCCTTTATTTGGGATTTGAATGAAAACTGACCTTTTCCAGTCCTGTGGCCACTGTTGAGTTTCCCAAATTTGCTGGCATATTGCGTGCAGCACTTTCACAGCATCATCTTTTAGTATTTGAAATAGCTCAGCTGGAATTCCATCACTTCCACTATGTTTGCTTGTAGTAATGCTTCCTAAGACTCCCTTGACTTTACACTTTAAGATGTCTGGCTCTAGGTGAGTGATCACACCATCATGGTTTTCTGGATCATGAAAATCTTTTTTGTATAGTTCTGTGTATTTTCACCACCTCTTCTTAGTATCTTCTGCTTCTGTTAGGTCCATTTTGTTTGTGTTCTTTACTGTGCCCATTTTTGCATGTAATGTTCCATTGGTATCTCTACTTTTCTTGGAGACATCTCTAGTCTTTCCCATTCTATTGTTTTCTTTCATTTATTTGCATTGTTCACTTAGGAAATCTTTCTTATCTCTCCTTGCTATTCTTTGGAAGTCTGCATTCAGATGGGTGTATCTTTCATTTTCTCTATTGCCTTTCACTTCTCTTCTTTTCTCACCTATTTGTAAGGCTCCTCAGACAACCATTTTGCCTTTTTGCATGTTTTTCTTGTGGATGGTTTTGATCACTGTCTCCTGTACAGATTTAGGAACCTCTGTCATTAGTTCTTTAGCACTGTCTTTTATATCTAATCCCTTGAATCTATTTGTCACTTTTTGCCATTAGAGTGGTATCATCTGCATATCTATTGTTGCTTATATTTATCCCCTTAGTCTTGATTCTAGCTTGTTTATCATCTAACCTGGCATTTTCCATGACACTCTCTGCATATAAGCTAAATGAACAGGGTGAGGATATAGTCTTGTTGAAGTCCTTTCTCAGTTTTGAACTAGTCATTTTTCCATATCCAGTTCTAATTGTAACTTCTTGACACACATATAGGTTTCTCAGGAAACAGGTAGGGTAATGTGGTACTCCCATCTCTTTAAGAATTTTCCAGTTTACCCTCTCATATAAATAAGAAAAAGAGAGAAAGCTCAACTTTTGAAAACTTAAAAATTTGAGCACTTTACCCAAAGTATTACTTCCAATAAATAACCAGAAATCATATGAAAAATGTTGTGTTATTAGGCAAATTCAAATTAAACTACACACATACCAAATTGTATAATATTTGAAAGACTGATAACATTATTACTGAGCCAAACATGGGCCCATTTACTTGTGCACAGTAAAGCAAATATACTGACACCAGGTTGTAATGCAGGAAAGTACAATGCTTATTGCAGGGCACTCAGCAAGGAGAAAAAGCAGCTTATGCTGAAAACCCCCAAATTCCCTGATGGCTTTCAGGCAGGGGGTTTTAAAGACAGTGTGCAGGAGGGAACTGCAGAGTATGTTATCAGCCTGTGTACAATTCTTGGATTGGTTGGCATCAAGATGAACTTTGAGTATTCTCAGCCTTCTGATTTCAACTGATCTAGGATCAATGTGCTTGTGGTCAGCAGTTTTTATCTGGTAGGATTTACTTCCTGTAAAAACAACTTAAGGATATGTATCAGATGTTTATCTTTCAGGGAACTGGGAGTTCAGTGATTCTGCTGTGTGGCAGATTTGTAGTCTTACTTGTAACCTGTTTCCCTGCTCAACAATTGTTCTTTATTTCTACATCTTCACATTTTCTAATCATTAAATTTTGAGACAGACTTTTGAGACCTGGATGAGACATGGGAGACTAATACAAAAGCCTTTTATTTCAAAGGACAGTGGTACTGGGGCTTGTATACAGTTCTAATACCAAGTATTGGCAAAATATTATACAGATTGAACTCTTATATGGTGTGAGTATATCAGTGGGCATAAACACTGGCAAAATATTTGAATGTTAGTCATATACATTATCACTCAGCAGTATTCCTCCTCAGCTCAATTCAGTTCAGTCACTCGGTCATGTCCGACTCTTTGCAACCCCGTGAATCACAGCACGCCAGGCCTCCTTGTCCATCAACAATTCCTGGAGTCCACCCAAACCCATGTCCATCGAGTCGGTGATGCCATCCAGCCATCTCATCCTCTGTCGTCCCCTTCTCCTCCTGCCCCCAATCCTCCTCAGCATTAGGGTCTTTTCCAATGAGTCAACTCTTCGCATGAGGTGGCAAAAGTACTGAAGTTTCAGCTTCAACATCAGTCCTTCCAATGAATACCCAGGCCTGATCTCCTTTAGGATGGACTGGTTGGATCTTCTTGCAGTCCAAGGATCTCTCAAGAGTCTTCTCCAACACCACAGTTTAAAAGCATCAGTTCTTTGGCACTCAGCTTTCTTTATAGTCCAACTCTCACATCCATACATGACCACTGGAAAAACCATAGCCTTGACTAGATGGATCTTTGTTGGCAAAGTAATGTCTCTGCTTTTTAATATTCTATCCAAGTTGGTCATAACTTTCCCTCGAAGGAGTAAGTGTCTTTTAATTTAATGGCCACAATCACCATCTGCAGTGATTTTGGAGACCCCCAAAATAAAGTCTGACACTGTTTCCACTGTTTCCCCATCTATTTGCCATGAAGTGATGGGACCAGATGCCATGATCTTAGTTTTCTGAATGTTGAGCTTTAATCCAACTTTTTCACTCTCCTCCTTCACTTTCATCAAGAGGCTTTTTAGTTCCTCTTCAATTTTGCCATAAAAATAAGCCCATATTTCCATCAGAAGTCAAGAACATAAATCCCAGTAGCATCTTTATTCATGATAGCACTATTTACAATAGCCAAGATATAGAAGCAGCCTAATGGAATATTACTCTGCCATAAAAAAAGAATGAAATAATGCCATTTATGGCAACATCAGTAGACCTTAATATTACCATACTTGGTTAAGTAAGTCAGAGCAAAGCAAATGTCATGATGTCACTTGTTTGTGGAGTCTAAAAATTGATACAAATGCACTTTTTTATGAAACAGAAACATATTTGCAGACATGGAAAGAAACATATAGTCACCAAAGGGGAAAAATTGGAGTGGGTGTGATAAATTGGGTTTACATCAACATATACAGACTACTATATGTAAAATAAATAATCAACAAAGACCTACTGTATAGCACAGGGAACTCAGGACTCTGTGATAACCTATATGGGAAACTGAAGTGAAAGTCACTCAGTTGTGTCCAACTCTTTGTGACCCCTTGGACTATACAGTACATGGAATTCTCCAGGCCAGGATACTGGAGTCGGTAGCCTTTCCCTTCTCCAGGGAATCTTCCCAGGGATCAAACCCAGGTCTCCCACATTGCAGGTGGAATTTTTACCAGCTGAGCCACCAAGGAAGCCCAAGAAAACTGGAGTGGATAGCTTATCCCTTCTCCAGCAGATCTTCCCAACCCAGGAATCAATGGATTTCTCCTCCTTTGCAGGCAGATTCTTCATCAACTGAGCTGTGAGGGAAGTCTATGGGAAAATAATCTGAAAATAATACATATCTTTATATGTATATCTAAATCACTTTGCTATACACCTGAAGCTAGCATAGCATTTTTAAATCTGTACTTAATATAAAAGAAAAAAAAAAAACTTGGTTCAGCAAGCAATGAATACATTGCAGTATATCAATCCAAATGGAATAATATACAGCAATGAAAAAGAAGGAACTACTTATAGCAATATGGATGGATCTCACAGGCTAAAAATGTAGAGCAAAAGAATTGAGACAGAAGAGTGCAACTCATATGATAATATTTATATGAAGTTCAAACTAGATAAAATTAATGTTGGGAAGGAAAGTTATGACCAACCTAGACAGCATGTTAAAAAGCAGAGACCTGACTTTGTCCACAAAGGTCCGACTAGTCAAGGCTATGGTTTTTCAAGTAGTCATGTATGGATGTGAGAGTTGGACTATAAAGAAAGCTTAGTGCCAAAGAATTGATGCTTTTGAACTGTTGTGCTGGAGGAGAATCTTGAGAGATCCTTGGACTGCAAGGAGATCCAACCAGTCCATCCTAAAAGAGATGAGTCCTGGCTGTTCATTGGAAGGACTGATGTTGAAGCCAAAACTCCAATACTTTGGCCACCTGATGTGAAGAGCTGACTCATTTGAAAAGACCCCGATGCTGGGAAAGATTGAGGGAAGGAGGAGAAGGGGAGGGCAGAGGATGAGATGGTTGGATGGTATCTCTGACTCAATGTACATGGGTTTCGTGGACTCTGGGATTTTTTGATGGACAGGGAGGCCTGGCGTGCTGCGGTTTGTGGGGATGCAAAGAGTTGGACATGACTGAGTGACTGAACTAAACTGAACTGAATAGAAATCATGATTTTGGTTGCCTTGTAGGCTAATGACTTGAAGTATATACAAGGAGCCTTTTGAAATGCTAGCAATATTCTGTATCTTCTTTTGGATAGTTGTTACATTTATTATTATCTATATCTATTTCCCTGTACACTTAACATTTATGTACTTTTCTGAATATATGTTCTATTTCAACAAAAATTTTACACCACATTAAAAAAAAAAACACATCAATTCTCGAAAAAGTGAAGAGAGAGAAGTGCTGACAAAATAATAGATACACAGAAAAGAAATGTGAATAAATATCTTATTATGCAGCCATGAAGAGATACCCCACGTCCAAGGTAAGAGAAATCCAAGTAAGATGGTAGGCAGAGAGAGGGCATCAGAGGGCAGACAGACTGAAACCAAAATCACAGACAACTAGCCAATCTGATAACACAGACCACAGCCTTGTTTAACTCAGTGAAACTAAGCCATGCCATGTGGGGCCACCCAAGAGATGGGTCATGTTGGAGAGGTCTGAGAGAGTGTGGTCTACTGAAGAAGGAATGGCAAACCACTTCAGTATTCTTGCCTTGAGAACCCCATGAACAGTATGAAAAGGCAAAAAGATAGGACATTGAAAGATGAACTCCCCAGGTCAGTAGGTGCCCAATATTCTATAGAAGATCACTGGAAAATAACTCAAGAAAGAATGAAGGAATGAAGCCAAAGCAAAAACAACACCCAGTTGTGGATGAGACTGGTGATAGAAACAAGGTCCGATGGTCAAATAGCAATATTGCATAGGAACCTGGAATGTTAGGTCGATGAATCAAGGCAAATTGGAAGTGGTCAAACAGGAGATGGCAAGAGTGAGCATTCACATTCTAGGAATCAGTGAACTAAGATGGACTGGAATGGGTGAATTTAACTCAGATGACCATTATATCTACTACTGTGGGCAGGAATCCCTTAGAAAAAATGGAGTAGCCATCATAGTCAACGAAAGAGTCTGAAATGCAGTACTTGGATGCAATCTTGAAAATGACAGAATGATCTCTGTTCAATTCCAAGGCAAACTATTCAATATCACGGTAATCCAAGTCTATGCCCCAACCAGTAACACTGAAGAAGCTGAAGATGAACAGTTCTATGAAGACCTACAAGACCTTCTAGAACTAACACCCAAAAAAGATGTCCTTTTCATTATAGGGGACTGGAATGCAGAAGTAGGAAGTCAAGAAACACCTGGGATGGAAGGCAAATTTGGTATTAGAAAACAGAATGAAGGTGGGCAAAGGCTAATAGAGTTCTGCCAAGAGAACACACTGGTCATAGCAAACACCCTCTTCCAACAACACAAGAGAAGACTCTACACATGGACATCATCAGATGGTCAACACTGAAATCAGATTGATTATCTTCTTTGCAGCCAAAGAGGGATAAGTTCTATATAGTCAGCAAAAACAAGACCGGAAGCTGACTGTGGCTCAGATCATGAACTCTTTATTGCCAAATTAAGACTCAAACTGAAGAAAGTAGAGAGAAAATCACTAGACCATTCAGGTATGACCTAAATCAAATCCCTTATGACTATACAGTGAAAGTGAGAAATTGATTTAAGGGACTAGATCTGATAGACAGAGTGCCTGATGAACTATGGATGGAGATTCATGACATTGTACTGGAGACAGGAATCAAGACCATCCCCCGAAAAATGAAATGCAAAAAGACAAAATGGCTGTTTGAGGAGACCTTGCAGATAGCTGTGAAAAGAAGGGAAGTGAAAAGCAAAGGAGAAAAGGAAAGTTATACGTATTTGAATGCAGAGTTCCAAAGAGTAACAGAGATAAGAAAGCCTTACTAAGTAATCAGTGCAAAGCAATAGAGGAAAAGAATAGAATGGGAAAGACTAGAGATCGCTTCAGGAAAATTAGAGATACCAAGGGAATATTTCATGAGAAGATGGGCTCAAAACAGAAGCAGAAGATATTAAGAAGAGGTGGCAGGAATGCACAGAAGAACTGTAAAAAAAAAAAAAAAAAAAAAAAAAGATCTTCATGATCCAGATAATCACGATGGTGTGATCACTCAGCTAGAGCCAGACATCCTGGAATGTGAAGTCAAGTGGGCCTTAGGAAGTATCACTATGAGAAAAGCTAGTGGAGGTGATGGAATTTCAGTTGAGCTATTTCAAATCCTGAAAGATGATGCTGTGAAAGTGCTGCACTCAATATGCCCACAAATTTGAAAAACTGAGCAGTGGCCACAGGACTTGAAAAGGTCAGTTTTCATTCCAATCCCAAAGTAAAGCAATGCCAAAGGATGTTCAAACTACCACACAGTTGAACTCATCTCACACTCTAGTAAAGTGATGCTTAACATTCTCCAAGCCAGGCTTCAACAATACATGAACTGTGAACTTCCAGATGTTCAAGCTGGTTTTAGAAAAGGCAGAGGAACCAGAGATCAAATTGCCAACACCTGTTGGATCATCAAGAAAGCAAGCGAGTTTCAGAAGAAGCATCTATTTCTGCTTTATTGACTATGCCAAAGCTTTTGACTGTGTGGATCACAATAAACTGTGGAAAATTCTGAAAGAGATGGGAATACCAGACCACCTGACCTGCCTCTTGAGAAACCAGTATGCAGGTCAGGAACCAATGGTTAGAACTGGACTTGGAACAACAGACTGGTTCCAAATAGGAAAAGGAGTACATCAAGGCTGCATATTGTCACCCTGCTTTTTAAACTTATATGCAGAGTGCATCTGAGAAACGCTGGGCTGGATGAAGCATAAGCTGGAATCAAGATTGCTGGGAGAAATATCAATAACCTCAGATATGCAGATGACAGCACCCTCATGGTAGAAAGTGAAGAAGAACTAAAGAGCCTCTTGATGAAAGTGAAAGAGAGTGAAAAAGTTGGCTTTAAGCTCAGCATTCAGAAAACCAAGATCATGCCATCTGGTCCCATCACTTCATGGCAAATAGATGGGGTAACAGTGGAAACAGTGGCTGTCTTTATTTTTCTGGGCTACAAAATCACTGCAAATGGTGACTGCAGCCATGAAATTAAAAGACACTTACTCCTTGGAAGGAAAGTTATGACCAACCTAGACAGCATATTAAAAAGCAGAGACATGAGTTTTTCAACAAAGTTCCGACTAGTCAAGGCTATGGTTTTTCCAGTGGTCATGTATGGATGTGAGAGTTGGACTATAAGAAAGCTGACCACTGAAGAATTGATACTTTTGAACTGTGGTGTTGGAGGAGACTCTTGAGAGTCCCATGGAATGCAAGGAGATCCAACCAGTCCATTCCAAAGAGATTAGTCCTGGGTGTTCATTGCAAGGACTGATGTTGAAGTTGAAACTCCAATACTTTGGCCACCTGATGCAAAGTGCTGACTCATTTGAAAAGACCCTGATGCTGGGAAAGATTGAGGGCAGGAGGAGAAGGGGACGACAAAGAATGAGATGGTTGGATGGCATCACCTACTCAATGGACATCATTTTGGGTCGACTCCAGAGGTTAATAATGAACAAGGAGGCCTGGCAAGCTGCGGCTCATGGGGTCACAAAAGTCAGACATGACTCAGCAACTGAAGTGAAGTGAAGTGAAACTACAAACAGTGGTAGAGGCATGTAAGATTTTGACTCAGGCTGTTATTTCTAGGGATGCCAGACTGAAATACCATTTACATACGTTTTAAAAGACCACCAAAATATTGTAAAGTAATTAGCCTCCAATTAAATTGATTTTAAAAAATTAAAATATTTAAATTTCTCAGTAACAGAATTCTAAAAAGATGCAGGGTACATCTATGCAACAATATCAGAACACTTGGTACCTCTACGGAGAAGAAGGGATGGGGAGAGGCTTTAACTGTATTAAAAATGTCCTATTTTTACAAAGAGAAGGAGAAAAGTGTGAAGTACACATGGCAAAACTATGTTTATATCTGTAAAATCTGTGTGGTGGACATTATCTCTTACATTCTTGTATGTTTTGCTTTTTGTTAAACATATCATCCAACTTCATAGTGTAAGATCCATTCCAAATCTATCTTTATTATCTAAAAATGAAAAAAATTCAATGTATATATAATACACATCAATGTAAAATGTACCCTTTCAGTATGTGTATTTGGTGTGGTAAAAACCACACCAAACTATAGTATAGCCACCAAATTATAGTATAGTCACAGTGTTGTGTAAGTATCACCACTTTCTAACTCCAGAATATATTCTTTTTTTTTAAATTTATTTTTTTTTTATTTTTTATTAGTTGGAGGGTAACTACTTTACAATATTGTAGTAGTCTTTGTCATACACTGACATGAATCAGCCATGGATATACATGCATTCCCCATCCCGATCCCCTCTCCCACCTCCCTCTCCACCCGATCCCTCTGGGTCTTCCCAGTGCACCAGGTCCGAGCACTTGTCTCATGCATCCAACCTGGGCTGGTGATCTGTTTCACCCTAGATAATATACATGTTTCCAGAATATATTCTTTATCTTAAAAGCAAACCTCTTAGCAGCTGTTCCCCATACCCAGACCCCTCCTACAGCACTACTGCCTCTTCAGTCCGGAAACCACTAATGTACTCTGTCCTTCTTGAATTTACCTACTCTGGATATTTCAAAGAAATAGAATCATAAGATATATGGACATTTTTGACTGGTTTTCACTTAGCATATTTTCAACTTTTATCAATTTCATAGCACGTATCAGCTTATCATTTATTTAAGGCTAATTAATATTATTTTGTGTGGATACATTTTGTGTATCTATTTTGGAACTGATGTTTTAAAACTGATTGTTTTAACTGTTTAGTATAATATCATGAGTAATTCTACCATGAGCATTCTTAATTAAGTTTTGATGTAGAGTTATGTTTTCATTTCTCTTGGGTATATACCTAGGAGTAGAATTGCTGAGTCATATGGTAGCTCTGTGTTTAATCAGCTGTTTCCAAAGTGGCTGTACTATTTTATAGTCCTATCAGTGATGTCCAAGGGTCCTCATTTCTTTACATTCTCAGTAACACAATAATTTCTTCACTGATTATGGCCAAACTGTGAGTTTGAAGTTGTATCTAATTTTTTTTTAAATTTGCATTTACCTGGTGAATAATGTTGTTGAACATCTTTTCACATGCTTACCTGAGAAAGGTCTATTCAGATCATTAGTTTATTTTAAAATTTGTTTATTGGTCCTTTTATTTCTGAGTTATAAGTGTTCTTTATATAATCTCTATACATATATCTTATAAGATAAATGATTTCTATTTTTTTTTCCATTCTATGGGTTGTCTTTTCATTTTCCTTTGGACTTCTCTGGTGGCTCAGATGGTAAAGAATTCGCCTGCAATGCAGCATACCTGGGTTTGATCCCTGGGTTGGGAAGATCCCAATCCTCTGGAGAAGGCAATGGCTACCCACTCCAGTATTATTGATGACAAAAACGATATTACCATTCCCAAGTCCACTCCTCGTTCTACCTCTTTTGCAACTTAAATCTTACATATTTTAGAAAGTTCAACACAGTCTATATTACCTCCATGTAGACTTCTCTGACCCTGCCATCAACTCTCAGTGATTATTTCTTCTTCTCCTCCTCCTTTACTATTTATCATCACTTATTATCATTACTACATTTTTTGCCTTCTCTGTCCCTTTGTATTGTTTAACTAGTGCTTTTGATTATAAGGATGATAAACTATGAACATTTATATTCCACAAAGCACATTGCCCAAAGTATTGTGTGCAAAATAGGTTCTAGATTTTTTGGATGGATGAAGACAGTTTAAAATACCTTCTAAAAGTATAGTCTTAAGTTCACAATGCAAAGCGTACTGAATTTTCCCACCTTCCTTTCCCACGAAAGATACATATTTTTGAAGGTATTTAAGGAAGCATGAAATAGAATTTGGAGTTTATCTTACATATAAACCTATTCCCTTCTAGTCTTGACATTTTTCCTCCACATAAAGTCAAGAATCTTCCTTTTGCATTTGAGTGCCCTACCATGGCACTCTTTTCCTTTTATATTCTATAGAATACAACATGATTTAATCATTCAGGTATGACTGACACAATATTCTCTGTTACCTTTTTAAGAAACATGACAAAGGATGTCATGACTGAAGGGAGTTCTTGGTTACTTGAAAGTACCAGAGCCAGATCTCTAGTGCTTGATGAAAATAAATGGTAGCATGTGAACCACTAAGTGTATCTCCAGTCTATTCTCCAGTCTACAGGTGTGAAGAGGAACAAAGTCAAACTCAATATTCATGGCAACATTTAATTAGATTCATTATAGGCATTAGCCTAGCTTGTCCCAGTCCCTTGAGGATTTGCCAACAAGTGTCTTCCCAATCCTTTATTCTCTTTCTTAGCCTAAATAGAGAGTTTTTTTGAACACAATGATTAGCAACTCAAAGTGTATCTGTCCCAGGAGACTTGGAGAAATGTTTCAGATTTAGTCATGCTGAGGGAGCCACATTGTTCCTCTATCAGATCAGGGCTGTGCCACACTTAAAGAAATTAGTTATTCCAACAAAATGTTTTTTCTTCTCTCCATTTCTGTGCCAGAATGAGACTCTAGGTAATAAGCAAATTTGATGTTGCTTACAGAAATTTCCAGGCTTCCCAATTCCTAGAACTCAAGTAGCCATGGAAATAAGTACTGGCCAAAAATGAGCTTGGACTGGGTGGGAATTGGGAATTATGTGAGGAAAGGGAACTTAAATATGTGCTATGTGATGTTACTGTGTAGGATTGGGAAGACTGGTGTTGAGTTGGTATTTTAAGGAATAATGGGCTTCTTTGTGTAGGTTTGTAAGGTAGGTGGTAGTAATGGTAATGAGAAGAATAGGTTGGTTTTGCTCTATCTAGGCAGGATTGGTGGTACTAATATAGATTGCATATATTTCTGGTAAAGGATACTTGAAAATTGAACTTAGATTCGTTCATATTTCATTTATTTAAGGAAACAGAAACCTTTCTTATTGTGGTGTCAGGAAAGAAACAGATGACTTGTTTTTCTTATCGTTTTACTAGAAAAAAAGATGTGCCATGCCCCCAGTTTGACTTAAATGTATAATTCAAGATTATAAAAAAAAAATATATACCTTGTCCCTATGCTCCCTTTGGCATTATTCGGGTTTTCAGATTATTGCAAATGAATTTAACAAATGTGATATTGTCATAACTCATGGAATTCATGCCATTTTTATAGGTATGAAAAATGTAAGCCCCATTAAAAACTCCTTATTTAGTCTTGTATTTGTTCATGACCTAATTACTCCTGACCTAAGAGACTCAACCTTATATTAAGTGCTATGCCCCAAAGGACCCTCTGCAACACCACTGCAGGAGGGTTCTTTCACTGCCACCGGCTCACATCTATGATTCATACTACTTGTATTCTCAGGCCCAGTTGGGCTCTTTCTAGAAATACTAGCCCCAAGAACTTGCTTGCCAATGTCAGTGTATGTTTCTCAGCTGCAGATATCTAACATTGTACCTGAAGTGCCACTTGTGCAGCCCAGACTTTCTTATTGTAGTGTTTATTTCTGCTACTGATTTATCAGTTTTTATTTATCTGAGTCAACTCTTTGTTCAATTTCTGGCAGGTTGTTAACCAGCATATTTGGAGCAGCAATTCATTTATTTTGACATTCACACCTGATATCTTCATTAATGCCAAGCATAAAGTTCTCAGATTTCGGATCTATTTGGTGTCTCTGTATTCCTTCTGCATCCAGCTCTTTGCCACAAACTATATTTCATGTAAATGACACTTTTTTCAACCATTTCACATGTTTTACAGTGGAACCACATGTCTTATAGAAATGATGCCTTTTCAAGTCTGTGTCCAAACATAGCTTGTCAATGACCTCTCACAAATTCTAAGTCAGCTTGTAAGCTTTTGCACTTATTCTGAAATGTTTTCTTTAGGGCTTGTAAACTTCTTCTTATGTTATTGCCTGTATTCTCTACTCTTATGTTCTTTTTTGACATTAAGTACCTTACCACATTTTATTGTCATTTCAGTTAATCACATTCAGCTGAGCAGCTGCCACAGAAGACTACTTCCTCTCTGTGCTTATTGAGTTTAAGAGCTCTGTCACAGATATTCTTCTACTTCGGATGTTCTTCAATTCTGTGACCATTTCCTAAGCTCTTAATACATCAGGGATGTTTAATTATCAGAAACCTATATTGAAGAGGAAATAGCGTTGCTTAATTTAGGGAATTAATGTAAGATTTATGGTCAGGCACTATAAGTCACTTACTTGAAGATCAGCAGGTAATCCTGGGAGAGCCACAGGTTAGTAGGTTGTAATCTGAGTTGTGCATTTGATGTGAGAGCTATTGGTTTTACTTGTTTACATAGTTGTCACCATTGTTGCACAACTGTTAACATTTATTGAGTGTTCACACTGTGCTAAGTATTCTTCCAAGGGCTTTATGTGAAGTATCTTATTTAATATTCACTTTAACCATTCAAAGTAAGTTTTATTATTATCTCACTTTTACAGATGAAAAATCAGAGACTTAGGAGGGTAAATGACTTGTTTGAAAACATACATTGTAGATCAAGTATTTGAACATAGGTAGTATAACTTCAGGGTTCATATTTCTCTTACACTTCACATTGTGAAGTGAAAAATGGAAGTGTTAGTAGTAGGATTAATAGTAGGTGTTAGTAGTAGAAACTGTTAGTAGTAGGACTGCAAAATGTTAATAGTAGGATTGCAAAGTGTCATGTCTGACTCTTTGCAATCCCAGGGACTGTAGCCTAGCCCACTAGGCTTCTCTGTCCATGGGATTCTCTAGGCAAGAATACTGGAGTGGGTTGCCATTTGCTTCTCCAGGGAATCTTCCCAACCCAGGGATTGTACCTGGGCCTCCTGCATTGCAGGAAGATTACCCTCTGAGCCACTAGGGAAGTCCACACTAACTCACATTGTACAGTAATCTTATAAAGGTGTTTATTGGGTAGTTATGATGATCTAAGCACACAGTATAGTTAGCCACCATGTATTCAATAGTTCATTGAATTGTTTCATTAATCCTTCGAAACAAGTTATATCATTATTTTTCTTTTACAAATGAAAACAATTAAGGTTTAGAGAAAATAAGTAGTGCTTCCAAAATGATACAGCTAGTAAATAGCAGGGAAATATTTGAACTCATATCCATAACCACTTTGTTATTTTGCACCAGTATAAGATTAAAAACCAATAAACAGAAAAGCTGATCTATTGGTTTCTATAGCAAGAAGCAAAAACAATCATATCTTTAATCCTGCTGCTTGCAGTGCCTATTAAATGGAAGATATTGCGATATATAACCAGTGTCAATAATGTATGTATAGTTATTCCTGATGTTAAAAATGATAGAATTTCCCCAAAGCATGGAATCAATGCCTTTCTTCATTGAGACATTTGGTTTGCCAAAGAATTCTAGAACCATCTTGTCAGAAATAGCATTAAGGAGAGGTGGAGTAGCATGTGGCATATACCTCTAAGAAAAGTGAATATATATAAATGTGTATTACAGTGGAAACAGTAACATTACAAGAGAAAGTGTGATCAAGTAGCTGTACTCTTATAATACCCCATCCTTAGAAAACAAACTGCCAGTTAACTGCTAGGATCTAGCTATAACTGTCTACTTGACAGGAGAAATTGGCATGTTGAAGAAGCTGGATATTTGATTGGAGAAGATATGGAAAGATAATTTAGGAATATGAACTGCTACCCATCGAAGGAAGGCCAGGATGGACTTCCAAGTGGGAGGCGCACAGTACGGGAATGTATGGCATTAATTGTGGGAAGCCCACTGAAAACATAGGAACATACTCAGAGGAAGACAGAACTTTGATCTTGGCTAAGTTTAATTTTAGGTATTGTTTATTTCCATTTCTGAGAATCTTAAAATTATCTGAAAGAAATTAAGGACTATATTTTAATTCTAGAGTTCGTGTTTATAAATTTTTGCATCCTAACATACTGATGTTAGCAGGGATTTTTTGTTGCCAGGTTTCTCTTGGAAATTCCGCCCCCCCTACCCGCCCCCGGCACAGCCCTAGAAATGCTAACTTGGAAAAATGGCATCTGGTTGGCAGTCCCTTAACACAGACAATCTTGAACTTTTGCTAAAGTATGTACGAAGATGTGAAAAATGATGAGAACTCACAAGAATACCGAAAATTTGGACTGACAGTCAAATTATTTCCAGAACCTGGAAGAAATTTCCACAAAACTAAAAATCAGAAAGAAGTGGATTGAAAAGAACAGTCCTTGGACCAGTTGCACTATGTTGATAGAAGTTTGATAAGCCAATAAATCAAGACTAGGTAGGGAAGAACTCTTCTTTGTTCTCAAAGTGTCTAAATACTGGTTCCTAGAAAAAATTCTATACCTAGGAATGTGGACTAGTTGTCCTATTGCATAGAAGGTACTATTTTAGAGGTCTACAAGGCTGGCCATCATCCCTGAAAATATTGCCATTCTTTCTATGTATACTCAGAAACTGAAACTACCAGAAAACTAAAAAGAAGGGAAATAATAGTGATGGTTTTGGGAATTTGACCATGAAACTTTGTTGAATCACACCTACAAGGACCAGTTCCCACAAGCAAATTGCTATATGTAGGGACAGAGAAAAGAAGAATCTTGGTAGGAGGGTATTCCAAGGATTGTAGTTTTTAATGTATTCCATCAGTTAAGATTAGTAACAAGGCAGGCACTTGGGTCAGTGTGAAAGTCCCTCAGTTGTGCCTGACTCTTTGCGACCCCATGGCCTATGCAGTCCATGTCTACTATTCTCTAGGCCAGAATACTGGAGTGTCTAGCCTTTCCCTTCTCCAGGGGATCTTCCCAACCCAGAGATCAAACCCAGGTCTCACACATTGCAGGCAGATTTGTTACCAGCTGAGCCACAGGGAAGCCCAAGAATACTGGAGTGGGTATCCTATCCCTTCTCCAGCAGATCTTCTGGACCCAGGATTTGAACCAGGGTCTCCTGTATTACAGGTCGATTCTTTACCAACTGAAATATCAGGGAAGCCCTTGGGTCAGGAGAGGACCTAATCTATTTTCTGGAGGAGGAAGGATTTGTTTTAATTGATGTATGTTTGATTTATAATATGTTAGTTTCAGGTGTCCAGCATAGTGATTTAATATTTTTTAAATTAAGTTAATTTATTTATTTTAATTGGAAGACAATCACTTCACAACACTGTGGTGGCCCCTGCCACAAATCGACCCAAATCAGCCATGGGTGCACATGCACCTCCCCCTCACCATCCTGAACACCCCTTCCACCTCCCTCTCCACCCCATCCCTCTGGGTTGTCCCAGAGCATTTTCTTTGAGTGCAACCTAGATGTCTATTGGCAGACAAATGGATAAGGAAGCTGTAGCACATATACACAGTGGAGTATTACTCAGCTATAAAAAGAACACATTTGAGTCAGTTCTAATGAGGTGAAGGCAGGTCAGGAAGCAAGTTAGAACTGGACAACAACAGACTGGTTCCAAATAGGAAAAGGAGTACATCAAGGCTGTATATTGTCACCCAGCATATTTAACTTATATGCAGAGTACATCATGAGAAACGCTGGGCTGGAAGAAGCACAAGCTGGAATCAAGATTGCTGGGAGAAATATCAATAACCTCAGATATGCAGATGACACCACCCTTATGGCAAAAAGTGAAGAGGAACTAAAGAGCCTCTAGATGAAAGTGAAAGAGGAGAGTGAAAAAGTTGGCTTAAAGCTCAACATTCAGAAAACTAAGATCATGGCATCCAGTCCCTTCAGTTCAGTTCAGTTCTGTTGCTCAGTTGTGTCCGACTCTTTGTGACCCCATGAACCACAGCATACCAGGCCTCCCTGTCTATCACCAACTCCCAGAGTCCACCCAAGCCTTTGTCCACCGGTCCCATCACTTCATGGCAAGTAGGTGGGGAAACAGTGGAAACAGTGGCTGACTTTGTTTTTTTGGGCTCCAAAATCACTGCAGATGGTGATTGCAGCCATGAAATTAAAAGATGCTTACTCCTTGGAAAGAAGGTTATGACCAAACTAGACAGCATATTAAAAAGCAGAGACATTACTTTGTCAACAAAGGTCCATCTTGTCAAGGCTATGGTTTTCCCAGTAGTCATGTATGGATGTGAGAGCTGGACTATAAAGAAATCTGAGCACTGAAGAATTGATGCTTTTGAACTGTGATGTTGGAGAAGACTCTTGGGAGTCCTTTGGACTGCAAGGAGATCCAACCAGTCCATCCTAAAGGAGATCAGTCCTGGGTGTTCATTGGAAGGACTGACGTTGAAGCTGCAACTCCAATACCTTGGCCACCTGATGCGAAGAGCTGAATCATTTGAAAAGACCCTGATATTGGGAAAGATTGAAGGTAGGAGGAGAAGGGGACAACAGAGGATGAGATGGTTGGATGGCATCACCAACTCAATGGACATGAGTTTGAGTAAACTCCTGGAGTTGATGATGGACAGGGAGGCCTGGTGTGCTGTGGTTCATGGGGTCGCAAAGAGTTGGACACAACTGAGCGACTGAACTGAACTGAATGAGGTGGATGAAACTGGAGCCTCTCATACAGAGTGAAGTAAGTCAGAAAGAGAAATGCCAATACAGTATATTAAAATATATATATGAAATTTAGAAAGATGGTAATGCCGATCCTATATGCAAGGCAGCAAAAGAGACACATGTAAAGAACAGACTTGTGGACTACGTCGGAGAAGGCGAGGGTGGGATGATATGAGAAAATAGCATTTAAACATATGTATTACCATATTTAAAATAGATGACCAGTGCAAGATTGATTTGATATGTTTATAGATTGCACACCATATGGAATTTGTAAAATATTATTCACTATATTCCCTATTGATGAACATTATATCCCATGACTTACTTATTATACATAATAGTTTGTACTTCTTAAACCCCATCTATTTCACCCATTCACCTATGTGTCAATACTGGCAACCACTAGTTGGTTTTCCATGTTGGTGAATCTGTTTCTGTTTCATTAAATTTGTTTGTTATATTTGTTCATTTGTTTTGTTTTACACTCCACATATAAGCAAAACAGATATAGTATTTGTCTTTCTCTGGCTTATTTCACTTAAAATAATACCCTTCAGATCTATCCATGTTGTTGTAAATGAAGACTTTCTTTCTCATGGTTGAGAAGTATTCCATTTTGTGTGGGTATACACACACAAATATATATATACTCATGCCTGTGGGCTCAGTCGCTTCAGTTGTGTCTGACTGTTTGCAACCCAATGGACTGTAGCTCATGAGGCTCCTCTGTCCATGGGATTCTCCAGGCAAGAATACTGGAGCGGGTTGCCATGCCCTCCTCCAAGGGATCTTCCCTACCCAGTGATCAAACTCACATCTCCAGCATCTCCTGCATTGCAGGTATATTCTTTACCACTAAACCACTACTCCACTTCTTTTTTAATCCATTCATCTGTTGATGGGTTCTTGGTTGTTTCCATATCCTGGCTGTTGTAAATAATGTTTCAGTGAACATTGGGGTGCATATATCTTTTCAAATTAATGTTTTCATTTTTTTTTATAAATACACAGGAGTGGAACTGATGGATCCAATCTTAGTTTAAAGGTGATATGTTAGATGAAATCAATTTAGACATGGAGAACAGACAGTTGAGAATAGCAAATATGTACATCAAACTATTATCCAACTGTATATCTGAGAAAGGGATTTATATAATACCAAGTTTGAGTGCTGCCTAAGGAAAATTATCTCCTAACTATTGGAAAATATAGGATCAAGATAGATTTCAAGCTTTTTGATAATAAGCAGTAAAAGAAGAAACATGGAGAAGGAAATGGCAACCCACTCCAGTATTCTTGCCTGGAAAATCCAATGGAGAGAGGAGCCTGGCAGGCTACAGTCCATGGGTCGTGATGAGTCAAACACCGCTGACCATAAACACACACACATAGTATATATACTGCAAACCAAGTTGGTATGTGTATAGGATGTTCTTTATTAAGCAATAAATGTTAGCTGCTTAAGCAGGAAAAAAGAAAAAAAAACAATATGAAACATATGGAAAAATTATAAATAGATTAAAGGCAAAATTATTCTGCATATCCAAAGAAAGAGTACATTTATGAAAATGTGTT
Source organism: Odocoileus virginianus (assembly GCF_023699985.2). Classification (NCBI taxonomy): domain Eukaryota; kingdom Metazoa; phylum Chordata; class Mammalia; order Artiodactyla; family Cervidae; genus Odocoileus; species Odocoileus virginianus. The sequence goes on along the minus strand of NC_069708.1, from coordinate 53,597,457 downwards.
TTTAATGTAGTCACAAAGTATTAGAAGATACTTTGTTACTTCAACTAAAAATGCAAAATGACATAGCTACTACTATAAAGCAGAGTATAAAATGACAGGTATTCAGGACCACTTTGAAAATTTGATGAAATTTCTAGATCTTTTTTACATATAAACCAAATTTATAAATACACTCATTTTTCCATCCAAATTCTGGGCTTTCATACAACCTCTGAAGTCTATTTATGAATCTTTGTTTAAGAACCTGTGCCATAATCAAAGAACAGATGATGATAATTATTATAAGAAGTTAAAAGTCAACCACAAGTTTCTGTCATCAATAAAGGCTTGAAAAGAGCAGAATTGACAATATTGACAATCAACTCAGTGACAATACTTGAAAAATATTCTCAAAAATGTGTTATAAGCACAAAGATGAGACCCTTAGTGGAGAAGATGAGAAATGTGAAGAATTGTTATCCATCCTCATAATTTTATGTGTTTCTCATGAATAAAAGAATACTAAAACAATAATGATAAATATGTAAAGAAAGAGAAAACATTTTCTTAGTTGGAAAAATATTTCAGTAGGCTCATCACAGTGCAGGCAAAACTAGAGGAAAGAGAAGAGCGCTATACTTTCTAAAGGCTTTTTCCCCAAAAGAAAAAACAAAATACTTGGCATAAGAAATAGCCAAGAAGAATTGTAAATATTAAGAAATAAAAGCAGGGACTTCCCTGGCAGTCCTGTGGTTAGGACTCTGCACTTTCAATGCAAGGGACATAGGTATGATTCCTGGTCAGAGAGCAAAGATCCCACATGTTATATGGCACGGGCAAGGAAATGAAAAAAAAAAAGCAATTAAAAAATAAAATCAGAAAAAAATACAGTATAGTGCTTAAGAGCTATTTTTGTAGAGCCATGCCAGCGCTATATGTAGCAGTTGTGTGGATTTGGATGAGGTAATTAATTCTTCTGAATCTGTTTTCACATCTCTGAAACAGAAATATTCATCATTGCTTCATAGGAATATTGTGAACATTAAATGAGATAATTTATGTACAATGCTTAGTAAAAGATCTGTCACTTAGGCTCTATATGCAACTAACAATTTTGCTACTATCATATTCATTATCATCATAAGTAGTAGGATGTAGTAGTAGTAGTACTATCATCATCAGTAGTAGGATTCTAGATGATTTTTAGTTCATAATTTCTATACTTTCCAAATTTTTTACCAAAAGTATGTATGTTATTACTTCTGTAATCAGAAGAATATGTTGTTTAAAAACAACTATATACAAATTGATGTGCAGAGTACAGAGCAAACACAGAGGCTACAGAAAGTATTGCAATAAAATTTTTTAATGAATTTTGCTAATTTTAGGTAACACGCATATATTCTATAATAAAAACTTTTAAAAGCTATTTTATTAAGAGGTATATGATACTCTATATAAAATAGATAACTAATGAGAACCTACTGTATAGTACAGGGAGTCAACTTAATGCACCATGGCGACCTGAATGGGATGGAAGTTCAAAACAGAGGGTACATGTATAGCTGATTCACTATTCTGTATGGTATGAAGTAACACAACATTGTAAAGCAATCATATTCAAATAAAAGTCTGTTTTAAAAATGGTATATGAGCTACATATGCTCACTATAGATAGCACCTTGTAGATGAATATAAAAATGAGTGTTCAGTGTCCTTTCTACCAAGAAATGACTACTATCATTTTTTGTGTGTACATTCATGTGTACATTCTGTGTGTTTGTTTATCTATGTTTATTGTTTCCTTGAGAGCATATCAACTATGGAGTTCCATATCCTGCTTTATCTAACCTAATATGTACCCATGCATTTGAAGTCTCTGTAAACATAAGTTTTAATAGTTACTCAGATGATTCAGCTCTTCTGTAATTGTGGTATTAGTAGACCATTCATTTTTTATTGTTATATTTAATGCTCTAACATACATACATGTGTATGACCCTTATTCTGAATTTCTGATCATTTTCTTAAACATGATTTGTAGGAGCAGAGATACTTGGCCAAAAATGATAGATATTTTTAAGATGATGAATTTTCATGCTTTCTAGAAAGGTTGGATCAATCTGTTTTTCTCTTCCAGCCACTTTCTTAACTTTCTTGTCTTACCATTCCCTCAGCCAGGAACATCATTATGTTTTAAATCTGTATTAATTTCATAAACAAGCCATTGGTTTTAGTTCTTTTAACTTCTATTACATAGCTTACACATTCACTTGAGCGTTTATTTTCATGTTTATTTGCCAGTTGTAGTTCCTCCTTTATGAATTGACCATTTGTAACTTTTGCCGATTTTCTGTTTTGTATTCTTTATCATTTGCATTAACCCTATACATTCTGAAGGTAGTTGCACATTAAAAAGCAAAAATAAATTTATGACAAAAGCTCTCAGTAAACTAAGACTAGGTGAGAATTTCCTTGACCAGAAGAAGAGTATCTATAAAACAAAACTAAACAAAACAAAACCATAGCTAACATCATGCTAATGGCAAGAAATTCAAATATTTCTCACCAAATCAGATACAAAGGATGGCCCCTCTCCATACTCCTTTTCAACATCACACTGGAAGTTCTAGCTAATACAATAAAACAGTAAAAGAAATGAAAGTTATGAAGATAGGAAAAACAAATAATGTTTTGTTTGCAGATGACATAATCACTTATGTAGAAAATTCGAAAGAATCAACTAGAATACTCCTGGAACTAATAAGAAATTATAATAAGGTTGCAGGATGTAAGTTTAATATACAAAAGTTAATTTATTTTCTGTATGCCAGCATGAATAGGTAGAATTTGAAATATAATGCCATTGACATTTACATTTACATACAGTCCATGGAATTCTGGAGTGGGTAGCCTTTCCCTTCTCCAGGGGATCTTCCCAACCCAGGAATCAAACCCAGGTCTCCCACATTGCAAGCAGATTCTTTACCAGCTGAACCACCAGGGAAGCTAAGAATACTGGAATGGGTAGCCTAACCCTTCTTCAGCAGATCTTCTTGACCTAGGAATCAAACTGGGGTCTTCTGCATTGCAGGCGGATTCTTTACCAGCTGAGCTAGGAGGAAAGCCCATGTACATTAGTACCCACCCCAAATGAAATGCTTAGGTATAAATCTAGCAAAATATGTACCATATGTGAATGAGGAAAATTGCAAATCTCTTGATGTATTAAATAATAAATAAAGAGATACTACATGTTCTTGGATAGGAAGACTCAATATTGTCATGGTGTCAGTTCTTCCCAACTTGACCTATAGGTTCAATGCAATCCCAAACAAAATCCCAGCAGGTTATTTTGTGGGTATTAAAAAGTTACTCCAAAGTTTTGTGGAGAGGCAAAAGACCAACAAGTCTTGAAGTATAAGGATGAAGTTGGATGATTGACACTACCTGACTTCAAGAATTAGTATAAATCTACAGTAATCAAGACCATGGAGTATTGAAAGAATAAACGAACAGATCAGTGGAACAATATAGAGGGCCGAGAGGTAGACTCACATAATTATAGTCAACTGAACTTTGACAAAGGAGCAAAGGCAATACAGTGGAGCAAAGATAGTCTTTTTGGTAAATGGTAAATGCAAAAAAAAAAAAATCTAGGCACTGATTTTACACCCATCATAAAATTAGAGATCTAAGTATAAAATGCAAAACTTCAAAAGTAGAAGAAGATAATATAGGAGAAAACTTAGATTACCCTGGGTATAGCAATGACTTTTTAGGTACAACACCAAAGGCACGATCCACGAAAGAAATAATTGATAAGATGATGTCATTAAAATTATAAACTTCTTCTCAGTGAAAGACTTTGTTAAGAGAATGAGAAGACAAGTCACAGAATGGTAGAAAATATTTGCAAAAGGCACATATGGTAAAGAACTGTTATCCTAAATATTAAAAGAACTCTTAAAACTTAATGTATACAAACAACCCAATTTAAAATCGGGCCAGTGACCATAATAAACACTACACCAAAGAAATTATAAGTTGGCATAAAAGCCAATGAAAAGATGTTCCATCATATATTACCAGAGCAATTCAAATTAAAACAGTAATCGTACCACTACAGTGGTAAAACAGTAACATACCACTACACATATGGGCTTCTCCTGGTAGCTCAGACAGTAGAGAATCCACCTGCAATGCAGGAGACCCAGGGTCAATCCCTGGGTCAGGAAGATCTCCCAGAGAAGCGAATGGTTACCCATTCCAGTAGTTTTTCCTGGAGAATTCCATGGACAGAGAAGCCTGACAGGCTACAGTTCATGGTCACGAAGAGTCAAACACAACTGAGTGACTTTCACTTTCACACACAGTATACATTTATTAGAATAGCCCAAGCCCAAATCCAAAACACTGACAATAGTAATGGCTGGTAAAGATGTGTAGTGACAGGGACACGCGTTCATTTCAGAAGAGATTACAAAGTGCACAGCCACTTTGGAATATTGTTTGGCAGATTCCTATAAAATTAATAAACTGTGTGTGTTATCCAGCAGTTTCACTCCTTGGTATTAAACAAAAGGAGTGAGAAACGTATGTCCACAGAAAAAGTTATACACAGTCAGTGGTATTAAGGTGGATGAACATATAGCATATTACACAGAGTTAAGTAAGTCAGAAAGAACAACATGTCGTATATTAACACATATATTTGAAATCTAGAGAAATGGTATCGATGAAACTTTCTGTAGGGAAGGAATGGATATGCCAAAGAATGCTAAAACTACCGCACAATTGCACTTATCTCACATGCTAGTAAAGTTACAGTCACAATTCTCCAAGCCAGGCTTCAGCAATACATGAACTGTGAACTTTCAGATGTTCAAGCTGTTTTTAGAAAAGGCAGAGGAACCAGAGATCAAATTTCCAACATCTGCTGGGTCATCAAAAAAAGCAAGAGAGTTCCAGAAAAATATCTATCTCTGCTTTATTGACTATGCCAAAGCCTTTGACTGTGTGGATCACAACAAACTGTGCAAAATTCTGAAAGAGGTGGGAATACCAGAACACCTGACCTGCCTCTTGAGAAATCTGTATGCAGGTCAGGCAACAACAGTTAGAACTGGACATGGAACAACAGACTGGTTCCAAATAGGGAAAGGTGTACATCAAGTCTGTATATTGTCACCCTGCTTATTTAACTTATATGCAGAGTACATCATGAGAACTGCTGGGCTGGATGAAGCACAAGCTGGAATCAAGATTGCCAGGAGAAATATCAATAACCTCAGATATGCAGATGACACCACCCTTATGGCAGAAAGTGAAGAACTAAAGAGCCTCTTGATGAAAGTGAAAGAGGAGAGTGAAAAAGTTGGCTTAAAGCTCAACATTCAGAAAACTAAGGTCATGGCATCTGGTCCCATCACTTCATGGCAAATAGATGGGGAAACAGTGGCTGACTTTATTTTTTCTGGGCTCCAAAATCACTGCAGATGGTGATTGCAGCCATGAAATTAAAAGACGCTTACTCCTTGGAAGGAAAGTTATGACCAACCTAGACAGCATATTAAAAAGCAGAGACATTACTTTGCCAACAAAGGTTCGTCTAGTCAAGGCTACGGTTTTTCCAGTGGTCATGTATGGATGTGAGATTTGGACTATAAAGAAAGCTGAGTGCTGAAGAATTGATGCTTTTGAACTGTGGTATTGGAAAAGATTCTTGAGAGTCCCTTGGACTGCAAGGAGATCCAGCCAGTCCATCCTAAAGGAAATCAGTCCTGGGTGTTCATTGGAAGGACTGATGTTGAAGCTGAAACTCCAATACTTTGGCTACCTGATGTGAAGAACTGACTCATTGGAAAAGACCCTGATTCTGGGAAAGATTGAAGGCAGGGGGAAAAGGGACAACAGAGGATGAGATGGTTGGATGGCATCAGCGACTCAAGGGACATGAGTTTGAGTAAACTCTGGGAGTTGGTGATGGACAGGGAGGCCTAGCGTGCTGTGTTCCATAGGATTGCAAAGAGTCAGGCATGACTGAGTAACTGAACTGAACTGAATTGATATGCACATGTAGAGGATGGACTTGTGGACACAGAGTCGGAAGAAGAGGGTGGAATTAATTTAAAAAAAAATAGCATTGCCATTTATACACTCTCATGTGTAAAATAGATAACTGCTGCGAAGTTGCTATATAACACAGGGAGCCCAGTCTGGCACTCTGTGACATGGGTGGGTGGAGGGGAGGGAGGCTCAAAAGGGAGAGGATGTATGTATCCTTATGGCTGATTGATGTTGTACCACAGAAACCAACAAAACATTTTAACACAATTTTCCTCCAATTAAAACAATAAAGAAAAACATATACACAGATATTTATAGGAGCTTTGTTCATAATTTCTAAAAACTGGAAACAACCAACATGTTCTGAATAAACTAATGGATAAATAAACTGTGGTGCATTCAGACAATGATATATTATTTCAGCACTAAAGAGAAATGAGCTATCAAGCCATGAAAAGACATAAAGGAAATGGAAATGTGTATTAGTGAATGGAAGAAGGTAAATTGAAGGGAATTGAGAGGGATGAATATGTAGAAAGTGAGAAAGTGTTAGTCACTCAGTCATGTTTGTCTCTTTGTGACCCCATGGACTGTAGCCCACCAGGCTCCTCTGCCCATGGATTTCTCTAGGCAAGACTACTGGAGTGGGTTGCCAGTCCCTTCTCCAGGGGATCTTCCTCACCCAGGGATTGAAACCACATCTCTTAGGTAGAGACACAGCATATCTTTGAGAGCAGTGAAAATACTATGTATGATAATCTAATGATGGATGTATGTCATTATACTTTTCTAAAACCATAGATTTTAAAACACCAAGAGTAGACTCTCATAAAAACTGTGGACTTTGGGCAATTATGATGTTTCAGTGTAGGTTTATCAATTGTAAAAAATGTACCACTTTTGTTGTTAGTAATGGGGAAGGTAATACATGCTGTGTAAGTAGGGGGCACATGGGAAATTTTTGTACCTTCTCCTCAGTCTTACTGTGAACTTAAAAATCATCTAATGTAAACAGAATAAAAAAAAAGAAAACTTTGTTATATGGTGTGTAAAAGTTGACAATAATTTTAATCAGTGTGACTAGAGACTGTAATTTTTATGGCAAAAGGGAAACAGAAAGAGAATCATAGAATGATATATAAGTGTTCCTCTGGAGAGAATTTATGACTTCTAGCCAGTGGCACTTTCCTTCTAAGCATGTGAAAATTAACATAACATATCATCTGTTTTAATCCATAAATATACTTTTCAGCAATCATTTTCTCTTGAAGAGAGTGTCTTAACTTGCAGAGCCAAAGTGTTTCTTTATTCATTTGTTCTCTTCTGTCTTGGTAGGCCCAGAATGGACTGGAAACTTTCCAAAGCTGAAATTAAACGTGATCTTACAGAATCTCAGTTCGTGGAAAGTTTGTGAATGTGTATGTAACTATTGTGACAGGACAAGCATGAAATATCATTAGAGCATAAGATTTTCATTTAGGATGTCCCTGGCTCTTTTTTCCTGAAGTTTTTTCAACATTTCTCTATATATATCCAGAAGTTAAACCTCTGACTTGTGTCACACCTGAGCAATGTGTTTCTGTAATGCCCTAGTTGGACTTTTTCAAACGCTATGATTTCTACTATAAATAGAACCCAAACTTGTACAATGAGCATATTAATATATTCTACACTGAGCATAGCTGATGGTGTGTTGTACATTCCTGGATACTATGTGTTTTTCCTTTTCCTTTTCACAAATGCCATTATTTCTTCCTCTCTTTCTCCCACCTTTAACCATTTTACCATAACTTTCTTCCTCCATTTCATTCCCAGTTTCCATTTCCCAACTCCCATTACCAAAAATATAAAGCCAAATACCAGTCTGGAAGGCCCATAAAAAGAATATTTTCAAACTGTGTGTTACTACCAATTAGTGTATGTGAAATCAATTTAGCACGTCACAACCAGCATTTTAAAATTTAAAAATAGAACTATCATGTATAGAAAGGCAATTCCTATTTTAAAAACAAATATAGGAGGGCACTAAATTCAGTTTAAGATGCATTTTATGCTGTGATGCAAGCTCACAAATGTTTGAAAAACATGACTGTAAAGCATACGTACAGTGCAAGACATACATTAAGTAGTCTATCAATCAGGCAGCTGACCTAAGTGCCAATCCACAAATTTAAAGAAAATATTCACAGATACTATGAGCAAATGGAGAAAATTCCTTTTCATTTGGTTCAGTTGCTCAGTCATGTTGAATTCTTTGCAACCCCATGGAGAGCAGCACGCCAGGCTTTCCTGTCCAGCGAAACTCCTGGAGCTTGATCAAACTCATGGCCATCAAGTTTGTGATGCCATCCAACCATTTCATCCTCTGTCATCTCCTTCTCCTCCCACCTTCAATCTTTCCCAGCATCAGAGCCTTTTTCAGTGAGTTCATTCTTCACATCAGGTGGCCAAAGTATTGGAGCTTCAGCATAAATCATTCCAATAAATATTCAGAACTGATTTCCTTTAGGATTGAATGGTATGATCTCCTTGCAGTCCAAGGGACTCTGGGAGTCTTCTCCAACACCACAGTTCAAAAGCACCAATTGTTTGGCACTCAGCTTTCTTTATGGTCCAACTCTCACATCCATACATGACTACTGGAAGAACCATAGCTTTGATTAGATGGACCTTTGTTAGCAAAGTAATGTCTCTGCTTTTTATTCTGCTGTCTAAGTTTGTCATAGCTTTTCTTCCAAGGAGCAAGTGTCTTTTAATTTCATGGCTGTAGTCACCATCTACAGTGATTTTGGAGCCCAGAAAAATAAAGTCTGTCACTGTTTCCATTGTTTCCCCATCTATTTTCCATGAAGTAATGGGACTGGATGCCATGGTCTTAGTCACTTGAATGTTGAATTTTAAAGCCAGCTTTTTCACTCTCCTCTTTCACTTTCATCAAGAGGTTCCTTAGTTCTTCTTTGCTTACTGCTATAAGGGTGGTGTCATCTGTATATCTGAAGTTATTGATATTTCTCCTAGCAATCTTTATTCCAGCTTGTGATTCATCCAGCCCGCATTTCACATGATGTACTCTGCATATAATTTAAGTAAGTAAGGTGACAATATACAGCATTGATGTACTCATTTCCCAATTTGGAACCAGTCCTTGTTCCATGTACGATTGTATGTGTTGTTTCTTGACCTGCATACAGATTTCTCAGGAGATAGGTAAGGTGGTCTAGTATTCTCATCACTTTAAGAATGCTCCACAGTTTGTTGTTATCGATGCAGTCAAAGGTTTTGGCATAGTCAATAAAGCAGAAATAGATGTGTTTCTGGAACTCTTGCTTTTTCGATGGGCCAACGGATGTTGGCAATTTGATCTCTGGTTCCTCTGCCTTTCCTAAATCCAGCTTGAGTATCTAGAAGTTCTCAGTTCACGTTGTGTTGAAGCCCCACATGGAGAATTTTGAGCATTACTTTATTAGCTTGTGAGATGAATACAATTGTGCGGTAGTTTGAGCATTCTTTGGCATTGCCTTTCTTTGGGATTGGAATGAAAACTGACCTTTTCCAGTCCTGTGGTCACTGCTGAGTTTTCCAAGTTTGATGGCATATTGAGTGCAGCACTTTCACAGCATCATCTTTTAGGATTTGAAATAGTTCAGCTGGAATTCCATCACTTAAACTAGCTTTGTTGGTCGTGATGCTTTCTAAAGCCCACTTAACTTCACATTCCAGGATGTCTGGCTCAGGTGAATGATCAAACAATCATGGCTATCTGGGTCGTGAAGATCTTTTTTGTATAGTTCTTCTATATACCTCTTGCGACCTCTTCTTAATATCTTCTGCTTCTGTAAGGTCCATACCATTTCTGTCCTTTATTGAGCCCATCTTTGCATGAAATGTTCTCTTGGTATCTCTACTTTTCTTGAAGAGATCTCTAGTCTTTCCCATTCTAATGTTTTCCTCTATTTCTTTGCATTGATCACTGAGGACAGCTTTCTTGTTTCTCCTTGTTATGCTTTGGAACTCTGCACTCACAAGGGTGTATCTTTCCTTTTCTCCTTTACCTTTAACTTATCTTCTTAGCTCAGCTATTTGTAAGGCCTCCTCAGGCAGCCATTTTGCCTTTTTGCATCTCTTTTTCTTGGGGATGCCTTGGTCACTGCCTCCTGTACAATGTCACAAACCTCCATCCATGGTTCCATTTATTGGGACTCTACTAGGAGAGTAGTTCTTGTGGACAAAATACATGAGTTTGTAGATAGGATTGTATTGCTTAGAGCAGCAGGCAAAGTCTTCGTCCTTTTTTTTTGCTTCTTCATGTTCTCCTAGTTCCACACACAGCTAATATTGATGTTTTAATCCATTTTCAACAAATATTTAAATGAGTTTAATGTGACAGGGCACCAGATTGTTATCCTGCTGAATTTGCTTATGTGTCTTGACTCAACTTTGTGTAGACGTTAAACTCAGAGAAAGCAATGTTTTTGTAAAAAATGTATTTATTAGTTAAGATTGTAATAGCTTTTGTAATAATGAAGCTCAATTTTAGTGATTTTAGTACAACATAAGACTTCTTGTTATTCATATAATTTACATTGCAGGTGTGGACAAGTCAGTGGGTAGCTTTCCTTCCAATGATGATTCAAGTAGTCAGATTTTTTTCCCATGCTGTGACTCTCTCAGAGTTTTAGAGTCATCCACATCCAGCCTGAACTTGGGGAAATAGGGTGTGAAAAACACAAACCCACTTACTAAAAACTCTGACCTGGAAATGATACCCATCACTTCTCTTCACATTGCATTGGCAAAAACTTGATGTCTGACCACATCTGGAGGTATCCCTCCACACTGGGAGGGACTAGGAAATGCCCTCCTAACTAGGTGCCTGCCTCTCAGTAACACCACTACATAGTAAAGAGGGGATGCATTTTTGGGGAACAGCTTTCTCTTTCAGTCACCCAAGTTACAGTATTCATGAAAGTGTCTCTGGAAATTGCCAACTTATTGGGTTTTTGGAACACATTGTTCTTCTTTTTACCATCTCCATGCTCTTTTGCATTGTGACAGGGTTGTGTTGATTATTGATGCTTATTCTTTCCTAGATAAATATAGACCATTTCATTTCAGTCTTACTAAGGTAGTGATTTTGACATCTTCACATATAGTTTCATATTGCTCTTTGTTTGAATGTAGTTAGCAAGCATGAAATGTATAAGATAGTAAATCCTAAGTTGTAGGCAGCTACCTCATTTTTTCAGCTGCATGATTTCCATTTGGGTGACCAGGCAGAGTGCTTTGCATTGTATGATTTGTGATATTTGGTGCAGTAGAATGGCTTTAAGTTTTGATTAAACAGAAAGCTTGAAAAGGTTTAAACAGAAAGCATGAAAAGATTTAAACAGTAAGCTAGTAATATTGAAAACATTATAATCTGGTTTAAATAAACAATCATCTTAATGAATTAGATATAAACATTTATTTTGGGCAGAAAACACTTACTTAGAAATTTGGCCTATGATTTTTCTTTAGGCTTCTGAATATCATAATAGTTCATGATTATGTGTTGCAATTGTTGGCAAAGGCATTATTGCTTTATTAGAATTCTCGTTCAGCATCTGTATGGTACTATTATTTAATTATCACTGTATTTATTCTCCTCTGACAATCAGAACAAAATATTAAAACTTGGAACCTTGTAATATCACCTAGAGTTTTCTTCAAAGATACCTGTCAACAGTGTGTCTATGGAAAATTGTGTTGCCTATGTCTGAAATTCTGTGTGCAAATATCCTCAAAATAATGAATGCAAAAGATTTGTTAAATTAGTACTGATAAGATGGCTTTGGCTTCACTGAAATGAGTCCAACACTAAATTTATATAATGAATTACTCTCTAATCTTTCCTTTTTGTTTCCTGATCTAGTTTAGTGAGCAGGAAAATTAAGTGCTAATATTAAATTCACTGGAGTATACAAGAAAAAGGAATAGTGTCCACACTGCTGATTAAATGGCAAGGTAGAAGGCTGGCCATAAGGTTTAATTGGAAGCATGGGAGCTGTTGGTTTCTTTGTGTTATCTGACCATCAGAATGTTGATTCTTTTCTAACAGATAACCAAGGAAAAGAGGGGAAAAAATGGTGACATGGGGAATAAAAGCATTTCCTCACTTCCAAAATAATTTATCAGTAACCACTCTAAAATTATTCATTATTTTATGTCAGTGTTTTGCAACATGAATTCCATAGAAATATTCACCATGTGAAATACTCCACAAAAAAAGACTTTAGAAGAAAATAAGGTAGGGAAACGCTAATTCCTTTCTTACAGATGATCACAATGCTTGTTAGCATTTCGAAGGCTTTGAGAAATCCTTCAGTTAGGAAGCCTATTTAACTTTTTTTTCCTATTTGACTTTTTAAACCTAGAGATCTCAGTGTATTTAGAGCCACTGTTTTTGTTTAGTAAGTATTAACCCTAATCCCTGGATTTCTGCCCAACTTTTTCAAAGGTGAAAAATAATGTTTGTAGTTTATAAAGTATTTTTGTTTTCAAAACCCAAAATATAATACCCAAAATAATTGAAAACACTTTTCCAAATGAAAACTTATACATCAGTGTTCATAGCAGCAATATTCACAATATACAAAAGTGGAAACAACTTAAATGTCCATTAATCTATGAATGAACAAATAAATGAGGCAAATCCATGTAAAGGGATGCTGTTTGACTACAAAAGGGAATGAGGTACTGGTACATGCTACAACATGGATGAACTTTGAAAACATACTACGTAATAGAAGACAGTCACATAAGGCTACATATGATATGATTTTATGTATATGAAATGTCTAGAATAAGCAAATATATATAGACAAGTTAAATTTTGTGACTGGTTAAGATTCAGGAGATGGGGATTGGGGAATGGCAGCTAAATGGTATAGAATTTCTCTTTGTGGTGATGAAAATGTTGTAAAATTGACCATGGTGATTTTTGCACATATCTGCTAATACACATAAAACAATTGAATTGTGCACTTAAAATGATTGAATTTATTGTATGTGAAGTATATCTGAATAAAGTTGTTAAAAATGAGTGATAAAAAAATGAATGATAGTCATCAGTCAGTAAATGCTTAAATGTCCATAAATTCTTCTTAAATATAAGTAATATCTGGTAAAAGATGGAGTTATCTTGAAAAAAAGCTGCTCAAATTAAAATCAAATTATTTTAAGATTTTTTAACCTAAGTCATTAATAGCAATGTTCAGTTCAGGTCAGTCGCTCAGTCGTGTCTGACTCTTGTGACCCCATGGGCTGCAGCACACCAGGCTTCCCTGTCAATCACCAACTCCTGGAACATACTCAAACGCATATCCATCGAGTTGGTGATGCCACCATCTCATCCTCTGTCGTCCCCTTCTCCTCCCGCCTTCAATCTTTCCCAGCATCAGGGTCTTTTCCAAAGAGTCAGTTCTTCGCATCTGGTGGCCAAAGTATCGGAGCTTCAGCTTCAGTGTCAGTCCTTCCAATTCAGGACTGATTTCTTTTAGGATTGAATGGATTGATCTCTTTGCAGTCCAAGTGACTTCAAGAGTCTTCTCCAACACCACAGTTCAAAAGCATCAATTCTTTGGCAGTCAGCTTTCTTTATACTCCAACTCTCACATCCATGTATGACTACTAGAAAAACCATAGCTTTGACTAAATGGAACTTTGTTGGCAAAGTAACATTTCTGCCTTGTAGTATGCTGTCTAGGTTGGTCATAGCTTTTCTTCCAAGGAGAAAGTGTCTTCTAATTTCTTGTCTGTAGTCACCATCTGCAGTGATTCTGGAACCCAGAAAAATAAAGTCTGCCACAGTTTTCATTGTTTCACCATCTATGTGCCATGAAACGATGGGACCAGATGTCATGATCTTAGTTTTCTGAATGCTGAATTTTAAACCAGTCTTTTCACTCTCCTCTTTCACTTTCATCAAAAGACTCTTCAGTTCTTCTTTGCTTTCTGCCCATAAGGGTGGTGCCATCTACATATCTGATGTTATTGATATTTCTCCCATCAGTCTTGATTCCAGCTTGTGCTTCATCCAGCCTGGCATTTCGCATGATATACACTGCATATAGGTTAAATAAGCAAGATGACAATATCCAGCTTTGACATACTCCTTTCCCATATGGGAAGCAGTCTGTTGTTCCATGTCCAGTTCTAACTGTTGCTTCTTGACCTGCATACAGATTTCTCAGGAAGTAGGTAAGGTGTTCTGGTATTCCCATCTCTTGAAGAATTTTCCACAGTTTGTTGTGATCTACACAGTCAAAGGTTTGGCATAGTCAGTAAAGCAGAAGTAGATGTGTTTCGGGAACTCTCTTGCTTTTTTGATGATCCAACATATGTTGGCAATTTTATTTCTGTTCCTCTGCCTCTTCTATATTCAGCTTGTACATCTGGAAGTTTACGGCTCATGTACTGTTGAAGCCTGGCTTGGAAATTTTGAGCATTACTTTGCTAGCATGTGAGATGAGTACAATTGTGTGGTAGTTCGAGCATTCTTTGACATTGCCTTTGGGATTGGAATGAAAACTGACCTTGTCCAGTCCTGTGGCCACTGCTAAGTTTTCCAAATTTGCTGACATATTGAGTGGAGCACTTTCACAGCATCATCTTTCAGGATTTGAAATAGCTCAACTGGAATTGCATCACATCCACTAGCTTTGTTTGTAGTGATGCTTTCTAAGGTCCACTTGACCTCACATTCCAGGATGTCTGGCTCTAGGTGAGTGATCACACCATTGTGATTATCTGGGTCATGAAGATCTTTTTTGTCCAGTTCCTCTGTGTATTCTTGCCACCTCTTCTTAATAATATCTTCTGCTTCTGTTAGGTCCATACCAGTTCTGTCCTTTATTGAGCCCATTTTTGCATGAAATGTTCCCTTTGTATCCCTAATTTTCTTGAAGAGATCTCTAGTCTTCCCCATTCTGTTGTTTTCCTCTATGTCTTTGCATTGATCACTGAGAAAGGCTTTCTTATCTCTCATGGCTATTCTTTGGAACTCTGCAATCAAATGGGAGTATCTTTCCTTTTCTCCTTTGTTTTTCGCTTCTCTTCTTTTCACAGCTATTTGTAAGGCCACCTCAGACAACCATTTTGCTTTTTGCATTTCTTTTCTATGGGAATGGTCTTGATCCCTGTTTCCTGTATCATGTCATGAACCTCTGTCCACAGTTCATAATGCTCTCTGTCTATCAGATCTACTCCCTTAAATCTATTTCTCACTTTCACTGTATATTCATAAGGGATTTGATTTAGGTCATACCTGAATGGTCTAGTGGTTATTCCTACTCTCTTCAGTTTAAGTCTGAATTTGGCAATAAGGAGTTCATGATCTGAGCCACAGTCAGCTCCAGGTCTTGTTTTTTCTGACTGTATAAAGCTTCTCCATCTTTGGCTGCAAAGAATATAATCAATCTGATTTCGGTGTTGGCCATCTGTTGATGTCCGTGTGTAGAGTCTTCTCTTGTGTTGTTGGAAGAGGGTGTTTGCTATGACCAGTGCGTTCTTTTGCCAAAACTCTATTAGCCTTTGCCCTGCTTCTTTCTGTACTCCCAGGCCAAATTTGCCTGTTACTCCAGGTGTTTCTTGACTTCCTACTTTTGCATTCCAGTCCCCTGTAATGAAAATGACATCTTTTTTGGGTGTTAGTTCTAAAAGGGTCTTTAGCTTTATAGTATAGTCTAAAGTTAAACTATTCTTCTTTCCTAAGATTATTTTGCCTATTCAGGTCTTATGTGTTTCCATACAAATTTTAAAATTATTCTAATTCTGTGAAAAATGGCGTTGGTATTTTGATCTTCATATAGTTTAATTTGTCTTTCTCCAGCTCATTTTAGAATTTTAAGGGATTTTTTTTTCTATTAGGGTCATAAGAGTAGTCATATTCCTCAAGATTTTTTAAAAGGTGAATAAATATGGTTTAACTGTAAGATACATGCTGAGTTTTACTATTTTTAACTGAGTTAAAGTGTATGAAGTATGATGTATAATGACATAGCATTTGATACAATTTCAGATCTACAATTGAGGAGGTATTTATTTGTGGCAATAAAATAACATGAAAAATGTTTAGAAACTCATCACCAAAAATGAAAAAAAAAAAAAAAAAAACAGATGGGACAATAACTAAACTAAGTGGTTAGGGAATGTAAGACCTCAAGTTGTTTTTTTTTTTTTTTTCTTTTTGGATTTTTCCTCTTATTTTTCAAATTAGAAAAACACAACTCACTTTAAGTGAATATAGAGCCATTTATATTTCACTGTCTGAGTGAAAATTGCCAAAAGCAATGGAAGTACCAAATTTTTGGCTCCAATTGGAAAATTCTAAATAAAAACCATATCATGCAAATGACTTTAAATTTTTCATATCCAGCTTAACAGTTCAGTTCAACAAATATTTACACTGAGCAGCCTACCATGGTGTTTAAAAGTCTGGGCTTTGCAATCAGATGACCTGAGGAGGTTTTCCCAGATCACAGCTTGTTACCTGACTTTTAGTGAGTTACAAATGTCAATTGTCTTAGTTTCTTCCTCTCATACCTACTTTGCAGTGATGCAGTGAGAATTCCACAGAAAAGTGTGTGTGTGTGCCTGGCTATAGTAAGCACTCAATAAGCAATAAATAGTAATACAAACTGTGTGTCAGACTTTGTTTATACAAAGACCAATAAGACATTATGTGTTATTAAAGTATAAGCAAAATATATATTGAGACATGACTAATGTAGCTGGCTTGACAATGAACACATATGTCAAACTGTTCATTACTTAGTTGTTGCTGTCTAGTTAGTGTTCTTAGTTGCTTAGTTGTGTCCTACTCTCTGCAACCCCATGGACTGTAGCTCACCAGGCTCTTCTGCCTATGGGAATTCTCCAGGCAAGAACACTGGAGTGGGTTGCCATGCCCTTCCTCAGGGGATCTTCCCAACTCAGGGATCAAACCCAAGTGTTCCTCATTGCAGGTCAATTCTTTACCATCTGGGCCACCAGGGAAGCCCTGTCTAGTTAAGGAAATTAAATGAGTCAATCAACACTTACAGTACAATGTAGTAACTACCCTTATAAAAGAAAACACCGGTGCTGTGGAAACTAGAGTTGGTACAGATAAACAAGTTACAGAAGACTTTATGAAATGATATGAAAACACATACTTGGATAGATAAGTTCTGAAATACACATGTCGTATATTTTATCTTGCCATCCTCTTTAGTGACAAAATTTTTAACAAAAAATTCCAAGTGGAAAAGAGTTACATAATTTTTTAAAAATTTTCTCTATTCCAAGGAATTCACATACCCAGGCTCAGAATGAAGGTTGAGGACCTTTATTTGACTTCTCTGTTGTGATACCCAGAATCCAAGCTAACTGGCTTAGCATAATAAGAACAATAAATCAAGAAAATAGAGTTAAGTTTCTGAATGGAAGAGAGGTATTCATCACTATGAGTATAACTTTATTTTTCTCTCATAAACTTCAGCCATAATATGAGTTTTAATGTGTTTCTGATTTTCCTGGTGACATGAGTCACAGATTCAATCATCCTAATCAACAGCCAAACATGCTAACCTGGACCCTAACACATTTAATATATGTTTTCTTAGCACAGCTGATATCATCTTATTTTCCCTCTGTATTTCTCTTCTTTATACTTTCTGTAGAATGACTGTCTTTGTTTGACAGTGAATTGAGCGAGAGTGAGGAGGATGGAGTTAGGCTGTGTTCCAAATTGACAAAATTAGTCTGTTGAAATCAAAGGTATCCAGGGACAGTTACAATGGAGACAGAATTGACGGGAGAGGGATTCTTCCTTTCTGCCTTGGGCCAATAAGTCTAACTAAATTAACTTAGCTAGCAAACTATTTTAAAAAATGCTATGTGTGTAAGAAGGATTCAGAGGAAAACAGTGTTACCTCTAAAGCAGTCTGCAGGTAAGCATGTTATTTCACATAGCAGACTGTGCCTCTAGAGGAGAGAAACCATTGGGATTTTCTATCATGATAGGAATCATTCTTCAGGTCATAAATAAGCAACATGGAGAAGTAATTTTTCCCTTCTTGTCATCATGACCCACAAAACCATGGATGTTTCCAAGTACACGGTCAATTCAATATATATTTCTTGGGGGCCTGCTAGGTGCTATGTGCTAGAAATATAGTGATACTCAAGAAAGACATTAAGTTTGCAGTGTGGCAGGCAAGGCAAATAATGTACAAGAAGTTACAGGTATGACTGTTATGAAAGAAATTTAAAAGATCATGGGAGTGTAAGAGGGGACCTAATTTAGCCTTGGAGCAGGTAGATATGATCAGAGTCTCCCATCTTCATAGGCATTCCACAGTGATACCACAAGGAATAATTGCATTGGCCAAGGGTTTGCCACTTCACACATACACAGACGTGTGCGCTCGCACACACACACATACACACACACCCTTGTTTTCAACAAGAATAGTTCAGCTTTTATCCACCTTCATGTTCTAATCTCTTCAAGATTCATATGTTGAAATTCTAATCCCCAGTGTGATGGAATTTAGGAGATAGGCCTCTGGGAAATAGGAGATAGGAAGGACAAAGGAGATTCTTTAGCATTGCACCACCTTGGTACTTTGTTATTTTTTACGTTCACCCCAAGGATAATGGAGCCACTTCAGTTCAGTGCTAAACTCCCCTTGCTCTGCAACCATTCTAGCAGGGTTAGCCCTTATCCATCGCTTAGGAATGCCTTTAGTTATGTTTTCCAAGAGTTCTGTGACATTCTCAGGCCCAGTGCAATGTCTTTACCCTTCTTCTATTTGGTTTCAGAAGCTTGTCTCTCAGGAAGAAACATATGGAGTTAAATTTTGTTTTTTCCAGTTCTACAGTTCATTAATTGAGAGTCTTCTGGGCCAAGGAATGCATTGTCAGTAGGAGTTAGTTTTCTCTACTAATGAAAAACTACCAGGGAGACAGAAAAAAAAATCTTTTTTAAAAAAAAGTTGTGTGTTTGGTGGGGAGTGGGGCTGTGAAGATAAGTGTTTATTCTGGAACTTCCTTAAAGGGATTCAAAGTTGCTTTCTGGGGTGAAAGGAAGTGTATACAAAAATTGGGGGTCAGTGCTGTGCTCCATGAGTATGCCTCCGAAAGCATAGTAAATTGTCCTTCTGAAGCTCGGTCCTGTTGTGGCCTGAGTAAATGGCGTAGAGGAAAAAGTGTTGCTTTTCCTTCACACCCAGTTCTGGCTGACCTGGCAGGTAAAATGCAACCTTGGGATATATTGAATCCTCGAGGACAATCTGGACTCTATTAGTCCTGGCAGTGCTACTAACCTTGGACGACAGACACTAATCCTGAGCAGCTAGTCTTTCTTTACTGGGACTCAGTTTGACCATCTGTAAAAATGAGAAGGTTCAATTGTAATTCTGTGGTTTTCTTCATAGGCATTTCACAGTGATACCATTAGGAATAATTGGATTGGCCAAGGGTTTGCCACTTCACACATACGCAGACGCGCACTCACACACACCCTTGTTTTCAACAAGAATAGTTCAGCTTTTATCCACCTTCATGTTCTAATCTCTTCAAGATTCATATGCTGAAATTCTAATCCCCAGTGTGATGGAACTTAGGAGATAGACCCCTGGGAAATAATTAGGTCATGAGGGTGGAGTCCACATGAATGGGATTGGTGAGTGCCCATGTGATCATTTCATAATGTATAAAAAAATCAAGTCACTATGTTGTTCACCTGAAACTAATCTAGTATGTTAATTATAACTCAAATTTTTTTTTTAAAAATGAAAAGTTCCCTTAGAGCTCTCTTGCTCTCTTTCTGCAAGAGGAGATACAATAAGAAGCAGTCTATAACACAGTAGAGAGCTCTCACCGGACCCCAACCATGCTGGTATCTTGACCTCAAACTTCGAACATCCAGAACTGGAAGCAGCACATTTCTGTTAGTTAAACACCACCCAGTCTATATAGTACTTTGTTCTGGCCTATGGTATTGAAATGAAATAGTCATTTTAAGGGACTTTGAGGGGCATCAAGATCTAAGGAAATATCCAAATTGCTTTTATTTGGAATTTTTACCATCAGAAACTTCGACGTGGCAATTGGACTTTATACTTTTTTTTTTCCATTTATTTTTATTAGTTGGAGGCTAATTACTTTACATCATTACAGTAGTTTTTGTCATACATTGAAATGAATTAGCCATGGATTTACATGTATTCCCCATCCCGGTCCCGCCTCCCACCTCCCTCTCCACCCGATCCCTCTGGTCTTCCCAGTTGTCATTATTTTGATTGATTTACTCTTCATTTTGCTAAAGTTGCTTTTGAAACATCATATCTTAATTATGCTCTAAAGGAAATGTATTTCTTTAGGGACATCCTTGGCAGGGCTGGCATCATCAAGGTATGACCCATGCAGTTGCTTTGTTTACTATTCTGGTGTTTTCTTGAAATTCTTGATGACTTTTGAGCAAGAAATCCAGCATTTTCATACTGTACCAGGTTCAACAAATTATGTAACCAATCCTGGTCCTTAGTGTCTGTTTTATCCTAATTTTACTGTGTTATGTGGCCCGTGGATGGTGGTGGTAGGGAGGAAAATGGACAGAAAGAGAGTAACATTGTTTGCTCTAGACTCCAGACGCCTAGAGCTTGTCATCAAGCCTGATTTCCAGGTTGAATGGCTAGAAGTTGAGTTGGCCCTGATTCTTGACATTGGGGGGGGGGGGGTGAAGTGTGAAGTTCTCCACAGCCTAGGTATAGTCATTTCTGTGTTGCTGCTTGGATAATTCATGTTTGTCACATATGAATTATTTTAAAGGTGTCTGACATGAGCTATCTTGTAAACTTGGCTATGGGAGGTAAGCAGATGGAGTGTTGGATTAGGAAGATTTATTGCTACAATCAGATAAGAAAAGAGAACCCTGCTAACAGCTTCCTATCACTCTGGATGCCATATATGGTACAGATTAATAAGTGAATGCTGGCACAGGCCTTGGTCTTCCCCTTAGGAGAGGCATTGAGGCATCATTGAGTTATTTATTGTTATTGTTTATGGCATTCTTATGAAGCCTGCAGGATGAGGCTTAATATGATGGTTAACACTGCAGAGCTGTAGGCCTCAGAGAAGATATATAGCCCAGGCTTAGCAACCTAGAGGTAAGCTCCCAGCTAACAAGCATGATAGATTAAAAACTTGTTTCACGTGGATATCATGGCACAAATAGAGTTGTTAGTTAGTGACCCACTATCATTAGGATGCATACTCTGAGAGGTTCTCCATGAGCAATACTGGGTCTTTTTCCTTCTGACACATTCTCCTTGGAATTAGCAACAGAAATATGCTGGCTGTATGGGTGCAGTCTGTGGCTGTAGAAAGTTTTAAGACAAATTAATTTGCTAGTCAATAACCAGGGCTTTGCTGGTGCCTCTTCTGATCAAAATAGAGAGAAAATCATCTCTATTTTCTTGGCTTATTAAAAAAAAATCCAAAGAAATTATGTATACCCTAATTTTATCTCATGCTAGGGAAAGAGGTTTAAGAAGAATTTATCAGACTAGTGAAGTTTATTTGAATTAACCCTTATTATTTGCAGCTTACATTGACCTCTCTGGGAATGGGCTCTCATGTGTTTTGTCTTTTTCTAAGCTAGTATCTCCATTTAGTATAGGCAGAGTTGATATGTGGGTCTTGTAGCAGCATGGACTCTTGGTGTTCAGGGACTTATAGTAGTCCCTTGCAGTTTCTGAAATCAATCTTTCTTTGAGATGGGGCCACTCAATTTGTAACTTCTTTCTCCTATGGTCATTTAGAGTTATGAATTTGAATGAAAGAAATGGAAATTGGAGCATATTTTTTTAATAGACTGTATAAAAAGAGCTGTCCAGGAAGATTGGCGCTTTTGCCAATATAATCTAGGTTGATTTCACTTTGTACCTCATTCTTGCACTTATCTCTTGCATTTGAATGCACCAACTGGGGATTATACCCCACATTCATATGTGGTACAGCCAATGACAATTCACATCAAAGGACCCAACTCCTCTTACTTAAGGTTTCATTCTCTCTGGACTGGTAGAATGATGGCAAACTCCACATTATGCCTTTCCCTTGCTTCTGTTCCTCTTCTCTATCAAATAGCATGCCTTCCTCTATTTTCTCCCTGCCTAAATCTATACTTCATGGCTCCCTCTTGTGCCATCATCTCCCTTAAGCTTTTTCTAAGTACTTCTCAAACCAAACATCCTGTCCTTGAATTTCAGATAGTACTCTCAAGTAAGTACCGTAATGTTTTACACTTAGTTATCATATAACTTGGGCTTCCCTGATATCTCGGGTAGTAATGAATCTGCCCACACTGCAGGAGAACTGGGTTCAGTTCATGGGTTGGGAAGATCCCCTGGAGAATGGAATGGCAACCCACTCCAGTATTCTTGCCTGGAGTATTCCATGGACAGAGGAAGCCTGGCAAGCTACAGTCCACGGGGTTGCAAGGAGTTGGACATGACTGAGCAACTATCACACACATCCTTTAACTTGTGGCTTCCCTGGTGGCTCATCAGTAAAAGAAGTCTGCCTGCAGTGCAGGAGACCTGGGTTTGATCCCTGTATTGGGAAGATCCTCTGAAGAAGGAAATGGCAATCCACTCCAGTATTCTTCCCTGGAAAATCCCATGGACAAAGGAGACTGGTGGCCTATAATCCTTGGGACCTCAAAAGAGTTGGACATGATGAAGTAATTAACAACAACAATCCAACCTCCCTTCCCTTCCTCCTCTCCTCAAACATCTAATTACAGTTTTTCAAGAAAAAATTGCTACATGCTGCTATATTCACACCTGGAATTTGCATCAATTTTAGTGAATCAAGCTCAAGTACCATTATGCATAGTATCCCCATAGCAACACCAACTAATATAATGTAGGGGAATAAAACTGAAAGTTCAGCAATGTTACTTCTGGATCTGGTGCATGTATGACTTTGCTCTTCCTTGATAGGTTGTCTATTTTTCTAACTGCTTTTGAAAAGGAGACACAAATTTGAATGATGCCACTTCATGTTTGATTGCTCTGCATTTGAAAAAAATGCCCAAAATCATGTTGCTCTACAGTAATAGGAAATATTACTATATGAAAGTGAAAGAGGAGAGTGAAAAAGTTGGCTTAAAACTCAACATTCAGAAAACTAAGATCCTGGCATCTGGTCCCATCACTTCATGGCAAATAGATGGGGAAACAATGGAAACAGTGAGAGACTTTATTTTGGGGGGCTTCAAAATCACTGCAGATGGTCACCGCAGCCATGAAATTAAAAGATGCTTACTCCTTGGAAGAAAAGCTATGACCAACCTAGACAGCATAGTAAAAAGCAGAGACATTACTTTGCCAACAAAGGTCCATGTGGTCAAAACTTTGGTTTTTCCAGTAGTCATGTATGGATGTGAGAGTTGGACTATAAAGAAAGCTGAGTGCCAAAGAATTGATGCTTTTGAACTGTAGTGTTGGAGAAGACTCTTGAGAGTCCCTTTGACAGCAAGGAGAGCCAACCATTCCATCCTAAAGGAAATCAGTCCTGAATATTGTTTGGAAGGACTGATGTTGAAGCTGAAACTCCAATACTTTGGCCACTTGATACGAAGAACTGACTCATTTGAAAAGACCCTGATGCTGGGAAAGATTGAAGGCAAGAGGAGAAAGGGATGACAGAGGATGAGATGGTTGGATGGCATCACCGAGTCAATGGATATGAGTTTGAGTAAGCTCTGGGTATTGGTGATGGACAGGGAAGACTGGCATACTGCAGTCCATGGGGTCACAGAGTCGCACACAGCTGAGCAACTGAACTGAACTGAATAGAAAATAATGAGTTCTGGATAAGAGACAGAGGAGAAGGTATGAAAAGTTTGTAAAAAGCATTCTGATAACTCTAGTTTCTTCTACCTACTACAGTAATAATCACAGTAATCTGGGCACCTTTGACACAACCTTGTAACCACAGTGACCCTCTCTGTGCCTATCAATGCCTCAGTGTCACCTGTGCTCAGAAGAAAGGGAAAAGTATATATATGTTTAAAAAATCAAAGGAAACTGCCTGAGTAGACCAAAACAAAAAGGAAACCACAAATAGTGAGGAAAACAGAATGGAATAGTGGCATTGAATGCTAAACTAACAAGCTTTGATTTTTACCCTGAAGACAATTCATAACCATTGAAAGTGTGGCAGAGAGAGATTATTCACAGTGCCCAGGCTACGTTGATCCATCCAGATTACCATCAAAGTCTTTGACTCAGATTCCTGTGTCTTGAGTTACTTCTCTCATTAACAGCATTTGGAGTAAAATTATAAAAGCAGAGAGATTAAGAGATTGGGCTGTAGATTCTGATTGTATTTCTTTGTTCACATCTCAAGTTCACCATCTTCTCTATGACCTCGGATCCCAGTTTCCACACCTGTACATGGGGAATAATAAGAGTATTTATGTCATGAATTTTTTGAGAGTTAAATGAGTTGATATACAAAGATTTAGTACCATGTGCAGCACATAGTAAGTGCTTAATTGTGGTTGGTACTAAAAATAAAAAAAGGGAGGGAACAGAACAAAAAAGAAAAGAAAAGAAGTCAGAGGTCAATTATTGCTGCCTTGGCATCAGATCACATTTGGATATTTGAACTGACATTCTGAATCCTGAGCCCTTGTCTGATTTTGAGTGTCTTATTGGATCAAGGATGTGAATTTCCTTTCAAGAAAATTCCTTGCTGAATTTGCTTGAATTGCCGGATCTCTTATCTCTATCCCACCCTTGTGAAATGATGTCTCTTTCTGACAGCCATGTCCAGATGTTAGAGGGTAATTATATTATCATGACTTGGCTTACCTTCCCACAGTTAGTATTTTTTCAAGTCTCCTTCCAGTCTCAGCTCCACTGTCATCTCATACAAGAACTCTTCCCTGACCAACATCTAAAAGTAGCTCCCCTACCCCATCCCTTCAGGAAATCTCAATACCATTATTTTATTTTCCACATAAGATATTATTAATTCACGCTATATGTTTACTCATTTATTGTCTGATGACCCCCACTGACATGTAAACTGTTTAAGGGCAAAAGCCCTGTCTGCTTTATAGTCAACACTTATTCTTGGGGTCCTAGCACAGTACCTGGCTCAGAGTAGGTGCTCAATAAACACTTCCTGCATTCCCACCAACAGTGTAAGAGGGTTCCCTTTTCTCCACATCCTCTCCAGCATTTATTGCTTGTAAACTTTTGGATAGCAGCCATCCTGACTGGCGTGTAATGGTACCTCATTGTGGTTTTGATTTGCATTTCTCTGATAATGAATGACGTTGAGCATCTTTTCATGTGTTTTTTTTTTTTTTTTTTTGCCATCTGTATGTCTTCCTTGGAGAAATGTCTGTTTAGTTCTTTGGCCCATTTTTTAGTAAATTAGTACAGCTATTATGGAAAACAGTGTGGAGATTTCTTAAAAAGCTGGAAATAGAACAGCCATATGACCCAGCAATCCCACTTCTGGGCATACACACCAAGGAAACCAGATCTGAAAGAGACACGTGCACCCCAATGTTCATCGCAGCACTGTTTATAATAGCCAGGACATGGAAGCAACCTAGATGCCCATCAGCAGACGAATGGATGAGGAAGCTGTGGTACATATACACCATGGAATACTACTCAGCCATTAAAAAGAATTCATTTGAATCAGTTCTAATGAGATGGATGAAACTGGAGCCCATTATACAGAGCGATGTAAGCCAGAAAGATAAAGACCATTACAGCATACTAACACATATATATGGAATTTAGAAAGATGGTAACGATAACCCTATATGCAAAACAGAAAAAGAGACTCAGATGTATAGAACAGACTTGTGGACTCTGGAAGAAGGCGAGGGTGGGATGTTTCAAGAGAACAGCATCGAAACATGTATATTATCTAGGGTGAAACAGATCACCAGCCCAGGTTGGGTGCATGAGACAAGTGCTCGGGCCTGGTGCACTGGGAAGACCCAGAGGGATCAGGTGGAGAGGGAGGTGGGAGGGGGGACTGGGATAGGGAATACATGTAAATCCATGGCTAATTCATTTCAATGTATGACAAAAACCACTGCAATGATGTAAAGTAATTAGCCTCCAACTAATAAAAATAAATGGAAATAAATAAATAAATAAATAAACAAACACTTCCTGGATGGATGGATGGATAGATGAATGAAAGAATTTGGCACGTGCTTATTAAACATCCATTATATACTTACCAGAGCTTCCCATGTGGTGCTAGTGGTAAAAAATCCATTTTCCAATGCAGGAGACACAAGAGACGTGGGTTTGCTTACTGGGTCAGCAAGATTCCCTGGAAAAGGAAATAGCAACCCACCCCAGTATTCTTGCCTGGAGAATCCCACGGACAGAGGAGCCAGAGCCCAGCAGGCTACAGACCATGGGGTCACAAAGAGTCAGACACAACTGAGTGTACACACACAACAACGCCTGATTACCTATTTTGGAGAAAAGATCCTGCTAAAGAGTTAACCAACAGAAATGCCAGATTTTAAGAAGTTGATGTGTGCTGTGTTTCTTGTTTCCTCTTGCTGTGTCTTTCACAGCAGCATTCATTCAGGACTGTTTCTGGCTTTGGGACAAGCTATTTCCAAGGAGATCTTCAGAGCTACAGAGCTTGCTTTGACTTGTTTCAGGAATATTTCCATTCACCTTGCCTCCTCCTAATTCACTGTTGGACCTTTGATTTCTAAAAATGTTAGCATGGTTAAGTATGTCCCCTAACATACATCCAAATTTATTTTGGAGATAAATAAATACACTTGGGAAGCTGAAAGTTTGCTAAGATTTTTCTTATATGCACCTAAGGGTAAACTACAGTGAGGCTTAGTTGACCTCTTCATGGTGATTTAGGTATTATATTTATTTTTTCATTTATTTTTATTAGTTGGAGGCTAATTACAATATTGTAGTGGTTTTTGCCATACATTGACATGAATCAGCCATGGATTTACATGTGTTCCCCATCCTGAACCCCCCCTCCCACCTCCCTCCCCATCCCATCCCTCTGGATCATCCCAGTGCACCAGCCCCAAGCACTTGTCTCATGCATCCAACCTGGACTGGTGATCTGTTTCACACTTGATAGTATACATGTTTCAGTGCTATTCTCTCAGATCATCCCACCCTCGCCTTCTCCCATAGAGTCCAAAAGTCTGTTCTATACATCTGAGTCTCTTTTTCTGTTTTGCATATAGGGTTATCGTTACCATCTTTCTAAATTCCATATATATGTGTTACTATACTGTATTGGTGTTTATCCTTCTGACTTACTTCGCTCTGTACAAGCAATAAATGCTAGAGAGGGTGTGAAGAAAAGGCAACCCTCTTACACTGTTGGTGGGAAGGTATTTTATTTTCTTTTAGGTTTATTGACTTCTTTTCTATAAGGAAAGATGCTAAGTCTTTTTTAAAATTAAGTTTTAAGTACAGTTTTCTTTCCTTTTTTTTTTTTTTTTCTTGGCTGTGCTACATAGCATGTGGGATCTTAACTCCCCAACCAGGAATGGAACCTGTGCTCCTTGCACTGGAATTGTGGCGTCTTAATCATCAGAGCCCCAAGGAAGCCCCAAAAGATGTTCAGTCTTAAGAGGAAGCACTCGTAAGAAGAAAAATTATTTGCCCCAAGTGCAAATGGTAGGAAACTCTAAAGCAGCAGTCACTGCTAATGACAATCACCCCTAAGACCATTTGATGCATACCTTATTCTACACCATGCACCACTCTCCATGCTTTACATGCATTTATTCTAAGCAGAAGGACATTTTAGGGTTGAAGCTGAGAGAACTTTATTTTCGTTATATGTCATTAGACCTTTTCTTTTATGCAGATAAGACACATAAACATCCTAGTTTAGGGATATTAATTAGAAAGTAGTACCTTAAAGGCCATAGTTGTGCTTTTAATGTTATCATTCTCTGGGACTCTTCATCCCCAATTTGAACAGAGAGGTCAATGCTAACAAGCTCTATCCACCAAACAGGTGTGTTGAATAGCTGTTGTCTAATTTTCTGTATATGGCAAAAAGTTCATAAATGTAGCATTGTTTGGTCATTTTTAATGGTCATTATTTACTTACTTGGGTTTCTTTATCCTGGAAAGAATGGTATGGTAACCAGTTCTTCTCATTACATATGGCTGCCTACCAGGATTAATGGCCTTCCCTGGTGGCTCAGACAGTAAAGTGTCTGCCTACAGTGTGGGAGCCCTGGGTTCAATTCTTGGGTCAGGAAGATCCTCTAGAGGAGGAAATAGCAACTCACTCCCATATTCTTGCCTGGAAAATCCTGTATTTGGAGGAATCTGGCGGTCTATGGTCCATGGAGTCCCAAAAACTTGTACATGACTGAGTGCCTAACACTTTCACTTTTCTCCTTGGGGTCTCAGCAATCAGATACTGAACAGTTTGTTAGTGGTGGTGATGTGATTTCAGAAATGAGATCTGGATTTAACTGAGCTATGATAGAGTTTTCCAGATTTTAGTATGTGTATGTAGGGTTTTCTTTTCTAAAGGTCACAAAAATGTATTGTCTACACATTATTTTGATTAAGAAAAAAATTTTGAATCATCTTAAGGCAGTGAACAGATATGCTTTTCCAACCAGGAGATTTCATTATAAATCTAATTTTTTCATATATATTCTCACATGTCTCATACAGTAATGTTATTTGCATAACAAGAAATCATTTCCCTCAGGACAGTTGAGCATGTCCTACACACATCAGTTTGGCTTTATGGGAAACTTTCTGAATCTGGGTGTTTCTCATGGACATTAATGGGGTCAGTGTCCTCACCTGCCATTCCAAATTAAAAATCACCCCTGGATCCTGTTGTACCCTTAGGGCTAGTAAATAGATTCCATGCCCCTGGACCCAAATAACATATCAGCAGTGTCCTTTACCTTCCTTGGGCTGGTTCTGTAATGCCTGAAATAGATAATGGTTTTTAAGTTTGGAATTTAAATTGGGTCAGAAGAAAAACAAAATGCTTTCTTTTTTGACCCATCTATTCTTCCTCTTTTCCTTTTCTGATATTTTTGACACTATATTTCTCTTAATGCTTCTTTAAAAGTTTCTTTGTAAAAAAAATAAAAAATAAAAGGTTCTTTGTAAAGACTAAAGAATAAACAGGGTATCTTTGCAAACAACAAAACATAAGTATCTTTCAAGTATATAAGATTCATTTTCTACATTCACCATAATTTAAATATAGGATCTGTTTGTACATGTGTATGTGTCTTGTGTGTGTAATTATGCAACCAGCTACTTTTTATGACTCTATGTTAGATTCACTGGTATATTCAATGATCTATGAAATTTGATGGTGAGTGCATATTACTCAAAATACACTGATCAATCCAAGTTGGTTTTGAAAATTGCCCAATAACTGCTTTATAAAAGAATATAATTTAGATTCATTCATTTCAAGTAATTCCTAAACCAAACTTTTAGGGAAAAATATCCTTTGGCTTTCCTCCGAAAAATATGCATAATGGTTGACTTATTTTGTATTGCACTACCTGACTTTATCATAGTACTAAACTGTGCCAAGGGTTAATTCCTTATGTATCTATGAAAAATAAGAAATAACTTTTTTCCATTTCTAGCTAAATCAACATCAAAGACATGCAGATGTGATTCAAGAATATTAGTTAGTTTGGACAGTACGGCAGACTGGAATCAAATAGGGTGCTCTAAAGAAAAAGCCCTCATGCATGGATCTTACCCTAGAGATTCTATATAAGTAGTTGGTTATTGGACTCTGGCCTGAGTATTTTTTAAAGTGTCCCATGTGATTCTAATGTTCATTCAACAGATAATCCAAGAGAATCATTGGTCTAGATCAGATTTGGCAAACATTTTCTGCAAAGGACCGCATAGTAGACTTTGCAAGTCAGGCATTTTCTGTTTCAACTACTCAACTTTTCTACTGTAGCTTGAAAGCAATTTTAGACAATACAGAAATGAATGAGTGTGGCTATATTTGAACAAAATTTTATTTACAAATACAGGAAGCAGAACCAGATTTGGCCTGAGAGTTATAATTGCTGACCCCTGCACTAGGCCAATTTTAGCATGTATCAAATCACCTGGAGGGCTTGTTAAAGTACAGATTGTTGAACTCCTCTCCTGAAGTTTCTTATTCAGTAGATGGGGGAGGGCGGCAAGAATTTGTATTGCCATCAGGTTTCCAGGTGATATTGTTGCCGGTGGTCTAGAAATTACACTTTAGGAAGACCACTGATCTAGAGCCTTTTAGCTCTACCTACACTGCTTCATGATTAGTCTAATACAGCCCATTTTTAGACCTCAAGTTAGCCAAAGAATAGAATAATTCCTTATATGATAAAATATATTAATAAAATACCAATACAGAAAGATTGCATTGTAGTTAATTATGAAACTGTAAGTGTATTCTCACTAAAGTAGGGAACAAGGCAATATCACTACTACTATTTGAGTCAGTTCTGTATATATCAGCTACTATTAATTATCTATTAATCTATAATAATTAGAATTATACAACATATATGTCCATATCTGTAGAAATATAGAAAATATACAATAATTACTTGTGTATATATAAATATCCAGCTAGAACCTAGAATTAATTTCATCTGACCATTAAGAAATTTGTAGAACAATGTGAGGAAAAATTTTAAAACTCTATTGAGGTACACTAATAGATGAAAAGAGATGTCTTGTTTACCTCATTCTTCAATAGGAAAATAACATTAAAAAATGTTAAAAATTAATGTGATCACAACTAAAATACCAAAGGAACTTTGGATTAGGCATAGTAATTACAAAATACATAGAAAATATGAAAATAAATTTGTGAATATAACTAGGAAAATAATGAAAAGTAGGAGTAATGAATAAAAATTAACTTTATAATATATATTATAAACTATAATAATTAAAGTACAGGAATAGGAAGACATGTCAAATAGATTTTTTATCCCAGAAATACACCTAACACTAGCATATAATTAGAGAGCCACAAATACACAGACAAAACTGTGTTGAAACTAACTATCCATTTAGGAAGAGAAAAATAAACAAGGACAAGTCCCTATCTCATTCTTCATAGTGAAATTAAAGCAAGGGATATCATAGATTTGAAAATAAAGTAAGTGAAATTATAAAAGTATTGAAAGCGAGCACTGGCCATGGAGACTGGGGTTGGAGGTCTTGAAATATAAAAGGTTTAACACATAAAATGTAGAAACTCTAGTGAATAATATTAGTAAATATCACTATATAAATTTTAAAGTTCTTTACAGGAAAAATATAATGACCAAAGGGAAAAACTGGAAAATATTTTGCAACACATATAATAGATAAAAGCCTAATAACTGCCATTCTTATGAATTGGTACAAGATCACTAATACAAAAGAAGAGTGATAAGAAATTCAATTAAAGAGGAATAGAAATGTCTTATAAACATAGGAAACAATTTTCAGTTTTACTCATGAGTAAATGCATATTAAAATGAGTAGTAAACATTAATTTCTGATAATATGCAGTGTTGGCAAGTGAGTAGATAACATAGAAACAACTGTATTACTAGAAATGTTTCCTACTGATTGGTGGTTCTTAACCTGGGCGATTGGCACCCAAGGAGACTTTTGGCAATGTCTTATGGCATTATTCATTGTCACAATGGGATGGGAGTGCTACTGGATTCTAGTGGATAGAAGCCAGGGATGTTGCAAAACATCCTACAATGCATCAAACAACACCCCTACACCAAATAATTATCTGGCCAAAAGCATCAATTGTGCTGAGGTTCAGAAATCCTACTAGAGATATATATGCATACGTAGATGTATATTCAAACATGTTCTTTGCAGCATCATTTGTAAAAACAAGACTGGAAGCAACCTAAATGTCCATCAATAGAAATCTGATCATATAAACTATGAGATATCCATAGAGTGCTATTATACAGCCTTTAAAAATAATTAGGTAAATACGCACTGATAGGAAAATATTTAAGAGATATGCTAAGTATGACTGATTTCCATTGTTGTAAGGCAAAAACCAAAACAGCATTGTAAAAAAATTATCCTTCAATTAAAAAAAAAATCAGGATACAAAATATGTATACAATATATGTCCCCATTTGTGAAATAGAAAAAGGGTATATGTGAACATATATATATATTCATGTGAAAATCTGCAAGCATGCACAGGAAAGTATCAAAAATAGTCACTCTTTGGTAATGGATCTAGACTGGAACACTCAGTTTTTATTGTGTTCTCTTTTGCTCTATTTGAAATTTTACACTATGAAAGGTTTGTTTTTGTGGGGTTTTTTTGGTATTTTTAAGAGAAGGCTAAAATTACTTCCTCTTACATTGCCTAGCCTTCTTATCCATTTTCTCCCTAAATGGAATCTACTCTCCAGGGAAAATGGACCAACATTTATTTGTTTTTTGTTTGTTTGTTTTTGCTCTGTACCTTCTGCCAATGAAGTTTTCTTTCCAATTCCCCTTAAAAAATGTTTTTAATCCTTCAAGGAATGTCCCATCTCAAAATCCACTTTCTAAACTCAGTTTTACCTAGTGTCCACAGTCACATGGCGTCAGTCTTTCATTATACATGCATAGGATTTTGTATATTTTTTAAGGCATTCATACCCTATGTTGTAGTGATTTATGAAATTTTCTGTTTTTCTTCTTGCCTCAGCCCAAGCACACACATTAGATTGTGAGCTTTTCAAGAATAAAACCATGTGGTATTCATCTTTGAATCAGTTACATTGTGCATCAAACTGCCTAAGGCATAATCTTTGGCCAATAAATAGTTGTTAGATTGAATTGAATTGAATGGAGGTTTATAGTATATATAAAGAGAACTATAAACAAGATAAACACAAAAGCAAAAACAAATAGAAGTTAGCCAAACAAGTTTTTTTTCCCATCGTTTAGCTGCCTAAATCTAGTGTCGTTTAGTAGTTTTTGAGCTTAACATTTGAGTGTGTGTGTGTGTGTATGTATTGCATCTTCTGAATAGAAATCAACCCTGTATAATATAATATACCTGAATAATTTTGTATTATGTTTCCTTTAATAAAATTATTTCAATTCTTATAGCACTTCCACTGCAATTGCAATTGTTCCTTTTAACTGTCAGTCGTTCTTTATATGTCTCACTGAAGAAAGTACTATTTGTTTTTGTTTTACAAATGCCACATCAATTCTAGAAGTAAAGGAGACACTTCTTTTTTTTTCCATTTATTTTTATTAGTTGGAGGCTAATTACTTTACATCATTACAGTAGTTTTTGTTATACATTGAAATGAATTAGCCATGGATTTACATGTACTCCCCCTCCCGGTCCCCCCTCCCACCTCCCTCTCCACCCGATCCCTCTGGGTCTTCCCAGTGCACCAGGCCCGAGCACTTGTAGGAGACACTTCTTTTAACCTCTCTAGCCATTATGTTTCTTGAGTGTTGTATGACTCTGCTGAAAAACAGCATTTCAGATATGCATGAGGATGAAACATGCATCTTCATTACACCTCCCATTTCTTTCGGAACAACATGATATATAGTAGAGAAACTCATGAAGTTGTTTCTTGAGGGATGCTTCATCATCCATTTCATACATCCCAAGATAAGTTCAAACTATGGTAGGAGTTTTATTATGTAATTAACAGTTCTTCATCTTTAAAGTCACTTTATATTCTCAAAAACTTATGAAAATCAGATCTGGGCTTGGTTAGAGATATGACAGTGCTGAACCTTGCCATAGCCTAATCTTTCTGGGTTTCTTACTAATCTCTCCATACACAAACATATTTCATAAGTGTTTCCAGTCAGTATTTAACATATTTATCACTATAGCTCTGATTTCTTTACTAGAGGGGGAAAATTATTCTGCAGTATCTGATATACTATGTATGTGGCATTCTCTATTCCTAACACAATTCTAGCATCTAATAAAAGTGAGTTATGGTTTTTAACCCCTGTGAAGTGATGTTACAACCACTTAACAATGGTTACTGTACTTCAGTGTATATGTAATTGCTTAAATACACCTTCATTCCTCAGTTCAGCCTCATCCAAACTAATTAGTGAGCTCCCCAGACATAGAGAACAAATTTGTGGCTTCAAACAGGGAGGGTGTTGGGGAAGAGATGGACTGGGAGTTTAAGTGTAAAGCCAATGTAAGAAAACCTGTCGTGGGTAATTATAGTGTCCAGACTAAGAACTTTCAGACTCTTCCAGAATAATTTGTGAGCACAGAAGTAATCACACATGTGGGATTTTCAGAACATTTAACAATAAAAAAAAAGTAGGAAAAGCACTTTTGAGGAAATATGACCCACAACAATTCCATTACCCCTACTCTCAAACTTACCGATTGTCTCCTATCTTATTATATGTTCTACATGTTACCTTGCTAGATGATTTGTGAGGAAGCCACAGAGGTAGAAAAAGACCTGATCTTTGCCTTCAGGTTAGCTCTGGAGACAGTAACTAACATGGAAACCAGCACTACACTGGATGATTCAGACAAATATGTTAGAAGCATAGAACTTCAAATGTACTGGGATAATCAGCACAGGTCATACATTGTATGTGGGCATTGTAGGATGGATTATTACATTACTGTTTGAAAAATATTAATGCATAATAATGCTAATCATGGGTTGGAGAGTCCATCCTCCCTTGAGATCAGAGAAATACTCCCAGGTTACAGAAAATATGTTTTAAAATAGTTCTTTAATATAGATATATTTGTAAGTATGCTTATTGTTTTGTTATTGGAAAGCAGCAGAGAGGAGAGATGAAAGTGAAGTCTTAGTATTTTTAACTTGTGGTTAAGGACCAAAGGAAAATGACTAGAATTGACTGCAAGTAATAGGAATGAAAAGAAAACTAAGAAAGCATATCAAAAATCAAATTTGCCTAATGTTTCTTTATGTTTACAGAAGATTGAATTAAATTACTTTTCAGCTGCAAAATCAGTAAATGTATTAAAGCATCCATGCTTATCTCTTTCTTGCATAGGTTTGTGTTTTCAGATAATAATGATCCAAGAGCAGAGTCTCATATCAAAATATTTTACTTACACAAATAAACACCAAAAAGACCCTACTGATATTTCATTACTAACTTAAATGACCAAATGACTGGTAACAGAGATTATACACATTGACCAGGGATAGATGTTTTACAGCAATCTGCAACTGTCCTCACAGATGTCAGCTTGTAATTACTGCCTTTTGTCAGAATTATCCTACCCACCTGGATATCCCAGAATTTATCAAAAAGTGTGAGAATCGAGAAAATGAAAGAGATTTTGACTTGGTGATAGAAAGACTAGTAATATATAACATTCATTTTTTTGGTAAAAAAAAGTATTTTTCAGAATAAATGAAACATTTAACAAATATCTTTGGAGCTATCAAATATTTTTCTTTTCCTGAGATCCAGCTGCAGCACATTTACAAACTACTCCATTTTGTGTACCTATATTTCAGTGTTGACATTTTATCTTAGAAAGTTGTGATATACAAAAGGAAGTAAAAACCTGGCATTAGATTCCCTATGCTGGCCATATAATTTCACATCAGTCCATTAATGTTATATCAGTTGATATCACCCATTGGTCTTTAGCATCTTTTTTCACAAGATTTTCTTCTCTTCTTGATATTTGTCCTTCAGAGTTCTGCTCATATCCCAAAGTTTTTTCAACTATTTACCTCCATATTCTCCTTCCCCTTTTTAGAATGTCTCTGAAGTACTAAGAGCTCAAAATTGGTTTCTCAGTTTTTTCCTAATGTGCCTCACCATAGTGCCTGCTGTTCCATGACATGGCACTTTCCAGAAATTGTTTCTCTATCTATTCAGTGATGGTGATAATGTTTGTGTGCTCAGTCGTGTTCAACTCTCTGCGACCCCATGGACTGTTGCCCACTAGACTCCTATGTCGATGGAATTTTCCAGACAAGAATACTGGCGTGAGGTGCCATTTCCTACTCCAGGGGCTCTTTCCAACCCAGGGATCAAACTTGCATCTCTTGCATCTCCTGCATTGGCATGCAGAGTCTTTACCACACCCTGGGAAGCCCAGGGGTGATCATATAGCCACCTAAAGACTTATTTGTAGAAATAAATGAGATAAACCATGTTAATTGTATGCTGCTGAGTCTGGCTGGCACCTAGTAATAATCCAATGAACTATAGCTAATACTTTTATGTACTCCATACATTCTTAGTAATTGATAGTTTGATTAAGCTTCCTTTCAAGTCTGCATTCTATGAAAATACACATATTTATATGCTGGAAAGAGCCTCAGACCATGTCTATAGAAGCAAAACAACTAGTTAAAATTTGAAAATACCATCAACTAGTTACTTCCTCTACCATACTACTAATAAGTAGTTAAGCTTAATTATCTGAGTAAAATGGCACTTTAGATGTCTTTGTATTAGAATGTACATAATTTATAAATTTCCACAAAAATTTCTAAGTAAAAGTAGGTAAAGAATAAAATCATGCTTATGGGGCAATTTAGATAGACTTACCACTTAGTAAAACAACCATTTGACATGCATTTTTTAAAAATGTTTTATTTTGTATTGTGGTATATCTGATTAACAAACAATGCTGTCATAGTTTCAGATGAACAGTGAAGTGAGTCAGTCCTTGTTGGTTATCCATTTTATTTTATTTTAACTTTTTATTTCATATTGGAATATAGCTGATTAACAATGTTGTGATAGTTTTGGCTAGACAACAAAGGGACTCAGCCATACGTATATATGTATCCAGTTCAGTTCAGTTTAGTAGCTCAGTTGTGTCTGACTCTTTGTGACCCCATGAACCACAGCATGCCAGGCCTCCCTGTCCATCACCAACTCCTGGAGTCCGCCCAAACCCATGTCCATTGAGTCAGTGATGCCATCCAGCCATCATGCCATCCTCTGTCATCCCCTTCTTCTCCTGACCCCAATCCTTCCCAGCATTAGGGTCTTTTCCAATCAGTCAACTCTTCGCATGAGGTGGCCAAAGTATTGAAGTTTCAGCTTCAACATCAGTCCTTCCAATGAACACCGAGGACTGATCTCCTTTAGGATGGACTGGTTGGATCTCCTTGCAGTCAAAGGGACTCTCAAGAGCCTTCTCCAACACTACAGTTCAAAAGCATCAATTCTTCGGCACTCAGCTTTCTTCAGTCCAACTCTCAAATCCATATATGACCACTGGAAAAACCATAGCCTTGACTAGACGGACGTTTGTTGGCAAAGTAATGTCTCTGCTTTTTAATATACTGTCTAGGTTGGCCATAACTTTCCTTCCAAGGAGTAAGCATGTTTTAATTTCATGGCTGCAATCACCATATGCAGTGATTTTGGAGTCCAGAAAAATAAAGTCAGCCACTGTTCCCACTGTTTCCCCATCTATTTGCCGTGAAGTGATGGGACCAAATGCCATGATCTTAGTTTTCTGAATGTTGAGCTTTAAGCCAACGTTTTCACTCTCCTCTTTCATTTTCATCAAGAGGCTCTTTAATTCTTCTTTACTTTCTGCTATAAGGGTGGTGTCATCTGCATATCTGTGGTTATTGATATTTTTCCCGGCGATCTTGATTCCAGCTTGTGCTTCCTCCAATCCAGCATTTCTCATGATATACTCTGCATATAAGTTAAATAAGCAGGTTGGCATTTATTTTACCACAAATTCCTCTCCTATCCAGGCTGCCACATAACATTTAGAAAAGTTCTATGTGCTATACAGTAGGTCCTTGCTGGTTATCCATTTTAAATATAGCAGGGTGATACACATTTTTAAAAGTTTCTTTTTTTTTTTACTTCATCAATTGATCTCTAATTTGATTAAATTGCTGTGTGTCTGTGTGTGTATGTGTGTGTTTGTGTAGAAAGAGTTTAGAGCTCTTTTAGTCCTGCCCTTATTTAAGTGCCAAGTATGTGGACAATTACTTCTCTGCAGGGAATTTTCCGGTTGAAGCAAAGCATTAAGAAATGGAATAAAACGCATTTGCAGTGTCCCTCAGCCTCACAGGCACTGTGTTAATATGACTTATTTTGCTTGGCAAAGCAGCACTCCATGAAAAGGGAACTTGTTCCCCACATTCTTCCAAATAGTGGTCTGTTCTGCATTCCCATCTCTTCACGTTTTGGTGGTAAGAAATACATTCCATTTTGAAATGAATTTCGCTGACTGTTTAGACAATAAGCACACAACGCCCCAGCCTGTGGCCAAATATCTTACTAAGCAGTCAGTGCTATATGCAGGTGAATGACCCTTTCAACATGGCATATAGTGCTCCAGGGACCCGAGTCAATGCAGCTTTTAAAAAGGCCAAGGATAGCACTGGCTTGTTGACAATGTGACTCAGAGTGATATATGTTTCTGGCAAATATGCAGGGTGGTGGTAGCATCTTATTTATTTGGAATTTATACCTTGGTATCTTTCAGAAGACTTTGAGGTAGTTTATAAGTTGAGCATAATGCAGAAAATTGAGCATTTTTGAATTAAACCAGAATAGAGACCACACTGTTAATGAGCACAGCTATTCCACTCTCAGCATCTTCCCTCATAGCTCTGTTGTTAAAGAATCCGCCTGCAATGCAGGAGCCCTGGGTTCAATTCCTGGGTCAGAAAGATCCCCTGGAGAAGGAAATGGCAACCCACTCTAGTATTATTGCCTGGAAAATCCCATGGATGGAGGAGCCTGGGGTGGCTACAGTCCATAGCATTGCAAAGAGTCCTCAGACACAACTGAGTGACCTCACTTTCACTTTCTTTTCTACTGCTCAGAAATGTCACCCTCAGAGGAGGTCCACATCATAGCTTCATCAGGAGCAGAATGCTTGAGGCTCAAGGCAGACCTCCCTGAATGATACAGAGCAGCACTCAGCTGCTTTGTGACTGCAAGTACAAATGGGCATGGCTTGCCTATGTGTTTCTCAGTGAATCATTCATTACCTACATGTTGTATCTTTCCCTGGGCAATAGGCCCCTACAGTAGAGCATGTCTGATAAATTTTGTAGACTATTAGTGGAAAATTTCAGTGTTTTCTTTCTAAATGCTTTAGTTGATCTTGCCAACCTAAGGCAGAGTATAAATACCTTTGCCAACATCCATGAGGCTCTAAGAACATATTTTGCTTTGAAGATTTGGGAAAATGATTTGCATTAAATCTTTAGTCTCCTAGAGTGAAGAGTTAAAGTTTTCACATTTCTGGCTATAATGGTTTTTCCCTGACCACTGGCCATCTGTTGTGGTGTAGAGACATTTTCTACAGGGATATGTCCGTGCCTTAGACATTTTTGTCATAACTGTCGTATCAACTCAGCATTTTATTGTCATCTTTCAGTTTCTATAAAGTGCTTCTGAAATGACAGCTGTCATCAACATGCTTAGGTGGCAATTTAGAGGTTAGTTCAATTGATCAAGTTTACATTTTCTACCTGCTCACTGAACAATGAGAGATTGGGACTGATTTATAGTTAGGAGCTAATGCTTAGTTATGTAAAATTTTATAAATGAATTATGGAACATTATAGTTTCTTTGCATCCTAATAGTAATCTTTCACACAGAACTGGAAGTAATATTCTGTCTCTATAAAAATGGAAGTCACAGACATACTACAACTCATTTTATTATAGCTTTATTGATAGCAAGGCATCAATATAGATGCTTTGCCATCTTTTGTTAGCACATGATCTTTAATCCCATTCTAGTTAAGCTTTCAGAAGTAACCATGACAAAACTACTACTTAAAATATACTCATTTTACTTTTTATTGTGCTTCTATTGAAGCCTATGTTTTTAAATTTAAAGGCATGCATACTAAAATTCTTTTGAGAAGTTATGTTTTCAAAACTGTTGTGTTCAACAAATTTACTGATTAAGTAGAGCTGTCAATAGTCCTCAGTTAGGTATGTGATTTTTTTAGTGAATGTGGATATGTACTTTTCTGATATCCAAACTTACAGGCTACATGGTTGTAAGGGAATTGCTCATGTATTTTGCACTACACTTAAGGTAATAGAGAATCTTATCCAGAGCTGACAACATAGTGAGTTTTCATTAAGTGAATTCTGTTTCTCCCATTTTATTACTTTTTCTGTTTTTCCTTTCCCAACTGGCTATAGAGGCAAATGTCAACTCCCCTTGGCCACAGTGATACAGCGAAGTTGGTGGGGAAAATGTGTATACCATTCCTTAGAAAATCCTAGTGACTTTCTGGAAATGTTGTGTATAAGAAATGTATTCACTCTTTCACTAATTCCCTTGTAGTTACTTTCAGTGCGGGCATACTGGGGTGCACATCCTGAGTGGCAAGTAAAGTATAAGATTTGGCCTTACTTGTTATACTTTTGTTGTTTTGTTGTTAAGTTGCTCAGTTGTGTCTGACTTTTTGCGACCCTACCTCTGATATCAGGAGCCACTGCAATACTTTTCTATTTTTTCATGTCCTCTTGCCTCTAAAGGAACTCGAAGCATTGCCTAAGTTCCCCTGTTCTAGTTCATGTTTCAGGTAGTTAACTTGTCATCCCTTGTTTTCTGTGCAGAAGTTAGAAACAGTTTGGTTCTTG
The DNA here is from genome assembly GCF_023699985.2 of Odocoileus virginianus. Classification (NCBI taxonomy): domain Eukaryota; kingdom Metazoa; phylum Chordata; class Mammalia; order Artiodactyla; family Cervidae; genus Odocoileus; species Odocoileus virginianus. The sequence goes on along the minus strand of NC_069708.1, from coordinate 53,556,709 downwards.
ACATTATTTGTGAGGTCTCTCAGTCACAATTATTTTCGGCACTAGGCAGTTAAATGCTGTTGCTAAGGATGAATCCTATTGAAGTCTACTTCCTACATCACCAAAATTTGTCTTATAGGTTGACAGATGAAGACCAATGCTTAACTCGTCACTCAGAGTGAGACAGTTTAATAGTTTCTCCATGTAAGGAGTTACTAGCAAACACTATAAAAAATATGCAGCCATATATTTCCTTGTGTGGTTTAAAAGTCATAGGAAGGTGTTAATATTTTGCTTGACTGATGGGAGATTTAGAAGTTTCTCCTTCATTTGATTCATGCAAATAAAACTCTATAACACTTTACAAATGACTCCATCACCCCCCCCAAACCATGGGATAGATGTATTTTTTAAGTGGTAACAATATGTAATGAGAGATTTCAAAATGATACTGTAAAAGTCCTGCATCCATGCTTATTTTACTTTTTTTTAAACAAGGCACATGAAAGAATTATCAATAGTACACTAATCCCCACAGAAAGTCATGAGCTACAGTGGATCTTGCAGATGAATATAAGATGACTTAAGGATTATAAGCCTCTTGATGAAAGTGAAAGAGGAGAGTGGAAAAGTTGGCTTAAAGCTTAACATTCAGAAAACTAAGACCATGGCATCTGGTCCCATCACTTCATGGGAAATAGATAGGGAGACAGTGGAAACAGTGTCAGACTTTATTTTTTTGGGGGGTGGGCTCCAAAATCATTGCAGATAGTGACTGCAGCCATGAAATTAAAAGATACTTACTCCTTGGAAGGAAAGTTATGACCAACCTGGACAGCATATTAAAAAGCAGAGACATTACTTTGCCAACAAAGGTCCGTCTGGTCAAGGCTATGGTTTTTCCAGTGGTCATGTATGGATGTGAGAGTTGGACTGTGAAGGAAGCTTAGCGCCGAAAAATTGATGCTTTTGAATTGTGGTGTTGGAGAAGACTCTTGAGAGTCCCTTTGACTGCAAGGAGATCCAACCAGCCCATCCTAAAGGAGATCAGTCCTGGGTGTTCATTGGAAGGACTGATGCTCAAGCTGAAACTCCAGTATTTTGGCCACCTCATGTGAAGATTTGACTCATTGGAAAAGACCCTAATGCTGGGAGGGATTGGGGGCAGGAGAAGAAGGGGATGACAGAGGATGGCATGATGGCTGGATGGCATCACTGATTCGATGGACATGAGTTTGAGTAGACTCCGGGAGTTGGTGATGGACAGGGAGGCCTGGCGTGCTGCGATTCATGGGGTCGCAAAGAGTCAGACACGACTGAGAGACTGAACTGAACTGAACTGACTGAAGGATTATAAAAACATAGGACACATTGAATACTCTTCAAAAGCACAAAAACAGCAATGGCCCAAGAGAGGGATAAGACCTTTAAAGCATATTGAAAATTATTATTCAATAAGGCAAACATGTTATTTGATACCTTCTTTGGGGTCAGTAGCAGTTGAAAGACCTATGTTACAAAGTTATATTTAAATGTCAACAGCTGTTTCATTCCAGATGGATTCTATTTGTGAAGCTGTTTAAACACATTTTTTTTTTGAATTTGTGATTTCTAGAGGGATACTGGCCTACCCCCTACAAGATGTTTAGGGTCTACAAAAGAAAAAAAAAAATGTTGCTAGGGCCTTATTTGGCCTTATTAACTCCAATGAAACCTGGTGGGGGGGGGAACATAAGGTTGCATGGAAAGACTGCATGGAAATTGGCCTGAAATTCAGTTTACCAGTAGAGGTATTAGAACAGAGTTTTTCCTATAGATTTAAGGAAGTGGTGTTACTGGATTGCAGTGACTACTGGATGTGCTTCCTACTCAAGTGGGTTCATGCCCCATGCCCCTAGGACCCTGAGCATTTTATGACTCCAGACATACTACTTTGCGCTCTATTCAGTGTGTCTCTGTTTTGTTCATTTTGCTTTTGTTTTGCTTTTATAAAACTTTAATGTATTAAATTACCTTTAAATTATTAAGCAATCTGGGCAAAGGATGAGTTCATGCTACCCATGCCTGGGGAATCAGTGGTCAAGGGACCAGAGAAGTAACTTGAGTTGGTGAAAGGGAGATTTAGAGCGGGGGGGGGGGGGGGGGGGCGGGGAGGTCCCCACAGTACCCAGAGGAAGGATAAGTGTCTTGGAATCAGGCCCTAACAGGAAATTGAGATGGTAAAAAGAAAATGGACAGTAGGCTTGATAGCCTTTCACAGAATTGACAGAATGCCAGAGGTCTGCCTTCCACAGGACTGCCTTCCATTAGGCAGGAAAACAGCAGGACTATCCAGAGGATCACAGATGAGAATGAAGTGGGCTCAGAGTGTTCACATTGTATTCACATAGAAGGTTTACAGGTCAGAGCTGTGTCTATTAAGAACTGAAAAAAAATGAGCATGTCAATTGGAATTTCAAGGTTTTTTGTTTGCTTGTTTGTTTCTTCAGAAGGTTTTTTTCTTTTTGTTTCAGAAACACTTATTGAACACCCACTTTGAGCCAGGCACTGAGACAGGCTGTAAAGGATACAGAAATTTATAAAATAGTGTCCCTGCTTCCCACAAGCTCACAGTGTAGTGGGCAAGACTACTGAGAAAATTCCACTACTTTGAAAGTATTAAGTGCCATGATAGTGTTATTCAGTAGGACCTTAGGGAGAGCAATGAGACACACCTGCATTCTGTGTAGGTTTTCGCTGTTGTTCACATGTGAGCAAAACCAAAAATGATCATGGAAGAAAATGTCACTGATTTGAATCTTTAAAGGGAATTGGCCAGTTGAACGGAGCTGAGGGAAAGGCATTTAAATCAGCAGGAAAATATATATGCTAGGCACTGAGACATGCAAGTGTGGCTTCTTGCAGGAGCTACAGGCAGGCCAGTTGGCTCACACTGGAGATGAAAGGGAAGAGATGGCAGGAGATGATGCTAGAAAGATAAATAAGAGCCAAATCAGGAAGGGCCTTTGGAGGCCAAAGTAGAAGATTTGGATGTTACCTTGGAAACAGCAAGAAATTACTGAAGGATACTAAGCAGGGAGTGACATGAGATTTGGATGTTAGCAAAAACTCAAACTGACAGCTGTGTGCTAAGTACTATAACAGAGGTAAGCAGATGAGTTAGAATACAGTGAAGCTACACAGAAGAGTGCACTGAACTCAGTAACTGAGAAGTTAAATAAGCCCATAAAACTTGTACAAACATTTGTGGAATACAGAGTTACTTAATTTGAAGTCTTTTTCCTCCAGAATTTTGAGTGATCTTTAGTTTACAGGAATTCAGGACATTTGCCAGAAAGTGATAGTTGAAGGACATAGTGATTTCCAACACATCCATATATTATAGTTGCAGAATATAATCAGAGGGCTACCAAGATACAGGGAATTGGGATGAGGGGTGCATTTTCTGACCCTCTGAGGATGACAGAAAGAAAGATGTCAGCTTCCAACATGGCCCTTATGGCTTTGTTTGAGGCAGAATACCCACATTTCATAATACCAGCATTGTCATTAGGGAAAATCAGAAATTTGGTATTTCTCTTTGGGCTTTCTCTGTTCAAGATGAGTATTTGAGCTTTGGGTTTGTCCATTCAAAGAATGGAAAAGGTAACAAAATTCAAAAAACTTTTCAATTTATCCTTAGAATGAATTTAAGGTTATACCAGTATCACAGCCACTCCTAACTCAAGCATTATTCAGTGATTTAGCTTGAGGAAGAGCAGGAACATTTTAGATTTTCAGTTTCTCTTGGGTTAGAATCCACAGCTGCATCAGTGATTACTGTTTCCTTTGGAGATGAAATCAAAGGTCATCATTACCTGTTTTGAGTTGTGGCTCTGGAATTTGCTGCAGTTATGAAATCAAACAGCTGGATAGCTTGATATTGCAAACTTAGCAGAATCATTTGAAAAGAAAGAAAAGTTCCCCTGATATTTGTACATCTGTGTTTTTTTTCACCTAATGCTAACTGACCAAAATTATATTCAGCAGAGAGTCAGGAAATTGATTTTATTGAAATTGATAAGTAAAGCATATATAAATTAGTAATTGCCAAGTCATAAAAATGTTTGTTATAGTTCAACAGTCTTTATGTCAGAGTCTGAGTGTCCCTAATGATGTTGCTGAATTGATCCTTATATTAATATTTTGCAAGATCAGCTGTTTATCAGTTTACAAGGAAGTGAGAACATATTAAGTACATATATATACATATAAGCCAATACTGGAGAAGGAAATGGCAACCCACTCCACTCTTCTTGCCTGGAAAATCCCACGGACAGAGGAGCCTGGTAGGCTACAGTCCGTGGGGTCTCAAAGAGTCATACATGACTGAGTGACTTCACTTTCACTTTCATATGCCAATATTATTTAACAGGAAAATACAATGTTGCTGAGGATAAAGTTTGTCTGAAAGGTAAGATGAACAATTCATTAATACTTTATTTTGTTGTTGTTGTTATTTAGTTGCTCAGTCATGTCTAACTATTGTGTGACCCCATGAGCTGTAGCCTGCCAGGCTCCTCTGTCCATGGGATTTCCCAGGCAAGAATACTGGAGTGGGTTGCCATTTCCTTCTCCAGATCTTCCTGACCCAGGGATTGAACCCATGTCTCCTGCATTGACAGGCAGATTCTTTACCGCTGAACCACCATGGAAGCCTAATCAATAGTTGTGCACTATTATTTAAGGCTGATCATTTAACTTGAATTTTGATTCTTATTTCCAAGTTTGGTCTTTCATTGTGATTTAATTACATACATTTTGGTATATGGTTGTCTTTCATTTAGATGTTATAGTCAATGAAACATTTAGGCAAGTGAAGGTAGGGTTAAGTTCCCCCAACCTTGAAGTCAGTATTTGTTGAAACTTTCTGAAGTGCCCAGACACTGTACTAACTACTTTAGAGAGAATGTCTCATTGAATTTTCACTACACAATCCTATGAATCAAGTGTATTTTACAAATAAAGAATACAGATCCAGAGTCATTGAATAATATACTACAGGGCCTCACAACTTTTAAGCAATGGGGTCAAGATGTGAACTTTGGCAAACCAAGTCCACAAACCTTACTCATAAACCACTGTGCTATACTCCTTTAATACACTAATTTTTTTTTAGCCAGAATCAGGACTGTCAAGGTTTAGAAGTGGGTTCATACTGTTATAAATAGATAGTCTGGCTTCAGAGCCAAAATTTTATATATATTAAAATTCTTAATCCCTTCGTACCCTATGATCTAAATTCTATTCTTAGATACTTAACCCCAGAAAAATGAAAACATATGTCCACAGAAAATTTTTTCACAAATGTTTATTGGTGCTTTCTTCATAATAGCCCCAAAATGGAAACAACCCAAACTTTTATCAATAGGTGAATGGATTGAAGAATATTCATAAAATAGAATACCATTGAACAATTTAAAAAGATGAATTTCTAATACATACAACATGGATGAATTTCACAGACTTAAGGATGAGTGAAAGAATCCAGGCAGAGAGGAGAGTACATCCTTTGTGTTTCCATTATAAACTTCAAAAATAGGCAAAACTACAGTATGGTAAAAATAATCAGATTTGGGCTTCCCAGGTGGCTCAGTGGTAAAGAATCTACCTGTAAAGTAAGAGATGCAGGTTCAATCTCTGAGTAGGGAAGATTCCCTGGAGGAGGATATGGCAACCCACTCCAGTATTCTTGCCTGGGAAATCCCATGGACAGAGAACCCTGGCAGGCTGGTCAGTGGGGCTGCAAATAGACATGACCGAGAAACTGACCACCACCACTACTGTAGAGGAATTAACTAGAAAGAATAGAAAGGAAATTCTGGGATGATGAAAATACTGTTTAACTTGATTGGGATATGAGACACACAGGTTTATGCATTTGGAAAGACTCATTCAGCTGTATATGTAAGATCTGTATATTTCACTCCTTAGAAATTATACCCCAGGAAATGTAAAATCAACAAACAAGAGCAAAATTTAACCCTTAAAATAACTGTTTTCATAGTTCAAATGGTCATATCCAACTTTGTTACCAAGTTAAGAATCAAGGCCATCTACTCTGAGGAAACTGTGATGAAGCTTTGAAAATGTGCAGAGGAATGGATCAAATGTTCTTAACCAGGTGGTTCTAAGACTTTTGGCCCAAAGGACTTAAGATAGCCCAAGCCTATCCCCAAGAAAATGACTGTGATTGTCTCGAGGGACGACCTATACATTATCATCTCTGTAATGCCAGTGCTTAATACATTAGAACAAGAATAAGTAGGACTCGGTCATGTGACTGGGATGCCAGATAACTTTCTCCTGGGTACCTGGTCTAGAGTGGAACAACTAAAAACCTGGGTAGTTCAAACTTCCCAAGCAAAAGAGATACAAAGGCAGGCTGAAAGGCCTCCAAAATACCTACTGAAAATTGTCCTATAGCATCCAAGGCTTTAGCCTTTAGCAAAATGTCAATAGAAAAGCTTCAGTTTACTCTAAAGCTACTGCCCCAAGTATTCCCTTGGTTTTCTTCTTCTTTGTATTCAGGTCTCTGCTCAAATGACACCTCCTCAGGAAGGCCTTCCCTGACCTTATTATCTACATTAGTCAACCCCTACCCTCACTCTCACTCTGTGTCCTCTTACCTTGCTTTACTCTTCTTCCTAGCCCTTATATTATTTTCCATGATTATTGGTTTATCTGATTACTCTGTTTCTTTTCACTAGGCTGTAAGCCCCCTGCGGGGTGGCACTTTATATGTTTTGCTTACTACTATATCCTCAGTGTCTGGACAATATCAGGGATGAAGTGCATGATCAATAAGTATTTGTTAAATGTAACACATTAATTTTAAAATCTGCTAATCTAAAGAAAACAGTACAGGTTTAACTGGGTAAAAGCAAGGCCTGCCTCTTATGTGACATGAGTATAACTACCTACTCCTAGAGTTACTATATTATACTCAGAAACATTTGTCTGTTTCATAACAAGTGCTTACCGTAAGTAATTAGTCAGCCAGTTATCAAGGAGAGGTAAGTAAAGGGCGGGTTATCAGGCTGAATTGAATAGTTTTCTTATTGTGGTTTCTGCCACCTGGGCCTTGTAGTTCAAATGGTCTCAAGAGTTAAGGCACTTGCTCCAATTTATCTTTATGACAGAAGCAGGAAATGGCACTTTTCTATGTATTGACATCTGTCAGAGCTAGTTTCCTTTCATACTGAAAGAGATCAGTCCTTAATGTGATAGAGGATTATCTTCTTTGCCACACATAAGCTAACTTTGATCCCTCTTATCTCTCTTCCTGAAAGGATGTCACCAGTTTACCATTTCTCTAGCAACCTGCAGAGTTCCAAACAAGACACTGTTTTAATTTAAGTAGAGACTTATCTGGTCAACCATTCACATATATTGCCATTATAGTGGTTTGAACCTTCTCAGGTTTTCTGAAATGAATTTTCTGAATATCAGATTCTTAATTTAGGTTAATGAAAGAAGGGGAAGTTATACTACCAGAGCAATACATGGTTTTATGCTTTCATTTTTTTTCTCATATCATAGAGCCATCCCACAAACATGACAGTTCAATTTTCTTTCATAATTGGAACTTAGATTCACTCAGTAAGAAAGTATATATTGAGGTTCAGACTTACTAGCCTCAATGCCAGTGTGAGCCAGGACAGTTTAATTCAATCCTGCAAACATTTAATGAACTGTTGCTCCATGCTAGACACTGTACTAGATAAAGAAACATATATAAAAAAGAAACCTATTCCCCCAAGGAGACTATGGTCCATAAGTATGTAACAAGTAATTACAGATATGATGAGTAATATAGAGGAGAGTATACTGAGTAAAACAACATGGAGGAAATAGTCTATAGGATTTTAAAGTGCTTCCCTAAGGAGGCAATATTTAGACTGGAACTTGTAAGATAAATGGAAAGTAAACATGGACAGACTGAAAATGGTTATTATTTTCACATTAAGTGACCACATCTTTGATTCTAGCATAAATGCTAACAAACAGTCATGCCAAAGCCCATTGGCTTGTTTCTTAAGTGGATAACAAAGAGCTGGATATGGAGAGAATGTTGTGCCTTGAATGAATGTAGTCAGTAATTCAGTAAATATTTACTGAATACATACAATGTACCAAACACTGCCCTAGACCCTAGAAATACAAAAGTTAATAAGACAGACAATATCTTCATTATCAAGGAGCTTATATCTCTAGATATGAGAAGGATAAGATAATAAATGAGGAAATACCAGATACTGATAAATATAAAAAAATTGAAAAGACTAGGAGGTTTCTTTTTATTAGATAGGAGGTGAATTTAAGCTGAGATATTAATTATATGGAGGAAACAGTCAATTAAGAATTGGGAGAGGGGCATCCTAGGAAGATGTAATTTTAAGGATAAAACAGGAAAATCCAGCAAAAAAGATAAATAAAGGACATCTGGTGAGTACGAAAAGAAGTAGCAATGCAGAAGCGTGAAAGTCTCAGTTGTGTCCGACTCTTTGTGACCCCACGGACTATACAGTCCATGGGATTCTCCAGGCCAAAATACTGGAGTGGGTAGCCTTTCCCTTCTCCAGGGGATTTTCCAAACCCAGGGATAGAACCCAGGTCTCCCACATTGCAGGCAGATTCTTTACCAGCTAAACCACAAGGGAAGCCTGAGTAAGAAGAAAAGAAGTAGTAATGCAGAAGAAAGAACCATAGAAAGTGTTGACTACTAGAAGGAAGTTGTTGTCAACACTGATACACATTGCAGAGAAATCAATTCATGTGAAAACAGAGAAGTGATTTTATTTGGAAAGATAGAAGTCATTGGTGACCTTGACTTAAGTAGCATTGATAAAGTGACAGTGGCAGAAGCCGCACTGGAATGGATCAAGGGGAGAAAGAATATGACAACTCTTTCAAGATTTGCCCTGAGAGAAAGCAGAGAAATGGGACAGTAGCTGGCGGGAAAAAATGTTATTAAGGGTAAATTTCTTTGTGTGTTTTTATTAAAACAAGAGATAATAGAGTATTTTAATTGCAGAGGGAAATGTTCACACACAGAGAGCAGGATTGACAACACAAGAGGGAAAAGGGACAATCGAAGGAGTTTGAAAGAAATCTTAAGAAATCTAGATGAAACTCTTTAATGGGAGCAAGAATGCATCATCCATTGTAGCGGTAGCAAGCTGAGATTGTGACAAGATCATCAGCTGAGATTATGTGTGTGTGAGGTGTGAGAGTACAGAGGGGCGAGGAGCAGTGAAATGAGCAATTGTCAGCAATTTGAAGAGAGTAGACAACTTGTGAAACTTTTTTTTTTTTTAAGTACAGAAGCAAATATACTAGGGAAGTGTAGGAACATCTCTGGGTGGCAATGTTTGTGACATTTGAGATTTGTGACCATACATTTAAAATGAGACCAGTCTGCACAGTTATAGAGTTTTCTGTAACATTTTGAAATTGAAAGAAAGAACTAAAAGAAGATATCCTTAATAAATTCTATAGCTAAGGTCATAGAAAACTACTTGTTGCTTACTTTTCTTAAACTCACTTTTCTTTTTTAAATGTTACTTAATTTTCACTTAGGGCTGAAAAATTTCCCCAGCTCGCCTGAGTGCTAGTATACATCTTGCCTTGTGATATTTGCAATGCCAAATGACACTTTCCTTATCTCAGTTCAGTTCAGTTCAGTCGCTCAGTCGTGTCTGACTCTTTGCAACCCCATGAACTCCAGCATGCCAGGCCTCCCTGTCCATCACCAACTCCTGGAGTTTACCCAAACTCATGTCCATTGAGTCAGTGATGCCATCTAACCATCTCATCCTCTGTCATCCCCTTTTCCTCCTGCCTTCAATCTTTTCCAACATCAGGATCTTTTCAAATGAGTCAGCCCTTCACATCAGGTGGCCAAAATACTGGAGTTTCAGCTTTAACATCAATCCTTCTAATTTTACATCTGATATTTTCAATTTCCTACTAAGTCTTCTACAGTTTAATCTTCTATCTCAACATTATTACCCCTACAATGTTCAGTTGTTTCTGGCTCTTTTGTGACCCCATGGACTGTAGTCTGCCAGGCTCCTCTGTCCATGGGATTTCCAAGGCAAGAATACTAGAGTGAGTTGCCATGTCCTCCTCTAGGGGATCTTCCTGACCCAGGTATCAAACCTCCATCTCCTGCATTGCAGGCAGATTCTTTACCACTGAATCACCAGGGAATCCCGGGTTACTGGGCATCTGTTCTCTTGTCTCTTCTATAGAAAATCATTCTCTTGGCAATAGGCCCTGTTAGGTTCTTGGCAATAGTCACTCAGTGTAATCATTTGCAAAAGAACTGAGTTCTTTCACTTTATTCACTAAATAATAAATAGATCAAGATAAGAAAGTTGGCCATCAGGAGGCTCAAACTGTTTCATCATCATTGCTGTTGTTCAGTCACTAAGTCACATCTGACTCTGCAACCCCATAAACTGGAGCACACACTAGGCTTCCCTGACCTTCACTATCTCCTGGAGTATTGGGGCTTCAGCTTCAGCATCAGTTCCAATGAATATTCAAGGTTGAGTTCCTTGGGATTGACTGGTTTGATCTCCTTGCAGTCCAAGGGACTCTCACAACCTTCTTCAACACCTCAGTTCAAAAGCACCAATTTGTCAGCCCTCAGGCTTCTTTATGGTCCAACCCTCACATCTGTACATGACTACTGGAAAAACCATATTTTTTATTATATGGATCTTTGTCAGCAAAGTGATGATTCTACTTTTTAATATGCCGTCTAGGTTTGGCATAGGTTTCATTCCAAGGAGCAAGTATCTTTTAATTCCATGGCTGCAGTCACTGTTGCAGTGATTTTGGAGCTCAAGAAATAAGGTCTGTCACTGTTTCCATTTTTCCCCATTTATTTGCCATAAAGTGATGGGAACAGATGCCGTGATCTTTGTTTTTTGAATGTTGCATCTCAAGCCAGCCTTCTCACTCTCTTCTTTCACCCTCCTCAAGAAGTTCTTTAGTTCCTCTTCACTTTTTGCTATTAGAGTGGTATCACCTACCTATATGAGGTTGTTGATATTTCTCCCAGCAACCTTGATTCCAGCTTGTGATTCATCCAGCCCAGCATTTTGCAGTATATACTCTGCATATGAGTTAAATAAACAGGGTGACAACATACATCCTTTTAATACCCCTTTTCCAATTTTGAACCAGTCAGTTGTTCCAACTAAGGTTCTAACTGATGCTTCTTGATTGGCATACATATTTCTCAGGAGACAGTTAAGGTGGCCTGATATTCCCATCTCTTAAGAACTTTCCACAGTTTGTTGTGATTCACACAGTCAATAGCTTTAGTGTATCTTGTTTCTATTTGAGGCTTTCTAGACATACATTTCTAAAGAAAAACTGAGCATGAAACTTGATTATATCCCAAATCATACACCATCAAGAACAGTTAAATAATTGCTTCTGAAAAGGAAAAAACAAAACAAAGAGACATATGGAGAGTGTTGATTCTTAGTAGATTGCATTGGGAGTCTTATAAAGTGAAGTTTGGAAAGATAGTTCTAAGCATGGGATCTTAATAAGTTGATACACAATGTGATGTGGCACAGCAAAGGGCTTTCTTATTACACAGTAGGTAAACTCAGGAAAGAGAAAGTGGAAGCAATTCATAGGTTCAGGTTTGCATATCAAGAGTGAAAGGTGATGTGAAAAAAGATTATGTGAAAGGTAAAGTGGAGGTACTCCTGAATTGAACAGAAATCAGAATCCAGCTAGGTTGGTAACTGGAACCAAAGTGAAAGCAAAGGGGATAAAAATAAAAGTGATGGGATTTTGCAGAACGAATGTGGGAAGATTGTAGCAAGAGCTGTGTGAAATTGAATGAGTATTTGCAGGAAATGACATAGAATAGAAATGCAAAGCATTAACGGTCCTTCAGTAGGGTCCTAAGTGTTCAGCCTGTCATCCACCAATAATAACAGGAGCTTAAGAAGCCTTCTGTGTCTGAAGTGCTATATGCAAAAAGCAAGGCAGGACAAAGGGAGGTCTTTTCAAGGAATAAAACACCAGCTTTACAGGGAGAGAGGAAAATATCAGAGAACAAGTTTGAGTGTAAAAAAAAAAGATAAGCCTATAAAAGGAAGAGAATGAAAAGAAGAGCTAACGTACAGAAGATACTTTGAAAGTCCATCAATTTCACAGTTTTGGTTTTCTGAAGCATAGGCAGACACGACCTCCACCTAAATAGCACCTTTTATGATCTGAAAGTCATGTCTTATGTATTTTGAAATTTCTCCTTGATTTGAGAAATGAAGTCTCTGTGTCCTTTCTGAAGTCACATGAACTGAATGTTTTTAATCTTGTAGCTGATGGTCCATGAACTCTCTGGGAAAGAAAGTCTTAAATTTTATTTTCATAATGGTGGAATTTGTATTGTTTACATATATAAAGGTTCCTTCCTAGAGTGAAGAATGTCAGTAGTCATTACTCCAACTCTATAATACCCACACAAACCAATGTTATTATGTATCAATACTATGGAAAACTATTTTTTTTTCTAAAGAGAGTTTATGAATTAAGCCCTTTAAAAAAACTGAATATTTTTAAGGAGGAAGAATGGTTTAAAGAAAAATAATTAGTCTATGATATTGTTAAGAGGTGCAATTTCAGATGATCTAGTTCTGTAAACACCATCATGTTATTCCATTCATAATGTTTTATTGAGATGATATGTTAAAGTTCTAAGGTTTTTCATATCCCTGACAATTGCTTCGTTAGGTAAAGAAGTGGGTTGATTGTTTAAGCAATGGTATTAGTGTTGATGGGAGGATATAATTGGTGGGGTTTCTAAATGTTCTTTTTCTTCCCCTATTGTGCTAGTGTTTATAGGTGATAGATTTGTTTTTATATCAGTGTTAAGTAGGAAAGTCATCCAGGATATACTTAAATTATATTCCTGCCCCTTCTGTCTCTCCCAAATATAAAATGCACAGCTGTTTTAAAATCCCCATTCAGCATGTTATTTAATTTTTATTATTCTACATTGCTATAAGCATCCAGCCAGAGGGTGAAATCGGATATGGCCTCTAAAAATCAACGAGCTATCAAAGAGTTGACAATAATTTTGATAGAAGTTTAGAGAATTTAATCATCACTCAAAATATAGATGCTTCTTAAAATAGCAAATGTTTAGAATCCTCCATTTATAAATTTGATTTTACAGGTGAACATAACAAAGCCCTAACTTTCAGTGCTTAGCAATTTTTTTGTATCCTATTTAGGTCATATTCATATTCTCTCTCTCATTCTCATTCATGCATGCATTCTCACACACACACACATACACACACACACACTGAGATTTAAAGAAAGATAATTACTTTTTATCCTCTGTGTATCTTTCCATAATATTCTTCCTCATATTTCAGCTCCTTCTCTGAGGCAAGTTTTTATTACTGCTGTCAGTCTGTTGCTGGGTCACTTGGGAAGGGTGAAAGAAAGAAGCATCTTTCTTTACATCATCTATACCTGACTCTGTAGGTCTCTGCTCTATTCTTCTCTCCATTCACACATGTTGCTTATATTACTTTCTCCTATATCTCTGGCTCCCCCATTCCTCTCCCTCCATCTCTATACACTGATATCCATACTTGCAGAAGCCATTACTCTTCACTTCCAAAAAGAAAAATAATAATTGATATTAAAGTAGTTAGCATCTATTGAGTGCTCACTATGTCCCAGGTACTATTCTAGGAACTTTATAGATATTAATTCATTTAATCTTCGCTATAACTCTGTAGGATACTATTATTATTATTATTATATTATCATTTTCACACTCACTTTACAGATGAGAAAACTGACTATATAAATTTCTTAAGTTTTGAGGTAAACTATAAATTTCCTAAGTTTCCACATTGGCAAAGACAGAAATTAAATTCCAAATGGTCTGGCTCCAGAATCCACACTTTTTACCAATATATTGTGTTTAAGTGAAGAAGCCTGAGAAACCTCATATGTTGAGCTATCTCAAAAATTTCCTGGATTTTCTCCAGACTTCTTCAAAAATCTCAGAAAACTTTCAGAAACATTACAGAAAGGGAAAAAATGGACTTATCACTCCTCAGAGTTTCTCCTTCAGGACTTAAAGATTCTTTCGACAGGAGAGACTTTGAGAGTTTTTGTCTACCCCCTGAAAGAAAGTGAAGTCACTCAGTTGTGTTCGACTCTGCGACTCCATGGACTGTAGCCTACCAGGCTCTTCCATCCATGGGATTTTTCAGGCAAGGGTACTGGAGTAGGTTGCCATTCCCAACCCAGGAATCAAACCTGGGTTTCCCACATTGCAGTCAGATGCTTTATCATCTGAGCCACCAGGGAAAGGGCTCTCCATTTACTATTCCAGTTGCATGTCTTGATATCTGTTTTCAGCATACATATCTCTCCTGGTGAGGTGGTTTTCATGCTGCAAGTTATCAGAAAAGGAAAGAGACTTGGATTTCATGTAATGAATGACCAGGATATACATCATGAAGAGTAGGTGAAAATAAAATGGACTGATAGAAGTTGAAGCTGGCAACTCTTAAATCATAGTAAAGATGCTGATGTTACACACATGGAAGAAACTTCTTTCTTCTTAAGATTTTTACAATCCTAGATTTAGAGTTTCAAAAAGTTTTCAATATTGAGCTCTTACAATGTGTGGGAGAGATGCAGTTAGTGAAATAAGAACAGGTCGAATCTGTGATAAAAATTGGTATCTCACTCTCAGAGTCCAATATAATTATATTTTTTATTAGAATCTTACCTATCTTTAATGTTGAAATTATACTAGAGATGAAAATGTTGAGGAGCAAGTACCTTTCAAGGTTCAGGAATATAATTTGATTTTTATCAAATTGTGGTTACATATAATGTTAAAAATTCACTGAAGGATAAAAATGTTGAGGAGACCCTGTGTCCTTTTTCCACTTTCAATAAGGATCCTGTGGTACCTCAAGAGACAGGAAATTACTACAAACTGACTTAAAATGGGGTTAACCATCCCCTCCTTTATATGCTATGAAATTTCCTCTAAAGAACGTGAGATGATATTATCTAAACTCAATTCACACATTTGGTTCAAGATTAAATTGTTCCCCCAGTGTAGGCGGGGAGGAAAAATGCTTTGTTTAATGTTAATGAAAAAATTCCACCTGTGAAATAGCTTTAGACTGTGAAGTTAAATCCCCTATCTATGTTCATTCCCTTAGCCTTCCTCCTTCTACCCCAATCTATGATCTCTTTGGATTTCTCAAGAAAGTTTTAAAATACCATATTGCACAGAGGATAAGTCAAGAGATGTAAACATGAAGGACCATTTCTATGACCTTGGAGAAAACTACTCTTCTTTGAGTATTTCCTTTTGAATTGGAGTGTAAGATGAATAAAAACAGGGTCAGCATTTTACTTTCATGTGGCTTTCTACAGTACTTCACACAGGAGAGGTACTTAATAAAGATGAAATGATTTTGATCTGAAAGAGCCAGTGTGCATGTTGAGTAACACCCCAGATTCTTCAATGACTTGATTGATTGTTTATGAACCTGTCTGTCTATGTTCATGTCTATGATCCATGGGCCAACAGCATAAGCATCACTTATAACCTCATAAGTAATGCAGATTCTCAGGCCCCACCTCAGTCTTACTCAATTGCAATGCACATTGGAAAAAAAGATCTCCATGTGATTCATAGGTACATTAATGTCTGTGAAGCACTGTTTTATGTTTTAGTGCATTCAGGGCTACACTTGACTAATCCTACCGTAAACACCTCTTTCTTTCTCTTTAATATTTCTTTTTGTGTGCCCCAACTAATTTCCCCCCTCTTTATTCTTCTTCTGCTTACATTAGTAGTAGTAGTAACATTAGTTGCTCAGCTGTGTCTGACTCTTTGTGACCATTTGGACTGTAGTCTGCCAGGCTCCTCTCTCCATGGAATTCTCCAGGCAAGAATGCTGGAAGGGATTTTCATGCCCTTGTCCAGGGGATCTTCCGATCCAGGGACTGAACCTCGGTCTCTTGCATTGCAAGCAGACTCTTTATTATCTGAGATATCAGGGAAGCCCTCTACTTATAGTAGAAGCCTCCTAATTCCACCTTTCTAGTTTACCATAGAATTCCAAATTTTTTTAATGTTTAGTTTTCACTATAATGCTTTGAACCCTTCATAAAAAGTATTATCTAATCATCTGTGCTTCTTCAAATGGCTTTGTTGAAATTATATGAACAGAGGAGATAATTTTCAGCCTTCTTAGTTTTGTGTCTCCTACGCCAAAGTTACTTGACATTTCTCTCAAAAAATTATGGATTACAATATTATTACCTTTAAATGATGAGCAGAGTTTTGGTGGCAGATAATTTCCCCAAAGGGAATGATTTCTGATTCTCATCGCTATGGAATATAGCTAAGGGACAAGCCAACTGAAAGAAACTTATTCTGAGATTTCAGACACATAAGGGATTTTTATCTTTATCTAATGTAGATTTTTGCTGTGTTTTGTCTCTCTCAAAGCTGTGGTGTTTCCAAATTTAATGAGATTATATGATATATTTCCATCATTTGCAAACATAATTATCAGCTGCAGTTAATCCTGGTCCTTTGGAGAAGCAGTATTGGGTGCAATTTTTCCCCTCCTTGTGGACATTTGTGTCATTCTTACTTTTTGACCTTTGACCAGAATACTGCAGAAGGGAGAGGAAAGCAAATGGGTATTTGGAATAAAGCTTTTTATGACTGACTTTATCTGGGAATTTATGAGAGCCTGGGAGGAAGCATCTCACTGAAATTCAAATTGTTTGGAAAGAAAATAGTTTAAATCTTCATGGACAGATATAATATATTACTAACTTGTAGAAGAAATACAATAGTGTGTACCTTTTGCTGAATTAAAACATGTTTCATTAAATTAAAACAGCATCAGCTCCTTGTATGTAACTTTTTCAGGACTCTTATGTAGGTCTTACATTTCAAAGAAGAGATAGGTGATTTGTTCTAGAGTTCGAGGTCTATCAGAGAAATCAAATGGTAAATCTCAGTCAATTCCTCTATTCACATAAGCAATATAATTTCATACACCCTAAATTCCAAACCAGTTCAAGTATTAAGCAATTAATCTTACCTGGAACCCTGAGAACTGCAGTCTCCAAGAAAGAACCAAGGATGCATTTTGAGATTGTGTCACTGTTGGGTTCCAGTTGTATCACTTTACCACTACCCCTATCTCTGCCACCAACTGGGCAGGATAACAGAAACCCCTGTTAGTTCCTTTATCAAAGGAAGTGGGTAGATTCACAAGGCTTGGGGTGAATAGGTTAGAACCAGGAACCACAATTATTCAGTTCCAAGATAACAGTGGTTTCTGAAGTCCTACCTGGTCAATTTTAAAAACAGAATTATTGCAATTACAGCTTTCTCTCAAAGGGGTTCTCTACCAAGGAAAAAAAATTCTAGCTGGCAGCTGCCTTTGTTATTCCCCATCTGTGCTTCACTCTCATAACTGCCTTTCACTCTGGCCAGCAACTTGGATCTCCAACTCCACTATAAGTGAAAGCTTGGCTAGATGGTGAAGCAGGTACAAAGATGGATGAGAGGGAGACTGAAACTGAAAAGAGTGAAGTGACTTGTCTTCAATTGTGAAAGATAATGGCAGAACTGACTAATGAGAGGTGCTCAGCTATTTGTTCAGTTGAATGCTTCTTCAAACTTTGGGGAAAATCAGAAAGATCAGTTTCTCATCAGGAACAGCTTGGGAATGCTGATACATAGTCCTATAACTTCATTTTATAGATGTGGAAATTGGCTTGCTATCGTGATTTGTCCTGAACTGATCTAAGTCTAGGTCATCTGATACAGGTCAGTCCTGCTTTTCCAGTATGAGAGATAGATACTATTCCATAGGCCAATTCATTTCTACTGCTATTTGGCTTAGTCTAGGAGGATACCTCCTATTTGTGCTGAGGAAGGAAGTTTTGTCCTTATTTAAATCTTAGTGACATAACACAGGATTCACAATTTAATCTGGGTGGCAGCGCGGACTGACAATCTGTAAAGCCTCTTCCTACAATAAGATGCTAGTATCACAGAATCCACCAGTGCCAAAGGTGAAAGTGATTCATACTAAGCAGTGCCACACACATTGTAGCACTGTTCCTCCTTTTTCATGAAGATCATTGTTGTTGTTTAGTTGCTCAGTTGTGCCTGACTCATTGCGACCCCATGGACTGTAGCCTGCCTGGCTCCTCTGTCTGTGGGATTTCCCAGGCAAGAATGCTGGAGTGGGTGGCCAGTTCCTACTCCAGGGGATCTTCCTGACCCTGGTATCGAAACTTGGAAGAAGATTCTTTAACACTGAAGCATCAGGGAAGCCCTTTTCAAGAAGATAGGACGTTCGTTCAATTCTACCTAATTGCATTTTTCTTGAATTTTTCTTTTAATAAGGGCAATTTTGTTAGAGTCACAGTGGGAATGTGAGTTGATAGTGTACATAGGCTACAAAGATCTAATGGTCAGAAATGATGCAGAGACCTGGAGAAGTGAAAAGACAAATACCAAGAAAAGTCCATGGAAAGAAGCCACAAAGGTAGAGTAGTAAAAGTCAGAACCTTTTTTAGGACCATAAACACACTATACCTTGAACTGACTGGGTGACTCACTATTGATGAATTGACTAAAAAAGGCAATTCTCATCTCTCAAAGTGATAACTGCATTTTCTAATAAAAGAGGAAAACATCTTCCCTAGTTCCAGACACTGGTTTTAGGATGATGTTTTTGAATATATACAAGTTATAGGATTATTCCTCCTCTACTGAACTACCATGCCTTCTCAGATGATCCTCTCTAATTTTGGAGCTCACATTTTCTCCTCTGGGTCTTTATTTCCCATCATATAGTGTGCATTTGTAGGATGGTTGTGGATAGATGTATGATGAAGTTTGTGGTCATCAAGTAAAGGAATCTTCAGTGGATAAACAGAGTTGGACATGTGGTCTTGGCTTAAGGAGTACCATCCTCATCCAGAATATATGG
This sequence comes from Odocoileus virginianus, assembly GCF_023699985.2. Lineage (NCBI taxonomy): Eukaryota > Metazoa > Chordata > Mammalia > Artiodactyla > Cervidae > Odocoileus > Odocoileus virginianus. The sequence continues at coordinate 53,537,633 of NC_069708.1, read as the reverse complement.
AAAAGGAACCCATATATGGCACAGTTTCAGGTATCAGTAAAACTTGGACATTTCTTCTCCTTCCCTCACTCATATGAGCACATGGAATTTCACTGGCTAAATGAGGTTCAGTTAGCTGAAGGCATTAGTTTTCAGTGCAGTCCTCCTGGACACACATCAAGTTGTCACTAATCACTGGCCTTTTCATGTAAATGTGGTGTATCAGCCTCTATTTGTAAAGGGAAGGGAAGAAGCAACAATGAGAGTGTAAGCCCTCCAGTCCAGATAAAGGGCCTACAACAGGATTGCTAGATCTGGACAGGTAAATGGCCTACTTCACAAGTTGGTCTCAAATGGGCCTGTCCGAGAGGGTCAGTAACAATGTTTATCAGGAAACTGAATGAATAATGCTGATCCCTCCTATTCACTGGGTTTAGGAATTAAAGGTTTGTGTCATATTATTAGATGCTGTAGGGGGCACAGAAGAAGCAGAAAAGCTCATAGACTTAAAATTTTTTTTTTTTTATTTTATTTTAATTGGAGGCTAATTACTTTACAATATTGTGGTGGTTTTCCCCATACTTTCACATGAATCAGCCATGGTGTATGTGTGTCCCCCATCCTGAACCCCCTCCCACCTCCCTCCCCATCCCATCTCTCAGGGTTGTCCCAGTGCACCAGCCCTGAGCACCCTGTCTCATGCATTGAACCTGGACTGGCAATCTATTTCACATATGGTAAGCTAAAAGGAACCTCAGCAGACTGAAAGAAATACAACAAACTTGTGCATGAGTACAAAAGAGAATGACAGAGGTCTAATGAGAGGTACTCAATATTAGTTGCTTTGAACAGATTTTCAATTAGAGAACAAATGTGATGAAAATAGAATTTTTATCTTCTTTTAATACCATTTTGATTTGTGTAACTTTCCAACACTCCAACGCTTTTAGTGGAGTGTTTCCTTCTGAGTATGGGCAAATCCTTACCATAGATTTGAAAAAACCTGTCTGTTACCTTAAATAAGCTTAACCTTGAGATCTATACACTCTTGGGAGATAACATATCCAGAATTTTAAAATTAATTTTTGAAAAATTAAGTGTGAATAATATTTGAATCATTTAGCTTTTTCAGCAAGGGCTTTGTATTATCTTGCAAAATGATTCTTATCTTTTCTATACAAGTATTTTTGTTTTGGGTTTTGAGTCAAACTTTTAAGACCAGGTGAGTCTCAAGAGTAAATAGTGAATTGCATATTTGAATGGCTTCCCTGAAAGTTAGGGTACATCCTATTAACCCAGAAGTGCCAGTGCAATGTAGTGCAAATAGAGTTTTTTTTCCCCATAAATAGCAGTTGGCACCTTGGAAGTACATGCATTTCAGCCTGTTTTATTACTTTACCATGGTGTAAGAGTTTTACTCAATCTGAGATGGACTTTGAGTGTTTCCTTTGCATGCCTGTTAGTGGTAATAGATTTTATATGTGTGTGTGTGTATGTGTGTGTGTGTGAAGATACAGTTTTGCTTTTTATCATCATTTGGTTCTTTTTCTCTCTCTCTTTTTAAACCAAACTTATGTTTGCTTCTTAGATCCACAAGGGAACTATCCACTGTCTTTTAATGTTTATATTAGAAAGTTTAATGGAAGAGAGAGAATGTCACTGTGGTAACTGGCCATTTCCCTTGCCTTAATAGTGATCTAAAGCAAAGGTTTTTTGTTTTTTGTTTTTTGTTTTTAGATAACAATGTTCAGCAAAGGTCATTTGTACCATTTCATCTTTGATTCACTCATTCTTGTATTTTCATAAATGTTTTGAGAGCCTTCATCAATGGGCTATCCCAAGACTCTAGCCCTACTATTTGATGTTTGCTGCATGACATGGGCCAGAGGAAGGGTGAACAAAAAAGAAATTACCAAAAGCAGTCTGAGAATTTTGGAGATCTCAGAATTAACTAAGGCTCCTAATATTGTTAAGTCCCAGCTCCAAACCAAATTTTAACCATAGCATGTAAATTATTTTTAAAAATTTCTCAAATCATTTATGACTTCATAGTAGAGACAGAAGGAGGTGGGGATCTCGGGATAAATTACTGCTGAGATGAGTGAGAAGTGGAAGGGGAAGGGGTTGGTGGGGTGGCAGTCTTGGAAACCTGAGGGTAGCATCTTGAATGGGATTTAAGAGTAAGAAATTTACTTGAAAATGACAACATATGGTTAAGGACTTGGGCTTTGTCTTCTAATCTTGGTTCTGCCCCTTATTAGTTGTGTAAGGGGGCAACTCACTTAAACTCTGTGATCCTGCCTCCTCATAGTATGAAGGTGGGATAATAATTTAACTTCCTACTGTTGCTATGAGAGTCAAAGGAGATTATATATGTAAATCAGTTAATGAAGTGACTGGCACATAGTAAGTGTTCAATAATGGAAAATATGTCAATATGTAATTCTCAATGTTTACTATGCCCTGCCCCAGGATTCTTCCTTTTATTAAAGTATCTCTGAAAAATGCTGTTTCAGATTTTTGCTTGCTTTTAAACATTGATTTAAAATTTACTGAAGTTTATTTTTGTGTATGGTGTTAGAAAGTGTTCTAGTTTCATTCTTTTACAAGTGGTTGACCAGTTTTCCCAGCATCACTTGTTAAAGAGGTTGTCTTTTTTCCATTGTATATCCTTGCCTCCTTTGTCGAAGATAAGGTGTCCATAGGTTCGTGGATTTATCTCTAAGCTTTCTATTCTGTTCCATTGATCTATATTTCTGTCTTTGCGCCAGTACCATACTGTCTTGATGACTGTGGCTTTGTAGTAGAGCCTGAAGTCAGGTTGGTTGATTCCTCCAGTTCCATTCTTCTTTCTCAAGATTACTTTGGCTATTCGAGGTTTTTTTTTTTTTTTTAATTTCCATACAAGTTGAGAAATTATTTGTTCTAGTTCTGTGAAAAATACCGTTGGTAGCTTAATAGGGATTGCATTGAATCTATAGATTGCTTTGGGTAGAATAGACATTTTGACAATATTGATTCTTCCAATCCATGAACACGGTATATTTCTCCATCTGTTTGTGTCCTCTTTGATTTCTTTCATCAGTGTTTTATAGTTTTCTATGTATAGGTCTTTTGTTTCTTTAGACAGATATACTCCTAAGTATTTTATTCTTTTTGTTGCAATGGTGAATGGTATTGTTTCCTTAATTTCTCTTTCTGTTTTCTCATTGTTAGTGTATAGGAATGCAAGGGATTTCTGTGCATTAATTTTATATCCTCCAAATTTACTATATTCGTTGATTAGCTCTAGTAATTTTCTGGTAGAGTCTTTAGGGTTTTCTATGTAGAGGATCATGTCATCTGCAAACAGAGAGAATTTCACTTCTTCTTTTCCTATCTGGATTCCTTTTACTTCTTTTTCTGCTCTGATTGCTGGGGCCAACACTTCCAAAACTATGTTGAATAGTAGTGGTGAGAGTGGGCACCCTTGTCTTGTTCCTGATTTCAGGGGAAATGCTTTCAATTTTTCACCATTGAGGGTAATGCTTGCTGTGGGTTTGTCATATATAGCTTTTATTTTTTTATTTTTTTCTTTTTCCATTTATTTTTATTAGTTGGAGGCTAATTACTTTACATCATTACAGTAGTTTTTGTCATACATTGAAATGAATTAGCCATGGATTTATATGTATTCCCCATCCCAGTCCCCCCTCCCACCTCCCTCTCCACCCGATCCCTCTGGGTCTTCCCAGTGCACCAGGCCCGAGCACTTGTCTCATGCACCCAACCTGGGCTGGTGATCTGTTTCACCCTAGATAATATACATGTTTCAATGCTGTTCTCTTGAAACATCCCACCCTCGCCTTCTTCCAGAGTCCACAAGTCTGTTCTATACATCTGAGTCTCTTTTTCTGTTTTGCATATAGGGTTATCGTTACCATCTTTCTAAAGTCCATATATATGTGTTAGTATACTGTAATGGTCAAAAGTCTACAAGCAATAAATGCTGGAGAGGGTGTGGAGAAAAGGGAACCCTCTTACACTGTTGGTGGGAATGCAAATTAGTACAGCCACTATGGAAAACAGTGTGGAGATTTCTTAAAAAGCTGGAAATAGAACTGCCATATGACCCAGCAATCCCACTTCTGGGCATACACACCAAGTAAACCAGATCTGAAAGAGACACGTGCACCCCAATGTTCATATATAGCTTTTATTATGTTGAGGTATGTTCCTTCTATTCCTGCTTTCTGGAGAGCTTTAATCATAAATGGGTATTGAATTTTGTCAAAGGCTTTTTCTGCATCTATTGAGATAATCATATGGTTTTTATCTTTCAATTTGTTAATGTGGTGTATTACATTGATTGATTTGCATATATTAAAGAATCCTTGCATTCCTTGGATAAAGCCCACTTGGTCATGTTTTATGATTTTTTTAATATGTTGTTGGATCCTGTTTGCTAGAATTTTGTTAAGGATTTTTGCATCTATGGTCATCAGTGATATTGGCCTGTAGTTCAAACCACACACCATAAAAATCACCTTTTAATTATATATTCATATGAATTTTAGTAAATTTAACAAGCTTTGCAACCATTACCATAATCCAGTTTAGAACTTTTTCATCATACCATCCCCATGCAACCAGTAACCTCTTTTCTGTCTCTGTGGATTTGACTGTTCTGGATAATTCGTATTAAGTGAAATCACAAAATTTTGTGACTGGCTTCTTTCACTTATTGTGATGTTTTCAAGCTGCATGTTGAAATATTCATGTTGTAGCATGAATAAGTACTTCATTCATTTCTATGGATAAATAATATTCTATTGTGTGCATATATCACATTTTTATTCATTCATTAGTTAATGGGCATGTGAGTTTGTTTCTACTTTTTGGCTATGATTACTACTGCTATGAATATTTGTGTGCAAGTCTTTAATTGTGGTCACATTACTATTAATATTAGCAGTAGTATTTACTACTGTTATAATGCTATCTGACATAATTCACCTGACAGATGCATTGATATCTACAAGAAACCAATTCAGATGCCCCTTAAAGAAGCATCCCTGAAAAAAAAAAAGCAGTTTCATTTAAATAAATTTTAAAAATTGAAAGATTACTGTAGGAAATCAAATTTAGCTGCAGAATGGTTCATTTGAAGATATTTTACTCACATCACTTTTGGGAGAATTCTAAAGAGAATCTTTTTTTTTAAAATAACTGAAGGTTTGTCTTATTTCCACTTTTGTAAGATAACAGTCTGAATGTCAAAAGGACATATGATGTCTCAGGATAGTGCAGATTTCCCAGTGATTAATATGGAGTATAAATAATGGTGTCTGGATCTGGGCATCAAAGCAAGGAAGATATGGCTTGTGACATCTCTGCTTTTTTTTTTAATCTGGTGGTGTGCAAATCAGCACTTAATAGAGGGATGCTTTCACACCATTCAGTGGAATGAAATACAATTTTATGGCAAATATGGCTACATGGTATTTTGTCCAGACCAAAGTTATGGGAGCATGTAAGTTTATTTCTACTCTCTGGCTGTGATGAATAATGCTGCTATGAACATTCTTGTGCAAGTCTTTAATTGTGGTGGCATTGCTATTAATATTAGCAGTAGTATTTACTACTGTTATGATACTAACTGACATAATTCGTCTGACAGATTCATTAACACCTATAGCAAAACAAAGTAACTAACTTTCTTTTTTTTTCATTTATCTTTAGTAGTTGGAGGCTAATTACTTTACAATATTGTAGTGTTTTTTGCCATACATTGACATGAATCAGCCATGGATTTACATGTATTCCCCATCGCGGTCCCCCCTCCCATCTCTCTCTCTACCCGATCCCTCTGGGTCTTCCCAGTGTACCAGGTCCGAGCACTGGTCTCATGCATCCAACCTGGACTGGTGATCTGTTTCACCCTAGATAATATACATGTTTTGATGCTGTTCTCTCGAAACATCCCACCCTCGCCTTCTCCCACAGAGTCCAAAAGTCTGTTCTGTACATCTGTGTCTCTTTTTCTGTTTTGCATATATGGTTATCATTACCATCTTTCTAAATTCCATATATATGTGTTAGTATGCTGTAATGTTCTTTATCTTTCTGGCTTACTTAACTCTGTATAATGGGCTCCAGTTTCATCCATCTCATTAGAACTGATTCAAATGAATTCTTTTTAATGGCTGAGTAATATTCCATGGTGTATATGTACCACAGCTTCCTTATCCATTTGTCTGCTGATGGGCATCTATGTTGCTTCCTTGTCCTCGCTATTATAAACAGTGTTGCGATGAACATTGGGGTGCACGTGTCTCTTTCAGATCTGGTTTCCTTGGTGTGTATGCCCAGAAGTGGGATTGCTGGTCATATGGCAGTTCTATTTCCAGCTTTTTAAGAAATCTCCACACTGTTCTCCATAGCGACTGTACTAGTTTGCATTCCCACCAACAGTGTAAGAGGGTTCCCTTTTCTCCACACCCTCTCCAGCATTTATTGCTTGTAGACTTTTGGATAGCAGCCATCCTGACTGGCGTGTAATGGTACCTCATTGTGGTTTTGATTTGCATTTCTCTGATAATGAGTGATGTTGAGCATCTTTTCATGTGTAACTAACTTTCGATGCCCCTTAAAGAAGCATCCCTGAAAGCAAAACAAAAAGCAGTTGCCTTTAAAGAAATTTTAAAAATTGAATTTTCATTTTCATTCATTTCTATATAAGAATCCCTGTAGGAAACCAAGTTTAAATTTTCTAAAGGCAAAAGGTTTTCTAGGTTCCCAGCTTAGGGATCATATTCAGTTGTCCCTCACTTAAAGTAATAAGTTCCTGAAAAACAAATGTTGCTCATATTGTGGGCCTACTATTGATATATATTAGTACCAACTATGTGTCCAGCTTGTATAACTGGTTCTTTAAATGGGAACACAGGGCTAAATACACACACACACACACACACACACACACACACACACACAGTGCAATGGAGAATGATAAAATGCGATGTTGTTGAGTTCTAATTTATGTGATACCATAGAATTTCAACAAAAGCAAGGTAGGATGGACTACTCAGGTTAAGTAGTCAATGAAATCATTGTAGTTTCTTTGCTTCCTAGTCCTTGTCCTACTCACATCTCTTATAAGAAGGAAATGAGTTATTCTAACTTGAACTGTGATAGGAAAACTCACTGAGTAGTGTGCCAAGTAAAAGGATTCAGTCAGGTTAGATGACTGTGGAGGAGGCTTTCTCATAGTGTGGTGCAAGGAAATTCCTTCAACTGAGCAAACAAGAGCACATGCCAAAAATGCAAGGAAGTTGGACCCCCAAATAGTCATTTTTTATCACACTCTCCAGGTGATTTTGATATACACTGGTTTGAAAACATTGAAGTGGAGGCCTTGATGTTATGTTTCCTTTATCTGCATGAGTTATCCAAATGTAACTTGATGAGAAAGACATTTCCTTGACTCCTATAATATGACTCAACAAATCTAGTATAATATGCACTATGCATATAGTAAGCATTCAGTCACCTGAACTTAAATGCCTAGGATGTTGATCTGGAAGGAGTCTTGAACATATCACCCCAAAATATGCTGCTCTAGAATATTGATTATTTTGTGCTGAAAGTACTTGAAAAATTGCAGGTGAAGGAGCAACTCTCTGACCTCCCCCTTTCTGCATGAAAGCAGGTCATAAATTTTCCATGAAAAATGTGCCCTCACTATACCAGAGAAAGGAGAACAATCTTATCACTGGAGACTAGAGTAAGTGCTAAAATGGATCTGTACAAATAAACTTTCTGAATAACTCTTATTCTCCAATACTTACCCTATATATTTCGTATTCATTATTCCACAAATTACTGCCTCTAGCTTAAGTCCCTTAGTTTTGCACACCCCTGCAATTCATCATTATTTGTTTCAAAAGGTATACAAGATTTGGGGGCCTAATGGGTTCTTTGGGTCATCATTTTCCTTTGGAAGAGTCCTGTGTGCATGTAAAACTATTAAATAGAATTTGTATGCTTTTCTAACTTTAGCCTGTCTTCAGTTCAGTTCAGTTCAGTTCATTTCAGTCACTCGGTCGTGTCTGACTCTTTGCGACCCCATGAATCGCAGCACGCCAGGCCTCCCTGTCCAAAACCAACTCCCAGAGTTTACTCAAACTCATGTCCATTGAGTCAGTCATGCCATCCAGCCCCATCCCATCCTCTGTCATCCCCTTCTCCTCCTGCCACCGATCCCTCCCAGCATCAGGGTTTTTCCAATGAGTCAACTCTTCACATGAGGTGGCCAATGTATTGGAGTTTCAGCTTCAGCATCAGTCATTCCAATGAACACCCAGGACTGATCTCCTTTAGGATAGACTAATTGGATCTCCTTGCAGTCCAAGGGATTCTCAAGAGTCTTCTCCAACACCACAGTTCAAAAGCATCAATTTTTCGGCACTCAGCTTTCTTCACAGTCCAACTCTCACATCCATACATGACCACGGGAAATACCATAGTCTTGACCAGATGGACCTTTGTTGGCAAAGTAGTGTCTCTGCTTTTTAATATGCTGTCTAGGTTAGTCATAACTTTCCTTCCAAGGAGTAAGCGTGTTTTAATTTCATGGCTGCAATCACCATCTGCAGTGAATTTGGAGCCCCCAAAAATAAAGTCAGCCACTGTTTCCACTGTTTCCCCATCTATTTGCCATGAAGTGATGGGACCGGATGCCATGATCTTAGTTTTCTGAATGTTGAGCTTTAAGCCAACTTTTTTCACTCTCCTCTTTCACTTTCATCAAGAGGCTTTTTAGTTCCCCTTCACTTTCTGCCATAAGGGAGGTGTTATCTGCATATCTGAGGTTATTGATAATTCTCCCAGCAATCTTGATTCCAGCTTGTGCTTCTTCCAGCCCAGCGTTTCTCATGATGTACTCTGCATATAAGTTAAATAAGCAGGGTGACAATATACAGCCTTGATGTACTTCTTTTCCTATTTGGAACCAGTCTGTTGGTCCATGTCCAGTTCTAACCGTTGCTTCCTGACCTGCATATAAGTTTCTCAAGAGGTGGTCTGGTATCCCCATCTCTTGGAGAAGTTTCCACAGTCTATTGTGATCCACACAGTCAAAGGCTTTGACATAGTCCATAACGCAGAAATAGATGTTTTTCTGGAACTCTCTTGCTTTTTCGATGATCCAGCAGATGTTGGCAATTTGATCTCTGGTTCCTCTGCCTTTTCTAAAACCAGCTTGAACATCTGGAAGTTCACGGTTCACGTATTGCTAAAGCCTGGCTTGGAGAATTTTGAGCATTACTTTACTAGCGTGTGAGATTAGTGCTATTGTGTGGTAGTTTGAGCATTTCTTTGGCATTGCCTTTCTTTGGGATTGGAATGAAAACTGATCTTTTCCAGTCCTGTCGCCACTGCTGAGTTTTCCAAATTTGCTGGCATATTGAGTACAGCACTTTCACAGCATCATCTTTCAGGATTTGAAATAGCTCAACTGGAATTCCATCACCTCCACTAGCTTTGTTCATAGTGATGCTTTCTAAGGCCCACCTGACTTCACATTCCAGGATGTCTGGCTCTAGGTGAGTGATCACACCCTCGTGATTATCTGGGTCATGAAGATTTTTTTGTACAGTCCTTCTTTGTGTTCTTGCCACCTCTTCTTAATATCTTCTGCTTCTGTTAGGTCCATACCATTTCTGTCCTTTATCAAATCCATCTTTGCCTGAAATGCTCCCTTGGTATCACTAATTTTCTTTAAGAGATCTCTAGTCTTTCCCATTCTGTTATTTTCCTCTATTTCTTTGCATTGTTTGCTGAGGAAGGCTTTCTTATCTCTCCTTGCTATTCTTTGGAACTCTGCATTCAAATGGGAATATCTTTCTTTTTCTCCTTTGTTTTTCACTTCTCTTCTTTTCACAACTATTTGTAAGGCCTCCTCAGACAACCATTTTGCCTTTTTGCATTTCTTTTCCGTGGGGACAGTCTTCATCACTGTCTCCTATACAATGTCATGAACCTCCGTCCATAGTTCATCAGGCACTCTGTCTATCTGATCTAGTCCCTTAAATCTATTTCTCACTTCCACTGGATAGTCATAGGGATTTGATTTAGGTCATACCTGAATAGCTTAGTGGTTTTCCCTACTTTCTTCAATTTAAGACTGAATTTGGCAATAAGCAGTTCATGATCTGAGCCACAGTCAGCTCCTGGTCTTGTTTTTGCTGACTGTATAAAGCTTCTCCATCTTTGGCTGCAAAGAATATAATCAATCTGATTTTGGTTTTGACCATCTGGTGATGTCCATGTTAAGAGTCTTCTCTTGTGTTGTTGGAAGAGGCTGTTTGCTATGACCAGTGTGTTCTTTTGGCAAAACTCTATTAGCCTTTGCTCTGCTTCATTCTGTACTCCAAGGCCAAATTTGCCTGTTACTCCAGGTGTTTCTTGACTTCCTACTTTTGCATTCCAGTCCCCTATAATGAAAAGGACGTCTTCTTTGGCCTTATAGCCTGTCTTAGGTCAGTTTAATTCTTAGCCTCAGACAGAGAACTAGGGATAGTAGAATGAAATTTTTTTCTTCCTTACATTATTTATATAATGCTATTCTTAGAATTGTATAATCTTCAAGGCTAATGTTCTAAAGGGGAGGTAGGAAGAATGCCAGTAAAGAAATGGGAGATGCACATCAATAAAAGGACGCTTATTAAGTGAAAAGTAACTGTAAGCTTCATAAATTTGAAATTAGAGCAAATAAATTTTTCAAGTAAATCCAGTTTTGTTCTCAATGGGAGGGGGGGGTCCCTCACAACTAAAAGAAAATAATTGAGCACTTTGATCACACTTTTAAGTTTTTGAATTTGTCTTTGAAAATACATAGCTTTTAAAAAACATTAAGGACTCTCACTCTTAAGGGAGCTTTCCCAATGAGTCCGTGTATAAAAAATCTGCCAGCAATTCAGGAGGCCCAGGAGACCCAGGTTTAATACCTAGGTTGGGAAGATCCCCTGGAGAAGGAAATTGCAACTGAGAATTCCATGGACAAGGGAGACTGGCATGCTACAGTCCATGGGGTCGCAAAGATTGGGACATGATTGAGCACACACACAGACATATAAGATTTTAGCATGTAACTTAAGTAAGTCTAAGAGGTGACACTGGTAGCTTAACACAGAGTAGGGGGCTGCTGAGAACTGAGTATGAATAGAATGGAATTGGTGGGGCAGGGAGCAGAGCTTATGTGACGTTGAAAAGAAAAACAAAAACATAAATGGAATAGAAAATAGAGGTAAAATGAAACAGTTTGTAGTAAGAAGCTTGGAAGAGAGAGACTAAGAGGGAAAACATGGCAGAGCCCAAGCCATTTCATAGTTGCATTACCGCAAAAAAAAAAAAAAAAAAAAAAAACTACTCAGGAATGTAAGAAAGCAAGCTGGTCCTCTATCTTCTTTTAGGTGAGCTGCTAAGTGTAGCTTCCCTGATGGCTCAGACTGTAAAGAATCTGCCTTCAGTGCTTGTGATCCAGGTTTGATCCCTGTGTTGGGAAGATTCCCTGGAGAAGGAAATGGTGACCCACTCCAGTATTCTTGCATGGAGAGTCCCATGGACAGAGGAGCCATGCAGGCTATAGTCCATGGGGTTGCTAAGAGCTGGACACAGATGAGTGACTAACACACACCAAGAGGCATTCCAAGAGAAGACCCTTGGCCAAACGTAGAACCAAACCCCATGATGTGCCTGAAATCCCCACCACTAAACTCATTATTTGGGTTAAGGTGTTGTATTTCTTGGTGTCATTCCTTAAAGGTCAACTGAAATTGACTGGAAGGATTAGAATACCACAGCATTGATAGGGACATGTACCCTTCACAGAAAGTCTTTCAGAATACTTTTAAGTGTGTCTGCTACTCTAGGGCTACCCTGGTGGCTCAGATGGTAAAGAATCCATGCAGGAGACTCTGGTTCTATCACTGGGTTGGGAAGATCCCCTGGAGGAGGGCATGACAACCCACTCCAGTATTCTTGCCTGGAGAATCCCATGGACAGAGGAGCCTGGTGGGCTACAGTCCATTGGGCCACAAAGAGTCAGGCATGACTGAGTGACTAAGCACAGCTACTCTAGAGGAATTAAACATTTCATGACATGACCTATCCAGCCTCAACTTTTCCCAATCCCTATGCCCTTGCTCATTACACTCCAGCCATAAATGGACACACAATCTTTTGTGTGTACCATTCTGTCTGCTGGGAATGCCTTATCTTTCTACCAACCTGAGCTCAGAAATATCTCCTCTGTGAAGCTTTCCTTGTATTGCCTTTTCTTGTACTTCCACTGAAATTTGCATATGCCTAACTTTGAGCAATAGCATTAATGTATTGTAATTAGTGATTTCAGTATCTATGATCTCTAAACCATAGTTTCTTGCTCCTAAACCAATTGGTGCTTATTTCATAATCACATGTATCACATGGTAGAGATTGTACTGTGTTTAAAATCTGAGGCTCTGGAGTTAGAGAAACTTGGCTTAGAATTCCTGCTCTGACATTTTCTAGCTGTGTCATCTTGAAAAAGTTATACAACCTCTCTGAGTCTCAGTAAAACCAGGGTTAATAACAACAACAATTTCTAATAGTATATATTATTGCTATTCAGTCACTCAATCATGTCCAACTCTTTGTGACTTCATGGACTACAGCACACAAGGATTCTCTGTCCTTCACCATCTCCCAGTGCCTGCTTAAACAAACTCATGTCCATTGAATTGGTGATGTCATCCAACCATCTCATCCATCTCATCCTTGGTCATCCCCTTCTCCTCCTGCCTTCAATCTTTCCCAGCATCAGGGTGTTTTCTGAGTCGGCTCTTCATATCAGATGGCCATAGTATTGGAGCTTCAGCTTCAGCATTAGTCCTTCCAATGAAGTCAGGACTGATTTCCTTTAGGATGGACTGGTTGGATCTTCTTGCAGTCCAAGGGACTCTCAAGAGTCTTCTCCAACACCACAGTTCAAAAGCATCAATTCTTTGGCACTCAGACTTCTTTATGGTCCAAATCTCACAGTATATATTATAGAGAGATTTAAATAAAATACCACATGCACATGAAAGTCCTTAGTCTGCTGAGATATTTTAAGCCTACATATAAGGAAAAATACAAAAGAAACAAGACTAGGAATAAAATATATTGGAGCATTATTTTGAGTTTCTGTACTGACTCACTTTTTATTCCTAGCAAGTTACTAGAAAAAATTGTTTTTCCTATTTTCTACAAAAATCATAAAGAAATCTGCCTGCAATGTGGGAGACCTAGTTTTGATTCTTGGATGGGGAAGATCCCTGGAGAAGGGAATGTCTACCCACTGGAATATTCTTTTTTACAGCTTCTGCTGTGGCTCTGATGGTAAAGAATTTGCCAGCAGTGGAGATAAGGGTTCAATTCCTGGGTCAGGAAGATCCCCTGGAGAAGGAAATGGCAACCCATTCAAGTATTCTTGCTTGGGAAATCCCATGAACTGAGGAGCCTGGCAGGCTATGACTAAGACCCCAACTCTTTCACTTTCAGCGTAAAAGGATATTGGAGCTTCTCAGAGTGAGGTAGCTGAGAAATGCCAGATGTTGCTATGCTGCTGCTGCTGCTGCTAAGTTGCTTCATTTGTGTCTGACTCTGTGCGACCCCATAGATGGCAGCCCACCAGGCTCCCCCGTCCCTGGGGTTCTTCAGACAAGAACACTGGAGTAGGTTGTCATTTCCTTCTCCAATGCATGAAAGTGAAAAGTGAAAGTGAAGTCACTCAGTCTTTTTCGACTCTCAGTGACCCCATGAACTGCAGCCTACCAGGCTTCTCCATCCATGGGATTTTCCAGGCAAGAGTACTGGAGTGGGCTGCCATGTTGCTATGGCCATCTGAGAAATAGCCAATCATCTTAGTCACCTGCCTGCCTGCTAAGTCGCTTCAGTCATGTCTGACTCTGTGTGACCCCATGGACAGTAGCCCACCAGGCTCCTCTGCCCATGGGATTCTCCAGACAAAAATACTGGAGCGGGTTGGCATTCCCTTCTCCAGGGGATCTTCCTGACCCAGGGATTGAACCCACATCTCTTATGTCTCCTGCATTGGCGGCTGGGTTCTTTCACACCACCTGGGAAGCCCTTGTTACCATTTCTTAAGGGCTAACTTTTTATGTGCCCAGGCACTAGGCCAGGTATTTTATTTATAGTTCTCTGTTTTTCATTATGTATAAACCAAGGCTGATTGGGCAAACATGCAATGAGAGTATTCAACTATAGAATTGGGTAGCCTGAGAATTTATGACTCTATTCTTCAGTACTTTTGCTTTCTTGTAGAATTATTTTGTCTTTTCTTCTCTCACTGTTTCTCTGGACATTTTTTTTTTCTTTTTTCAAAGCAATAAGAAAAGAACTATCCCTTCATCCATGATTTGAAGTCCTCTTCAAGTCTGGAAGCTGGTTCAGAGGGAAAGCTATGAAAGTTGAAACACCAGTTCTATAAAATACAGTCATAAGTGCCTTCTTACTGGAGTGAGGTTACTGCTAAGGTATAATTAGTAGTAACACATATATTAGCAATTAGAAAGTCAGGGGAATTGAGACATGAACAAAAGACCATCTGTTATGAAAGAAATATCCAACCCTCAAAATCAGTAGGTAATAGATGCTCTCTTCTTGAAACATAATAAATAGCTAAAGAATAAGAAAAGACTGTCTTGTTGTCTGATAAAAATACTCTTAAGGATTCCCCCCAAAAGAACCACACAATAATAATAACAGTTTTGATTTTTAAAAAATTGAGCTAGAGATAAGAAGTGGCAGCAATTTTCCTCTGACCTTATTCCTCTTTTCAGGAACTTCCTCAAAAGTAATTGTAGACCTCAACTGTTAATTGTTAAAGAAAGCAATTTCTGGTTAGGATTACAACAGCCTTTGAATTTAAAGTATATTTAACTTGTTTATGCAAATCACATGAAGGATATTTGCTTTACCGCCTGAATGTATCCAACCATGAGAAGTCACAGGGGCCCCTGGAGAGCAGAGGAAAGGGCCCAGACTTTGGAGGCAGGGAAACTTGAGTGTTAAACTTTTGTCTTCCCCTCTTTATGTGGGACCCTGGACAATTTCATTAAACGTAAATTTCCTTCTTTATGGGGTGGAATTACTGTTTTCCAGCTCATAGTGTTATTGCGACATTTAAAGGAAACAATGCAAACATTTAGCCCGTACTATTGCTGCTGTTGTTTTTGTTATTGTTGTTTGTGGTGGTGGTCTCCCTGTTACATAATTCTGGGCAGGATGGACCAGGGAGTTTTCCTGGATGACAGCTTGATGTCTTTACCTACTGAAGGCAGATTGATCTGGGATCTTTAAAATGAAGATATATAATATTAGTACTAACTACACAGGGCTATAGGCTTCCCAGGTGACTCGGTAGTAAAGAGTCTGCCTGCAGTGCAGGAGACGTGGTTTCAATCCCTGGGTCAGGAAGATCCCCTGGAGAAGGAAATGGCAACCCACTCTAGTAGTCTTGCCTTGAGAATCTGATGGACAGAGGAGCCTGGCAGGCTACAGTTCATGGGGTCAGAAAAAGTCAGACACAACATAGCAACTAAACAACAACAGCAACATAGGGCTATGTCAATGCAAGGAGCTCATGGAAGTAAAACAGCACAGTACCTGGCATGTATTAAGCATTCAATAAATGTTAGCTACAATTATTATTATTTAGCATAGTGGCTCATAGGCTTTTGAATGGTATTGGCCTTTATTTGTTACTCCCAGGAATCCTCCTGTACAGTGTTTGATTATCAGAGTGCAGAGATTCCACAGCATTGGCTAGTGTCTGGGGAAAACCCACACTGCTGCTGGACTTGAGTGTTGATTCAGCAAGGTGAACAGAGCAGAGATAAAGAAATGATGCCTCTTATATAATGTAGATTAGATAGGAGGGAGTGAAGATTTTATGCTAAATTAAGGTGACTAGCATTCATTTAAAGATGTTCCATCCATACCTTCACATATCCATTTTCGTATGATTTATCATGGTTATTAGAACAGTGTCAGCAGTTTTCTAAGACAGAGCCACAGTGAAAAATATGTTGATGCCCTGTTCTCTTCAATTTCAATCGGATTGTCGGATCTAATTTAAGGAGGTGGACTTGAATCATTTCCAGATAACCTATGTGTACATTCTTCAAATCCCTTGAGATGTATTCAAGTCAAAGTCCTGGTTGGCATTCAGTTCTAGTACAAGGTCAGTGCTCCAACAACAGCTCTTTAGTGCTTATTTCCTCAGTAAGACTGTTGATGTTAATTCCAGTGTACTGTGGCTCCAAGACCATCTACGGGACTAAGTGGATCAGGGAGAACTATCCTGAGAAGGTCATCTTCACATTTTTATCCCCGTAAATAAAAGAAAAATCAAAATCAGTCTGTGAGAATGGAGGGAAAGCCCAGTCTTAGGTATGATCCCGGGAGTTTTTGATGGCTATGGGGCTTGTAAACAAACAAGATAGCTAAGAAACTGAGAAATCCTCCTTTGTCTGCCATGCTAGGTTGCTGCTCGGTCCATCAGCAGTATGCGTGTCTGCATGCGCTCTCAGTCACTTCAGTCATGTCTGACTGTGTGACTCTACCCCCACAGGCTGCTCTGTCCATAGGATTTTTCCAGGCAAGAATACTGGAGTGGGTTGACATGCCCTCCTCCAGAGGATCTTCCTGACCCAGGGATCAAACCAACCTCTCTTACTTCTTCTGCATTGGCTGGCAGGTTCTTTACCACTAGTGCCACCTGGGAAGCCCCATCATCAGTATAGGGCTTCCCAAAATACGAGCCAAGGCCAGAGACATCTGTGCCATTGGTACCTATTTCGTGAACAGGAGATTCTCAGGGGTATTGCAGGAGGCACAAATATTTAAGATAAAGTTCAGCTGTTTCCATTTACTCCAGTTGTTCCATTCTGTTGTTTAGTTATTCTTTAGATGATATTGATCATGAATGAACTGCCCAAGGTGGTAAGTGGGCATTTGCCTGTGGTAAGTTAACCTGAGCCTCTTTCTTCCTTTGATTCCTCCTTTCCCACCCACCCCCCTTTATTCAAGTAGTAAATAATACTTGAGCATATGTCTACCATATGTCAGAGAGTAGAGTTGGAGATACATTATAGCAACCAAATCACGCATGACCCTTGCCCTTGGTTAGTGAATACAGTTAAGATATGCTCACTGATAGCAGCTAAGCAATTGTAGAATGTGACGGCCGAACTAGGAGACTCCCTAATGCACATTCCTGAATACTCTCTACGTTACTCTTATCTTTTGTGTGATTTATGTTTTCTTTCTCTTGAAGAACTTTTAAGAAACCTAAATAATGTATATTTAGATGCAGAATACACACATACCCCTAAGCACACATCTTATAGATTTGAAATATGCATAGTCTGAGGTAATTAAAACTCTTGTAAAGATATGCACCCAGCATGTGGGGAAATGAAGGGATTTAAGAAATGTGACTACTTTCAGTTTACTTATTTTTCAGTTCAGTTCAGTTCAGTCACTCAGTCGTGCCCGACTCTTTGCGACCCCATTAATCGCAGCATGCCAGGCCTCCCTGTCCAAAACCAACCCCCGTAGTTTACTCAAACTCATGCCCATTGAGTTGGTGATGCCATCCAACCATCTCATCCTATGTCGTCCCCTTTTCCTCCTGCCACTAATCCCTCCCGGAATCAGGGTCTTTTCTAATGAATCAAATCTTCACATGAGGTGGCCAAAATATTGGAGTTTCAGCTTCAGCATCAGTCCTTCCAATGAACACCCAGGACTTTAGGATAGACTGATTGGATCTCCTTGCAGTCCAAGGGACTCTCAAGAGTCTTCTCCAACACCACAGTTCAAAAGCATCAATTTTTCAGCACTCAGCTTTCTTTACAGTCCAGCTCTCACATCCATACATGACTGCTGGAAAAACCATAGCCTTGACTAGACGGAACTTTGTTGGCAAAGTAATGTCTCTGCTTTTTAATATGCTGTCTAGGTTGGTCATAACTTTCCTTCCAGGGAGTAAGCGTCTTTTAATTTCATGGCTGCAATCACTATCTGCAGTTTGGAGCCCCCAAAAATAAAGTCAGCCACTGTTTCCCCATCTATTTGCCATGAAGTGATGGGACCAGATGCCATGATCTTAGTTTTCTGAATATTGAGCTTTAAGCCAACTTTTTCACTCTCCTCTTTCACTTTCATCAAGAGGCTTTTTAGTTCCTCTTCACTTTCTGCCATAACGGTGGTGTCATCTGCATATCTGAGGTTATTGGTATTTCTCCCGGCAATCTTGATTCCAGCTTGTGCTTCTTCCAGCCCAGCATTTCTCATGATGTACTCTGCATATAAGTTAAATATGCAGGGTGACAATATACAGCCTTGACGTACTCCTTTTCCTATTTGGAACCAGTCTGTTGGTCCATGTCCAGTTCTAACCGTTGCTTCCTGACCTGCATATAGGTTTCTCAAGGGGCAGATCAGGTGGTCTGGTATTCCCATCTCTTGGAGAAGTTTCCACAGTCTATTGTGATCCACACAGTCAAAGGCTTTGGCATAATCAATAAAGCAGAAATAGATGTTTTTCTGGAACTCTCTTGCTTTTTCGATGATCCAGAAGATGTTGGCAATTTGATCTCTGGTTCCTCTGCCTTTTCTAAAACCAGCTTGAACATTTGGAAGTTCACGGTTCACGTATTGCTGAAGCCTGGCTTGGAGAATTTTGAGCATTACTTTACTAGTTATTCTTACTCTGAAAAGAAAATCAAGATGGACCAGATTATAGTTTTTAATTTCTAAAGATACTACTATTTTACTTTCTGTGCATGCATGCTGGTGTGAGCATCCAACTCTTTGTGACCTCTTGGACAGTAACCTACAAGGCTCCTCTGTCCATGAGATTCTTCAGGCAAGAATACTGGAGTGGGTTGCCATTCCCTTCTCCAGGTGATCATCCCCACCCAAGGATTAAACTCACATCTCCTGCATTTCAGGTGGATTCTTTATTGCTCAGCCACCAGCGAAGGCCCATGTTATTTTCTATGTGCCCCCATTTTTAAAGAGTTTTCAGTGACTTGTGCTAAATGACTTATGACATTTCCCCTCTCTATCTTAATGAAGGGCCTGGTTAAGAAGCAGAAGAAATTTAAGACTTAAGTGATGTCACCATTCACACTCCAGGTTTCTGGGGAAATAAGTCTTTTTATGATTTTATGGATAGCCCATGCTCCCTGGCTTTCTCCTCTGTGATCATTAATGGGTGCTAACACCCACAGGTAGATGGCATAAAAGAGACTGTCAAAGAGGATGTGAGAGATGTTAAAAGTTTCAGTGACCAGTCTCCTCAGTAGAAACCTCATCTTCCATTTTAGTGACTCCTTTTAGGTGTATGGAAGTCTATATATGAGTGTCAGATAGCTGATCTGAGAGGGCAGCACCAGGCAGTCTCATCCCTTGGAAGAGATGATTTTCTCCTGTGGAAAAGGACTCAGAAAAGTTCCAAAATCTGAAATGCTTCCAGGTCAATTTCTACAGTTTAAGATCAGGGGATGCTAAGGCCACTGAATATTGGTGACACCACCTGCAAGTTGACTTATCTATACATGAAAATGAAAAAAAAAAAAAAAAAAGACAGAGAGCACTCAATGAAAGGGAAATGAACATAAAAAGGAGATAGAGTGTAAGTAACCTAAGGCAACCTTTCTTATTTTATCATTTTGTTAGGCTGACGCTGTCCTCCTTTATAGAACTAATCACAGTATAATAATCAGAGTCCTTGTTTTGTGTCTCTCTGCCTCACTTGACTGTAAGTCCTTGAAAGGTAGGAAGCCAGATTTCAGTAGTTTTGTTTTTTTTAATCACCCCTAGGTATGTCCTGATGCATGATAAATGTTTGGTAGATTTTTGGTTAAAAAAAGAATGTATTTCAGAACTATGAAACTTGTGAATCTTCTCTCACATTCTTTATTCTGGTCAAATGTTTAATCAGATGTCTTCCCTGACCACCCTACCTAAATTTGTACCTTCTCACTCTAACAGTTTAACTTACTTACTTCATTTTGCTCTATAACAATCATCACTGCCTGAAATTATATTATACAATTAATTCTTATTCTGTTTGTTGTCTGTGTCCTCTGCTTGAATCTTATTTTCCTAATGACAGGGAACTTGTTTGCTTATTCACTGCTGAATCTCCAGGACTTAAAACAGTGTCCAACACAAAATAGCATCTCAACAAATATATAATGGCAGTTTTAGAAAGTGAAGTAAAGTGAAATTTGCTCAGTCATGTTCAACTCTTTGCCACCCCCTGGACTATACAGTCCATGGAATTCTCCAGGCCAGAATATTAGAGTGGGTAGCCTTTCCCTTCTCCAGGGGATCTTCCCGACCCAGGAATCAAACCCAGGTCTCCAGCATTGCAGGTGGATTCTTTACCAGCTGAACCACAAGGGAAGCCCAAGAATACATGAATGGGTAAGCCTATCCTTTCTCCAGTGGATCTTCCCAACCCAGGAATCAAATCAGGGTCTCCTGCATTGCAGGTGGATTCTTTACCAACTTAGTTATCAGAGACGCTTACTCCATTAATTTCTGTTCAGTTTGGATTCCAAAGAATATCAGATAAGTTTGAAAGTAATGTTAAACACAGATCCTTAGGCAAATAAAAATTTCTTCTAATTCCAGGTTTCATTACTTCAAGTAGTCAATAAAATGTTAAGAATAATTAAAAAAAAATAAAACAGACTTTGAGTAAGAAATCCTCTTGCAACATCAGTATATTTTATTTTCATTTTATCAGGAGCAGGTAGTATTGTAAGTGCTTGCTTATTTCAAAAGAGTGGCATTATTTAAATTAATTTACTAGCTACAAACTTCAGTGCCTAAAACTGACTTTTCCAGTTTCAATTATCATCATTTTCTGAAATACTTTCAAGGATATTGACTTTATGCCAAGGGTACAGAAGATACTTGATGGGCTGTACATAGCACATGATTAACTAAAATGGTGCAATGGACATCTTCATGTACATGGCAATTATTATGCTTCTTTAAAATAAGGTTCAAAAAAAAAAAAGAAAGAGTATTTATGACTGAAAGGAGAGTATTTGCCTTGTTTTATTGAATGCCCTGAATCTAACAGCACTTAATAAGAACAATCCTTTATGTCAAAATCAAATTCTCATTCAGCACTTTTCCCACTCAAAAAAGCTTTCTACCTATCACACATCTTGAAGCATCTTGGCACAATGCACAATACAGGGAGACTTAGAGTCAAATTCTGCTTTTAACCTAGAACTATAAATAGTCTCTTCATCTTCCAAATTTATCTTTACATGAGATGTATGTTATGCTTTGTTTTTCAGAAGCCCACCCTCAGGATTTAGTATTGGACACTACCAAGTGCAGATAGATATACACTTATGCTTTTACCATGGTTAAAGTAGCACAAGATAACATAGTGCTGTAAGACCATAATGTGGACAGAAATAATAACACAAAATTCTATATGTGGAATAGGACATGATTAAATAACAACAAATGATGTGAACATCAAATTATTGCTTAGAGGTTCAGAAACAGGTAAAGAGTGAATGTTAATAACAAAGATCGGGAAAATTAGATGTTGCTGGTTTTGTTGTTGTTGGGAGTAAGTGATGGTTTCTGAAAAATTCACTGGTGTAATAGAAGGGATGTAATTCTACAAACAAAAGCACAAAGAGGAATCTTTACCATTAAGTGCAAGCTTTTACAACTCTCTATTCAATTTTCTTGTAACAGATAGCTTCTAGGAGGTGTGTTGGGTGGTGTTTGATAAGAAAGACAGCATATTGATGTTGACAGAGATGGAGTAGTTATAAACTTGGCAAGGGATTCTCATTAGTTGTCTTTGTAACTTCTTTCCAACTTCTGATTTGTGAGTAGAGTTGCTGTGCTGTTTTTCACACTTTTTTTTCTTTAGTAGCAGAGATGATATCTTTTTTTGAGAGATGGAAATGTGTTTTCTATGCCTACTGCCGTCACATTGGGCTTTTTCTTTCTCAACCGTTTTTCTCTGTGGTGACATTTGAAAATGAACTTGCAATGTTTTCCACCGTGTATTTTAGGGGGATTATAGACAAAAACTCTTTCAAGAGATCTTGTTTTGTTCCTGCTTAGAACTGTTATCAGTTTCACACACTCTTTAGTCTTCTTATCTTTAAGTAGGATCCAAGAAGAAAAGAAAGGAGTCTCAAAACATATTTTTCGAGTTTTTTCTGACTGTTTACTATCCAAGGAGGAAGACAAACTTACTCACTTAAAACAAGTTAATCCTTTAATATGATTTTATTTGAGAGCATATAACTCTAATTATTGCTCTATCACATCATTAGTGAAGTGAAGTGAAGTCACTCAGTCATGTCCGACTTTTTGCAACCCCATGGACTGTAGCCTACCAGGCTCCTCCCTCACTGGGATTCCCCAGGCAAGAGTGCTGGAGTGGGTTGCCATTCCCTTCTCCAGGGGATCTTCCCAACTCAGGGATCGAACCTGGATCTCCCACATTCCAGGCAGACACTTTAACCTCTGAGGCACCAGGGAAGCCCACATATTTCAAGTGGAAATTATTACCTCTGCTCTCAAAGTAGCTGCACTGGTATACTTTCTTTAATCAGTAAGCTAACGAGACTTTATCTTTTTCCTCAGCATATTCTGGCCTGCCCCTAAACACCAAATTAATCTTAAAAGGTCTTGGAATTAATTTTGAAAATTGTTCCACATTTTCTTCTATTATCTCAGCAATAGTGCAAAATTCCCTATACCTCTTTCCTCTTTGGGGGCATGAAAGTGAAAGTGTTAGTGGCTCACTTGTGTTTGACTTTTTGCGACCCCAGTGCCTATAGCCCACCAGGCTCCTCTATCTATGGAATTATCTGGGCAAGAATACTGGAGTGGATAGCCATTCCCTTCTCCAGGGGATCTTCTTGATCCAAGGACCGAAACCGTGTCTCCTGCATTGTGGGCAGATTCTTTACCATAGGGGGGCTATAAATTAGATTTTATTTCTTAAAGTGCAAAAGAGTAAACTTGATCACAGCATAGAAATTGCTAGATTATGTTACTTCAAAGGGAAATAATAAAACAATAGCATGCATAGGGGTGTTCATACGTTATTTTACATGGCAAAATCATTCAAAAATGGTTGTCAATATTTCTTGTAGTTCCTCCCTTTTCATCTTTTCAGGAATCTATTATTAGCCCCAGGATTCTTTCATACTTGGCCAAAAGTATTTTATGAAAGAAAAGAGTGTTGTTTAAATAACTGCAGCTGATTCTTGTTTGGGGAAACACATTAGTGAGCCTTTCAGTTATGAAGGAAAGACTCTGAGCTGGAAGTAGAGGTTGAAATAATTAGGAACTAAATTGCTCTCCTCTATAAGTATTTTGAGGTCTTCCTTATAGCTCAAATGGTAACAAATCTGCCTGCAACATAGGGCAATTCACTCCAGTATTCTTGTCTTGAGAACCCATGGACAGAGGAACCTGGCGGGCTACAGTTCATTGGATCGCAAAGAGTCAGACACGACTGAGCAACTAGCACTAGTACCATAAGTATTTGCATTTTCTATCATGCAGCCAGAAAGACAAGAATAGGAACAAGGAATCTGTGGCAAAGAGTTGATGGGCTCCAGAATCATGGCAGATTGTTAGTAACTAAACATCACTATGGCAGGAATTTATATCTGATACTCAATTTTTTCAAGTTGATAACTGTTTTGTCCATGAATCCCCCCTCTCCAAGGCTAGGCCAAATATAGTAAAAGTCTACTACATGTAAAAGCACTTTGGTAATTGTACCTTGAGGGGTCATGCAGAGTAGGTTACATCTATACATGGAGTGAGTCACTGAAGAGAGGGAACAGTCACCAGTAATAGTAATGCCAAGATGGCCAAAGTGGATCAAGAATTGAACTAGAAGCTGAAATTTAGAATTAAAAATATCAATGACTAGGGAAAATGAGAATATTGAGAAGAGCTTAGACTTACTTCAACTGTATAATAATTGGGACTTGAATATTTTTCATTTGGTATTAAAAGAAAAATTTCACCTGGAAGGCTAGAGAAATAGGGATATTAAATATGTAAGGAAGTATTAGCATAAGCACGCACCCTGGGGACAATGGTAAATTTATGAATACTTATGTGTCAAGACCAGCTGGACAAGCAGGGTTTCCGAAAGCACGATAAGATGAGAGAATGAGAAATGAGACACAAGAATTCAGAGAAAAGTGAGGATCAGGGGACCAACACCGCTCCAAGGTGAAGGTGCTGAAACTGAATCCAAGCCAGCTTTATTATACTTTCAGCCATGAATGAAAGAATATGCAGGGAGTTAAACTATAACTCATGTGGCCTCCAGGCCCAAAGAACAAAATGGTCATTAACCATTGAGTAATTAGGAAACAGTAATCAACAACAAATCAGGAACTAAGACTAATATTCTTATCTATGGATTTTTCCACCAGACACGTAAAATATGTGAGTCTGAGACACCAGTTGAGAAAGAGTCTGGGGTCGGTTTTCTGACCCCAGGATCATATCTTGTTTTCAAGATGATGAACTGTTCCCTCTGGACTTGTTTCAAGAGTCTCCTGCCTTATAGCATCCAGTTTATCAATAATTATAAATTTCTTTTGTGGTCCTTGCCAGGGACTGCTTTTCTTTTATTCTCCCTGTCTCCTACACTTATGTATTCAGATTTCATACAGTTTTCATTATTGTACATGGTCAGATTTGTAGTCTTTAAATATAGCTAAGATCTGTTTGTAGTACCTTTATATTTTGAGTGCTCCATTTTGTAGTTGAGATTTATGAAGTCTGTTTATCATTCTTTGTCTTTGTTGAAGCCTGAGATATTTATTGCTAGTTGTCTTTTAGTTGAATTTTCAAATTAATGACTATAACATACCATGATTTGATGATAAATCCCTATTAAACACTGTATTTCATAGCATATTCTCTGATACACCTAATCCTCTTCAGAAAGGGAATCATGCTAAAACACATTTGAGAAACACTGAACCAGAACGAAGCAGGGCAAAGGCTAATAGAGTTTTGCCAAGAGAATGCAATGATCATAGCAAACACCCTCTTCCAACAACACAAGAGAAGACTCTACACATGGACATCACCAGATGGTCAACACCGAAATCAGATTGATTATATTATTTGCAGCCAAAGATGGCAAAGCTCTATACAGTCAGCAAAAATAAGACTGGGAGCTCACTGTGGCTCAGATCATGAACTTCTTATAGCCAAATTCAGACAAATTGAAAAAAGTGGGGAAAACCACTAAACCGTTCAGGTATGGCCTAAATCGAATCCCTTATGATTATATACTGGAAGTGAGAAATAGATTTAAGGGACTAGATCTGATAGACAGGTTGCCTGATGAACTATGGACAGAGGTTTGTGACATTGTCCAGGAGACAGGGATTGAGACCATCTCCAAGAAAAAAAAATGCAAAAAAGCAAAATGGCTGTGTGAGAAAAGAAGTGAAAAGCAAAGGAGAAAAGGAAAGATATACCCATTTGAATGCAGAGTTCCAAAGAATAGCAAGGAGAGATAAGAAAGCCTTCCTAAGTGATCAATGCAAAGAAATAGAGGAGAACAACAGAATGGGAAAGACTAGAGATCTCTTCAAGAAAAGTAGAGATACCAAGGGAACATTTCATGCAAAGATGGGCTCAATAAAGGACAGAAATGGTATGGACCTAACAGAAGCAGAAGATATTAAGAAGAGGTGGCAAGAGTACACAGAAGCACTTTACAAAAAAAGTCTTCACGAACCAGATAATCATGATGGCGGATCCCTCACCTAGACCCAGACATCCTGGAATGCGAAGTCAAGTGGGCCTTAGGAAGCATCACTATGAACAAAGGTGATGGAATTCCAGTCAAGCTATTTCAAATCCTAAAAGATTATGCTGTGAAAGTGCTGTACTCAATATGACAGCAAATTTGGAAAACTCATCAGTGGCCACAGGACTGGACAAGGTCAGTTTTCATTCCAATTCCAAAGAAAGGAAATGTCAAAGAATGCTCAAACTACTACACAATTGTACTCATCTCACACGCTAATAAATTAATACCCCAAATTTTCCAAGCCAGGCTTCAGCAATACATGAACCGTGAACTTCCAGATGTTCAAGCTGGTTTTAGAAAAGGCAGAGGAACCAGAGATCAAATTGCCAACATCTTCTGGATCATCGAAAAAGCAAGAGAGTTCCAGAAAAACATCTATTTCTGCTTTATTGACTATGCCAAAGCCTTTGACTGTGTGGATCACAATAGACTGTGGAAACTTCTCCAAGAGATGGGAATACCAGACCACCTGACCTGCCCCTTGAGAAACCTATATGCAGGTCAGGAAGTAACGGTTAGAACTGGACATGGACCAACAGACTGGTTCCAAATAGGAAAAGGAGTACGTCAAGGCTGTATATTGTCACCCTGTTTATTTAACTTCTGTGCAGAGTACATCATGAGAAATGCTGGGCTGCATTATACAGAGCGAAGTAAGCCAGAAGGATAAAGACCATTACAGTATACTAACACATATATATGGAATTTAGAAAGATGGTAACAATCACCCTATATGCAAAAAAAGAAAAAGAGACTCAGATGTATAGAACAGACTTGTGGACTCTGTGGGAGAAGGCGAGGGTGGGGTGTTTCAAGAGAACAGCATCGAAACATATATATCTAAGGTGAAACAGATCACCAGCCCAGGTTGGATGCACGAGACAAGTGCTCAGGCCTGGTGCACTGGGAAGACCCAGAGGGATGGAGTGGAGGGGGAGGTGGGAGGGGGGACTGGGATGGGGAATACATGTAAATCCATGGCTAATTCATTTCAATGTATGACAAAAACCACTGCAATGTTGTAAAGTAATTAGCCTCCAACTAATAAAAATAAATGGAAAAAAAAAAGAAACATGAAAAAAAAAAAAAAAGAAAGAAATGCTGGGCTGGAAGAAGCACAAGCTGGAATCAAGATTGCCAGGAGAAATATCAATAACCTCAGATATGCAGACGACACCACTCTTCTGGCAGAAAGTGAAGAGGAACTAAAAAGCCTCTTGATGAAAGTGAAAGAGGAGAGTGAAAAAGTTGGCTTAAAGCTCAACATTCAGAAAACTAAGATCATAGCATCTGGTCCCCTCACTTCATGGCAAATAGATGGGGAAACAGTGGAAACAGTGGCTGACTTTATTTTTCTGGACTCCAAAATCACTGCAGATAGTGATTGTAGCCATGAAATTAAAAGATGCTTACTCCTTGGAAGGAAAGTTATGACCAACCTTGACAGTATATTGAAAGCAGAGACATTACTTTACGAACAAAAGTCTGTCTATTCAAGGCTGCGGTTTTTCCAGTAGTCATGTATGGATATGAGAGTTGGACCATAAAGAAAACTGTACCCCAAAGAATTGATGCTTTTGAACTGTGGTGTTGGAGAAGACTCTTGAGAGTCCCTTGGATTGCAAGGAGATCCAACCAGTCCATCCCAAAGGAGATCAGTCCTGGGTGTTCATTGAAAGGACTGATGTTAAAGCTGAAATTCCAATACCTTGGCCAGCTGATGTGAAGAGCTGACTCATTTGAAAAGACCCTGATGCTGGGAGGGATTGGAGGCAGGAGCAGAAGGGGATGACATAGGATGAGATGGTTGGATGGCATCACCGACTCAATGGACATGAGTTTGTGTAGACTCCAGTTGTTGATGATGGACAGGGAGGCCCGGCGAGCTGCAGTCCATGGGGTTGCAAAGAGTCGGACACGACTGAGCGACTGAGCTGAACTGAACTGAACCAGAATCAACCAAGAGCAGATTGTCAGTTCACATCAATAAAGCGATGACTTGAACAGGTATCCCAGAGAGAAAAAAAAAAATCAATATGGTTTTAAACAACTTCATATAAATACTGAACTCACTTTTTACCAAATCCTTATTTATATCTTATGGATCTAATGCTCATTAAAACAAAAGAATCCAGTGTGTTTTTATATTCTCATTTATTCACAGAAATATAATATAAAAAAGGATTTACGGGTTAAATGGGAAAAATCATATAAATCCACTTGTGTTTAATGCATCTTTATACATAGATTATACCAAAATAATTTGTTCTTTTTATCCCATGAGGAAGATAAATGTTTTCTCTTTTCGTTTTATACTCTTACTTACATTTACTGAACATTCCTTCTCTATTTTCTTCAGTCCAACATTATCAACTATGTTAGACTAAACAGGTATTACAAAATATTGCTATGATGCTTTAATACAGTAATGTCCCTATTTGTGTATGAGTCTCTCATTTCTGAATCCAGCATCTCATATAGTTTATATGGCTCCTTCCAATAACCATGGTCCGCATGTAAGTTCATGAAGCATCATTATTCTTTTGGTAAAGACACAAAGCAAGCAAGCAAACAAACAAACAAAAAACTAAAAGGAATTTGATCAATGTCTATGAGAAAGGTGCTTTGCCTTAACATATGGCTTCTCATTTCTAAACCTCTGATTAGTTCAATACTCCCTTTATTCCCAGCAGTTTGCAATGTTTTTTTCTGTAAATAACCTTGGAACACAGATAACCATGGATCCAAACCAAATCCCCTAACTAAGATTGTAGTAAATAAGAACACAGAGAGTTTAAAGATAATTAGCCAAGATCACAGAGCTAGTTAGCAAAATAGAAATAATAAATTATTCAAACTAGACTTGACTTCTCTTTCTGTGGAATAACCCCAGATATTTTGGAGTTTTCAAAAAACCAACAAATACTATCCAGAACATATATACACACAGCCAAATAAATACCAGATTTGTAAAATGACATTAGCAAGACATTCAGTTGGGTCATTTACTAATGACCCAGAAGAGTTTCATTTCTGTCAAGCACATATCTTGACATAATAACCCACCTAAATAGTTGGTTACTGTCAAGAACTCACATGTTTAACTTTCCAAAACTGAACCAGGAAGAAATAGAAGATCTTAACAAACCCATCACAAGCAAGGAAATCGAAACTGTAATCAGAAATCTTCCAGCAAACAAAAGCCCAGGACCAGATGGCTTCACAGCTGAATTCTACCAAAAATTTAGAGAAGAGCTAACACCTATCTTACTCAAACTATTCCAGAAAATTTCAGAAGAAGGTAAACTTCCAAACTCATTCTATGAGGCCACCATCACCCTAATTCCAAAACCAGACAAAGATGCCACAAAAAAAGAAAACTACAGGCCAATATCACTGATGAACATAGATGCAAAAATCCTTAACAAAATTCTAGCAAACAGGATCCAACAACATATTAAAAAAAATCATACAACATGACCAAGTGGGCTTTATCCCAGGAATGCAAGGATTCTTTAATATCCGCAAATCAATCAATGTAATACACCACATTAACAAATTGAAAGATAAAAACCATATGATTATCTCAATAGATACAGAAAAAGCCTTTGACAAAATTCAACATCCATTTATGATTAAAACTCTCCAGAAAGCAGGAATAGAAGGAATATACCTCAACATAATAAAAGCTATATATGACAAACCCACAGCAAGCATCACCCTCAATAGTGAAAAATTGAAAGCATTTCCCCTGAAATCAGGAACAAGACAAGGGTGCCCACTCTCACCACTACTATTCAACATAGTTTTGGAAGTGTTGGCCATAGCAATCAGAGCAGAAAAAGAAGTAAAAGGAATCCAGATAGGAAAAGAAGAAGTGAAACTCTCTCTGTTTGCAGATGACATGATCCTCTACATAGAAAACCCTAAAGACTCTACCAGAAAATTACTAGAGCTAATCAATGAATACAGTAAAGTTGGAGAATATAAAATTAACACACAGAAATCTCTTGCATTCCTATACACTAACAATGAGAAAACAGAAAGAGAAATTAAGGAAACAATACCATTCACCATTGCAACAAAAAGAATAAAATACTTAGGAGTATATCTGTCTAAAGAAACAAAAGACCTATTCATAGAAAACTATAAAACACTGATGAAAGAAATCAAAGAGGACACAAACAGATGGAGAAATATACCGTGTTCATGGATTGGAAGAATCAATATTGTGAAAATGGCTATACTACCCAAAGTAATCTATAGATTCAATGCAATCCCTATTAAGCTACCAACGGTATTTTTCACAGAACTAGAGCAAATAATTTCACAATTTGTATGGAAATACAAAAAACCTCGAATAGCCAAAGTAACCTTGAGAAAGAAGAATGGAACTGGAGGAATCAACCTGCCTGACTTCAGACTATACTACAAAAACACAGTCATCAAGACAGTATGGTACTGGCACAAAGACAGAAATATAGATCAATGGAACAGAATAGAAAGCCCAGAGATAAATCCACGAACCTATGGTCACCTTATCTTCGACAAAGGAGGCAAGGATATACAATGGAAAAAAGACAACCTCTTTAACAACTGGTGCTGGGAAAACTGGGCAACCACATGTAAAAGAATGAAACTAGAACACTTTCTAACACCATACACAAAAATAAACTCAAAATGGATTAAAGATCTAAATGTAAGACCAGAAACTATAAAACTCCTAGAGGAGAACATAGGCAAAACACTCTCTGACATAAATCACAGCAGGATCCTTTATGACCCACATCCCAGAATTTTAGAAACAAAAGCAAAAATAAACAAATGGGACCTAATGAAACTTAAAAGCTTTTGCACAACAAAGGAAAATATAAGCAAGGTGAAAAGACAGCCCTCAGATTGGTAGAAAATAATAGCAAATGAAGCAACAGACAAAGGATTAATCTCAAAAATATACAAGCAACTCCTCCAGCTCAACTCCAGCAAAATAAGTGACCCAATCAAAAAATGGGCCAAAGAACTAAACAGACATTTCTCCAAGGAATAAATACAGATGGCAAAAAAAAACACATGAAAAGATGCTCAACATCACTCATTATCAGAGAAATGCAAATCAAAACCACAATGAGGTACCATTACACGCCAGTCAGGATGGCTGCTATCCAAAAGTCTACAAGCAATAAATGCTGGAGAGGGTGTGGAGAAAAGGGAACCCTCTTACACTGTTGGTGGGAATGCAAATTAGTACAGTCACTATGGAAAACAGTGTGGAGATTTCTTAAAAAGCTGGAAATAGAACTGCCATATGACCCAGCAATCCCACTTCTGGGCATACACACCAAGGAAACCAGATCTGAAAGAGACACATGCACCCCAATGTTCATCGCAGCACTGTTTATAATAGCCAGGACATGGAAGCAACCTAGATGCCCATTAGCAGACGAATGGATAAGGAAGCTGTGATACATATACACCAGGGAATATTGCTCAGCCATTAAAAAGAATTCATTTGAATCAGTTCTAATGAGATGGATGAAACTGGAGCCCATTATACAGAGTGAAGTAAGCCAGAAAGATAAAGACCATTACAGTATACTAACACATATATATGGAATTTAGAAAGATGGTAATGATAACCCTATATGCAAAACAGAAAAAGAGACTCAGATGTATAGAACAGACTTGTGGACTCTGTGGGAGAAGGCGAGGGTGGGATGTTTCAAGAGAACAGCATCGAAACTTGTATATTATCTAGGGTGAAACAGATCACCAGCCCAGGTTGGGTGCATGAGACAAGTGCTCGGGCCTGGTGCACTGGGAAGACCCAGAGGGATCGGGTGGAGAGGGAGGTGGGAAGGGGGACCGGGATGGGGAATACATGTAAATCCATGGCTAATGAGTTTTAATGTATGACAAAAACCACTGCAATGTTGTAAAGTAATTAGCCTCCAACTAAAAAAATAAATGAAAGAAAAAAACAAGAAAAAAAAATAACATAGCCATGGCAACTGTAAAAAAAAAAAAAAAAAAAGAACTCACATGTTGAAGGATTCTTGAAACCACATTAATGTGACTGGCAATAACATTTTTTATGATATGAATTTGAACTCTCAAATGTTATTCACAAAAATTGGTCATGATCATGCTTTTGGAGCTATTGCAGCTGAGCATGATAGTAATATACAACATAAAGGGGAAAAAATGAAGGTCTATGGATGTCTCAATTAGAAGACCTTTCAAAGCTTAACCCCACCTGCCCAGGGCTGGCCTGGCAATCTGGTCAATCTCTTTGTACCATATGAAATGTGACTGACAGACAGGTGGTGTCCTACAACCAATAGTTGAGTGACCAGGGTGTATAGGGATTACAGGGCAGCAGGGACTCATTGCCAGACCTGATCCTCCTCGAGCACACTTCTCTGTTCAGTCAAGGCTGTGGACTTAGGACAAGACCAGGAATATTATATTTTCAATGCCTAACACACACATGGAAGGACTGATGTTGAAGCTGAAACTCCAATACTTTGGCCACCTAATGAGAAGAACTGACTCATTGGAAAAGACCCTGATGCTGGAAAAGATTGAAGGTGGGAGAAGGGGATGACAGGGGATGAGATGGTTGGATGGCATCACCAACTCAATGGACATGAGTTTGGGTAAACTCCAGGAGTTGGTGATGGACAGGGAGGTCTGACATGTTGCAGTTCATGGGGTCACAAAGAGTTGGACACGACTGAGTGGCTGAACTGAACTGAACACATACATGGTACATGAAAAGATAGGCAACATCACTAATCATCTTGGAAGAGCAAATTAGAATCACATGAGATATCATCTCACACCTGTCATAATGACTAGTATCAAAGATACAAGAAATAAATTGGCAAAGGTATGGAGAAAGGTAACCCTTGTGCACAATTGGTACAAATGCGAATTGGTACAGCCACTATGGAAAAGCATATGGAGGTTCTATAGAATTTTAAAATATAGCTATATGATCCAGAAATATCACTTCTGAGTATATATCTAAAGAAAACAAAATACTATCTCAAAGAGATACCGTCACTCATATATTCTTTGTCAAAAGTGTTAGTCACTCAGTCATGCACGATTCTTTGTGACACCCCCATGGACTGTAGCCTGCCTGGCACCTCTGTCCATGGGATTTTTCAGGCAAGAATGCTGGAGTAGGTTGCTATTCCCTTCTCCAGCAGATCTTCCTAACCCAGCAATCGAACCCAGGTCTCCTGCGTTGAAGGCAGGTTCTTTACTGTTTGAGGCACCATGGAAGCCCTAGACATGGGAACAACCTAAGTGTCTAATAATGGCTGAATGGATAAAGGAAATGTGGTGTGTGTGTGTGTGTATGTATAAAATGGACTATTATCTATTGTATACTTGGGATGCAAGGAGATCAAACCAGTCAATTCTAAATGAATATTCCTGGATATTCATTCGAAAGACTGATGCTGAAGCTGAAGCTCCAATACTTGGCCAACTGATGCAAAGAACTAACTCACTAGAAAAGATCCTGAAGCTGGGAAAAATTGAAGGCAGGAGAAGAAGGGGACGACAGAGGACAAGATGGTTGGACGGCATCACTGACTCGATGGACAGAAATTCGAGCAAGCTCTGGGAGTTGATGATGGACAGGGAAGCATGGTGTGCTGCAGTCTATGCAGTTGCAAACAGTTGGACATGACTGAGTGAGTGAGTTGAATATGTAACAGTATATATTAGTATTTGTTCTTTAGTCATTAAGTCATGTCTGAGTATTTTGTAACCCCATGGACTGTAGCCCACTAGGCTGTTCTGTCCATGGGATTTTCCAGAGAAGAATAGTGGTGCGGGTTCATGCCCCTCCTCCAGGGGATCTTTCTGACCCAAGGATCAAACCCGTGTCTTCTGCATTAGCAAGCAGATTCTTTACCAGTGTGTAACCAGGGAAGCGCATATATTAGTGTATATAAATATATATATATATGTACATATATATATATATATAATGGAACATTATAATGAATAATATATATATAATTATATATAAATAAATTATTTATAAATTTAATTATAAAATATATAATTATATAATACATGAAGTATATTATATGTATGTGTATTATATTTGTATGTATAAATATATATAATATAATTATAATTCTATATAATTATAAACATTCATTATTTTTATAATGAATATTATTCAGGCATAAAAAGAAGGAAATCCTGCCATTTGGTGACACAGAGATGAACCTTGAGGGTATTATACTAGGTGAAATAAGTCAGACATAGAAAGACAAATACTGTATGATCTCATATGTGGAAGCTAAAAGCATTGTACTCCTAGAAACAGGGTAGAATCCTGTCTGCTGGGGGATAAGAGCTGAAGGAAATGGGTAGCTTTTGGGTAGAAACTTTCAGTTACAGAAGCAATGAGTTCTAGGAATCTAATGTACATCATGGTGACTTCAGTAAGCAGTACTGTGTTGTATACCTAAAGTTGCTGTGAAAGTAGAGTTTTAGTGTTCTTACTGTAACAACAACAACAAAACAGCAAGTTATGTGAGGTTAAAGATGTGTAACCATTTCCCTGTGTCTATGTGCATAAAATCATCACATTGTATAACTTAAACTTTTAAAACGTTGTATGTCAGTTATATCTCAGTAAAGCTAAAAAAGAAGTAAAACAGAAAAAAAGCAGAATTAAAGCATTTTCACCATAGAGTCTGGTCAGAGATAATGGAGGAATCCTTAACTCATGTTAACCTTGAATGTGCTTCTGGGAAACACTCAGAAACATTCAGAAGATGGAGTCATTCTTTTTGTGAAAAATAATATGTACAACTTTGCTGCTATATATTGCTTGCTAATTTCCTAGAAGATAAAAGGAGTAGGGAAAATTTGCAAGGGGATCAGGAAGTGTACAAATAGATAGTAACCAAAAAAGGCTCAGTGTAAACTTGTGGGGTGTTACTCACTAATGTCAAAATTAATAGTTGGATTGAAAGGGAATAGAGAAATTGTGGGGAAGATGGTAATGTTATTTGAAAAAGATTGCAGGCAAACTGAGGTAATCTTGTGAGGTAGTACTGAGCAAGATGCATGGGGCTTAATGGATGGGAGATGGGCCTCAACAGAATAAAGGAATTTTGTCAGTGAAGGAGGAGAGGAAATTCTGGAGAGTTACAGGTGGTCAGCAGTCCCAGACCAAGGAGTGTGATCTAAATACAAGAGAGTGTGAGATGGCAGGGTAAGCAGCAGGCAGAGGAAGTAGTATATATATCAAAGATCTTCTGTGTGCCAGTTAATAGGCCAGCAAAATTACATTTATTATCTCACAGAAATATTCATAGTGGCCCTTTAAGGGATATTTTTTTCCCAAATCTATATCCATGCTCTGTTTTCCCTTAGAGTTCAAGCCCCTGTCAAAGGCCAGCCCTGCCATTTGTGCTCTGGATCCCATCACCTTAATCTCTCTTTTGACTGAAACATTTTCAGTGGCATTCAATGCTCTGTTCTTTCCTATTTTAAAGAAATAAGCAAATGAAACTCTCAACCTCCAATTCTCCCTTATCTACAGTCCTGCTTCTCTCTCCCTATCATAGAATAACTTGAAAACATTTTTCACAATCATTGACTCCATTTCCACCTCTCTAACTGGCTTGTGAACATAGCTAGGGGTGTAAGGGGAACAGACTTCTCCTTGAGTCAAATTCTGCAAAAGTATTATGCTGTCAAAATGGTTGTTAAGAATATGGTGAAAAAAAATTTATAATAAGCTCTGGGAAAGCATGGCCATGAAAGAGAGAAATTCGTCAAAAGTTTTCCATCTTTTAAAAATGCACTGATCCTCCACCAACTGCCCAAAACCTGCCCCTGTGATCAGGACACATATCATGCTCACACTTCTGCTATTGAATCTACTGGAATCTCACCTCCATCCATTCCAACCAAGTGAAACAGCTTTTAGTGAAATCACCCATGACCACTGTGGTATAAAACCCACTGGTGACTTCTCTGTCTTCATCTTAACATCTTGCTTATATCTAATCTTGTTAATCATGTTTTCTTGAAGCACTATTTCTCCAGGATTGCTTGACATTATACTGCCCTGGTTTTTCTCCCACTTTACTCTCTAATCATTCTCACTCTCCTGACCTTTATGTCTTAGACTGCAGGGCATTGAGGCATAGGAAGCATGCATGGTGTTTGGTATCTCATCACACTACTTTTGCAGAAAAGCAGTATAGTTATATAAGCATCTCAAGGTACACAATTTGTGGGTGAACCTCCACTGCCCTGTGTTCTGGTGCCAGAAGTTTAATTGCCTACATCTTGCATTAAATTCTAGTTCTTTCTTTGCACCTTTGCTTTATGTCTGTGTTTTATATCCCTGTAGGAATGTATCCTTTGAAATGTATCATTCTGAATCCCCATCTTACTTAAAGTAGCAGATTAAAAAGAAAGAGAGGGAATACAAGATAGGTTCAATATCTATAAACTACAATGTCCTATCAGAGGAAAAAATTCCATATTTCAATAGTATGAGGAAATGGGATTTCTGTGGCTTACAGAATGAGAGTGAGTAATTCATAAAGATGCTTAAAATAATAAAATACTTAAACTTGACTTAGAGGGTAAGTTCTACATATGTCTCCAATTGTGCAAACATTAGCAAGAGAAAAGATTGATTTAGTTTAGTAAAAGATACAAAGGGTCTGTTACTAAGAGTAATGAAGTTATGCTTAAAGAAACCAGAGAGGATACAATGGAAATATTAGAATAAACATGTGGAGTGAACCATGGAAAGTCCCTTAAGGAGTGCCTTTACTAGTAAAGGGAGGCCAACTCTATACAATGATATAGGCAGCTATTTTGCTAGATCAGTGACACCCTCAACTCTAAATCTGCACAACAGCAAAGAATACTACTTCTCTGTCTTGTATGGCTTTAAAGGGGATGGCAGTACCTGTGCTTCCCAGCATATCTATCAGTGGGTTCTAGGTCAACTTTTACCTGTAATTACCCCTTGATCTTTTAAAGATAATGATTACCAACATTTTTTTCCACATCAGAGCACATAAAGAATGCAAAAGTGTGTGTGTGTGTGTGTGTGTGTGTGTGACAGATATCATAGACCATCAGATTCTCTGGTTTCCTCAGATTCTGTTCAACCACCCCAAGGACTAAGGGGATCAATGTGTTGGCTAACCTGGAACCCATTCTTAGCAAACCAGTGTTCTTCAAAACACTGATCTGGGAACACTGTCCTAAAACCTTTTGTTTAGGCAAGGAAGGTAGCCAGTTTCCAATTTCCAATCCTCTCTTCCATTGCCCCTCTTTCATTTCCTTTTTATGACTGCTGTGAAAAAAGTCCCTCTTTCTTTTCCCTTTCCCCATTCCCTTCTCTAACCAGTTATTGCTTTAATATCATAGGCCAAATGATTTCTCCCCAAATCCTTACAATGAGAAATCAGAGTCATGGTTATTATTCATTGTTCAGTCCTAAGCCATGGCCGACTCTTTGCAACCCCATGGGCTGCAACACACCATGCTTCCCTGTCCTTCACTGTCTCCTGGAGTTTGCTCAAACTCATGTCTCTTGAGTCGGTGGTGCTATCTAACTATCTCCTTCTCTGCTGTCCCCTTCTCTTGCCCTCAGTCTTTTCCAGCATCAGAGCATTTTCCAGTGAATTGGCTCTTTGCATCAGGTGACCAAAGTATTGAAGATTCAGCTTCAGCATCAGCCCTTCCAATAAATATTCAGGGTTTATTTCCCTTAGAATTGAATGATTTGATCCCCTTGCTATTCAAGGGACTCTCAGGAGTCTTCTCCAGCACCACAGTTTGAAAACATGAATTCTTCGGTGCTCAGCCTTCTTTATGATCCAACTGTCAGTTTATCTTTAGGAGACAGGTGGGCATTTTTCTTGTTCTCTAGGTCAGGAGGCATCTGAGTTTACTTTTTACACATTCAGATGGAGAGGAAGCTATTGCCATAGAGTTCTTAAACTGACTAATGAAATTTTGCCTGCCTCATATTTTGGTTATTCTTTTCATCCTGGAAATAGCCACAGTTTTCCAACCACCATCAAAGAGTTATAATCTCTTTGAAATTGTCAAGTCTAATTAGTAATAACACATTAAGACTCCAGAGTTACTAAGTCTAATTTTATGAATATAAATTGTAGTACTTTAATTATGTATTCCTCATTGTATGTATACCTAGGGTTGAGTACTGTTTAAAAATTGGCAAAGGAAATCACTCTTAGAGCAATTAGTCAACTTGTAATACCCAGGCCTCTAAATGCATTAAACCTTGTACTCAGAATATTTGAGAGGAAGCTCTAAACACTTATTATAATATCAAAACAATGGAGAAGATAGTCTTTACCTATGAGGGAGTCAGTGGGATAAGTGGAAAGTGCACAGAATCAAGAGTGAGGAATAATGGACTCTCTCTGGACCTGATTCTGTCATTTGTAAATATTGTGGGCTTAGATCTACTGGAACTTCCCGAGTCTTAATACTATTTTAAATAGTATTTGAATAGTATTTTTAGATAAATGAGCTTTATTTACATGATGATGTGAATTTGAGCATGTCCCTCCATTCCATCTTCTAAACCCACTAACTTGATATTAAAAAAGTTAAAAAACAGAGGAGGGAGAGGGTGGGATGAATGGAGAGAGTGCATGGAAATATATACTCTACCATGTGTAAAATAGATAGCCAATGGGAATTAGTTCTATGATTCAGAAACTGAAACTGGGGCTCTGTGATAACCTTGAGAGGTGGGAAGGGGTAAGTGACTTAGACAGAGGGCACTGATTCATGTTGACTGATTCATGTTGATGTATGGCAGAAAGCAATGCACTATTGTAAAGCAATTATCTTTCAATTAAAAATAAATAATTTTTTAAAAATTAAAGAAAGATAAAGAAAATTATAATCCAATATCATGGATGAACATAGAAGCAACAACAACAACAACAACAACAAAGTAAAAAAGCATAGCTTACCAAAGGAGAAAACAACCTCAACTGGTGCGGAGATGACACCAAACAAGAGATGGCAAAAAGAAAGTTGAAAGTTGAACAGCAGATAGACAAGTGTTATGCTAATTCAACAGACCTTGAATAAGTGAGACCTAAGAAAGGCAATTCCAAAGAATATTCAAACTACAGCACAATTGCACTCATCTCACACGCTAGTAAAATAATGCTCAAAATTCTCCAAGCCAGGCTTCAGCAATACGTGAACCAAGAACTTCCAGATGTTCAAACTAGTTTTAGAAAAGGCAGAGGAATGAGAGATCAAATTGCCAACATC
Source organism: Odocoileus virginianus (assembly GCF_023699985.2). Taxonomy (NCBI): domain Eukaryota; kingdom Metazoa; phylum Chordata; class Mammalia; order Artiodactyla; family Cervidae; genus Odocoileus; species Odocoileus virginianus. The sequence continues at coordinate 53,498,365 of NC_069708.1, read as the reverse complement.
TGCTGGATCATTGAAAAAGCAAGAGAGTTCCAGAAAAACATATTTCTGCTTTATTGACTATGCCAAAGCCTTTGACTGTGTGGATCACAATAAACTGTGGAAAATTATGAAAGACATGGGAATACCAGACCACCTGACCTGCCTCTTGAGAAACCTGTATGCAGGTCAGGAAGCAACAGTTAGAACTGGACATGGACCAACAGACTGGTTCCAAATAGGAAAAGGAATATGTTAAGGCTGTATATTGTCACCCAGCTTATTTAACTTATATGCATGAGAAACTTTTATGAGAAATGCTGGGCTGGAAGAAGCACAAGCTGGAATCAAGATTGCCGGGAGATATATCAATAACCTCAGATATGCAGATGACATCACCCTTATGGCAGAAAGTGAAGAGGAACTAAAGTGCCTCTTGATGAAAGTGAAAGAGGAGAGCGAAAAAGTTGGCTTAAAGCTCAACATTCAGAAAACTAAGATCATGAAATCTGGTCCCATCACCTCATGGGAAATAGATGGGGAGACAGTGGAAACAGTGTCAGACTTTATTTTTTGGGGGTCTCCAAAATCATTGCAGATAGTGACTGCAGCCATGAAATTAAAAGACGCTTACTCCCTGGAAGGAAAGTTATGACCAACCTAGACAGCATATTAAAAAGCAGAGACATTACTTTGCCAACAAAGTTCCATCTAGTCAAGGCTATGGTTTTTCCAGTAGTCATGTATGGATGTGAGAGTTGGACTGAAGAAAGCTAAGTGCCGAAGAATTGATGCTTTTGATCTGTGGTGTTGGAGAAGACTCTTGAGAGTCCCTTGGACTGCAAGGAGCTCCAACCAGTCTATTCTGAAGGAGATCAGTCAGGGGTATTCATTGGAAGGACTGATGCTGAAGGTGAAACTCCAATACTTTTGCCACCTCATGCGAAGAGTTGACTCGTTGGAAAAGACTGTGATGCTGGGAGGGATTGGAGGCAGGAGGAGAAGGGGATGACATAGGATGAGATGGCTAGGTGGCATCACCGACTCAATGGGCATGAGTTTGAGTAAACTCCGGGAGTTGGTGATGGACAGGGAGGCCTAGCATGCTGCGATTCATGGGGTCGCAAAGAGTCGGACACGACTGAGTAACTGAACTGAACTGAACTGAACTGACGTGTTAAACAGTAAATTTCCAATCCCCTTTCCATACTCCAGTTCAAGAAACTGGCAGCCAAGTTTCTAACCCAGTATATACTGAAGCAAGAGGACAGAGAGCTCTAAGAGGGATTCCTCCAAGAATTTGACATTGATAGCATACTGATATATTTGAATGCATATTCAGATGAGGTTTTTTGATTGTTTAGAGAATTTGGATGAATTAATTTTGGTACATAAAACACTAAGGAAATGAAAATATGAGCCAATTAGTGAGCTCTAATTTTTTTACATAGTATAAGAAAAGGGAGGTAATCATAAAAAACTTAGCAGCTCAGCTATAAATAATGTTATATCATCATAATAGTACAAACACTGTACTGACTTAACCATATGTGGTATATTGGATGAAGGGAATATTTAGAAAAGCTGAATTCTCATAATAGAATTCAGCAGATAGTTTTTAAATTGAAGAAAATGTTAAAATAACATTGTAAGTGTATAATTTAAACAGGAGGAGGTAAACATCAGAAGAAATAGAGCAAGGAGCAGATGTGGTTTGCTTTTGGAGAGGATGGTATAGGGACTGTTCTTGTCAGTAGAAGCTTAGTAGTAATATAGTAGTAATAGTAGTAGACTTTTTAAAGTGGGGCATTTGTTAGTAAGTTTGAAATTTTTTTTAAGAATAAGTTTGACTGAATAGCCTTTGATGTCTTCTCCTTTGAAAATTTGGCTTTGAAAAACTTGAATACTTTCTTCTCCTAAGAGCTTGAGCCTTACTCTCATTCATTAGATTAGATGCTATGTAGGAAGAAGGTACATTAAGTCTTTCAGGCTCTCATGCACTCCATAGTATATGAAGCACTCAAGTTACTCCCATGAATAATTTACTCAGTACTGTGTAATTGCCTATAGGGAAAATGCATCTAAAAAAGAGTAGATATTCATATAACTTATTGGCTTTGCTGTACACCTGAAGTTAACACAACATTGTAAATCAATTATACTCCACTAAATTTTTTTAAAAAAATAACAACAACAAAAAACAATTTAAAAATCTATGAATATACTCCTTGCCACAGATGTATGGAAGTTTTTACTTTGGCTATTGCATGAACACATGTGTGCTTCTTCTGCAAAATAGATGGAAAGCAAATATGAAAATAACCAACCAATAAGTAAAAACTACCATGAAGAGTAGTGGTCTGACTCAGGAAAAAAATTTTTATGTCCCAGAGCCAGTTGACCCTCACCCCATGTTCCAGAGTGGGATAAGAGTTGTTCTCATCTTAATTTCTCCCTGGATTACAATTTGTATATCTTTCTCTTTGCCTGGTTATTGGTATTTAAAAAACTTCAGTTACCCATTCTTATAATTATCAAAGGCAGTAATGCTGAAATTCCAGATGGGACTTGTCTCTCACCTCTTGGTAAATCCAATTGCTGATTCTTCTCTGCCTCTCATTCCTGTCTTTGTGCAGTCCCTGCATTGTATCCAATGCATTCTAATAAGAAATAAATTATGTTTGACTCACTAAGAACTTGTTATAATTTTAAATGCAACAGGTTGATGACCATCAAAATGGAGTGTAAGTCTTGCTTACTGGTAGGTTTGAACACAGTGTTATCTCCTTTTGTGTTCTAGTTTTTCCTCTGATAGATGCCATCCATCTTTCATTGTGCATTTTCCACTGTTTTTACCTTCATAAGCATTAGGGCATTTTTGGAGTGTCAGACCTAGTAAAACACCAGCACAAACAATTTGTCTCTAGGGCATTTCTTCATCTCTCTTAGTCTTCTCCCTTTCTCCTATTTGTTGGATCACAACTTTTCATATGATCACAATTCTCATCCTGTCCTCTCCTTTACTCCTGAATATCTAGAGATTCCTGCTATGATTTCTTCACATGTGAGGAAGCATATCATATCCAGACCTATCTCGCCCTCTCATATCTAACAAAATGTAACTGTCTACTTTTCAGTCCAGTGTGGATTATGTTCTCTCCTAGAGAATTAGAACTGAAAGCCTAATTTAAGTGGTAAGGGTTGAGATTTCTTTAATGTAACTGTCTTCCCTGATAATAGGTGTACCTTAATAGGCTGCTTCATTCTACACTATCTAAAGGAGGTACAGGTGGCTGTGTATGTCTGTGTGTGTCTGTATTTAGGAGAGGATGGAGTGTAACAGATGACATGGGAGAAAGGGGCATGAGGGGTGTTTCTGGTGCCATTTATATCTCATCTTATACAGGGACTTGTATGCTTTCCTCATATAGAGAGTTCCTTTTTTGAAGTTAGAACTTAATTTGAATATTTTAATTTTTTCTTGGAAGATGACATATATTTATTTGTCACCATTCATTATTATATCAGAATATTATTATAGCTTTGGTAACTTGTATTTTCTTCAGACTTCCTTTTGCTTTCAGACCTCTAATAATTCTGAGCTTTTTTTGTATGTTTGGCATGCCATTTTACTCTGTAAGACTAGTGTGTGGTTTAGCCAATAAAAACAGAAAAAAAGGCTTTTATTTTATTCTGAGTAATTAATCTACTTATTTATTTTTGGAAAGAAGGGGAATTCAATTACCTGAAATATTTCTTTCTGGTTAATAAATTTTGATATTAGCTTGGGTGTTATGGTTTTTAGTCCAGCTGCTAATGAAGTAAGATTCCTATGCTCCAGAGAGAAGATTTTATTTAATTTTTTTTCTGCTCCAGAGAGAAGATTTTAGAAGTAATTAAGAGTGAATACCTCTTCATTTGCTTGTCTTCTATTATAACAAGAGATTTTTTTTTAATTTAAAAGTGCCAGCTCTAGCCTAATTCTTTTCAGAGTGAACACTTTAGAATTTGTGAGTAGGCCATGGAGTCTCCCCTGATTCAATCAACATACTTTGGAAAACGAGAAGGGATGATGAAAAATGGGGATGCTAACCAAAAAACAGCTGTCACTGTCTTTCACCAAGAAAGACTGGATGGCATCACAGGAAATCTGTGGTGTCAAATCATGCCTAAAATATGGTTAGCCTCAGAAAATAAATTGACTCTTTTGAGAGTCAATAGATTGAAGGGGAAGGGAAGAGAGAAAAAGAAATGGCAGATGTATAGGAAACCCAATCAAAGAATGGTGACTTAACAGCCTGAAGTATCTATTTTGGAAACAACTTCACAGACCACCACTGAGAACAAAGCTAAGGCAGAAGTGAGGAGGTGAAGAGGCAGCAAAGTGGGGGAAGAAGGAGTAGAGACAATACCAGGAAGAGTATCCATTGGGACAATCTAGGTAGAGATGGTGGAGGAACCAAGGCTGTGAGAGGACAATTTAGTTCACCTTGAGTTATTAATGAGATTTTCATGTCCTGTGTCATGAGGCACTTGGTAAAGAAAGAGTTCATTTAACAATGGAAAAATCAGTTAAAGAACTGCAAAATTTTGCAGTACTACTTTTAAAAAATTTATTGGAGTATAGTTGCAGTACTATTTCAATGCTTTTTCATTGATATATTTTTTCATGCTTAGTGAACTAAATGATTGGCCTGGTTTGTTTAGCGTAGTACTATCCAACAGAAATGTAATGTGAGTTATATATATTATTTAAATTTTCTAGTAGTCAAATTAAAAAACATTAAAGGTGAAATTAAGCTAATAATTGACATATGTATTAAATATCATATTTTACCAATTAATCAGTATAAATGATTATTGATGTTATAGTACACTCATTTTTTCATACAAATACAGAAATCCCAGCATGCATTTTGCACTTACAGTGCATCTTAATTTGCACTAGGACTACTTAATGTTCTCAACAGTCATGTGTCACTAACAGATGCCATACTGGACAGTACAGGTTCAGTGGAACCTGTGTTTTCATCATCACCTATAAAGTTGTCTTGAAGACAAAACAAAACAGAATTTGATCAAGCTGCTAGGTCTTAACTATCCAATACAGTGACCACTAGCAAGATGTGGTAATTTAAATTTAAATTAATAAAAATTAAAAAATGTAGCATCTTGGTTTCACTAACCACATTTCAAGTTTTCTTTTTTATTCTTTTTTTTCCATTTTAAGAAGATTAAATTTTATTTATTCTGAGTATTATGGGAAGTCTTTGAAGGTTTTTTTTTTAATCCATTTTTTTCATTTATTTTTATTAGTTGGAGGCTAATTACTCCACAACATTGTAGTGGGTTTTGTCATACACTGACATGAATCAGCCATGGATTTACATGTATCCCTCATCCCGATTCCCCCTCCCACTTCCCTCTCTACTCGCTCCCTCTGGGTCTTCCCAGTGCACCAGGCCCGAGCACTTGTCTCATGCATCCAACCTGGACTGGCGACCTGTTTCACCCTAGATAATATACATGTTTCGATGCTGTTCTCTCGAAATATCCCACCCTCACCTTCTCCCACAGAGTCCAAAAGTCTGTTCTGTACATCTGTGTCTCTTTTTCTGTTTTGCATATAGGCTATCATTACCATCTTTCTAAATTTCATATATATGTGTTAGTATACTGTAATGGTCTTTATCTTTCTGGCTTACTTCACTCTGTATAATGGGCTCCAGTTTCATCCATCTCATTAGAACTGATTCAAATGAATTCTTTTTAATGGCTGAGTAATATTCCATGGTGTATATGTACCACAGCTTCCTTATCCATTCATCTGCTGTTGGGCATCTAGGTTGCTTCCATGTCCTGGCTATTATAAACAGTGCTGCGATGAACATTGGGGTGCACGTGTCTCTTTCAGATCTTCTGGTTTCCTCGGTGTGTATGCCCAGAAGTCGGATTGCTGGGTCATATGGCAGTTCTATTTCCAGTTTTTTAAGGAATCTCCACACTGTTTTCCATAGCGGCTGTACTAGTTTGCATTCCAACCAACAGTGTAAGAGGGTTCCCTTTTCTCCACACCCTCTCCAGCATTTATTGCTTGTAGACTTTTGGATAGCCATCCTGACTGTCGTGTAATGGTACCTCATTGTGGTTTTGATTTGCATTTCTCTGATAATGAGTGATGTTGAGCATCTTTTCATGTGTTTGTTAGCCATCTGTATGTCTTCTTTGGAAAAATGTCTGTTTAGTTCTTTGGCCCATTTTTTGATTGGGTCATTTATTTTTCTGCAATTGAGCTGCAGGAGTTGCTTGTATATTTTTGAGATTAAACCTTTGTCTGTTTCTTCATTTGCTATTATTTTCTCCCATTCTGAAGGCTGTCTTTTCACCTTGCTTATAGTTTCCTTTATTGTGCAAAAACTTTTAAGTTTAATTAGGCCCCAACCCAAAGCAATCTATAGATTCAATGCAATCCCTATCAAGCTACCAACGGTATTTTTCACAGAACTAGAACAAATAATTTCACAATTTGTATGAAATGCAAAAACCTCCAATAGCCAAAGTAATCTTGAGAAAGAAGAATGGAACTGGAGGAATCAACCTGCCTGACTTCAGACTATACTACAAAGCCACAGTCATCAAGACAGTATGGTACTGGCACAAAGACAGAAATATAGATCAATGGAACAGAATAGAAAGCCCAGAGATAAATCCATGAACCTATGGACACCTTATCTTCGACAAAGGAGGCAAGGAGATACAATGGAAAAAAGACAACCTCTTAAACAAGTGGTGCTGGGAAAACTGGTCAACCATTTGAAAGAATGAAACTAGAACACCTTCTAACACCATACACAAAAATAAACTCAAAATGGATTAAAGATCTAAATGTAAGACCAGAAACTATAAAACTCGTAGAGGAGAACATAGGCAAAACACTCTCTGACATAAATCACAGCAGGATCCTCTATGACCCACCTCCCAGAATATTGGAAATAAAAGCAAAAATAAACATTTCAAGTTTTCTATAGCCACATATTATTAACAAAATGGCTACCCTGTTAGGCACCACAGGTCTAGAGACTTAATGCTTTTCTCATCCAAACTGAGAATTAGAAAAAGATATCTAAGTTATATGGCATTTATATCACCCTTGATGAAAACAATTCTCTTTTTTCATTTTATTCCAAAATACTCTTTCACTCTGTAAGCTTCTTTCTTCCCTCTCCACTTGATAAAACTTTACTATGGCCTTGCCTGAATGTGTACCTATGCTAGGTTGCTTCAGTTGTGTCAGACTGTGACCCTATGGACTGTTGCCTGCCAGGCTCCTCTATCCATGGGATTCTCCAGGCAAGAATACTGGAGTGGGTTACCAAGACCTCCTCCTGGGGATCTTCCTGACCCAGGAATCAAACCAGTCTCTTTATGTCTCCTGCATTGGCAAGCAGGTTCTTTACTAATCATGCCACTACAGAGCATAAAATTGTTCAAGAGAATCTTGAACAATCCAGTTATGTTGATACCCCTTCTTTCACAATAATTGCATTTTTACAGATTTTATAGGGATGTTTGGCATCCTGTGTTTAGAATATATAGCACAATTGAAAAAGTTGAGGAATGAATTTCTGAGTATGCTGACATAACTTACAAAACATAATTTTAATTGGTGTTATGACAATTGTAGAATGTACAATTTGGAAATAGGAAGAAGCATACAGCAATACTCTTTTTTCCCTTCTCATAAATTTTAGGCACTTTTTTCTTGTCTGTGCTCTGGGCAGTATTCTAACTTCATATTTGCCAGTCAATGGCAAGGCCTGTTCAGCACTGAGGGAATTACATAGTCACAGACAATTAGTGTTTTAAAAGGTCTGCTGCTTGGAAATTTGCCAATAAACTCAGTATAGCCTCAGTACATAGTGTAAATTTTAAATTATTATAACTTTTCTAGATTCAGTGTTCAACAAATCTTATAGTAGTGTTTTGAAATTTTAAATCAAACATAACCCAATTAGGTTGTTATTTGATTAAACTGAACTGCCACTTCACTGAAGTGTTTAAATATATCAACATTAATATGCTTTTACTATAGTAAATAAAGTTATATCTATGTAGTTGAAATGTCAATACTCACACATGGCTCTTGAAAATTAAATACTCCCTGCACTTCGAATAACAAATCTAGTATTAATTTCAGGTAAAATATTGATTTTTTTTATAGACCTGTGGGAGTACTTTGTCCCAAAACTCTCCAAGTTCTTAGTTCTTAAAAAATAATGAACCAAATAGCTGCTGTATTCTAAAGCCACTAGTTCAGTTCAGTTCAGTCACTTAGTCGTGTCCGACTCTTTGCGACCCCATGAATCACAGCACGCCAGACCTCCCTGTCCATCATCAACTGCCAGAGTCTACCCAAACCCATGTCCATCAAGTCGGTGATGCCATCCAGCCATCTCATCCTCTGTCGTCCCCTTCTCCTCCTGCCCCCAATCCTTCCCAGCATCAGGGTCTTTTCCAATGAGTCAACACTTCGCATGAGGTGGCCAATGTGTTGGAGTTTCAGCTTCAACATCAGTCCTTCTAATGAACACTCAGGACTGATCTCCTTTAGGATGGACTGGTTTGATCTCCTTGCAGTCCTAGGGACTCTCAAGAGTCTTCTCCAACACCACAGTTCAAAAGCTTCAATTCTTCGACATTCAGCTTTCTTCACCATCCAACTCTCAAATCCATACAAGACTACTGAAAAAACCATAGCCTTGACTAGACAGACCTTTGTTGTCCTAAAAATGGTCCTGATAAATGCTCTTTTCTGTCTAAAATGCAATACTAACTGTTCCTTCAAAGAGTAGCTCAAAGAAATCTATTTCATTCTAATAGGATGCAATTATTAGGAGACCTTTCACTGCTTTGCTTGCAAAATATACCACCAAGTACTTGCACTGTGTATTCAACAATAGATTTTCTATAGCAGATAGTCCTCATTAAAGGTTCACTGGTGTTACATGGCAGAAAAACAATCCTGTTTCTGCCCATATATACAACATGATAAATTTAAATGTCTCATCCAAAAAGGAGGCTTTTAGGAAGCAGAAATTAGGTATACTGAAAAATGTAACTTTCGATTTTCCATTTCTCTTGCTTTTCAACAGATAGCTGCTGTAAGTTGGTGCTACATTTTCCATGACATTCATAGTTCTGCATTTCCTTGTTATCCTCTCTTTATTTGTCCTTTAGTAGCCTATTTCTGTTTTGACTGGTCCCATGAATCCTGTATAGAATATTTCAAAGTCCACTAAATCCTTATTTGAGTACCCTCTATTAAGTGTCCTTCACTTTTAAAATAAGGTATAACTAAAGCAAATCTGTCTTGGAACTCTTGTTTATCAGAAAGAGATTGTGTACACAGTCTACACTATATCACCTGTGATTAGTTAGACTTAGGATTGGCTGAGTGGGATATGAAGTCTTAAATAAGAGTAGCTTAAACACAATGGTCTTCCCTTGTGGCTCAGCTAGTAAAGAATCCACCTGCAGTATAGAAGACCTGGGTTCAATCCTTGGGTTGGGAAGATCCCCTGGAGAAAGGAAAGGCTACCCACTCCAGTATTCTGGCCTGGAGAATTCCATGGGCTGTATAGTTCATGGTGTTGCAAAGAGTCGGACAAGACTGAGTGACTTTCATTTTAAACACAGCAGCTTGTTTGTCTCAAGTGTTCAAGTGCAGAGGTACACAGGAGGGCTGTTATGGTTTAGCCTGTTGATTTCAGAGCTCTTCCATGTCTGGCCTCCACTCTGAAGGATATCTCATGGTCAAAGAGGACTTCCTCTAGCCATCCTAGTCAACAAGATGAAAGGTAAAAGAAATAAAGTGCCCGAGTTTATGTATTCTACCTCCTAATATATCCCTTGACTAGGACTTAGTCTCTGGGCCACAATCAGTTGCAGAGATGGCTGGGAAATCTTTGTGCTGGGTAACAGAAGATGAGCTAAAAATTTGAAATTCTGCTACTAGAGAACAAAGGGTATAATATTGGGAAAAAACCATATGTCTGTGCCATACTGTTCTCTGGCATGGAATTCTTGCTCAGCAAAAGACCGTTTCATGAGCCTTGGCAGCTGCTGCTAGAAAAATAAAGGAAGACTAAGTTTCTGGTAGAACTTCCCTAAAGAATTACTTACAATGCCTTGTTTTCCCTTGCTGGATCACTATACTTTCAGAGCACCTCTCACCGCAGCATATGAAAATGTCTCCTACTCTCATAGGTCTTAAAATCCCTGGGGTTTCAACGGTTTCTTACTGAAACTTCCTAAACTCTTATAAGTCATTTTGCAATTTTCCATTGTGGTATAACATGTCATGGGGAGAAAAATGTTGAATTCTTTCCTTAAATGCCTGAGCTTTTTTTCTTTTCCACTATGCACTTTCTTTTGTTTGCCACACACTGGAACACCTCTGCTGATATTAAAAATCTCTATATAACCCAAAATTAATTGAAATTTTTGAGATGATCAAGTAATAGTAACAGCCACTGTACTTTGAGTGCTTACCCTATGCCAGGTATTGTGCTGTGGATTTTAGTTATATCATTAAATCCTCAGAACAACCCTATAAGGTAGGACTATTATTATTGTCCTTAGTTTTTAAGTGGGGAAAATGAATCTCATAGAGGGTATATAATTTGTCCTAATCCACATAGCTACTGAGGAATGGAATCCAGGATTCATACCCAGGAAAACTAAATCCAGATCCCCCCTCAGCCCAGTCTTTACCACAATATGCCCTGACTGGTTGTCATTATTCCATATGAAAAATCCAGATCTGTGCTCTTCAATATGATAGCCACTAGTCACGTATGGATACTTACATTTATATTGGAATTAATTAAAACAAATTTAAAATTTTAGTTCTTCAGTCCTACCAGCTACCTACCATGTGCTCATAAGACACTGGCTTGTGGCTACAATATTGAATGGTGCAGATAACATGCCTATCATTACATAGTCTCTTAGAGAGTACTGATCTAGATAATTCAGGTCCTAATCTGGATTTCCTTATAGCCTGAATTATCTGTCTCTGTAGATATGGGCAAAGTGAAAGAGATACATATTTAAGAAGAAATGACTGAATTTATCATTTTGTCTCATAAATTTCACACTTATAAACAAACATTCGAGAAGAAAATGTGAGTATTCCTTGAATACTATCTCTGAAATCACCAATTTATTATCATATCCTCTTTATATCCTTATTTGTTGTTATATGAATGGTGAAATCATGTCAGACATATGATATCAGTTCTATAGAGACAATGCCTGATATTAGTACAGCTTGCCCTACATGGCATCTATTAGTCCTTTCAAAATTATAATGGCAAAACTTGCTGTTTACTCTTTTCAGTATTATGCAGTGAATGTTTTGACAATGGTGAAAATAAAATGAGAAACACAAAGATGCACATCGGTGTGTAGAAGCTAAATACAATTGCTTCTAATCTTTATCCTTTGCTCTTATAAATTTATAGTAAATACTGAAAAATGAGTACTTAGAAAAGAAACGGGAGTCATCTGTAGATTCGATATATAGTCAAATGCAAAATCCTATCCTTTTAGAATCATCAGTATTTACTTCACAAGCTTTGTGGTAAAAGTATTCAGTCTCATTAAATCTCACCAGCTTTCACTGAAAAAGCCCAGTGGCTTTGCCTATTTGAAAATGCTTTTATTAAAAGAATGCTCTGGTAGTTGGCAAGGGAAAGGGCAACCAGAATGACTTAATATACTGCTGCCTACAATTAAGCCCATTTTTCTTTTTTCAGAGGTGAAAGGAGAAACTTTTAACTTAAAAAGCAACACTTTCATGTAATTTGAATATCTATTCTTTGTGTACCTAAGAAAACATATTCAGAAGGTAAATCTGCAAACACCTTGGTTATTTTAATGTTGAAAAAGAAAATGACAGATTTCTTCTAGTTAGCATCACATTTAAGCTAGTAAGTTTCCTACCTGTATTCCTTCTGAATTTAAGAGCTCCAACTGAAGGTAATAAAATGTCATATTAAGGAAGCATGTATTTTCACCTTTGTATACAGAAGTTCTTCTTAGCACTATCAGGTATTCAAGAAAAACAATAGATTTGCATTTCAATCAAAGAACATCAGCCATGGGACAGAACAGACATGATCTTTCAAAGTTCCGTTTAAGTGCACCTCTGAGATAAAAGGTGGCTTTTGACAATTTTCTATACCCTGTGTTGCATCGTCTATTTTGAGGTACTATAGGAAATCCAAAAATATGCTTTGTCATTATAATGCCCACATCTCTGAACTGGTTAAAAAAGCAGCAAACATTCTAAGGCAGGTATAGTAATTACTGTCTTAATTTGAAAAAAATCAAGAAATTTAGGATTGGAAGAGATAGTTAACATCATTAAGATGACTCCTTTTGAGAGAAAAGAAAATGTAACCCCAGAGAACTTAGTATTGACCTTGGCTATGGTGGCTCAGATGGTAAAGAATCCACCTGCAATGCAGGAGACCCAGGGTTCAATCCCTGGGTCCAGAAGATCCTCTGGAGAAGGGAATGGCAACCCACTTCAGTATTCTTGCCTGGGAAATCCCATGGACAGAGAAGCCTGGTGGACTACAAAGAGTTGGACACAACTGAGCACACACACACACACACAGAACTTTTCTAACAGAATTTAATGAAAACTGGTGTTTATAAAAATGGCTCCTAGGTGGTTGGAGACCAGATCTCATGCTTACATGAGTATATGAATTGCTTTCTATCATAGCCATATAAATACCTCTTACTGACATCTCATCCTAAAAATGGTTGAGCATCCCTTTCTCTTCCTTGCTAGTCTAATAAGTGGTTAGGTTATGGAGGAGCAGGGAGTCAGGACTAAAGCTATTTGGTAAAAATCAAAGAGCAGGAATGTGGCCTCAAGAGAATAACCTACTGTCAGTCTTGGATAAGAGCTAGAACTGATGAGTATGAAGGATGTTTCAAAAAATTAAATAGACTCTTAGTGTTCAAATACCAAAAAATGCTATCCCTTTTACATAAAATGCTGTCAGCAGGGTTGTGCTGCCATTGTTGTTTGAAGAAATTTTTTTCCTATACTTTGTTTTAATTTAATTGATGTTTTACAAGTTGCAGTGATTAAGATCTACTGCATAGAATATTCCCTAAGGCAGGAGTTGTATTAAATTTGGTAATTGTGATAGGGTACTTAGCTGTTAAAAGGTAATTCCTTTTTAGGTTAGTCTGGGTTTTTGTGTCTCCTTCTCCTACCCTCCCTTTCCAACACTGGAGGGAAGTTCCCTGAGGTGGTTTTCACATTAGTATTGCTTTTACCCATGGGGTGAAAGAGAGGTTGGAATTAGCTGAACACTACAAGTTACTGGTGGTGGGAGAGTCAAGGAACACAGATGAAGGGAGGTGTGGAGACTTTGAATGGGAGGCCGGCTGAAATGAATTGGCATAGAAACATGAAAGATTGAAAGTACTGAACACTGATGCCAAAATTTCTCTCTCTGCCTCCATTCTCTTTTTTAAAAATTATTTATTTATTTTTGGCTGTGCTGGGTCTTCACTGCTATGCATGGACTTTCTCTAGTTTTGTCGAGTGGGGACTACTCTCTAGTTGTGGTGTATGGGCTTCTTATCATGGTGGATTCTATTGTTGTTGAGCATGGGTTCTAGGACATGAGGACTTCCAAAGTTGTAGCCTGTGGGCTCTCCTAACCTAGGGTACAGGCTCAGTTGCTCCCTGGCATGTGGAATCTTCCTGGACCAGGTATTAAACCCAAGTCTCCTGCATTGGCAGGCAGACTCTCATCCAGTGTACAACCGGGAGTCTGCTGCCCACATTCTTGAAAGCTGATCTTGTCTTTATTTCTCCCTAGTACTTCAGTGAGGCATCTGCCTTTGTCCTGATCCCAGAACATGTCTTCATCAGTTTCCCAAGCAATCTTGCCATGTACCACATCCAACCGTTGTTGCCTGTTCATTTTTAACCACTTTATATCCAAAATTATTCTTGATTTCCTGAGTAAGAGTTCCTGGAAGCAAAACATTCTAGTACTAACTATGATACTGAGTAAACTCAAATGTGTCTAGGAGCAGCTGCTGACATTTTGACTGGAAAATATGGTTGAAAGGAGCAGAACAAGTAGATTTTATCAGTTATATAAATGTCTGGACTAACCAGTCCCATGGAAATGTATTTTTGATTGGTGTCTCAGGGTAATGAAACTCATCAAGGACCAACTTAGATTTAATAAATACCAATGTGGCTTATTAGAGGAACTTGAGAACCCTCAAGTCTGTATACTCAAATGACCAGTGTTATAATGGTGGGCAGCCTTTCCTTTGATTCCATGACTCCCTCTTTCCCCTTCAAAGCACATTTTAATTCGCTTTTATTAAATATGCTTCAGCCTAAAGAAGGAAAATTAGGAAACGGTATAAAAGTAGAACTGGCAGTATTACAGTGAACTTTGCTTGAAAGCTAAAGCAGGAAGGCCGTGGAGCTCTAAACGATAGGCCCAAACTCTCCCTTCCCAGAGTCCTCTTTGAAATGCTGTGTTAATGTGCTAGTTCTTTAAATATTTACCATATTTAAACCATTTTCTAGATCAGAAGAGCTGTCAGAAGGGCACTTTAATAACTTTGCACTTGGGGTAAATTGAAAGGATTGGTTAGTGCTGATGAATTAAAAAGGAACACCAGTTTGGTAAGTTCAGGTTTCAGTATTTCAAAGAAAGTTAGAAATTGCCTCACATGGTCACCAATTTCTAAACCAATGGTTTTTAACAGGGATATCTATGAAATTTTAAAATGTGGCAAATACATATACACATAGACAGAAACATGCACACGCACATACTCAAACTATAGAGACACTTTTCACCCAAATTTTCTCTTCACTTGAGGTTCAGATTCCATAGGTCTGGAATAGAATCTAAGCATCTGCATAGGACATTCTGCTATAAAGCCAATATTGAAAACCCATACCCCAGATATTTACATTTGGTCTGGAGTTTGATGCTAGCTGGATGCTTTATTGTGTAACAAATTTATTTAACAAATAGTTTACCAAGCAGTGTTACAAGTGCTTTCAAATACTAACTCCTTTAATCGTCTCATATCAACCCTATGAGGTAGGTGCTGTTATCACCATTCCCATTTTGCAGATTAAGGTAAAGAGGGGGTCCTTGGGTGTTCAAACTTCTACCAATAATCTTCTATCAAAAGTAAAAAGGCACAAAAATTATATCCCACAGAAATATATTGATTATTCTTAAGTGTATGTCAAAGTCCTACAAACATTATAAAACAATTATATAAGATGATAACTTATGACATTAACCAAAGTGAGAGAAGACACCTGGATCTGGTTTATGAATATTAAGAAGCACATAAATCAACTTTACTCTCTCCTAAAATGAAATGAATACCTGAAGAATAGGCTGTGCTATGAAACTTTATTCCAAGGGAGGGGAAGGGAAAAACAGGACACAAGTCAAACCCATGTGAGTATTCCAATGGTCATTTAAACATATGACTGCAATCTTCCCTTTTTGCATTTGTACAAATCAATAAAAACCCTGGCCTTCTTGATGACCTTGAAATGTACTCCTGTATTATCAATGTTATGACCAATGTTACCATCATATCTAGCAACGTGAACTTCAAAAACGAGTACATAAATTCAGTCTTCTGTGTTTGTGAACCTCTTGTGCTTCGCTGACCTTTCAAAACAGTCTTTTATCAGTAAGTTAGAGCAGTGACTGAACCTAGGTCTCAGCCTCAACTCTGAGATAAATGAATGAGATCTATGTTCTCTCCCTCCTCACACCCTCAGTTTCTTCATCTGCAAGATGGATGGGTTTGCTTCAGATGCTCTCTCCAAAGTCTCTACCAGTATTAACGTTATTAAGAGCCATTGTTACAGGAAGTTCATGACTTCTATTTCTTCAGAGTAATAATATGTTCCTGCCTAACCCCTGGATCTATGAGTGAGCATTAATTAGAAAGAATGTAGTATTCTATGGTGGACAACTGACTTCTGTTACTTAGCAGAAATGAATCTGTCAGCTTTCATTAGGTGTTGTCAGGCAACATCATGCTAAGTGATTGATTGCACCAGAACAAATGTTAGGCTAACATTCAATTATTCCAGGGTTCTAAAGAGGAAGTGTATTCTACTCTTTAAATTCCTGAGAATTAGGAATACTGCAAAGCATGCAAAATGGTTGACCGGATGGAAGCAATTGTTCCCTTTGCATTTAATGTTTCCATTTTGAGACTGTTGATGCTGCATCTGGTTTTACCATCTTTTAAAATTTGTCAAGGTAAGAAGAAAAAGTTTCTGGAAAGCCTTAATGTGGCAATCACCAATGATCCTCTTTGTTCTTTTAGCTGCATTACTCCTTTGATCTGTCCCCCAGGATAGAAGTAGGTGAGAAAAACCTCCTCCTAGGGAAAATGAATCAAGAAACAGCCAGGTAGCAGTAGTGGTTAGGAAGGAGGAGGCTTGAAGTAATCATTTTTTTTCTTCCAACAGGAGTTGAATTGTCAGAGCCTTAGCATTATCAGCTTTTCTCCTTTAATCTGAAAGTTAAGAGCTATTGTTCTCATTGGAATTGATTTTCTGTTTCTTGCTTTACTCCATCAGCCTTTTGGTGAGGAGCCATGGAATAATTCAGGATGTTCTCTCTAAGGTAACGAGCAAGTCAGCAGGACTAGCCCTGCTCATTGGCTCCTTGCCTGGGTGATGAAGGATGCTTCATAACTCCTTTCACTGGGCGTGGGGTGGCTTGTGATTTTCCTGATATGCTTGTTGTCTGGTTTTTCAAGAGCTGCTCTAACTGTGGCTTAGGAATCCAAGAGGACTGGAGAAGGCCAGGCTGAAGGGACTGTTTCGCCCCTTGGAGGATGTGTATATGCTCAATTACTTCAGTCATGTCCTACTCTTTGCAGCCCCATGGACTGTAGCCCTCCAGGCTCCTCTATCCATGGGATTCTCCAGGCAAGAATACTAGAAGGGGTTGCCATTTCCTTCTCCAGGGGATCTTCTCGACCCAGGGATTGAACCTAGGTCTGCATTGCAGGTGGATTCTTTACCATCTAAGCCACCAGGAAAGCCCTTCTTAGAGGATATTATCTTACAAAAGTGCCTTACTATCTGGGAAAAAAAATATGCTCCTCTTCCCCTGGCTTCAACAGAACCATTTTCTAGCCCACCATGCACCTCTGTCCATGGGATTTCCCAGGCAAGAATACTGGAGTGGGTTGCCACTTCCTCCTCTAGGGGATCTTCCTGACCCAGGGATCGAACCCCATGTCTCCTGCATTGCAGGTAGATTCTTTACCCAGTGAGCCATTGGGGAAGCCTAATTAATACTTTATTTGGTAGCAAATATTTGCTGTGTGCCAGACACTGAGGAAGCATCCAAGCAAAGTCCTTAGGTGAATATCCTCTACCATGAAGACCACCTGCCCTTACCCCTTCAGGCTTTTCTCTGTTGCTTAGAAAGGCTTCTCTTACACTAAAACCTGAGAGCAACCTATTTCTCCTAAAGTTGCTTACTTTTAAAGAGAGTATTTTTGTGTTTTCCTAGATTTCAAAATAATAAATATATTCACCTTTCAAACCACAAGAAAGTTACAAAACATAACAGAAGTTCCCCCTTAACTTCCTATCCCATCCTCAATGATCTTATTTGTGTCTTCCTAGCTCCCTTTCTGTGTATTTATGTACATGTGTATATATAAGCCTATGTGATTTTTCTGTTTCCAGCAAAACTTTCTGCCGTGTGGAAAATATTATAAATCTGTACTACTCAATATGGTAGCTCTTAGCTCCATTTGGCTATTGAGTACTTGAAATGCATCTAGTGTGCCTCAGGAACTGAGTTTTTAATTTTAAGTAGCTTCAATTGGTTTAAATTTAATAGCCATATGTGGCCATTGGCTATTACTGTACAGTGCAAATCCAGATAATAGGAATCAGGAACTCAGAAAAGAAAACAACACCAAAGTGAGGAACATACCTCTTGGTACTGGAATATCAGTGTGTTCCTTGAGATGCATTATCTTGCTTAATCTTCACAACCCCATGAGATCAGTTCTATTAACAGATCTAAGAAGCAAGTCTCAGAGAGATTAGATAACTTATCCAAGACAGAAAGCATTAGAGGGTGGATTCAAACCTAGACAATCTAGCTCCAGAATGTACCTCCCTGAGCTGAAGCACATGGTGAACCATGCGGTTAAATGCAAATGGCAAGAGCTTTGGCACAGACAAAGCTAGGTTTGAATCTTGATCCTGTCACTTACTGGACTCCTTAACTGTGTGACACTGGGTAAGTCATTGAGCCTCCTTGATTCTTGGTATCAAATCAGTAAAATGAGACTCATGATTCTTTCTCTCCCATCATCCATAGGACATGTCTGTCTTCACTTCAAGACAGAGCAACATGCTTTCCCCTCTTCCATCTTCCTTATCAGCAATATTTATTTGCCTTTGGGAGATGACTGCCTATAATTGGGCTTATGGTCAAGGGCCATGAAACAGATACAAATTAAGTGAGTTTTATATAGAATAAAATTAAGCATGTGCATTGGTCTTTGTGGATCAGACCTTGCTAGCATGGAATGCTAGCAGCTAAGATAACTGAGAATTTATCCATATCTCAAATGAGACTCTTGAGAATACCTTGGACAGCAAGGAGATCAAACCAGTCAATCCTAAAGGAAATCAATCCAGATATTCATTGAAAGGACCTATGCTGAAGCTGAAGTTCCAATACTTTGGCCACCTGGTGTGAAGAGCCAACTCATTTGAAAAGACTTTGTTGCTGGGAAAGAATGAGGGCAGGAGGAGAAGTGTTCGACAGAGGATGAGATGGTGGATAGCATCATGGACTCAATGGACATGTGTTTGATCAAACTTCAGGAAATAGTGAAGGACAGGGAAGCCTGGCGTGCTGTAGTTCATGGGATCACAAAGAGTTCAACATGACTTAGTGACTGAACAACAAGTGAGACAAAAGGAATCTCCTGAACTACCTCACTGAGTATAAGGCTAAAGGCAGGGAGCAGTTTTGTTTGCTAGAGATGAGTTTGTTAACACTTAAGATTTATAGTCAGACTGTGGATCAAGTCTCAGTTCTGCTGCTTACTATTTGTGTGGACTTCACAAAAGCCAGCTACTCTATTTATTAGTTTCCTCATCTATAAAATAGGAGTAATAATAGTACCAACCTCCTACCTCATTGTATTATGAGGATTTGTGAAAAGTTTATGGTAAATACTTAGGTCCTAACACACGGTACATGGCTACTACCATTTTCACTTCTATCAACAGCAGCAACTTCAGTGGCTCATTCATCACTACCACCACCAGGCCATGTAGATGCTGAGGACATGATTCTCATCTCGACTCTGCAACACCCTTGGAGACACAGGGCAATTTCAGAAACCCTATGTGCTTCAGATGTTTACTTTGTCTAAGCAGGATAATGAAAATGTCCTACATGGTTGCTGTGATAATTAATTAGAAACATCTAACAAATCTCTTGCATACCTAGAACATATGGATCCATCTACTTCAAAGATTTTTCTTTTTAGAGTACCTGCTAAGGTACTTCAGACAGTTTCTTTTTGATATACTGGGAGTATCCAGACTTTAGCCTAGATTTCATGAACTATCCAGTTTCTTTACTGGGCCATCTTTCCACTTAACCTCACCCCCAATTATATAATGTCATGAAACATTTGAGGAAATAAAATATTTAAAGCCTATTTCCTTGAGATTCAGTACTGGGATTGCTTTTGTATTTTTGAATCTCCAATAACTTTCTTAGCTCTGAAAGAAAGGTAGGCACTTCTGACTATGTGGTTTATGAACCTTGTCATGGTTCATTTGGAGTAGTGTGTTTTTGTATTAATAACACGTCTGAAACACATGCTTGTAACATACTCTACTTCATGATTCTTTCTCTGAGATCTACTAGAAATGTCAGTCTGTTTACAGGGAGGTGTTAAATGTTAGCATAATATTTATGAAACTCTTCCAGGAAGGAATACTGTGTAAATCATAACATCAATCTAAATGGTCAGTCACTATTTAAAAAGAAATTCTACTGGAAAACAGTTGATTTACAATATAGTGTTAGTTGGTCAATCACTATTAATTCAGGCTAATTGTAGGAGAGACCAGTCTGAATTGGCGAGGAATCTAAACAGTAGATTAATGTGTGAAAAGTAGTGTTGGGTAGTTTGTGATGAGTAAGAATCATGCTGGGCCTGCTTTAATGAAAGATAAGATCTACTTGTAATTGTAATCACTGTAATAATGGGATGGAATTAAAGTATTTGAAAGCACAGTTTCATCTATTAAGTAGTTTGAATATTCCTCCAGCATTTCTGTTTATACCATCAATTTGCTTAGTAAAGCCTTTCTTCAGGGATAATACAAGCTCAGCTCAAGCCCAGCCTGTGTCCAAATGATCAGAAAACTTGAGTTTATGAGGTCCACATTAATGAGGACTTATTATAATAATAAATCAAGAAAGAGTAAAACTTATAGAAGGCTCTAGGTTATGATGTCTTTTATTTTGTTTAATTGATTTTTTTTCTTATTATAAATTTCACCTTCAGTGCACACTACATGTGATGTTAGGATTAGAATAGTACCCTGGAAATCCCAGAAATAACAGTATACTTTAAAACCCATTTGAGACCCATTTATTAGTGCCAGTTAATCTCTAGTGAATGTAACATCAGTAAAGTAAGTAGATAATATGAAAATGTTAAATTTTATTGCTAATCTTAAATTCTGCTTTAAGGTAAAGAAAAACCTTAATATTATGGCTAAAGAGTCAAGTCACACTAGATTAGCATTCTTGTACATTAATAATGAAAATAGCTAAGCCTGATTAGTGTCACTTGAAGTTTTTTGAATGAGAGATATGGCCTTACAAATTAAATGGTTTGAATACTGGATAGAGTCTAGGGAAATAATTCTTATTAAAAAGTTAAAACTTGCTCTTCTCTTCTAATGAAAAATTTATCATTGGTATAGCATTACATACCATTCACTCTGCAGCATGAAAACGATGGAAATTTTGTAGACCATAAAAGTGTAATAAAGAAGCCACTAAAATTGATTTTCATTTGAGTAGACTATCAGTGTTTTCTTCCTTAAATGGAAGAAGTGTTCTGTACTCCTCCTACCTATTTTCAGCCATGATACTCTTTCTCCATGCATGATTAGACACCCCATCCCATTTGGGGATGCTAAAATGTCCCTTGTCTTTCTCATCCTTAACTCTAAAACCTTTTTCAGTCTGGCTAAAGAAGAGGAAATATATAGAACTTAATGTACAAAATTTTACAACAAGTACATAGATAAACTAAATTGTAAGATAGTGAACTTCCTCCCCATTATTCTAGTTCTCTGCATTCTTCTTCTCCAACCCTCCCAATTCTAATATGCCCAGTGGTCTTCCACCAGGTTCTTCCACCAGTGTTGGGGTCCTTTAATGGACTGGAACCTTGTGGTACGGAGTTCGCGATCAGAAAGTAAAAGAGAGAAGGATGCTGATATCCCTTGGTTTATGCAGAGGACCAATATATTCCTTGACACAGGGCTTGCTTCATTCACCAAGGTACCAGGGGCCCTCTTGAGGTGGGTCTTACAAGCCCGGGCAGAAAAGTGAGCATGATGGGTCTCCACGCTCCAGAGAAGTCAGCCAGAAAAAGATAGAGAGAGAGAGAGAAAGAGAGAGAGAGACAAAAAAAACCCCGGGGACCTAAGCTCTAATGGAACAAAGGTGCTTTAATGATTTTCCTATGAGTATATACAGGCTGTGGTACAAGAAACTTCTTTCGGGAATGATAGAGATCAGAAAACCAAACGTACAGCAACTGTTACCAAGGGAACAAGGGGTAATGTTAGTCACAAGGTCAGGAGACAATCCATATCTCAAGAAAGGGGAACGAGACTAAGCATTTTGTCCTAAAGAGAATGTTTACTAAAGGAGACCCAAGCCTGCCTCACACAATGACCTCAGTCCCTGGGAGCAGCGTGCTGTTCCGCTTGAAGAGGGACAAAGGACTCATGAGAGACAGCACGTAGGAATCCTCCCGTCAAACATTCCCTGACACACCAGGTCTTCTTCTAGGTCCTTCTCAATCCTGTCTCCAGGCTACTTATCTGTAACTCCATTTTGTTTCCAAGATTTTGGATCATTTTTACTATCAATATTATGAATTCTTTTTCAGGTAGACTCCCTATCTCCTCCTCTTTTGTTTGGTTTGGTGGGCATTTATCCTATTCTTTTACCTGCTTAGTTTTTCTCTGTCTTTTCATCTTGCTTAAATTTCTGTGTTTGGGGTGGCCTTTCTGTATTCTGGCAGTTTGTGGTTCCTCTTTATTGTGGAGGTTCCTCGCTATGGGTGGGGTTGGATGAGTGGCTTGTCAAGGTTTCCATGTTAGGGAAGCTTGCATCAGTGTTCTAGTGGGTGGAGCTGGATTTCTTCTCTCTGGAGTGCAATGAAGTGTCCAGTAGTGAGTTTTGAGATGTCTATGGGTTTGGTGTGACTTTGGGCAGCCTGTATATTGAAGCTCAGGGCTATGTTCCTGTGTTGCTGGAGAATTTGCGTGGTATGTCTTGCTCTGGAACTTGTTGGCTCTTGGGTGGAGCTTGGTTTCAGTGTAGGTATGGAGGCTTTTGGATGATCTCTTGTCAATTAACCTTCCCTGGAGTCAGGAGTTCTCTGGTGTTCTCAGGCTTTGGACTTAAGCCCCCTGCCTCTGGTTTTCAGTCTCATTCTTACAGTAGCCTCAAGACTTCTCCATCCATACAGCACTGATGATAAAACTTCTAGGTTAATGGTGAAAAGATTCTCCACAGTGAGGGACACTCAGAGAGGTTCACAGAGTTACATGGAGAAGAGAGAGGGAGGAGGGAAATAGAGGTGACCAGGAGGAGAAGAGAGGGAATCAAAAGGGGAGAGAGCAATCTAGCCAGTAAACGATTCCCTATGTGCTCTCCACAGCCTGGAACCCTCAGAGAGGTTCATGGAACTGCATAAAGAAAAGAAGAGGGAGGAAGGAGATAGAGGTGAGCAGGAGGAGAAAAGAGGGAATCAAAAGGAGAGAGACGGATCTAGGCAGTAGTCTGTTCCCTAAGTGTTCTCCACAGCCTGGAACACACAGAGAGATTCACAGAGTTGGGTAGAGAAGAGAAAGGGGAGAGAGGAGATAGAGGTGACCTGGGGGAGAAAAAGGAGGGTCAAAAGGGGGGAGAGTAATCATGCCAGTAATCACACTTCTAAGTAAAAATGGGTACAGAAGACTGCATTCTTAAATGTACAAAATGGATAACAAATACCTTAAAGCAAAGATTAAAAATCTAGAGTAGAGGTTATACTCTCAAAAATACAATATTAAAAAAAAAAACAAGATCACAAAATGTATAAGAAATATATATGAAGTTTGCTTTAAAAATAGGGTCTTTTTTTGCAAGGTAATAGTAGGTTGTCAAAATGAAATTTGAAGGAGTAATAGAGGACTTTAAAAAAATTAAAAATTAAGAAAAATGATAATAGTAAAAACATATCTAGGAATTTCTCTGGAGCTGTTGTGGGTCATGTGGGGTCAGTTCGGTTTCAGATAGTTCCTTGTCCCAGCTTATACTTCTCAAGATCTATAGGTCCCTTCCAATGTAGTCGGTGTTAACTACAGGGATTTTAATCTGTTGCACCTGTCACTTCCAATGTTGTTCCCTCTGTTTATTTGGCTTCTTCCGTTTGCAGGTCTCTTCAGTGTCTAATTCCCGCTCTGACACAAGGAGGCAAAAGTGGTCCCTTGTTTAGACTCACTTGTTCAGTCCTGCCATAGGGAGGGAGGAACACTGCAAACAAATATCACTGGCGTGTGTGGGGAGTGCTTGTGGTGTCTCAGCCACAGTGGGTTTGCCCCTGCTCACAGCGTGTGTGCTTTCCCAGTCTACCCTGCTCAGGCTCCAAGTTGCTCTGCAGGGAGCCGGCCCTGGGTTGCGTGCACTTCCCGGGTCTAAGCCACTCAGGTTCAGATTCTCAGGTACTCCACAAAGGCGCAGACTCTGTTGGGCCTGTATTTTGTGCCCTTCCCCGGTCTGAGCAGCTCAGGCAATGAGGTGCTTGGCAAGCACACCCTCCCCAGGCAGCGACTGTGTCTTATCAACTCCCTGGTCCCAGCCGCTTGGATTCCTGGGTGGCAGCGGGCTTACCTGTCTCTGGTGTGCCGTATGTCTCTTCTGAGGAGCTGATCTCTGGCTGTGACCCTCCCAGCAGATGTCCACCATCCAGAATCCCAGGAAGTCTTGGTTATAAACTGGAAGCCTGTTCGCAGTTTGGTAGGAGATGCCATCTCTGGGGCCGAGTTTGCCCCTTTCCAGCTCTGGCTGGCGCCCACCTGCCCCCTGCCTCCAGCGGGGGATGGGCTGGTCCGCAGCCTGCTAGCTCTCCTCTGGTATTCGCTCAGGCCTTGGTTCTGTGAGCGGCCCAGCAGTGCCTTCAATTCAGTTCAGTTCAGTCGCTCAGTCGTGTCCGACTTTTTGAGACTCCATGAATCGCAGCAGGCCAGGCCTACCTGTCCATCACCAACTCCCAGAGTTTACTCAAACCCATGTCCATCGAGTCGGTGATGCCATCCAACCATCTCATCCTCTGTCATCCCCTTCTCCTGCCCCCAATCCCTCCCAGCATCAGGGTAAGGGCTTTTTGTGGGATAGTTCTCTCTCTCTCTCTCTTTTCTTCCCTCTCTCTCTCTCTGGCTATCCCACAGATTAGGTTGCTATCTCACATTAGCTCCCTCAGATTGCCCTCAGGGCATTCAGGCCCAGTCCTTACCCTAAGCAATGGAGCCCGCTCCTCCTCGTTCAGCCCCCGCTTGCTGGTGGCAGATGCAAGCATCTGGGGTACTTCTCTGCTGGGAGTTGTCGTTAGGCACGTAATCTGTGGGTTTTATTTATTTATTTATGTATTTTTCCTCCCGGTTATGTTGACCTCCGAGATTCCAAAACTTCCCACAGACCTGCCAGTCAGATAGTTTCCTGGTGTTTGGAAACTTCTCCTCTTTTAAGACTCCCTTCCTGGGATGGATCTCCATCCCTAACTCTTTTGTCTCTCTTTTTATCTTTTATATTTTGTCCTACCTCCTTTCGAAGACAATGGGCTGCTTTTCTGGGTGCCTGGTGTCCTCTTCCAGTGTTCCAAAGTTGTTTTGTGAAATTTGCTCAGCGTTCAAATGTTCATTCAATCAATTTGTGGGGGAGAAAGTGGTCTCCCCATCCTATTCCTCCACCATCTTAGGACCGCCTCCTCCAGCCACTCTTTAAGCATTTTACATTCAGTACTTCACTTAATCCTCACTTTTACAGATGATGAAATTGAGACTTATGAAGACTAAATGACTTGTCTAAGGTCCCACAGTGAGTAAGAAGACTCACTCTTATTTATTTAATTCCAAATGTCCAATCTCTTAACTGCTACTACTCTAGACTGCCTCTTTAGCTTTAGGAAAAACAGTAAGGAAAAACAATCCCTGAAAATGTTTTGAAAAAAGTCCTTAATGGTTGCTATCTCAAGTATTTATAGTTCATTGTTAGATTTTGCTGCATTCTGTCTTATTGAAAAAGTAGAGGAAGAAGAGAGAGAGAGGGGGTAAGGTAGGTGAGGAAAAGAAGAGGTGAAAGAAGAAGAATAATTAACTCTCATTCTGGAGCCAACAATTTCCCCTAGTCAGCCATCTAAATGCATAGACTCTAAGCTTTTGTTGCTCTTTGCTGAGGTGTGTGCCACCCAAAGCTGAGGTGATATGGTGAAAAGGACATGACTATCTCCCAACTCCCTTCTGTGTTCATGCACAAATTCTTGGCCCAATCATTTGTGGCTAGGGTAGCAAAGTTGTTTTACCCAGCACAAGTCATAGCAACTTAGTGGGGAAAAAAAAAAAAAAAACCTTTGGAGAACACTTTTCTTAAAAGGTCAATAGACAACAGGCCTGGCAAGCCTCTGAGGTTGCCTTAATTTCTCCTCGATCTTATTGAATACATATCTGTATGATTCTCCTAGGGATAAATCAGTTGATGAACAATATAATAATTGGACACAGCCTCCAGATGACAGGAAAAGTGTCATTGCCTCGGGTGTGAGAATTCTTCCAACCCCAAGAAGGTGCACTGAAATATTTGGCACTATACATTTGCTTATTCCACATTTCCAAAGCCACTGGTGTCTCCTGGGTACACTCTGGGGTCTTTTGAGTTTCAAGTCCCATTTCTAATTAGCCTTGCATGAGTCAGATTCCCTGAATGTAAAAATTCTTTTGTTTCCTTTAAGGTGAACCATAAGAGCTCAGGATCCAGCTGGCCCTAGACACTTAAGGGAACTCTTCAGCTCTGCTTTAGTGGCAATTGCCTTTCCTGGTTGAAAGCTCTGTTTTGCTCCCCAACTGTGTTTGTGTGTGACTTATATAAATTAGCTACCTTGGGAACTGCAGATGATTTTAAGATACAAACTTTTACTTTATTAAAAGCATAAATGAGAAACACACCTTCTGAAACCAACCCAAAGTATGTACTCTGGCATTCACTTCCTGATCACAATCTAGCTTTCTTCTCCAACTGGAGCCAGCCCTTCAGCCAAGATGGTCTGGAGCTTAGTGCCAGGACAGTTTGGTCTCAAAGATGTACCTGGCAGTGATCTTTCCATGAGTGGTCTTTGAGTTTTACAATTTCTGGGTCATCTTCCTTCTGGTTCTCTTCTGTTTCTATACATGATGCCAGACAAAGTCCATGCATGCAGGGATTGGCCTTAGAATAGGAAAAATCAAGTCATTGAACACTGGACCTTTGAACATGCCATCCTGGTTTGCCTAGGATTGTTCCAGATTTAGCACTGAAAGTCCAATATCAAGAGAGACTCCTACATCTGAAGGAAACCAGGATAGTTGACAATCCTACTAGAATTTTCTTAGGCCAAAGAGTACAAATAAAAGTAATTAGCCTCCAACTAATAAAAATAAATGGGAAAAAGAAAAAAAAAATAAAAGGTGGCTACTCAAAAAAAAAAAAATAATAAAATAAAATAAAATAAAATACAGGTTCAGGAAAAAAAAAAAAAAAAACTAGTCTTCAATGATCTGACTTCAGGTCCTTCCAGTGTCACTTATTATTATATTTAACCATATCATCAGTTTTTTATAGTATTTATCAAGACTTTTATTCTATATTATTCTCTATGTTATTAGAGAGTAAGCCCGATGAGTGCTAGCATCATATTTTCTTTATTCTTTTGGATCTCCAACAGTTAACACAATGCCTCACATGAAGTAGGCACTCAACACTTCCCTAAAGAAGGGATGAGTTAATAAGTCATGTATTAGCACTAGCCCTCCATTTTCTCATTCATAATGGAACAATTAATTACTTCCAAGAATTGAGATGATGTATGTGTGAGAGAGACAACATACATATTTCATAAGTCAAGCAAAAACACCATCAATGATGGTGATAATCATGTGTGCTTCACTAAAAAAAATACCTACCTTTTACTGAGCAACATAGTGAGTTCTGGGCCATATCAATGTTTATTTTTTACAACCTTATAATCATCATTCAAATAGGAATACGTAGCATTACACCCATTTTAGAAATAAGGAAATTAAGGTAACAAAGAATTATCAACAGCAACGTTAGAGGGTACAGTCCTTAAGACAACCCTCACTTGTGACACTAACTACAAGTTTGGATGATTTCTAAAGCCATCTTCATATAAGATAATTCACTAGGAGGACTCACGAAACTTTCTGAAATGTATATTCATAGTTATGGTTTATTACAGGGAAAGGACGTGCTTCCCAGGTGGAGGTAGTGGTAAAGAACTTGCCTGCCAGTGCAGGAGACATAAGAGACATGGGTTTGATCCCTGGGTGGGGAAGCTACTCTGGAAGAGGGCTTGGAAGCCCACTCTAGTATTCTTGCCTGGAGAATCCCATGGACAGAGGAGCCTGGTGGGCTACAGTCTATTGGGTTGCAAAGAGTCAGATATCACCGAAGCAACTTAGTGAGCTCACAGGCACAGGGAAAGGACACAAATGAAAATTAACTAAAGAAAGAAGCACATAGGTCAGAATCCAGGATAAATGCCAAATGTGGAGTTTCCATTATCCTCTCTATGTGGAATCAGGACACATTACTATCTTGGCATTGATGCGTGACGGTATGCAGGGAGTATTACCAACCAGGAAAGCTCACTGAAGCCTCAGTGCTCAGAGTTTTTAATTGAGGCTTTATCTTATAAACATGACTGATTGCCCACATGGTTCATTACAATTTGCATGCTGACTGATACCAAAGTCCCAACTCTAAATCACATTGTTGTTGTATGCTTAGCCAAATAACTCCAGAAAGAATGAAGAGATGGAGCCAAAGCAAAAACAACACCCAGATGTGGATGTGACTGGTGATGGAAGTAAAGTCTGATGATGTAAAAAGCAATATTGCATAGGAACCTGGAATGTTAGGTCCATGAATCAAGGCAAATTGGAAGTGGTTGAACAGGAGATGGCCAGAGTGAACACTGACATTTTAGGAATCAGCAAACTAAAATGGACTGGAATGGGTGAATTTAACTCAGATGACCATTGTATCTTCTACTGTGAGTCAGAATCCCTTAGAAGAAATGGAGTATCTCTCATAGTCAACAGAAGAGTCCAAAATGCAGTACTTGGATGCAGTCTCCAAAATGACAGAATGATCTCTGTTCCTTTCCAAGGCAAACCATTCAATATTATAGTAAGTCGAGTCTATACCCCAACCAGTAATGCTGAAGAAGCTGAAGCTGAACGGTTCTATGAAGACCTACAAGACCTTCTAGAACTAACACCCAAAAAAGATGTCATTTTCATTATAGGGGACTGGAATGCAAAAGTAGGAAGTCAAGAGATACCTGGAGTAATGAACAAGTTTGGACTTGGAGTACAAAACAAAGCAGGGCAAAGGCTAATAGAGTTTTGCCAAGAGAACACACTGGTCATAGCAAATGCCCTCTTCCAACAGCACGAAAGAAGACTTTACAATGAACATCACCAGATGGTCAATACCGAAATCAGATTGATTATATTCTTTGCAGCCAAAGATGCAGAAGCTCTATACAGTCAGCAAAAATAAGACTTGGAGCTAACTATGGCTCAGATCATGAACTCCTAATTGTCAAGTTCAGACTTAAATTGATGAAAGTAGGGAAAAACACTAGACCATTCAGGTATGACCTAAATCAAATCCCTTACAATTATACAATGGACGTGACAAATAGATTCAAGGGATTAGATCTGATAGAGTGCCTGAAGAACTATGGATGGAGGTTCAAGACATTGTATAGGAGGCAGTGATCAAGACCATCCCCAAGAAAAAGAAATGCAAAAAGGCAAAATGGTTGTCTGAGGAGGTCTTACAAATAGCTGAGAAAAGAACAGAAGCTAAAGGCAAAGGAGAAAAGGAAAGATATACCCATTTGAATGCAGAGTTCCAAAGAATAGCAAGGAGAGATAAGAAAGCCTTCCTCAGCTATCAATGCAAAGAAATAGAGGAAAACAACAAAATGGGAAACACTAGAGATCTCTTCGAGAAAATCAGCGATACCAAGGGAACATTTCATGCAAAGATGGGCACAGTAAGGACAGAAATGGTATGGACCTAACAGAAGCAGAAATCAGATTGTGATTTCTGATTATTATTAAGAAAATATTAAGAATAGGTGACAAGAATATACAGAATAAATATACAAAAAAAGATCTTCATCACCCAGGTAACAACAATGGTGTGATCACTCACCTAGAGCTAGACATCCTGGAATGCAAAGTCAAGTAGGCCTTAGGAAGCATCACTACAAACAAAGCTAGTGGAGATGATGGAATTCCAGCTGAGCTATTTCAGATCCTAAAAGATGATGCTGTGAAAGTGCTGCACTCAATATGCCAGCAACTTTGGAAAACCCAGCAGTGGCCACAGGACTGGAAAGGGTCAGTTTTCATTCCAATCCCAAAGAAGGGCAATGCCGAAGAATGTTCAGAGTACCACACAATTGCACTCAACTCAGACGCTAGCAAAGTAATGCTCAAAATTCTCTATGCCAGGCTTCAACAGTATGTGAACTGTGAACTTCCATATGTTCAAGCTGGATTTAGAAAAGGCAGAGGAACAATTTGTTGACAATCAAATTGCCAACATCTGTTGCATCATCGAAAAAGCAAAAGAGTTAAACACCTATTTCTGCTTTATTGACTATTCCAAAGCCTTTGACTGTGTGGATCAAAACAAACTGTGGAAAATTCTTAAAGAGATGGAATACTGGACCACCTGACTTGCCTCCTGAGAAATCTGTATGAAAGTCAAGAAGCAGCAGTTGGAAGTGGACAGGGAACAACAGACTGGTTCCAAATCGGTGTATGTCAAGGCTATATATTGTCACCCTGCTTATTTAACTTATATGGAGAGTACATCATGAGAAATGCTGGGTTGGATGAAGCACAAGCTGCAGTCAAGATTGTTGGAAGAAATAATAACCTCAGATATGCAGATGACACCACCCTATGTCAGAAAGCGAAAAAGAACTAAAGAGCCTTTAGTGAAAGTGAAAGAGGAGAGTGAAAAAGTTGGCTTAATGCTCCACATTTGGAAAACTAAAATCATGGCATCTGGTCCCATCACTTCATGGCAAATAGATGGGGAAATAGTGGCTGACTTTATTTTTCTGGGCTCCAAAATCACTGCAGATGGTGACTGCAACCATGAAATTAAAAGACGCTTGCTCCTTGGAAGAAAAGTTATTACCAACCTAGACAGCATATTAAAAAGCAGAGACATTACTTTGCCAACAAATGTCCGGCTATTCAAAGCTATGGTTTTTCCGGTATTATGTATGGATGTGAGAGTTGGACTATTAAGAAAACTGAGCACCAAAGAATTGATGCTTTTGAACTGTGGTGTTGGAGAAAACTCTTGAGAGTCCCTTGGTCTTCAGGGAGATCCAACCAGTCCATCCTAAAGGAAATCAGTCCTGAATATTCATTGGCAGGACTGATGCTGAAGCTGAAACTCCAATACTTTGGCTACCTGATCCAAAAAACTGACTCATTTGAAAAGACATTGATGCTGTGAAAGATTGAGAAGGGGATGACAGAGGATGAGATGGTTGAATGGCATCACTGACTCGATGGACATGAGTTTGAGCAATCTCTGGGAGCTGGTGATGGACAGGGAAGCCTGGTGTGCTGCAACCCATGGTGTTGCAAAGAATCAGACATCATTGTGTGACTGAATTGAACTGAACTGAGCTCAAAGACCCTGAGGCAAAGTAAGAATATCTTCCAGGCACTGAAGGAAAATGCCAGATCTCTTTTGTTAAAGAAGTTTAGATTTTCTACTACAGAGAGATTCAGAGATGTGAATCAGCTTGTTAGAGGTTGCAGACCTAGTACTTGTAAACTCTATTCAACCTCCCTCTAGTACCCATGCTTTTATTTTCCATTATATTCCTTGTGTTTCTGACAAATGATTGCATTTTTAGTGTGCTATAAAATGCTGTGTAGTTTTATTCATAGATGAAAGAAGGGCTTGACTAGAGGTTAAAAATGGATAAAAATCTACTCCTCCATCTAACTTTTCCCTCCCACTGTTCTCCTTGAACTCTAACCGAGGTCTACACTGGGAGACATGTAAAGTGGTTGAAGGATACTCCTATTTCACTAACCTCTTTTGTTACTCAGACTCATAAATACACATATACACATACACATGCTCAAGTACACACACACACACACACACACCCTCTTTTCACAGTGGGCTATATACTAACCTCCACTCTTGTTGCTTGGACTCATAAATACACATATACACATACACATGCTCAAGTACACACACACACACACACACACACACACACACACCCTCTTTTCACAGTGGGCTATATACTAACCTCCACTCTTGTTGCTTGGACTCATAAATACACATATACACATACACATGCTCAAGTATGTCTGCACCCACAGCCCCCCTCACACACACGCACACACTTGTTCTCACAGTGGGCTATATGCTATATTCTCCATTGCCTAAATTCGGGAAATTCCCTCTTTTTTGTTGTTAAATAAAAGTTGAAAATTCTTCCCAGGGTCATTTAAAAAAATATGTAGCTTTTGAACATAAAACAATCATGAAGACAAATTAGTATTCAGTATGCTTTGAGGAAATTTAAGAAAAGGGTTTGTGAACTTATATTATCTTCCTAGATCTCCTCAAATCACAATACAGTCAGTGATCCCATTCAACTGTGTGGTCCTAGGGGCTGAAATGTTTGTTTGTGTGTGTATACTCATGCATGCATGCTTTGTTGTGTCAAATTCTTTGCAACCCCATCGACTATAACCCACCAGACTCCTCTCTCCATGAATTTTTCTGGCAAGAATACTGGAACAGCTTTGCCACTTCCTCCTCCAGAGGATCTTCCTAACCCAGGATTCGAACCTGCATCTCTTGCAACTCCTGCACTGGTAGGTAGATTCTTTACCACTGTGCCACCTGGGAAGCCCAGGGGCTGGAGAAAGGAGAGGAAAAATGGTAAGTATGAAGAAGAGAGATAAATAGGGAAGGAAGACAGGAGACACACTCTGAAACTCTGAAATAATCTGCACCTGTTCAGAAGTAGGGAAACAGAATTCAAAGGTCCACACCACACAGAAGGGCAACCAAAGCTTAACTAAACCAGAGCAAACTTGGGATAGATTTAACAAAATGAAAGTAGGGAGTTTATACACCCCAATATTTTGTATATCTCTCTAATAGAAGGGGGGAAATAACACAAAATACAGCTAATTTATTGCAGAAGCTATCAGTAGAAACAACACTAGCCTTAGAGCCAGGTACACCAGAGTTTAAATCCCAGATATTCTAATAGCTATGTGGCCACATAACCTTCAGGGTCTTCACCTGTGCAATTAGTGCTAGCAATAGAACAAGTCTCATAGGACATTTACAGTGAGTGATTAAATAAGTGTTTAGCATAATGTCTTGCACAAGGCAGACATTCAATAAATGTGAGTTATAATAATGATGGTGATGATATGTATTGTTTTTATCTAAAAGTTGGAGATAACTGCCCTGGCTATCATAGTGTTATGGCAGCATTTCTTGTTATACCAAATGTGAAAATACCACGAAGTGCATTACCAGGTCTTTGAGTTCTGTGTTGCCTTTAATCCTTATTTGACAGTGTTCAATAGTCCATGAAAGGCTGATGAGTGGAGTATGTACTGAGCCATCCCTTATGATGTGATGAAAACATTAGCAAAGCTTTGCTGTCCTGCTAAGTACAATGGAAACATCTTACATCATGGGAGTCATACATAGAGATTTGAATCCTAGATATGCCACTTTGAAGTTGTATGACCTACACATTTTCCTAGAGAAAATGTAAAATGCTTAAACTGTCTGAGACTCAGTATTATTGCTGTAAAACAGGGGTAATAGCACATATCTTGTAAGTTATAGAAATTTTTTTATGAAAATGAATGCCTTCATTTGAACAGCTAAAAAGGGAAAAAAGGCTATGATGTATCACAGTGTATCACTTTCTTTTGCCCCTCAGTGTTCCCAGAAGCTAAAGAATGAGCATTTTCTTTAACAAATAAACAATAGATACAATGGAGAAGGAAATGACAACCCATTCCAGTATTCTTGCCTGGGAAGCCCATGGACAGAGGAGCCTGGTCAGATACCATCCATGGAGTCAGAAAGTTTGGGACATGACTGAGCACAAGCATGACAGAAACCACTTGTCATACAGATACATAATGTGTATATGTATAAAAATATATATACATACACTGGAAAGACTCTTTATCCCCATTGAATGATGTTTGCCCCCCTAGTTAAAATCAACTGACAATAGATGTATGTGTTTTTTCCTAGGCTCTCAGTTCTATTCCATTGATCTATATGTCTATAGTCATGCCACTATCATATTGTGAAAGTGAAAGTGTTAGTTGCTCAGTCCTGTACGACTCTTTGTGACCCTATGTACTGTAGCCCACCAGGCTCCTCTGTCCATGGGATTCTCCAGGCAAGTGGGTTACTGGAGTGGGTTGCCTTTCCCTTCTCCAGGGGACCTTCCTGACCCAGGGATCAAACCCAGGTCTCCTGCATTGCATGTGAACTCTTTAACATCTAACCCACCAGGGAAGCCCACTATGCTGTAGCTTCATAGTAAGCTTTGAAATCAGAAAGTGTGAATCCTCCAAACTTGTTCATTAAAAAAATTATTTTCTTTATTCAGAGCCCCTTGTAATCCCACAAGAATTTTCAAATGAACCTTTCTGCAAAAATAAGGGGAGTTGGAATTTTGATAGGTAATGCATTGAGTCTGCATATCAACTTGAGAAGTAATGTTATCTTAACATTAAGTCTTCCAATTATTTTCATTTATGTTAGTCTTTTGAAATTTCTTTAAATGAAGTTTTACAGTAGTTGGTGTATAATTCTTGCACTTCCTTGGTTAAAAGTGTTCCTAAGGATTTTGTTTTTCATGCTACTACTGATGAGATTTTTTTCTCAATTTTGTTTTCAGATCATTCATTGCTATTGCATATTGATCTTGCACCTTGCAACATTGATGAATATGTTAGTTATCTCTAATAAATTTTTAGTGGATTCATACCATAATTTCTGTATAGAAGATCATATCATCTGAAAGTAGTTTTATTTATTTACCAATCTGTTCATTTTATTTCATTTTTTTGCCCCATTGCCCAGTTATTACCCTGTACCTCCAATAAAATGTTTAAAGGAAATAGAAAGTGTAGGCATTCTTACCTTGTTCTTGACATTCATGGAAAACTTTTTAGCTTTTCACCATTAAATATTCTCCTAGCACTGTTTTTTCATAGATTACTTTTATCAGAATGAGGAAATTCCTTTGTATTCTTAGTTTATTGAGTGTTTCTTTTTTTTTATCATGAAAGGGTATTGAGGTTTGCAAATGTTTTTTCTGTGTCTGTTGAGATGATCATGTGGGTTTTTTCTCTTTATTCTATTCATGTTATGAAAATACAGCAGTCAAGACTGAGTGATCCTGGCATGAAAATAGACAAAAAGATTAATGGAATAGATTTGAGAGTCCAGAATAAATTCCATATATCTACAGACAATTGATTTTTGATAAGGTTGCTAAAACCATTCAATGAGGAATAAATAGCGTTTTCAATAAATGGCATTAGAACAACTGGATATCCACATGTGGAAACTTGAATTTGGACACCTATCTCACACCATATATAAAACTTTAACTCCAAAATACACACACACACACACACACACACACACACACACACATATGATATCAACTAAAACTATAAGACTCAGAAGAAAACATAGGTGTAAGTCTTTGTGACCTTGGATTAGGCAGTAGATTTTAGGTGTGAAACCTAAACACAAGCAACCAAAGAAATGGTAGATAAATTAGGCTTCATCAAAATGTACAACTTCTGTGTGAATAAAGGATGCAAGTTAAAAAAAAAACTCACATAATGGGAAGAAAAAACTGCAAGTCATATATCTGGACTATATCAAGAACTCTTACAAATCAACAAAAGATAACCCGGTTTTGAGAGGGCAAGGGTGGAATGATAAGGGAGAATGGCATTGAAACATGTAAATTATCATATGTGAAACGAATCGCCAGTCTAGGTTCGATGCATGATACAGGGTGCTCAGGGCTGGTGCACTGGGATAACCCAGAGAGATGGGATGGGGAGGGAAGTGGGAGGGGGATTCAGGATGGGGAACACATATACACCCATGGCGGATTCATGTCAATGTATGGCAAAACCAATACAATATTGTAAAGTAAAAATAAATAAATAAATAAAACTGAAAAAGAAAAAGAAAAAAAAAGGGGGCAAAGGATTTGAATACACATTTCTCCAAAGAAGATATACTAATGGTCGATAAGCACTTGAAAAGATGCTAAGTCCATGAAAAGATGCTCAATATTCAGTTCAGTTCAGTCACTCAGTAATGTCCGACTCTTTGCGACCCCATGGACTGCAGCACACCAGGCCTCCCTGTCTTTCACCAACTCCCGGAGTTTACTCAATATTATCAGTTACCAAAACCACTATGAGATACCATTTCACATCACTTAGAATGGCTATAATTAATTTTTAAAAAGAAAAAAAATAGAGAATTCCTTGCCAGTCCAGTGGTCAGGACTCTTTGGGCTCACTGCCATATCAGAGTTCGGTAATAATATGGAGCCCGTTATATAGAGTGAAGTAAGCCAGAAAGATAAACACCAATACAGTATACTAACGCATATATATGAAATGTTAAAAGATGGTAATGGTAACCCTATATGCAGGACAGAAAAAGAGACATAGATGTATAAAACAGACTTTTGGACTCTGTGGGAGAAGGCGAGGGTGGGATGAGCTGAGAGAATAGCATTGAAACATGTATATTACCAAGTGTGAAACAGATCGCCAGCCCAGGTTGGATGCATGAGACAAGTGCTCAGGGCTGGTGCACTGGGATGACCCAGAGGGATGGGATGGGGAGGGAGGTGGGAGGGGGGTTCAGGATGGGGAACACATGTAAATCCATGGCTGATTCATGTCAATGTATGGCAAAAACCACTACAATATTGTAAAGTAATTAGCCTCCAACTAATAAAATTAAATGAAAAAAAAAGAAAGAAAACTAAAATCCCACAAGCTACATAGCACAGTCAAAAAAAATTTTAATAAAAAAATAGCAAGTATTTGTGAGGATATGGAGAAATTAGAAACCTAATGTATTGCTGATAGGAAAATGAATTGGTACAGTCATTATGGTTTGGCAATTCCGCAAAAAGCTAAACCTATAGTTACTATATGACCCAGAAATTACACTCTAGATATATATTCAGGAGAAATGAAAGTGTATATCAATGCAAACACCCATATATAAGTGTTCACAGCAACATTATTCATAAGAGTCAAAAAGTGGAAATAACCCAAATGCCCTGATGAACAGAAAAAAATGTGTTCACACTGTATAATGTTATGCAGTCATAAAAAGGAATGGGATACTGATACATGGTACATGTGGATGAACCTTGAAAACATAATACTAAGTGAAAGTAAGGCACAAAATGTCACATATTGTATGATTCCTTTTATATGACATGTTCAGAATATTCAGTGCATGAGACAGGGTGTAGATCAATGGTTGCCAGGGTTTGAGAAGGAAAGGGAAAACAGGGAGTGACTGCTTAATGCATGTGGGGTTTCTTTTGGGGGTGATGAAAATGTTTTGGAATTAGAAAGTGGTGAGGATTTCACAGTCTAATGAATATACTAAAACTACTGAGTTTTACATTTTAAAGTGGCACATTTTATAGTTTGTGAATTATAGATCAATAAAAAGTTAGTTTTGAATCTTAGCTATTTAAAAAAAAATTAAATCCTGCTTTAAGTTAGACAAAATATATGTGTGTGTGTGTCTGTGCACATGCGTGCATGTGTGTGCATGCTCAGCTGCTCAGTCATGTCTGACTCTTTGTGACTCCATGGACTGCAGCCCTCCTCTGTCCGTGGAATTTCCCAGGCAAGAATACCAGAGCAGATTGCCATTTCATACTCCAGAGGATCTTCCCCACCAAAGATTAAACTCAGGTCTCTTGCATTTCCTATGTTGGCAAGTGAACTTTTTACCACTGTGCCACCTGGGAAGCCCGTGTGTGTGTGTGTGTGTGCACGTGCGTGTACACATACCCATGCAAACAGAACAAAATCTATCACATGCCCTACGTCAGGTGTTTCTCTGATACTTTAAGCTGTCCAGTCATTCATTCACAAGTTATAGCATCTTAAAGTTGCAGGGATCTCCTGAGGATACTGGCCCAGGTCAGATGAAGATGAAAGAATGTCTTATTTCCTGGAGGGGCAGTAGAGAGGTACAATGGTTGCAAAACTCCAGGGTGAACTGAGATGAAACCTTAGTAGCCTCAAGGTTAAGTCACATTCAATTCCACCTGGAATTGCTTATCTATTTACCTCCACTTCATAAAATTCCTCCACTTAAGATGACACAAAAGCCTATTTATTCAGTTGCACACACCCTTAAAATTTGGAAATTTGATATGCATATTTTGTCTGTTGTGTAGCAGTAATTAACTGTACTTGGAAAATGTCCCATTTTATGCTTCTCTGAATTCTCAGTGATCATTTACTCTCTCCTAAATCAAACTACTTTCCCTTAGCATAATCATTCCCCTGCCTCACAACTGCCTCAATAGAAATAGAAGCACTGTAAGGAGGATTTCCAGTATAGCTTTTAGTATTGATGTGGCTCCGAGCTACAGAATTTCTGGTCTACCTGGAACTGTGGGAACCAGAGCTGGCAAGTGTACCCATCATATAAAGAACAGGGTTCATGTTTTGTTCTTCTTTTTCCCCTAAGAATGGAATGCAAATTTCATTCCAGAAGATAAGTGACAAATACTTTTTGAGATAGCATGTGATAGAAGTTTCTACAGAGTTTCCCTGGTGGCTCAGATGGTAAAGAATCTGCGTACAATGTGGGAGACCTGGGTTCAATACATGGACTTGATCCCTGGTTCAGGAAGATCCCCTAAGAGAGGGCATGGCAACCCACTCCAGCATTCTTACCTGAAGAATTCCATGGACAGAGGAGCCTGGTAGGCTACAGTCCCTGAAGTCACAAAGAGTTGAACACGACAGAGCAACTACACCTTCATGGGGACCTATGAGAGTCAAAATGTCCTTTTTAAGTTAAAAAAATGCCATTTTTAACTCTGAGTTTCAATATTATCTTCCTCCTTGTTGTATGGTGCATCCACATATATATTATAGAATTTTTATCTTTTAGTGGCCCTTTCAATTTCTTCCTTCTGCCTCCCTCCCTTCATTTTTATTTTTAATTTATCTTTGTCTATTTTCTATTCTGTTTCTTTGATAAAGCACAATTTATAATTCTTTCATTTTTACTTTCTAGACAGGTGTTTCTTTTTTTTTTTTTTTTTGACATAACCAATCTTTTCCTTGCCTACAGATTATGTTGATAGGCTAATTTTTTGTTTGTTTTGATTTTATTTATTTATTTTTTAGACAGGCTTTTCAAAACGAGGTCTGCCTACTTCTCTTGATCAGTCCCTTTCTTTCTGGCCTCACCAGTCTGCTCTCTGGTTCTACCTGTAATTCTTGGCTGGATTCCCCACTTAATCCTGCTACTGGTCACCTACCAGAAAAAATCCCCTTGGGGTTTGTTTCACTTTGAAACATTCTGTGTGTGTGTCTTGCCTCAGAGTCACAGAAATTTGGAGCCTAAGTAAAGGCAATATAGCTTCAAGTTCAGGGTGTCTGCTAGGGCACAGTTTGAAATGACTCCTAGAAAAACCTCTGATCATGTGTTCCCAAATATTTACATATATTTTGATCTGCAGGCCTTCCTTCTGCCATCTACACTTTGAAAGTAGAGTGCTTCATAAAACATCAAACTGAATACAAGAAAGTCAATAAGCAATCTGTGTGATAATTAATTAAGCTGCCAGAATGAATTACTGTTTCTTCCCCTCCTGATTTGCGTCAGAGTTGCATTTGATTTGGGAAGTTGTCCATTTTTAATTATGGTTTGTTCTGTGTTCTTTTGATGTGATTGGAATCAATGA
This sequence comes from Odocoileus virginianus, assembly GCF_023699985.2. Taxonomy (NCBI): domain Eukaryota; kingdom Metazoa; phylum Chordata; class Mammalia; order Artiodactyla; family Cervidae; genus Odocoileus; species Odocoileus virginianus. The sequence continues at coordinate 53,458,600 of NC_069708.1, read as the reverse complement.
CTGACAAGAAAAATCACGTTATGGTAGAAAAATATGGGTAAGTGTAACATGGTAAAGGTGTAGTTTGAAAGAAGTTATTTCCAAGACAGGGCTGATATCAGGGTGAGGTAGAGGGGGAGAAAATTCTCTCTTCACATCTTTTGTCCAGGCCATTATGAAACCAACTGTGTTCTCTATGCATTGTTCTCAGTCTGTGTATATTCATTCAGAAAACATTTAGTGAGCAAATACACTGTGTCAAGCATTGTACAATAAATTAGGAAAGAAAGCTCAGTTGTGTCCGACTCTTTGCAATCACATGGACTATACAGTCCATAGAATTCTCCATGTCAGTATACTGGAGTGGGTAGCCTTTCCCTTCTCCAGGAGATCGTCTCAACCCAGGGATCGAACCCAGGTCTCCTGCATTGTAGGCAGATTCTTTACCAGCTGAGCCATAAGGGAAGCACAAGAATACTGAAGTGGTAGTCTATCCCTTCTCCAGCAAATTTTCCTGACCCAGGAATTGAACTGGGGTCTCCTGCATTGCAGGCAGATTCTTTATCAACTGAGCTGTCAGGGAAGCCCAATAAGTTAGAGGTGCAACCATGTACATGAATGTTCTGGCCCCTGAGAGAACTAATAGTCTAAAAAGAAAGACCAAGATTAACAGTCATATACAGAATTCATTCATTATAATTTCAAGTTTTCCAAGAATATATTTCATCTACCTGGATTTTTCTACAACTTTAAGATCACTACTATTCAAAGTAAAACCTGAAAAATCCTGAAAGCTTTCTATGGCCTTCTGTACATCATAAAGACTAAATATATAAGCAAATAATGGATAAAATGATTCCTTCTCAAGGAAGTAGTGAGGAGCCTTAGATGACCCCAGTTTGGGGTCTAGAGTATCAGACAACATGTTCTAACCAAAGAAAGTCTTCAGTAGTATAATGCAGCTAATTTCCTAATCCCAATCTCAGCTTCCCTGATGTTTATCTTACTTAGTGAGACCAGACCTCATTGAACATGGCTTGAACACTAACTGGTAATAATGATCAAGAACAGGCTATTTTGGTAGTTAATGAATGCTGAAAGGGAGAGGTGGAGGTGATGACAGACCTAGTTCTCTGGCAGAGAGGCATTCTTTTAAAAAATATTTTTAATTGAAAGATAATTGCTTTACAATATTGTGCTGATTTCTACCATACATCAACATGAATCAGTCATAGGTGTACATATGTCCCCTCCCCCTTGAACTTCTCTCTCACCTCCCACCCCCTCCTACCACTCTAGGTTGTCACAGAGGACAAGGTTGAGCTCCCTGTGTCATACAGCAAATTCCCACTGGCTATCTATTTTACACATGGTAATGTATTTGTTTCCATGCTACTGGCAGAAAAGGCATTCTTAACAGAAAGGATTTTTCTGGACTGCTTGGTGTTAAAGGTATCAAAAAGATGTAATTCTAGAGGCTGGAGAGTTCACCAAGTGAAAGGGTTCCTATTTGTTCTGGGTGGTACAGGTATCAGCAGCCTGAAGGCAGGGGACATGGGGCAGAGCTCTTAAGGCATAAGATTCTGTGAAGTTTGAGTTGCTGAAATGCTAGAAGAATGGCTGAATGCCAACTTCACTTTCCTTAAATGAACATCTAAAGAACACTTGCTGGTGCCAATTTATTTTTAGCTTTGTGGGCCTTCCTATGTATATGTCACATAGACAGAAAAATTACTTATATTTGATGCAAGGGTCTCAGCCTAAATGTGCTCATGGTTTTTATAACTCGATTTAGTGTAATTATACTCAACTTAGAGAATGAGAAACTGCCCCCTTTCTTTCCCCTATGGGCATGTGATTAGTTTGCTTCATAGTAAAAATGCATTCAACACAGACCTAAGCTCCAATGGGCTCCCAGAAGGTTAGGTTTTAAATCTGGATAGAGTTTATTTGGCACTACCTCACTAAACTTGGATAAGTCAAGTTTGAAAAGTAAGGTCTTTTCCTATCAGCAAGGGCAGGACAAGTCTAAAGTAAGCACAAGAGTTTACCTAGTGTCTATGCCCGACTGATACCAAATGCTGGTTGACCAACACACCTTTGTGCCCGAGAATGCTACATTTTAATGATTAGCCCCATTTTAGAAAAAGTAGCACATAGAGTCTTTCTGAGGTCTTTTGGGGATAACATTTGTGGGGGGATGCCTTATGACTCCATTGCATATAAGCTATCATCAGTATCTACTTCATCTGGGCAATATTAAACATCTATGACCTGAGGTATATTCAGGTGTTTGTATAATCAGTATAATGCATATGTAAATGTATCTGTGGTTATCAGAGCATGACTGTATGTGGTGATAGTTGTCTTTTCCTCTAGTTCTGGCAATGACTGTGCCTTTCCAACAGTCTTAGTGATCATGACCTTCTATCTAGTCTATCTGAAAACAATTAGGCATTACTGCTTAAGTGGTATGGTTCAGAAAAGGGTGGGTAGATGATTCAAAGAACCAAATCAGTTTCTCTTTCTTTACTTTGTGAGACAGTGTACTGTGGTCACAAGCAACATGGACTCATGTGACCTGGGTTTGAATCATGGATTCATAGGTTACTAACTTCCCTATGTCTCAGTATACTCATCTATAAAATGGAGATTAATGATAGTACCAATCTCATAGGTAGTTGTGAGGATTAGGAAAACTAATCCATGTAAAATACTTAGTACAGTGCCTGAAACATTAATATCATTCAGTGAATGTCATTTGTTATTATCCTTCAAATAAAGCCCCCCTCCCACTTTTCACCCTCTTCACCACTGCGGTAATTCAAGTCATTTTCACCTTTTGCCTAAATTCATTCTCAGCAGTGTAACAAATGTAATCTTAAAACATAAATCCTATCAAGGTGTCTTCCTATTTAAAAGCTTCCAGTGGCTTCCCCATGACTTAGAATAAAACTAAAAGTTCTTTCCCTGGTCTACAGAGCTTTAGGTGATCTGACCTATCCTCCCTCTTAGATCTCCTATTCTGGTGCTTCTCCCTTTCTCACTGAGCCCTGGCTCTGCTTGCCTGCTTGCTCTTACTGAAATTGTACAAACACATTCTGCTTTATAGACTTTGCATAAGGTATTTCTTATGCTTGAGCAGTCTTCCCCTTGATCTTTATGTGACTTCGCTCTTTGTCATTTTGCCTCATTGAAGAGGCATTTTAGACCACCAACTCTGAAAGAACCACCTAGGCACTACCCACCCATCAGCCTGTTTAAAATTTTTGCATAGCATGTACCAATCTTATAGGTTTTTGTTTGTTTGTTTATAGTCTGTCTCCTCTTACCAGAATGTAATGTTTATGAGAACAGGGTTATTTTTCACTACTTTTTTCATTTCATATGTATTTATTGAGGGACTACTATGTACCAGGGTGTGTTATATGGCCCTGGAGGTATTGCAGGAGACAATAGAGTAAAAATCACTGCTCTATTGAAGCTTATTTTCTAGTACATTTAGACAGACAGTAAGAAAACAAATTGTAAACTATATCTATACAAGAGATGGAATAGCAGGAAAGGAGGGTAATGAATGCCCTATGATGGTAGTCATGGTGATGGTGATGTGTGTGTGTGTGTGTGTGTGTGTGTGCGGGTGTGTGTGGCAGATTTTTAAAAGATTGTTAGGAAATGCCACGATGTTGTGAGAACATTTGAGAAAAGACATGAGAGTTGAGGGCTGGAGCCATCTGTATTTTTGGAGAAAGAGAAAATATAAATACCCAGATATGGGACACACAGAGTATATTCAAGGAATATCAAGGAACCCAGTGTGACTGTAGTGGAGTAAGTAGATGATCCTGTGAGTGATGGGAGGGGAGGCCATATCACACAGAGCATGGTAGGTCATGGTAAGGTCTCTGGATTTTCTCCCAAGTTACATGGAGTGCTAGTGGCTCAATTTGAATATACAAGTTACATGGCTTTGGCTTGCTTCATAGCTCAGATGGTAAAGAATCTGCCTGCAATGGAGGAGACCCCAGTTTGATTCCTGGGTTGGGAATATCCACTTGGAGAAGTGATGGCTACCCACTCCGGTATTCTTGGGCTTCCCTTGTGGCTCAGCTGGTAAAGAATATGCCTGCAATGTGGAATACCTGGGCTCAATCCCTGGGGCTTAAACTTTTCTGGATAAGGGAAAGGCTACCCACACCAGTATTCTGGCCTGGAAAATTCCACGAGCAGTCCATGGGATCGCAAAGAGTCAGACACGACTGAGTGACCTTGACTTCACTTCACTTCACTTCATGGAATTCTGGGAATGGAGGAATTTTTTGGGAATGAAGGAATTCTGGGAATGGAGGAATTTTGAAGACAATCTTAAACATATTTGGTTCAACATCTTTTAGACTTCATTTTGAGACACATATTAGATGTCTTTGGTGCCTATAACAATGCAAACATAGGGTTAGTATGCAATAAATATTTTAACTGAATAAATGAATGCCCTTTTAGTTCCTTCTACCTCTTCTCAGTCACAATCACTTCATATTACCAAGTCACTCTATTCTCTCTCCATGGATTCTCAAATTTGATGTCAAGTGAGACTTTTAGAAACTTTATAACTTCCTTTGATCTCTGTCTAAGGCATCTCTACTTATTCTCACCCATTCTGTTTTCCAGAGTATCAAGAAAGCATTGTTTTCTCTGATTTCCCTTATTTGGGGAAGAAAAACAACCAGGAAACCTGTTATTAATCTTCTTCCATCAATACTTACATTGTGAACCTATGCCATCTTATTTGATTATTCAGAGAAGACTAATGAACTCAGTTTGCAAGTGTTCTTGTAATAAGATGATCTGTCCAAATTTCCCTTGCAGTTGTTCAAATACCTCCTCGATCCAGGTTTTATAGCAAAGTCAGAAAATTCCAGAATATCTGTGCAGTTCACTAGTGATAATAAATATGTATGTGTGTACATGCATGGGCTTATAGGCTCTGGGTACATAAATATATCCCTAGAGAAGGAAATGGCAGCCTACTCTGAACTTCTTGCCTGGAAAATCCCATGGACAGAGGAGCCTGGCAGGCTACAGTTCATGGGTTCTTGAAGTCAGACATGACTGTGTTACTGAGTGCATAAATACATAAAACTGGTATGCACACCCATTTTTGCAACTTGATGGTGGACGAGGCAGAGCAGAGGTACTGGGTCCAAAACAAACACTTAATGAGAGTGAGTGTATTTTACAGATATATAACAGAGATTTACATACTAGCACCAGCACAAACAACTCCTTTCAACCTGATGGCAGGCAAAGTAACCCAAGTTTAGTGCTGCCATCATTAGGGTTACCTGGAAGATTAAGAAACTTCCTGTGGTACATATATACAATAGAATATTACTCAGCCATAAAAAGGAACACATTTGAGTCAGTTCTACTGAGGTGGATGAATTTAGACCCTATTATACAGAGTGAAGTAAGTCAGAAAGAGAAAGACAAATATTGTATTCTAACATATATACACGGAATCTAGAAAACTGGTACTGAAGAATTTATCTACAGAGCAGCAGTGGAGAAACAGACGTTGAGAATAGACTTATGGACATGGGGAGGGGGAGGAGAGGGGGAGATATATGGAAAGAATAACATGGAAACCTACATTACCATATGTAAAATAGTCAATGGGAATTTGCTGTATGGCTCAGAAAACTCAAACAGGGGCTCTGAATCAACCTAGAGGGGTGGGATGGGGAGGGAGATGAGAGGGAAGTTCAAAAGGAAGGGAATATATGTATACCTATGGCTGATTCATGTTGATGTTTGACAGGGAGCAAAAAAAAATTATGTAAAGCAATTATCCTTCAATAAAAAATAAATAAATTTAAAAAAGGAAGCTTACTGATTCCTTAGTAAAAGACAAATGGTAATTCATTTGTTTAAGATGTTTTTTAAATGCTTAGGTAGAAGTCTGTTCTGGTGGGTTCTTTTTCTGGAAGGATTGCTTTAATCACTAATCACTAGAAGTGACCCAGAAGCTCCAGTAACTGGGGTGACTATAGTATAAAGTTGGCAAACAATATTTCTGTCATAGAAGAGTCTGAGCCTCAGGGCCTCTCTCTCCATTGGTGTTTTCTAGGGCATCTGAGAGTTGCAGGTTGAAGAGAACCAGAAGCTTCCTCTGAGCCCTGCCCAGTAGCACCAGCTCTTGGTCCAGAAAAGTATCTTATGCCATGAAAGACGAGTTATTGGATATAATTATTTTATTTCCACAAAGAGAAATAATTATGGATCACCATCTCCTAGTTATATGATGCTCTGTTTTGGAGAAGAGTTAAAAAAGAAAAACAGTGAGGAAGCTTTATAGCAGATGTTGAAAAGAGAGAGTTGTTTTATTATGGGTGTGTGTGGGGTGGGGGTACAGGGGTGGTAAAAGATCTAAAAATTAAAGAATATAAGAATTGGGAAGTAAAATTTCAAATTTATTTTGAAATCTGGTGAGTATAGCTGAATGGACAGTGAATATAAATGTGGATAGTGATGATAAAAGGGCTAGAGTTCTTAGTTGGACTGTGGAGGAAGACCTCCTTGGTGCCTGGTCAATGGCTGATGTTGCTGGAGGTCCAGAAGGGAAAGATTTATTTTTTTTTTTATTTTTGCATGACCAAAATATTATTCTGCCTTATGCTTGATTGAACATTATTCTTGGTTGAAAATAATTTTTCTTGGTACAAATTAAGGCATTGTTATATCTGATTTCTATCTTGTTAAGCAAAATATTGTCTACAGTATTATTCGATATTTATTCCACATGGTGAAACTATTGAAAGTTCTATGAGTAACATTTCCCTGATATGAAATTTTCATTTTAGATAATATTTGATTCATTTTATAACAGATTTCATAATGTTTTATTATATTACTCCATGGTTGCTAGTGAGTTTGATACCTTTAAGGTATCAAAGTATCAAAAGAATCAATTGTAATTCTCACCTTTGGAAATAATTTTTGCTTCTTGGAAGTTTGCTGAATCTTGTCTTATTCTTCATATCCTAAAATTTCATCATGTCCTTTTTAGTTATGAGCATGCACCAAATATATGCATTTGTATATATGTGTGCACATGTGTACATGTTTCTGTGTTCAGCATTTATTGGTTCATCACTCTGGGCTCTATTAGAGATTTAGTTTGCAGTGATAAATCAGACAGACACAATCCATTTTTCTGGAATTTACATCTCAGTGGTTGAAGTTGACAAATATGTCAGAAAATAAATATGACAATAAAAATTTGTGATAAATGTTATTGAATTTAATCTTCATACTTCAAGGCCTGGATGGATCCTACCACATTCTAGCACTTTTCTTTACTCAAAATGATCTTCAGTCTTCATTATTATATTTATTTTTTGCTTCCTATAGCTGTACTCAAAGACTTTAACTGCCTTGTTTACAGCTATATTTGCAGGGGCTTGCTCAGTGTTCAATAATTATTAGTTAGGTGATTGAATGGGTGAATTTTTATCTTTGTGTTATTTTAGCCTTGTTAAATGGGAAATACAGATGTTATTATACCCATCGTATAGATAAGGATATGAAGTTTTGGACTGGATATAAACTTGGGAATCAGAATAAAATAAAGAGTCTCCTATTACTAATTATTATTACGCTTTACTGAACGCTTACTATACATAAGGCAATGTGCTAGTTTCCCTGTGTAGACTATGTTGTTGAATTCTCTGTACAATTCTGTGAAACACTATCATTACCCCTTTTTATACATGAGGAGTGTGAGGTTAAGTGACTCATTCAAGGTCATACATCCAGGAAGTGACAGAGTCCAAAGTTAATTCCAATATCTGTTTTTAAAACCTCTGCTCTCTCTACTACACCAAGGTGCTTATCTGGAGCTATGAAGGCTGCTTGAACTTTATCTGTACTGTAGGAGTATGACAAATAGTGGGTTTCTGGCTTTTTTCACTGCCATTTGGGCTCATTTTTTTAGTTCAGATACTATGGAGAAAGAAACAAGAACCAGAAAGAGGAAGTTGTTCAAGCTTACATAATCTCTTTTGATAGAGCTAAGGCCAGAACTAGAGCTCCTGAATTGCAGTTCAGTTTTGTTTTTTTTTTTTTTTTTACACAACAGTGTTATCTCCTCTGTTCTCTCAGTGACTTTCAAATTTAGCCCTTCCTAGAAAGGTTTGCTTTCTGAAAGGGGCTACAAATATTAAAGGCTCCTTGTATTTTTGGCACCTTGACCAGGATGATTATATATATCCATATCTGGGCAGTTTGCAATTCTGCACTTTCTGTCGAGGAGAAGGGAAATGGTGTGGGCAAAGTAGAAGGTAAGGTGTCCTCAGTCTGAAGACCTACCTTCAACTTCATAATCATGAAAATTAATAGCCAATACGTGGAAGAGACATAGTCAAGAAAATCCGAAATAAAAACCTATAAAGACAACTAGACAGAATGAGTTCACTGAAGTCTGACTAGTACAGATATAGTGAATAAGCAGCTTTTTTTTAAATTGGAGGATAATTAGTTTACAATATTGTGATGGTTTTTGACATACATCGGCATGCATCAATCATGGGTGCACATTTGTCTCCAAGTCCTGACCTCCCCACCCCCTCCCTCTGGGTTGTCCCAGAGCACTGGCTTTGAGTGCCCTGCATTGAATGTACATTGGTCATCTGTTTTACATATGGTAATATACATGTTTCAATGCTAGTCTCTGAAATCATCCCACTGGTGAAATCATCCCACCCTCGTCTTTTCCCACCTAGTACAAAAGCCTGTTCTTCATGTCTGTGTCTCTTTTGCTGCCTTGCATTTAGGGTTGTCATTACCATCATTCTAAATTCCATATATATGTGTTAATATACTGTATTGGTGTTTTTCTTTCTGACTTACTTCACTCTGTATATTAGGCTCTGGTTTCATCCACCTTATTAGAACTGATTCAAATGTGTTCCATTTTATGGCTGAGTAATATTCCATTGTGTATTTGTACCACAACTTCCTTATACATTTTGTCTGCCAATGGCTATCTAGGTTGCTTCCATGTCCTGGTTATTTTAAACAGTGCTGCAATGAACATTGGGGTACATGTGTCTCTTACCATTCTGGTTTCCTTGGTGTGTCTGTCCAGCAATAGGATTGCTGGGTCATATGGCAGTTCTATTTCCAGTTGTTTAGGAATCGCCACGATGTTTTCCATTGTAGCTGTACTATTTTGCATTACCACCAACAGTGTAAGACAGTTCCCTTTTCTCCACACCCTCTCCAGCATTTATTGTTTGTAGACTTTTTCATGGCAGCCATTCAGACTGATGTGAGATGTTAGCTCATTGTGGTTTTCATTTGCATTTATCTAATAATTAGTGATGTTGAGCATCTTTTCATGTGTTTATTAGCAATCTGTGTGTCTTCTTTGGAGAAATGTCTGTTTGGTTCTTTTGCCCACTTTTTGATTGGGTTATTCATTTTTCTAGGATTGAACTACACGTGCTGCTTGTGTATTTTGGACATTAATTCTTTGTCAATTGTCTCATTTGTATTATTTTCTCCCATTCTGAAGGCTGACTTTTCACCTTAGTTATAGTTTCCTTCATAGTGCAAAAACTGAAAAAGTTTAATTAGGTCAATTTGTTTATTTTTGGTTTTATTTCCATTACACTGAGAGGTGGGTCATAGAGGATCTTGCTGTGATTTTTGTCAGAGAGTGTTTTGCCTATGTTTTTCTCTACGAGTTTTATAGTTTCTGGTCTTACATTTTGATCTTTAATCCATTTTAAGTTTATTTTTGTGTATGGTGTTAGAAAGTGTTCTAGTTTCATTCTTTTACAGGTGGTTGACCAGTTTTTGCAGCAACACTTGTTAAAGAGATTGTCTTTTCTCCATCATATATTTTTGTCTCCTTTATCAAAGATAAAGTGTCCATAAGTGTGTGGATTTGTCTCTGGGCTTTCTATTTTGTTCCATTGATCTATATTTCTGTCTTTCTGCCAGTACCATACTGTCATGAAGACTTTATGACTCTTTATGACAGTAGCTTTGTAGTATAGTCTGAAATCAGGAAGGTTGATTCCTCCAGTTCCATTCTTCTTTATCAAGATATAATAAGCAGCCTCTTTATTGGTGCAGATTTTGAGGGCTTCAGAGCATGGAAGGCCAATCATTTTCTATTTCAAATATTTGTATATGACTTTTTTTTAAATTTGAAAATATAAGAGTATCTGGGGTAAGGAAATAAAGAAAGTTAATGGCACAAACCATTTGTCACCAGTTCATTTATCAGTGCGACCATCACATAGAAAAATTTAAAGAATGTGACATAGAAGAGCTAAATTTAGATTAGAGCAAGTATTTGTGGATAAGAGCTTGGCCTCTGGAGTCATTCTACCTACATTTAAAACCTGGATCTTCCATCTGCTACCTTCACAGCCATGGAGGAGTCACTTTCCTTTCTGAGCCTCAGTTACTCTGCCTATAATATGGGGCAAACAATAGTATCTACAACCTAGGAGTTTTTTACTATTAAATGAGATTATATAAAGAAATATCTTAGAACAGTATCTGGCATAATAGTAAATGGTAGCAATAGCAGTTGTTATATAGGAGGCAAGATCAGAAAATTAAAGCATGTTTCCTAGTATTATAAAATGTAATTCAATAAACATTTATTGTGCCCTCCTTCTAAACCAAGTACTGAACTTGGCACAGGAAAGAAGGCTGAGATGCATCCCCTGCCCTCAAGAATAGTCCAGTTTAAGAGGCTGCAGACTACCTGTAAAGTAATTTCTTTTCTCACTGAACATTTCCAACCACAGGCATTATTTGCCACTATTTATCTCCTCCTCTTTATTACTTAGCTATTCAGCATTCAGAATGTTAAAGACCAGATGGTGTTAAGCTGCCTATTTTAGGGCTGGTTGTAAAAGTTCATTCTTTATCTTACATTTAATACAGTGTCTTAATGAGAAAACTGTTCACAAAGCATTTACAGTATTTAGTGGATATCTTGGGAAGGATATAAGAAGGAATGCAGCTATAGGGCTTTGGGGAAAGTTTCAGCCTTGAAATCAGAAAATTTGAGTTTGAGTCAGGGCTTTGCCGTTGACCGGTTGAGTGACCTTGGGTGAGTCATTTAATATCTGTGTTTCTGAAACAGTTAAATGGACTAGCAAATGGAAAACAGGTAGCTTCAAGAATTATCCTGTTATTCAGTCTTTCATTCATTAAGCATGAGTCAAAAGGATCTCTGCTTTAAATGAACTCATTTTCTTTGAGGGGGTGAAAAAAGGTATTCCATGAAAATGGAAATCAAAAGAAAACTGAAGTAGCAATATTTATATCAGAAAAAATGTACTTTAAAAGAAAAACTGTTAATAAGAGACAAAGAAAGACAGTTACATAATGATCATGGATCAATCCAAGAAGATCTAACAAATATATGCCCCTAACATAGGAGAATCTAAATATATAAGGCAAATATTAACAGACATAAAAGGAGAAATAGACAACAAAAGAATAATAGTAGGGGACTTTAAGATCCCACTTATATCAATGGACAGATCATCCAGGCAGAAAATCAATAAAGAAAATATTAGCCTTAAATGACACATGAGACCAAATAAATTTAATTTATATGTATATATGTATATACATGTATATATATATATGTATACATATGTATGTATATATATACATATGTATATATATATATACATATATGGCATTTCACCTGAAATTGGCACAATACAATTTCTTCTTAAGTGCACATGAAACACTCTCCAGAATAGATCACATACTAGGGTGAAAAACAAGGTTTGGCGAATGTAAGGAAATTAAAGTTATAATAAGCCATCTTTTCTGACCACAAAGCTATGAGACTGGAAATCAACTACAAGAAAAAACTTCAAAGAACACAAAAATGTGGGAACTAAACAATATGCTACCAAACAACCAATAGATCAATGAAAAAAATCAAAGAGGAAATTTAAAAAAAAAACATACCTAGAGACAAATGAAAATGAAAACATGATGATCCAAAACCTATGAGACAAAGCAAAAGCAGTTCTAAGAGAGAAGTTTATAGGATACAAACTAAACTCCAGAAATATAAGACAATTCTGAAACAACCTAAATTTGCACCTAAAATAACTAGAGAAGATAGAACAAATAAAACCTAAAGTTAGTAGAAAGAAAGAAATCATAAAGAACAGAGAAGAAATAAATAGAATCTAAAAAAAATCAGTGACATGAAAATCTGGCTCTTTGAAAAGATCTAATTTTCTTTGAGTAAATTCAGAAACACATAAAAGTCATAATTTGCTTCCCATTCTCCTATCCCCTACCATGTCACCAGAATTTAATTTTTTCAAGTTTATCATTGATTTTATTGTCAATAAATCCTATGGTAATTTCCAGACCCTCATTTTATGTGACTTTTGAATAATATTCTACATACTTGGCCAGTTTCTCTTTGACACAATATTTTCCATACTTCTGTAGCACATTCTTCTAGTTTCCTTTAAAGCTGCTCTTCTCAGACTCTAGAGCCCCTCCTCTATTATCTATAAGTTATATGACAGGGGTCCTCAAGTGTTAGTCTCTCAGTTGTGTCTGACGCTTTGTGACCCCATGGAGTGTAGCCCATCAGGCTCCTCTGTCAACTGACTTCTCCAGGCAAGAATACTGGAGTGGGTAGCCATTCCCTCCTCCAGGGGGTCTTCCCAACCCAGGGATCAAACCCAAGTCTCCCACATTGCAGGCAGATTCTCTACTGTCTGAGCCACCAGGGAAGCCCATACTCATATATGGATACATGCTTTTCTTTAGACCAGTCTACTCTCCCTAGGCTTCTATACTATTTGTACATAAAGGAGACCCAGATCTATTCATCTTTAGAGCAACTCTCCTCAGTTTGAGACCCACATAGCCAACTGCTTTGTCAACATATATATCTGGATGTCCATATTCTACAAGTGTCTTAAACTCAAAATGTCCCAAGTTGAATTCATCAGGTAACCTCACTTCTGTAACCCATTCAGCTACTCCTGCTTTTCCCATTTCAATAAAGGGTAAGACCATCTACCCATTATACCAGCCACATAGTTATCACCCTTGAGAGTATTCTTCTTCATCCTCCCCAGGTCAGTGCTTCAGCAAGTTCTATTGTTATTTACACCCAAACTTGCCTGCTTAGTTACTCAGTCTGTCCTGTAGTCCACCAGGCTCCCCTGTCTATGGCAAGAATACTGCAGTGGGTTGTCATTTCCTCCTCCAGGGGATCTTTCTGACCCAGGGATCAAACACAAATCTCCAGCATTGTCAGGCAGATTCTTTACTGCTGAGCCACCTGGGAAGCCAAAACATATCTTGTCTATGTTAAAATCTCTTAATCTTCTCTGCCACCACCCTTGTCTAGGCCTCAGTTGTGTCTGTGCTAGATCACTAAAATAGTCTCTTAACTGAATCCAGCACATACACTCTTTTTTCCAACCCAACGTCTATTTGCCTGAATGATGAATTGAATAATTTCATGTCCTTCTTTGAAACTCCTTAATAGAGCTACATTGCCCTTAGAATAAAGACCCCAAATCATTAACTTGTACCAATTTCATCATTTACCTTTCTCCCTATTGCTCTACCCTCCTCATTGTACAAACATAATGGGCTTCCTGTCTCAGTGCTTTCATGCATGCTTTTTCTCTCTCTCCCTCACTTTTCAGGTTATAATTTAAGTATCATTTCTACCAGGAATCCTTCCCTAACCAACCCTTGACCTAGCATGTTAGTCTACCTATTTTATGTAGAACTTGGCACTTTGCCTTTGTTCCCACTGAGCCCATTTCATTACATATTCAGTGTTTGTTCACCATATTAACAGTAAGTACATTGAGGGCAGGGATGGTGTATATCTTATTCACCAATAACAATAGTTAGTTAGTTAGTTAAGTTGCGTGATCTTATCTGATGCTTTGCGACCCCATGGACTGCAGCATGCCAGGCCTCCCTGTCCATCACCAACTCCTGGAGCTTGCTCAAACTCATGTCCATCGAGTTAGTGATGCCATCCAACCATCTCATCCTCTGTCGTCCCCTTCTCCTCCTGCCTTCAATCTTTCCCAGCATCAGGGTCTTTTCCAATGAGTCAGTTCTTCACATCAGCTAGCCAAAGTGTTGGAACCTCAGCTTCAGCATCAGTCCTTCCAATGAATATTCAGGACTTAATATTCAGGAGGGCATTTTTCAAAAAGCAAAATGGTTGTCTGAGGAGGCCTTACAAATAGCTGAGAAAAGAAGAGAACTAAAGGCAAAGGAAAAGAGAAAAGATATACCCATCTGAATGCAGATTTCCAAAGAATATCAAGGAGAGATAAGAAAGCCTTCCTCAGTGATTGATGCAAAGAAATAGAGGAAAACAGTAGAATGGGAAAGATTAGAGATCTCTTCAATTAAAGTAGAGATACCAAGGGAATATTTCATGCAAAGTTGGGCTCAATAAAGGACAGAAACAGTATGGGCCTAACAGAAGCAGAATATATTAAGAAGAAGTAGCAAGAATACACAGAAGAACCATACAAAAAAGATCTTAATGACCCAGATAACCATGATGGTGTGATCACTCACCTAGACTCAGACATCTTGGAGTGTGAAGTCAGGTGGACCTTAAGAAGCATCACTACAAACAAAGCTAGTGGAGGTGATGGAATTCCAGGTGAGCTATTTCAGATCCTAAAAGATGATGCTGTTAAAGTGCTGCCCTCAATATGCCAGCAAATTGGGAAAGCTCACCAGTGGCCACAGGACTGGAAAATGTCAGTTTTCATTCCAATCCCAAAGAAAGGCAATGCTGAAGAATGTTCAAACTGCCACACAATTGCACTCATCTCACACACTAGCAAATTAATGCTCAAAATTCTCCAAGCGAGGCTTCAACAGTACATGAACCGAGAACTTCCATATGTTCAAGCTGGATTTAGAAAAGGCAGAGGAACCAGAATTCAAGTTGTCAACATCCGTTAGATCATCAAAAAAGCAAGAGAGTTCTAGAAAAACATCTACTTCTGCTTTATTGACTACGCCAAAGCTTTTGACTCTGTGGATCGCAACCAACTGGAAAACTCTTAAAGAGATGGGAATACCAGACCAATTGTAATACCTGGCATATATGCAGATACTTGATAAAAATGAATCTAACACAAATGTACATAGCAACATCACTCATAATAGCCAAAGAATAGAAATTAACCACATGTCCCTCAGCATATGAATGGATAAAAATTTGTAGTATATCCATATAATTGAATATTATCTAACCATTTAAAGAATAAAGTATTGATTCATGGTACAGTGCAAATGAACCTTGAAAACACTATGAAAAATGGAATAAGCCAGTCACAAGAAAACACATAATGTATGGTTCTATTTAAGAAGAAATGTCCAAAATTGGCATATCCATAGAGATAAAAAGTAGATTAGTGTTTACCAGAGGCTAGATAGAGGGGGGCATATGAGTATGAGGTTATTTTCTTGTTCTAAAATTTAGATAGTGGTGATGGGCCTACAACTCTGTAAATATAATAACCACTGAAATGTATACTTTAAATGGGTGGGTTTATAGTATGTGAATTACATCTTGATAATGTTCTTAAAAGTGCATGTGCATAATGTAAACCACATATCAATGTGAAATGATATAAACAATGTAAACTGACACTGAGTGATTTTTAGTTTGCTGGAGGGTGAAGAAACGGTAAATAATAAACGTTCTTCTTAGGAATTACACCTATTTCATGTATCTGTTTTTATTTACTTGGGACTTTGAAGTGGGAGAGAGCAATCATCGGGATCTAAATTTGGAAAGAAACTCAGAGATTCTGTAATTCAACTGTTTCATTCTACATGTGAGTAAATGGAGGCAGAAAGGGAAAGTGACTGATCAAGTTCACACAGCAAATTAGTAACCAGATCTATACTAAAATCCCTTATCTCTTGAGTCTCATTTTAGGGTTCTTTCCATTATATACATCCAAATCATCCAAATCAGTCTCCTTAAGAGATTTCCCAGAAGCCTCCCATGACTTCTTACAAATTATTGTTCGCCCCCATCTTCAAGGGAGGCTGAAAATTGTAGCTTCTGTTAGTAAGGGACCAAGGAAGAATGGACTTTGAGGAGGCAACTTGTAATTTCAGCCACAGATTGTTATTGCTGGAAATTTTGAATAAGCCAGTTTTTAGACCTAGGAGAATTCGGTGTTCTCTGAGGTACTACTGAAGTCAGCATCAACATTTCCAGTAGAGTTTGAATACAGTAGTCACACATTGAACTCTTTTCGTGATAAACATCTCTAGCACCAGACAGGCTCAGCAGTTCCTGAGTAAATTGCATTTGGCAGGGACTGGCTGCAAGCCATCACCAGCTCAAATAAACGCAACTTTATTTTTAAAAACATATCAAGATAACACTCGCTATCCTGGAATAAAGAAAGAGAAGGTGACAGACCCTTTTTGAATGGAAGTTGCAACCTGGAATGTAAAAGTCTCTCTTTTACATTCTTCAGAGACTTCTTGTTGCCTTTTTTTAAAAATGTAAAAATTCAAAATTATCTTACATTGTTGTCTTACATGTCATGCAAAGAGCCGACTCACTGGAAAAGACCCTGATACTCGGAAAGAATGAAGGCAGGAGAAGGGGACGACAGAGGATGAGATGGTTGGATGGCATCACCAACTCAATGGACATGAATTTGAGCAAGCTCCGGGAGATGGTTAAGGACAGGGAAGCCTGGCATGCTGCAGTCCATGGGGTCATAAAGCATTGGACACAAGTGAGCAACTGAACAACGACAATCACAGTAGCTTACAGAAAAGAGTTGACAAAAACAGATATTATTTCGATTCAAAATTGTTCCAAAAATACAAAAAAAAAAAAATGTTCTAGAATGTTAAAACAATTGCCAGGATTTAAGTATTTTTAAACAGCCACTTTAATCTTAGCCATAGTAGTAGTCCTTCTAATAAATGATTGACAGCATTTTTCACGTTTTTTTCTCTATTTATTGGAGACAACCCCTCTAAAGTGAAATTGTATTATGGAGGTCTAAGTTGCAGATGGTATAGTGGCCTCTTTTGTCTTGTAGTTTGCAACAGTTTTCTCCCAAGAAATTGATGTTAATGGAGCTGAAAATAACTGGAAGCTTAAAGTCTAAAGGACAAAAAGGAAAGCGTGACTAGTTCTCTCTTAGATGTGGTATTGTCCAAAAGAAACCAGGTCTTCAGGGCCCCTTTTACTTTCTTTTTTTGTTTGTTTGTTTGTTTTTTCCCCTTTTACTTTCTTGACTTCGCTTCCTATCAACCCCAAGAGTCATGTAATACTGTCCATTTGCAAGGAAGAACGTGCAAGACAATTCCTCCAGATAAGTTAGTTATCTGCCTCAGAGGATGCTTCAAGTTTCTTGATCTACTAGTGATATTAGATAGCCTGGGTTGTTTTGAGGCATTTTAATGAATACCCATGCCGTAATGACAGTCTTCAGGAAAATATTTCTGACTTCTAATTAACTTGTAAAGTTTTCTTGTTTTTTTTTTTGTTTGTTTTTTTCTTGTTGTTTTGAAACTGAGAATGAAACAAGGAAATTATATGGTAGGTAGTTAATGCATTCTTTCTGAATCTCTCTCTAGATAACAAATTAATGGCTGGTCTCATTTTTCATGCTCCCATGCATGAAAACAAAGAAATTAAGACAGTGATGATATTTAACTCTTATAGGAGGAATTCATCTTTGACAGAATTATCTAGAGCTTTCCAACTCTGACATCTATGTACTGAGCTACCTCTGAGCCAATGAAACAACTCAGACTCTGCCAAATGGAACCATTTAAATTTTAGTGATTCTGGACCCAAACCTTAATGTCTGTATCCACTGCATGAAGAGGACACCGTTTTCTGAAGCATATGGAATTCTATTACCCAGCAGCCTGGGACAAGTTAAATTAGTCTGTAGAAAATTTAACTGCAGGAGCACTCGCCTCTAGGAATACCATTAATTTTGTTTAAAGTGACAATATTGCTGTTCCTGGAGACTTTCCTTTTTTTTTTTTTGCAACAGAACTTTGTTTAAAGAGAAGAGTGTTGACTGACTACATACACTTTTCTTGTTCTTTCCCAGAAAATAAATCACACATGCAAATATACAAATATATACATATACTTAGCTGAATTTTGTTTGAACTTTCTAAGGGTTTTTCTGGACAATTAAAGTAGGAATTTTATAGGATAAAAAGAAAAATAAGACTTGAACTGGACTTATACTATTCTCTGTACTAATTAAAATGTTTCACATAAAGGCATTATGTGCATGCATGCTAAGTTGCTTCAGTCCTGTCCAACTCTATGACCCCATGGACTGTAACCCATCAGGCTCCTCTGTCCATGGGATTCTCCAGGCATAAATACTGGGTGGGTTGCCATTTCCTTCTCCAGGGGGTCTTCCCAACCCAGGGATCGAACCCACATCTCATGTCTCGGGCACTGGCAGGCAGGTTCTTTACCACTAGCATCACCTTTGAAGCCCGAAGACATTATATATAAAAGTAAATAGAAAAGTATATTAATAAGATATTTTGGGGAATGTAAGGTGTTTACTCTGTAAGTAAAAAGTGCAAGGTCATAGAGGGTTAGGATGGGGAAGGAGGTGGAAGGATGGTTTAGTGGGGGGGGGGGGAACCTATGTATACCTATGGCTGATTCATACTAATGTATGACAGAAATCATCACAATATTGTAGAGTAATTATCCTCCAATTAAAAATATTTTTTTAAAGTACAAGGTCATTGAATGTATATTAGCTGTCATATTATCTGTCAAGGGCCCTACTGGTCTCAGAACTACATTAGCAGTAGTGTTGAAAAGATTGCTAGGACTGCCTAATAGGTAAATAAAAGAAAAAGGCTGTCTGCACAGATTGCACCACTGGTAACAAAAGGCAAGGGTCTTAGAGCAAACCTTTCATCTGCTGCAGTTGGTATTAAGGCAGATGGTGTAATTATGTACTGCTGCTGCTGCTGCTAAGTCGCTTCAGTTGTGTCCGACTCTGTGCAACCCCATAGACAGCAGCCCACCAGGCTCCCTCGTTCCTGGGATTCTCCAAGCAAGAACACTGGAGTTGGTTGCCATTTCCTTATCCAATGCATGAAAGTGAAAAGGGAAAGTGAAGTCACTCATTTGTGTCTGACTCTTAGAGAGCCCATGGACTGCAGCCCACCAGGCTCCTCTGTTCATGGGATTTTCCAGGCAAGAGTACTGGAGTGGGATGCCATTGCCTTCTCTGTGATTATGTGCAGATGACACCAAATCTCTACTTAGAGTGCAGAGCTCTATTAGCAGTACATTCTCCAGAGTCTGAATACCAGCAAGTGGGAAATAAGCCTATCTACCTTGAAGGAGCACCATTGTTCCCTTGGGAAGCTTAATTAAGGATAGTGTTACATTGTTGTGTGCTACTATTGGGCTCTGTCCTTTGTAGCTCATTCTAAGTGCGAGTGACATTCTTCTCCTAGCCACTTTCCTCACTTCCACTACCATAAATAATAGCTTAAAGCATCTTTTTAAAATTTAAGTATGCTCTTGAAGATTTTTTTCTTAAATCCTGTTTTCATTGCAGTGGTTTCTCTTGTTGTGCGGCATGGAACTCTAGGAATGCAGGCTTCAGTAGCTGCACAGCACTGAAGAGTAGCCCCCTCTGGCTGCAACCAGAGAAAGCCTAATACCAGCAAGGAAGACCCAGCACAACCAAAATGGATAAATAGCAGGCTTCCCTTGTGCCTCAGCTGGTAAAGAGTCCGCCTGCAATGAGAGAGACCTGGGTTCAACCCCTGGGTTGGCAAGATCCTCTGGAGAAGGGAAAGACTACCCACTTCATTATTCTGGCTTAGAGAATTTCCATGGACTGTATGGTCCATGAGGTTGCAAAGAGTCAAACATGACTGAGCAACTTTCACTTTCACTTTAAAAGTGAAGTTTAAAAAAAACCTTACATAAAAATATTTTTTTGCCAAAGTATTATTTTTCCACTATCAAATTTTTTGTTGTTTGTTTTGTTTTGGTGAGAAATTCGAGTTGTAGAGCAAAGGCATTAATGCCTTTCATACTTTCTCAAGCTTGTGAAATATCCCCTATAGAACCCTGGTTTTTCTTGGCTAACTTAACACTGCTGACAAATGTACTGGTAGGACAACTTAAGCTTCACCTAGGTCTGGAGAATAATTACCAAGATATTTCAGGAAACATTTTTAAAAATTCAGTTTTTTTCCCTAAAGAGTGATCTGATAAAACTACATCTTCCAGAAACAATTATTTCCAAGCATTTTAGGGCTTCTAATTTGGTTAAATTTTTGCTGTGATACTTCATTTGTGTGTATCTCGGGTGTATCTGCTACATCACTATTCAGAACATTTTGTGTTTTGAAAGTAAGAGATTAAAGAAAAAGGAATATGGCACTTTTCTTATAAATCAAGTACCAATGTAAAGATTCATCATCTTGGAGTCAAGCCTGGATTGTCCAGTTGTTTATGGGAAACTGATTTTGAGTGGCCTTGGCCTGCTGCTGCTTGAGGCAAGATTTTGGTTAGTGGCCAGAGTTTGAGGTTGGGCAGCGACAGTGAGAGTGCTGAATCCTAGCCACTTGATCACCACGGAAAGTGACCAGTAGCAAGGCCCTGGCATGTCAGATGTGTAGAAAAGAATTTGCACATAGAGCAGAAAGTAGTGAAACAAGTAAAGTCTTTTTTAGGGGGAAAAAATGTACGTGTGGACAGATACATGGATGAGCTCAGAGAGAGAGAGAGTCACACCCTCTGTGGTAGCTTGAGTCACATTTATGGGGCACTTCTTCCAGGTTCTTTTTGACCAATCATTTTGCTTTGCCTGGTTCTGGGTCTTTATTTGATTTATCTCAGGGTCCTTCCATGTGTACATGTGCACCTTTTAGCCAAGATGGATTCTAGTGAGAAAGCCTGTGGATAGTTGCATCGCTTAATATGAGGGGATGCCCCCTCTCTTTTGATCTCTGTGTGCATATGTAGTGGGAGAGGTCTCCTTAACTTTGAGAATGAGGAATATCTGGTCTCTTATCTCTTACCTGGGTGGGGCCCAGCCTCCTCCATCGTTCTTCTTTTATGGCATTTCTGTCCACAGGGGAGAATCTATTCAGCCTGGGGCCCATTTATCTCCTATCTTAAAACCAGTGGGTTTGATCAAGGGTAAGAAGGGGAGACTGGCATAGTAGAGAGAATACAGTATTTTGTTTGGTGGGGGTTGGGGCTTTTCTGGAGGGGGGTTGTTAGAAACATTCTTTTCCTGACATTTTTATTCTAATGGAACAGTAGTAACCCTTGGGTTCAACTCTTAAATTGGAAAAATTGCCTTCCCAGAGTTGACATCATTAAGCACTCAGAACGTGACTGAATGGGCACTGGCCATTCATTCCAACCATTTTATACTGCTCACAAGAGGGGTTGATGGAGAGCAACCCAGTCACACTAACTGGATAAACAAGCCAAAGTTTAAAGTTTTTTTGTTGAGGTCACTAACATCATTTAAGCACATGAAGTAAGTAACTCAGTTTCTACTTTGTAGAACTGTGTAAAGACTGAAATAAACTCTACTTTTAAACTTTTTTCTGTTCATTGTTACCTGCCAGCCTTAAAGGAAGTATTGGACTCATAAACCTCAGCTAATATTAAAATGGAAATTCCAAAATAGTTGTTGAATCTGCCTAAATTCTCACCCCACTGTAGAAAACAAAAGTCTATCTATATGTACTGTGGCTTATTCAAGAAAATATTTGAGGTGGCTTTATTCAACAATTTAAATAAGACCTTTGGTGATCCAAAACTAAAAAATAAAAACACCATGTGAGGAGTTAATCTGTTATGACAAAAGATCAAGGGCATCAGCCCCAGTAACTGAAGGAAGGCAATAGTGCAAACTGCCTCTGTCTGGCAACTGAGGTTGGTGAGATGAGAGAATAGAACAGCCCCAGGCAGATACTGGCCTTTTTTCTTGTCTCAGAGGCAGCTGGTAACACCAACTGAGTAACACACTTACTCCATTCACAAATTTGCAATTAAATTGAAGCCAATTTCTGTTAGGACTAAATTTATTCCAAAGAAGTGGCTGAGAAGACCAGCCTTTTACTCCTGTAGCTCTGTGGGTAAGACTAAGAAAATAAAAGAAAAAAAATACCAATCTAACCATACAACAGAATGGTAAAAAAGAAAGAGAAAAACACATTACAAAGGCCTTAAAATCTCCATGGGCTTATATGCAATTTCTGTTATTCATCTGAATATATTGTGTTTCTTTTCTCCAGACTTGGTGTTTCAATGTCAGCTGACTATTCCTATTTGGGGAACCTCACATACAGATAGTCATTCCCTTGTAACAGTGATGTTTGAGCACATTAGCAAATGTCCATCATGTGTGATAGTTTAAAAAAAATGTGGTATTGAATCCTAATAAAAATGAAATACAAAAAGTTGACTTGGATTGGTGGTTCTGTTATTCCTCTGTTACTGACAAGAATGTAAATTTAAAATTCATGCTTTTATAGGTGAGTTACTGGTACACTGGTTAACTCAGCCTGTGTCCTGGGGACAGACCTTAGAGATATTAGTCTTGAAGAGAAACCAAGCTCTGTGTGGCTGGTACATTTCATAAGACCCACTTTGACTCATGATACAGCCAGGGTTTTAGCTCCAAGCTCTGTCCTAACAGGGTTCTGCTGTGTCATACAGTTCAATAAATCAACTTGAACACTTGTGTCTCGTGTTGAGGACAACTGTGTCTCGTGTGGGGAAAATTTAGGCCAGG
This sequence comes from Odocoileus virginianus, assembly GCF_023699985.2. Taxonomy (NCBI): domain Eukaryota; kingdom Metazoa; phylum Chordata; class Mammalia; order Artiodactyla; family Cervidae; genus Odocoileus; species Odocoileus virginianus. The sequence continues at coordinate 53,435,744 of NC_069708.1, read as the reverse complement.
TTTCAAATAAATGAGGAAGCAAACAAGGAGAATTTTAATACAAATTGAGGCATATCTGTTTTTTCCTTAGAAATTATTTGACTGCAAGGAACAGAAACTGCCCCAAGCTCAGTGAAGGAAAAGAAAATGCATTTTAAAGGTAGAAGGAGATTAATGGAACCCAGTCTCAGTGGGATTGGAAATTGTCAGGCAGTTCATCTCCCCATTCTTGTTCTCTGTAGCCCCATAATCTGTCATCTCGGCTTCTTTTGGTACTGCTGCCTCATCCTGACTTTGGCAGAAGGTTTTTCAGGGCTCTCGCAAGTCTGGTTATTAGTTTCTACTTTCCCATATCTCTAGCTCACCTGGGGCATTACCTCTTCTTCTCTCAAATGATTTTGACCTTACACTTCTGGTGTCCAACTTCTGACCTATAACTTTTGACCTATTTAGTCTTTGTTTCTCTTTGTTCAAATTCTAGAGAGAATTGGATTGGCTTTTGGTGGTCGAGGAATTGACTCAATCCACCTAGGAGTGTATGTATATCCACCTAGGCAGAGTTGTGGCAGGGGGAAGTTTTGAAAAAGAACGTACAGCTGTGAACAATGCAGTTTAAGCTAAAAGAGTTATATACTGCAGACAAATTGCCTACAGAAATAGACATTATTAAAATAATGATGATAACAATGACCATAGTCATTAAATTACTATAGTAATTAAGATCTATATTTACAGAGCTTTTGTCAAGCATATTACATAGTCTGTTATTTAATCTTCACAGCAACCCTGTAAAATAGATATCATTATTATCACAGTTTTTACTGACAGGAAAGGTTAGGCATAAAATACTAAGTGATGTGTCCAAGATCACATGGTTAGTAAGTATCTAGGCAAGACTCATTCAAACCCAGAAAGTCTGACACCAGAACTTGTGCTCTTACCTTGTTGTTTAGTCGCTAAGTCGTGTCCAAATCTTTTGCAAACTCATGGACTATAGCCTGCCAGGCTTCACCATCCATGAGATTTCCCAGACAAGAATACTAGAGTGGGTTGCCATTTCCTTCTCCCGGGGATCTTCCTGACTCAAGATTGAACTCACATCTCCTTCATTGAAGGTGAATTCTTTACCACTAGCACTGGATGTCTATATATCTATATCTATATCTATCTATCTATGTTCCTCCCATGTACTTAAATAAGGAGGAAAGAATTTGAACCTCAAGAAATGTTTATGTCTATGAAGATGAAAGAGAATAAATACTCTCTCGTTGGAGTTATTCTAGGTCTTTCAGATAAATGAAATAGCTTTTAAATATTCATGATCAGAGCATTACCCATTTGTCTCTGCCTTAATATGCATTTGAATTCAAATATAATATGCCTTTTAGCAAAGACCAAGAGTTAGATCCAGCACTTTAGAGTGGACTGTGAATCTGGTGTATGTGATGTTACTGCCCTCTTCCCAAGCTACCATTTTATTGCTCTCCTGGGAATCCAGTTAAATTACAGCTGCTGATATATTGAGGACTGTGGTTCTAAATTCTGGTTTTGACCAAGTCAAGGGCTAGTTTCTTTGGGCAGTATTTCATCTCCTGTTTTATCTGTGCTGTCACCCAAATTTAGCACTTAGACTACACTCTCCTATGTCTGCAGAAGTTTTAAATTATTTTCTAGTGATGCATACCATGTCCATGCAGAGTTGCCTGTGACAGATTTGCAGTAAAATCTCAGAGTTCTCCAACTCCTTTTTTAATAAATTAGGATAGTAGCTCCCACGGATTTGACTTTGGGATGGGTTGTAAGGTTATGTGTTTCCTACAAAACTGATTGAGTTCTCTTCAATGTATTTTTGTCCTGCTGTGCATTTTACCATCTGACAGACCAATCAGCTTCTTGAAAACAAAAGATGGCTGCTCTCCCCCATACCTTAGAAGATGTCAAATACTTGGTGCATTAAGGCCCTTCCCCCTAATTCCCAGGAATGATGGCTGTGTGGTGAGATATAATAATGTTATAAATTGAGAAATCTTGAATAAGACATAAATTTAGATTCTATACCTTTTTTATATGAGCTTCAACAAGCATCAGCTGTAATGGTAGAGCAGCCTGACCTATTAATCCGTAGATAAAAATGATTCAATTAAAGTGAAATATAAATATTGAAGGTAGCGTAAAACCAAATGAGGCACATCATGGGATTTATGTGCAAATAAACTCACTGAATAAAAATTATCCACTACATACAAAGTTCATATGCTGTTTTGATAATGCTGTAATTAAGTCAGAGAGTCATGTCATACTGGCCTTTTCCATCTGCTCTGTGACCTGTTAAGGGACCAATTCAAACAAAATGACAGCTGACCTCAAAATGATACATTCTGCTACTGCTTATTTTAATAGGGCTGTTGGTTATGCACATTTTGTCTTCATTTATACTAGGCTATGAGTGGTTTTCCATTAAATCGAGTAAAATGGAACATCTGCTTTTTTTATCAAATGAGTTTTATTTAAACCACTACTTTATTATCCAATTTTTTTAGTTTTCACAAGAAATAGATTGTACTGGAGATTTTCTTTAATTTTGTTTTGTTCTATCAATTTAAGTGGCATTAGAAAGAGACAGTGATAAAAATAGCAAAATAGAAGCCCTCATATTTTTTTCTTTCTAGTTTCTTTACCAATCAAAGCAAGATGGTTCAGACTTGGAGCCTAAAGATGTTGTGTGTTTGTAATTGGCATGAAAGGCACGACTGAGGAGGCAGTGTTTATAACACCAATTGATTTCATTTATTTTAGTTCTCTTATACATGCCTTACTGTCACTCTTGCCATTATCTTAACATTGTTGTTTCCAATGACACTCAGAAAGGTCATTTTAAAGGCAGGAGACCTGGAACACAGATGTGTCAGGTATAAAGGCTCTTATCCTCAGAGACATTCAAATTGGCTAAAGGAAACCCCACCAAATGGTGTAGCTAAAGATCCTGCATTTGTCCATCTATTTGTTTCCAGGTTGTCTTATGATAGTCTGTTTAATTTCTGGTCCTTAGAGTGTCTCTGTTTCAATAATAGGTGTACTTCTGTTACTAGAACTCTATAAGGGAAAAATTGGTAACCCTTAAAACCAAGGTGACCTTTAGAAGATTATAGCTTTGTTCTATTTTGAACAAGCAATACAAATTCTAACAAGAGGGTCTGCTCTAGTGAAACCCCTAACTTCTTGGAGGGGAGTGTTAAATGTCTCCTCTCTGGATTTGGAGGATTAAAAAAAAGAAAGAAATTACACTCATGCAATGTGGCACCCACTCCAGTACTCTTGCCTGGAAAATCCCATGGACGGAGGAGCCTGGTAGGCTGCTGTCCATGGGGTCGTGAAGAGTCGGACACGATTGAGCGACTTCACTTTCACTTTTCACTTTCATGCACCAGAGAAGGAAATGGCAACCCACTCCAGTGTTCTTGCCTGCAGAATCCCAGGGACGGGGGAGCCTGATGGGCTGCTGTCTATGGGGTCGCACAGAGTTGGGCACGACTGAAGTGATTTAGCAGTAGCAATGTAATGGAGAGTGCCTGGAAACCTGAGGTTTAAAATATACACCCACTTCAAAATGTCTTAAATTTGAACCACAACTAGAGACAGACAGTATGCATGGAGTGAGACAGACTAACTCACATAAGAGGCTAGAGCGTTTAGAAAGGATGATAATCAGGCAAATGACCGTTGCTCTCTGGGGAAGCATGATCTTGACATAGCCATTTCTGAATCAACTCAGAGATCTTAATTTGCTCATGTGAAAATCATCACGTTGTACATAGGATCTTATTTATAAGTAAAAATCCAAATGGAATTTCCTAACAGAATATATTTGCATGTATCTATAAAAGGCAAGAATCATACTCATTCATTCATGAAGTGGGGAAACTTGCTGACCATCTAATTAATTCCTGGCATTGTTTTAGTTTCAGAGAATGTCTTAGTGAACAAATCAAAGTTTGTATTCCCATAAAGCAAATATTCCACTCGGGGGGAAGGCAGACAAGAAACAACTAAACCTGTTATCTGTTCTATACAGTGCTCAAGACCTATTCATTAGTTTAGCATTTGGATATTGGGTCAAAGATAAATATTTTTGATGCTTTCCTGAGAATTCAAAGAGCATGTTGGTAAGCAAAATGCAATAGAACATATATACTCATTTCAATGAAATAATGTACATATTAGCCATTTACTTTTATTTCCTTTTGTTTTGCTCATGTTCATATATGACTTGATTGTAGTACAGTGGGAAGAATGCAGGATTAGATTCTGTCAAGACACCTTTACCTAAAGTATGTTTTTAAAATATAATCTATTTATTTAAAAACTTTTTTGATATATAGCTGATATACAATGTTGTGTTAGTTTCAGGTGTACAACTGGATTATTCAGTTTATATATATATAATTTTTAGATTATTTTCCCCTGTATGTTATTGTAATATATTGAATATAGTTCCTGTGCTACATGATAGGTCCCTGGTCCTTGTTGGTTATATATTTTATATATAGTGGTGTGTATATTTTAAGTCCAGACTCCTAATTTATCACTTCCCCATTTTTTTCCCTTTGGTAACAATAAGTTTATTTTTGAAGTTTGTGAGTCCGTTTTGCAAATAAATTCTTTTTTCTTTTTTTTAGATTCGGCATCTAAACAGTATCATATGATATTTGCCTTTCTCTTTCTGACTTCACTTAATATGATAATCTCTAGGTCCATCCATGTTGCTACAAACCTAAATTGCTTATACCCTGGTGGAGAAAAACAATGATCTCTAAAAAAAGATAAAATTTAAAATGAGAAGCTGAGCCAAAGAAATAAGGATGAGGGGAAGGAGATCAAGAAAACTTTATTTCTGTGATCATATTTAAGGATTTATTTTAATATTGGGACAATCTCCAAGTAGCTTAGATTCGTTGGTGGGAGCCCCATCTTTGGATGGCCTCATAGTTAAAGATTCAGTCTTTGGACCAGTTAACTTACATCCATCCCAGACTCTTACCCCAATTAGTCATTATACAAATGCAAGCACAAATCACAAGCAGGAGTACATATTCCCCACTACTGGAAAGAAGAATGGATCAACCAAATCCCTTTCTGTTTGATCAGTGATGCCTGGGAATAATTGGTAGATAGATTATCTGAGATTTAATTGGTAAATTAGAACCTGACCTTTCAGAACAAAGAGAATACTGAAAGGAATTTCTTTGTGGGTGGTGATGGTTGTGGTGATGTATAAGAGGATTGTTAAATATGCATTTAAACATTCAAAGCTAAAGTTATACATTCTGGAATGAACATTAACTAGTATTTCTCTTTCCTTGTGTGACCTTCAAATAGGGCTACATTTATCAAAGTTCTCATTTCATCCATCTCTACAGTCCTTCAAAACCTATAGACTTTTAAACAAAGACCCTCTATAACTAATAACATCTGTTCCTGGGCTTCTCCCAAGATGATTTAGAGATGAGTAACCTCTAACCTGGCTTGGCTCAGTGCTATAATCCTTTATAGTTTCCTTTTGGAGGGAGAAAATTCTCATCAACTTCAATCCTATTAATCATGTATCTAAATGTGGCATCATGTATCTAAATGTGGCATCATCAGGACAATTTCAAGTTCTTTTTTAAGACACAACCTTGACTTCCCATCATTTGTAAATTGGCTCATAGCAGCCCTGGTATTTTCCTAAAGTGCTTAAATGGTCATCATTCCTCCCTGTACTACAAAGCCTTCATGCTGCCAATAGCCCATCTTCCTTTCTGGGGGTCTCTCACCATGCTACTTTTAAAACAGTGATATTTAAATTTTGCAGTGGATGGAGGTAGGATAGGAGTAGAGCAGGTCATAGAAAGTTTTAGAGACTCTGGAGTAAATGAAATCTTTCCACAGAGGAAAAATGCACATATACACATGGTTTTACATGCATTTTCAAGGGATTTATAGACTTGTTGGAGCCCATCCATATATCTCAGATTATAAGGTCTCAGTGTTAAGACGATGTGAGTCACAAACTCATTTATTTGAAATAAACACTATGTATGCTTACATATTCAGTTATATAACCATATTTTAAGATTATTTTATTAGAAGTTGTATCTACTTCTGTTTTTCCCTCTTTGAATTTTTTCCCCTACTTTGAAAGAACTTGATTTTTCATTGTTAGTCACAGTGATGGGTAAATTTTGTTTAAAATATTGAGAGTATGCTTTTATAACTCCTAAATGTATTATCTTATTTGTTCACTTATTTTACTTAAATAATAATTTGTTGATGTACCCTACACCTTAAACAGCCATTTGTTTGCCTAAGGACAGTCTTGATAGTCTTTGTTCCAGTGACATAGAGCTTGCATTTCTTCCTCTTCCACCTGCTTGTCCTGCATGCCCAGGCATTTGGAATAGTGGATACAGTTTGTTAAATATGAACATATTTCCTCACTGAAGTTATAGTGGTTAGTGTTATTACTTCCAAGAGGGAAGGAATTTTGTATGTTTTGTTTTCCTTTGTTTATTCCCAGAGTGTAGCACAGTGCCTGTCAAGCAGAACTTGCTCAAGAAATGTGTGTGGAATGTGGAATAAGGCACTAAGCTGGCTAATTTTGGGGAAAAACTTAGTGTTTTTAAAAGCTATTTAATCATCCTAATCCTGAAAACTCCAAAGCTCACCCATTTTCCCCAAAACCATGTGCTAACTCTTCACTAATTCTGGCTGAATAGTGATTATTCTGACAGGTATCCCATGGGAGGAAGGCCAGACAAAATAACAAAATATTTTTGAAGGAATACAATTCCTTCATTCAAGCACAAAATTCCATGTAAGTTAACAAAAACTGTTTCCAAATGTGTGTTAGATTGTATTTAAAAATAATAATTTATTACTTTATATCAGTAGGTATTTACAAGGTACTTAGAACTATTTCTTTCAAATAGTTAAGCATAGTCCTACAAAATTACAATTTCAACATTAGAAGGACATTTGAAACAATGTGGTTTGAACCCTCACCAGTGTAGGAAATCTTCTGACAATATCCATTGCAAAGACAGCAAACGTGCTATTTTTACAGGCAGTATATTACACTTTTGAAAAGATCTTCATTAATATTGATTCAAATCCTGATTCTTTGTAATTGTTCTGTGTTTGGGTAGAGTTAATCTCTCTAGCCACACAAAGTAAACTTACTTTATTTTCCACATGAAAATGCTTCATGTATTTGATGACATCAAGTGAAGCTGGCAAATTTACTTATTGACCTACCATGTAACTCTACACCAATCTCTACTATCTCATGTCTGGGAAAATTTAAGTGAGGAATAACTTATAAGAAGTCATTTAGAGAATAGAGATTACATCCACAATTTTCTCCTTGATCTTCCCCCTTTTCATAGGGAATCACTTCTCAAGATTCACTGATCATGAGAATGTGGATAATAGCATTACTTTGCTAGCATGTGAGATGAGTGCAATGGTGCAGTAGTTTGAACATTCTTTGGGATTGCCTTTCTTAGGGATTGGAATGAAAACTGACCTTTTCCGGTCCTGTGGCCACTGCTGAGTTTTCCCAATTTGCTGGCATATTGAGTGCAGCACTTTAACCACATCATCTTTTAGGATTTGAAATAGCTCAACTGGAATTCCATTACCGTCACTAGCTTTGTTTGTAGTGATGCTTCCTAAGGCCCACTTGACTTCACATTCTAGGATGTCTGGCTCTAGGTGAGTGATCACACCATCATGGTTATCTGGGTCATGAAGGTCTTTTTTTGTATAATTCTTCTGTGTATTCTTGCCACCTCTTCTTAATATCTTCTGCTTCTATTAGGTCCATAAAATTTCTGCCCTTTATTGTGCCTATCTTTGCATGAATTGTTCCCTTGGTATCTCTAATTTTTTTGAAGAGATCTCTAGTCTTTCCCATTCTATTGTTTTCCTTTATTTTTTTTGCACAGATCACTGAGGAAGGCTTTCTTATCTCTCCCTGCTCTTCTTTGGAACTCTGCATTCAAATGGGTATATCTTTCCTTCTCTCCTTTGCCTTTAGCTTCTCTTCTTTTCTCAGCTATTTGTAAGGCCTACTCAGGCCACCATTTTGCCTTTTTGCATTTCTTTTTCTTGGGGATGGTCTTGATCACTGCTTTCTGTACAATGTCATGACCTCCATCCGTAGTTTTTCAGGCATTCTGTCTATCAGATCTAATCCTGTGAATCTATTTGTCACTTCCACTATATAAGCATAAGGGATTTGATTTAGGTCATACCTGAATGGTCTATTGATTTTCCCTACTTTCTTCAATTTAAGTCTGAATTTGGCAATAAGGAATTCATGACCTGAGCCACAGTGAGCTCCTGGTCTTGTTTTTGCTGACTGTATAGAGCTTCTCCATCTTTGGCTGCAAAGAATGTAATAAATCTGATTTTGGAATTAACCATCTGGTGAAGTCCATGTGTAGAGTCTTCTCTTGTGTTGTTGAAAGAAGGTGTTTGCTGTGACCAGTGTGTCCTCTTGACAAAACTCTGTTAGCCTTTGCCCAGCTTCATTTTGTACTCCAAGGCCAAATTTACCTGGATTTGCAGAGTTGAACACAACTGAGTGACTGAACAACAGGTTTGAGCCTTGCTAAATAAATTGTACAGCTAAGTGCTTCTTATATGAAGTACATTCTTTGATGCTTTAATAGTTGTTTTTAAGTCATGAGAATACCACAAGGACAGCTCAAACTAAAATATTTAATTTTGAAATAATAAAAACAATTATTTTATTGATAATTTTAAACAACTATACAAAAACTACAACTAGAAAACAGTGAACTTCTAGTGTGCACTGCTTACATACATATTCAGTCTGATCTCCTAGATTTCATTCCCTTTAGAATTATGGGGAATTTTATAATATAGTATATAGACAGTGATGAGAATGCATTGTGATTTGCTGTGTATACATGCTTACAACTAAATAAAAATAATACCCAATGGAGTCTGATCTTCATTTCCAGTTTCTTATGCTTGAGGAACTTATACAGCCGTGGCTCTGAAAATAATCTAACATAATTCTTCCTTCTATTTGTGGTTATGGGTTTGTCCCAACCAGATTTTAGTGAAACATCCCCTTTTGCTTCAAGATCATTATTGCTCATTCTTGTAAACTGTGAAAGTGAATTGAAAGTTGCTTAATCGTGTCCAACTCTTTGCAACCCCATGGGCTATAGAGTCCATGGAATTCTCTGGGCCAGAATACTGGAGTGGATAGCATTTACCTTCTCCAGGGGATCTTCCCAACCCAGGAATTGAACCCAGGTCTCCCACATTGCAGGTGGATTCTTTACCAGCTGAGCCACAAGGGGAGCCCAAGAATACTAGAGTGGGTAGCCTATCCCTTCTCCAGGGGGTCTTCCTGACCCAGGAATTGAACCAGGGTCTCCTGCATTGCAGGCGGATTCTTTACCAACTGAGCTCTGAGGGAAGCACATTCTTAGTTTCTTATTTTTTTTTAATCACTCAAAAATTGGACTATGTCTTTTACTTACTCTTTCCCTCTTCTTATTACCCGTTATTACCCTCTCCCATCAGAACCACCTACCACTCCCCTCAAACTAATATTAGCATGGTGGGGTATATCCATACATAGCTTTCTATACATAAGCCCCCACATAGGAAATTGTGTTTATTTTACACAGGTGAGATTATGTTATATATTCTGCCTTCTCACTTAATGGTACATCATGGAAATTCCTCTAAGTTAGCTGGTAATTCTAACTCATTATTTTAAAAATTATTAGTACTCTGTAGTGTTGCAAGCTATGAGTGTATCATAATTTATTAAACCATTCCTATTGTTCTTTTCTGACTTCATACATTTCATAATGTTGCTAACCTATCCTCTTTTTACTTCTGCCCCAGATTCTATACATTTTCCAAGTCTCACATCTTCTGATTAAGCCACTTCTAGCATATTCTTCTAGTCTGTCTTTCATTGCCCTCTAGTGATTTCTTGTATTTTGGCTTTTGTTTCATAACTAAATTGAACCCTCCTCATGGACATACATGGATGTTGTCTAATATCAGCCACAGTGGAAAAAAAATTGTGTTCACAGAGCATGAGCATCAGTTGATAATTTAGCAATAATGGAGTAGAGACTTTAGAGCTCTGATTTGAGACTAGGAAATAATAGAAGAATCTCAGAGCCTCTTTATGTTGTTATTTCTCTCAGACATTTAATTCATTTCAACTCAAAGTATATCTCTTCTGTGGTGATGCTTAGTTCTGTGCATTTTGGGGGTCTCCCTTAAGTTATGCCTTTGTCTTGAAATTTTGATTTCTGTCCTCACCTTTCTGCCAACCCTTTCCCAGCGTGACTGATTTCTTGACAAAATAGAAAGACCTCAGGAGTTTTAGATCTAGGGATCATTTCAAATCTTCAGTAACTCTGGAATTGTCCAACCCCATATCAATTACTATCTAGCCTACATCCTGAGAATGACTAAGAGTAGAACTCTTAGTATGCAACTGCACACCACAAGCCTGCTGAGAACTAAGTGATCCTTCTTGATATTTTTTGGTCTAGACTTCCTCACTGTGCTCTATGACCAAGCTCATCAAAGCTTGAGTAGTGCCTCTGCTTAAAAGCCTTCAATAGCTCTCCAGTATGTGCAGATTAAAGTACAAGTTGATTTCTATGGAAACAAGTCACTTACATGTCCAGCTTATCCTTTCACCACTCCTGATAATGGTAGTGGTGGTGATGGTAATGGTGATAATTCTGATGATAGTAGTTATCGTGTGTCGGGTGCTTAGTGTATGCAAGACACATTCACCCTCCAGTTAAATTTCCCCCAAAACCTGTAAGGTGAGTATTTTTGCTATCCCTATATTACAGAAGATTAACTTGAGAGTCAAATTGTCTAAATAATGTGATATTATAGGGATATTAAGTGAGAAAACTAGGAATGTTCCACTAAAAAAAAGATTCACATTCTTAACCGTTATTCCAGTGCACTTCTCAAATATTATTATGCATAATAATCACCTGTAGTGTTTTCAAAGAAACTGATTTTCAGAATTCATCTAAGAGATTCAGAGTCAATAGGTCTAGAGTCAGTGCTGAGCAATGCACAGAGTCACTTGGCATCCTCAGGTTACCCTGGTGTGTCACAGCCCAATGTCCTATGCCAGTGCTTCTCAAACTTTACTATGCCATAGGAATAACAGAGTGATCTTCTTAAATTGAAGATGCTGATTCAAAATATCTGGGATGGCACCTGATTTTCTGCATTTCTAACAAGCTCCCAGGGTATTCATGTATTACTTACTGATCCAAAGATCTACACTACTACATGCTTTAGTCAGTAGACCAAGATAGAATGTGAGTTTAACGTAAACTTGGAATTAATTTAGTTGAATAATATGTTATACGAAAGACAGAGCCTAGAAAACTCCCATGCAAATCTAATTTCTGTCACTTGAATTCCTTTCTCATGTTGACTTTTATGATCATTTCAGTTGTTGCCATTATTTATTTCACATCACTAATGGTGTTCCACTTCAACTTTATCAGTTAGGGAGTTGGAAAGGAATGAGCGCTTACACAAATACTCAAGTACCTTAGAGAGAAGGGCTTACTAAATACAGAAACCCTCTGATGAATTCTTTAGTAAAGTGAATGGTCTCTTTATGTGAAGAAGAAATTTTAAAAGACAAGAACATCTTAGATTCTGAGATCTGAAAAGGATCAGAGAAATTATTTAAACTTTTAGTTTTCAAGGTATGTAAAGAAAGGCAAGAAAGAGAAGTGAGTGTGATTAAACTCACTCAAAGATTTAGTGATGGAACAGGAACTCAAATGTTACTTTGGTTTGAGTTTTTCGTCCTTGTTGAATTTTTTGTTTACAAAAATATCTTCAATTTTATCTAGGTCTAAGTGTTTGAGAGCTGTATTTTTAATGCTTTATTTAAGGAGAAAACAGCTCAACACTTATAACTGTTTCCCCTAGTTAATTATGATTCTAGATCAGGTTTAGGAGACTATTATTCTGTGAAGGGCCAGGTAGTAAATATTTTAGCTTTGTGGGTCATGTCTCAGTCACAACTACTCAGATGTTATTGAAGCATGCAAACTGTAATATATAGTATAGGTGTAGTAGCCATATACATACACAAATGACCATGGCTACGGGCATAATTTTGAATTTTCATGTCATGAAGTGTTATTATTCTTTCGATTTTAAGACCACTTCAAATTAAACTGTAAAACTCATTCTTGGTTCATATGCCATTACAAAATACAGCAGCAGGCTAGATTTGGCCCAAGGGCCATAATTTGCTGACTTTTATAAATTAGCTTAGTTCATTCAATCAAATGCTAATCATTCCTCAAATTGAGCAGGTATTTTTTTCTTGAGCATCACTTGAAAACAAGTAGCCTTTAAAAGTTCACTTGTAGAATTAGTGGATTTGCAGGAATTTTATGTACAAAAGGAAAGGAACTGTCAGGAAAAAGGCACCTGGTAGTTTATGAGTGGATGTTTCTATGCTGCTCATTTCTAATCTCCAGGAGGAAAACAGGGAAAGCCCAAGTAGATAGGCATGCTCAAAAGCAATTTGCTTCACCATAGCCATAGCAATCTTTTTTTTTTTTTTTAAGTAAAAAATTTTGCACTTCTTTTTCCCCATTCCCTGAACTGTGAGCAGCAGTCTATGGTTTGTGCTGCTCACAGTTCAGGGAATGGGGAATATGCTGAAGTTTTAGTGCAGTCTATCCCTTTAATTCATGACAAGTAGGCAGGAAAGTGACAATAGTTTGAAAGCAACTGATGTATAGGTGGCACTTAGTGAAATACCAAAGGTTTCAAGAAAAGTCCTCTTGGTTCATTGTCAGATCACACCAAAGTACCAAGAAAAAAGGGGAAAATGTCATATTAGCATAGTTGTTTTGCAAATGTCAGCTTTAACAATGCTCAGGTGACAAAGTTGTTGCTCGATCATTTATTTATTTATTTTAATCAAAGGAAAATCACAGTTGGAAATCCAACCAGAAGGCTATCAAATGTCATTAGCCTTTATATGCTTTATTCAAAATGGTGGGTAGGTTACCTCTTCTTTAAAAGGTTCAATTAAAATAATTTTCAGCATTTAAAAGTCAGTAAGGATCCTTATAATAATAATAATAACAATATTCAATGCAGAATTCAGAGTTCTTAAAAAAATAGGCATCTGGGGAGAAAACAGAAGCACGAACTTAATTCCATCATGATATTTTTGCAGACTGCCCAGCCTTGGGATAACCAGCTGCAACAGGAAGATATCCAAGGGAGGAGGAGGATGTGCCTGGCTGGCCTTCCACCCTACTTCCTTTCCTAAGCTCATGACTTCCCTCATAAAATATTATCCCGCAAGAAAACCCAGAAAAGAATTTTTTGCGAGGGATAAATGTAAAAGAATTAAACTCAGAGAAGTTACTAAGAACAAGCAAGCAATGCTGTTTCTTGTATTCCCTATATTGTGATTATAGCAGAGAAAAGACATTTTGGGCAACCTCATTAGGGGGAGATGAGCACAATTTGAAGTTTCTTGAGTTTTCAGAGGTGAAACTTAATTGAAATCAATATGGGGGAAAGGAATGAATAAAAACTGCTGCTCTGAACATAGGAAACGTGAATCGGCTGAAAGCGTGATATGTGTATAGTTCCTTGTGAAGTTGAAGTTTGTTCGATAAAAATGCTTCTATGAAGTTACATTGTTCCCCCCAGTTCACTGGCATTAGTCGAGTACCAGAATCACCACCATCATTTCTTTTTTTGTAAACATCCACATGTTCACAAATCTGAACATATCTGTAATTATCTAAAAATCTATTAAGATATTGAAGTGGAGGTAGAATTCATTTTTCCCATTTCAAGACATTACTGGAAATTTTGGGTGTAAGTAAAATCTCTGAATCAAATTGTTTCCTCATTGATTTTCATGATTTTGGAAAGAAATTTAATATTATTTTTATTGATATTCAATAGACTGATTTCTAACAGTTTAGCATTGTATCTTTTCCCCTCCTAACTTTTATGAAATAGCAAGTTAAAGCAAATATTGAAATACACTTGGAACCTAAGGCAATTCAACTTTAATATTTTCTGCATGGTGAAAACAATATTTATACAAATAGCTATCTCATTTTATCTGCTCTTAATTTGAGGATTCTGTGCAGTGGATTTTACCTGTGTGTGTATATGAGTGTGTGTGTGTATATACACCACAAGTGTCTTTCATATAAATTTTCTCTCAGGAGAAATGATCAAGTAATTTCAAATGATATATTTATTTATACTCCACTATCACAGAAAGATCTATAAATGTGTTCATATCAGAAAATGAGACATTCTACCAATTTTCTGTTCCTATGAGATATATTATTGCCTTGTGTTTAAAAAACTGTCTTGCTAATCTTCAACTTCATTTTATTTCCATTTTCTGATTGACTTCTTAAGCTTGGGTGATTTCTGATGCCACCAACAGCTTTTATTAACTATAAACATTTACCTATGATGCAAAAATAATCCAAAGTTGATTCAGTCATATTAGTTAATTACCTGATCAACCTAGTGAGCAAATCCAATTCAACCTCTTTTCTGATGGGATTGGCCAACAGTTTGAATGAAATTTCTGGTCAGTTTTACAGTTTACAAGGCTTTACAATGAATTCTAATGTCAGCTTCCATTTATTTTTCAGAAAGAATCTAGGGCTAGCCCTGGCTAAGTCTGGATCTTCTTATGTGTGCCCTATGTTTGTATGTATCCCGTTGTGTCTAATCTCTGCATTTTTTTCCTTGTGAGGCTGATCATTCTAAGTCCGTAACTTCAGAAATTACTATGAAATTGGTATATCCCTTCATCTCTAACTAGAGTTGGTTTTCTCTCCAATCTCAACCAGATTTGTTCTGCTGATTGGGGCCAGGATGGGACAGAAAAAGTGAGGGGTGCCACTTTGGAGAAGTCTTATCTTTCTTGGATTCAGAACTTAAAAAAAAAAAAAAAATAGAACCCCTGCTTAGCACGGTTGGTGCTATTTGCCTATGCCACATTCTGGGAACATAATTAAACATTTCCAGGTAATGGTAGTTACCATGTAACATACTTCATAAGCATGCCTAGCTGTAGCTTGTGGGATACAATAGCATGAGGGGACTCCTGATGTGTTTACTTCCATTCTTCTCATGAATTTGATGGCTTTAGTTGGTGACTGGTGGATCAGTACTTAGAGCAGCCATTAAATGATTTGGTGTGTTTGTAAGACTCTCTCATAAACACATTTGTGACTGTTACTGCATTTCTTTCTTTCCAAAAATGAGCAAAACACCAAATCGATGGGTCGTTTATCTAGATTTAAAGTAGAATTTTAAAAGCAAATATTTATGTCATTCAGGCATTTTGTTCTCCATTTGCAATCACATGATTTGGAAAGCTTCATTTTATAATAGGACACATAATTTGTTAAATAAATATTTTTTTGCCATTACTAATACATGATAGTAGAACTGGAGTAGAGAACTAAACTCTAATGCCTTTGGAGATATGAGTTGTACTTTAAATTATATTTGTAATCTTTAGTAATAGTGCTGGGCATGCAAATGCTCAAAAATGATTTGATCATCTTATAATATCATCTTATAATGCTCAAGCTTAGGGATGTCAGAGGAAGCTTGGAAAATATTTATCTTTCATAGTCTTCCATAAGAAAATATTTTATGCAGATGGCTGGATCCTCCTAAAGACTTTGCATACTGTGTCAGGAGGAGTTAAGGTTTTTAATACTAGTTATTGCTCTGATCTAGACAAACTTTTAGCAAAGGTTCTAAAATCTCAAGCTGTGGATTAGGAATTCACCCAAAACTTTAGCATTTTGGGGGGATTGCCATCACAATGAAATCTGAGACAGAGAATACCACAGGGGTTCTAAAAGGCAGTTTTTCGTCTTTGATGGAATCAGCTCCATGTATGTCAAATAAAGCCTGGAATTAAGACTAATCAGGGACATCAGGGAGGATAGTGTTTTGTGACTTCATTGCATTATTGAATATATTCAAGTGCTAACAAGATGATTATTCATCTGAATAATCTGAATTATTGCCATTACTAATTATTAATACTTATAATCATTAAATATTAATAATTATTATCATTATTAATTTGAATATGCATCCAGGTTAATTTTTTTTCTTATTGAAAGGAAATTTCATTAGGATAGTGTCTATTCACATTGATCCAGTTATCTTCTGGAGATGGTATAGATTTTTCTATAAGCAACAACTGTTATAAGGCTCAGGCTTATATTAGACTTTCCCTTAGTATGGATACTGTTTACTTTGACCGTCATTATCTGTTTCTTGTAAACCTTCCTTTTTGGGCAATTGCAGTAAATATCATTCATGGAGGCATGTGCAAATGTGACCTATGTTTTCCATCACCCTCTGCTACATGCATCACAGTGCAACGAATGTGATGAAATAAATGAGCATTTGAATGACTATAGTGAGATGCAGACTTAAGGAGGCTGTGTTCAAGTGTAGTGTTTATTTATATGCACTAGTTGACTCTAAAGAGTGCTATCATAATGTATTGATGCTATATGTATTCAAGTTCTTTAGAAGAACTGAAGCCATCATCGGAAAATTACAGTATTATCTCAATATTTTAGTTGACATGTAGGTCATGACAACAAACTCCTAATTTCCTCTCACTCCTTCCTTTTATGTCACTATGTTGCACTGCATACAAGAATAGAGTAATGAGAGATTAGAGGAGGAGGAATAGAGAATGGGCAAGATTCTGTGGGGAAATTTCTTGGAGCAATCAACCTCTAAATTAGCTTATAAGATGAGAGGGAAATGGGTGAGACAGCAGTAGAGCCAAATTATTAATACAGTGTCCTGCTGGGTTTTCTTATGCCTGGACATGATGAGATCTTGGGTAGAAGTAAAGCTATATAAACTTAAATTGGACAGAGTTGTTCCCCTACCCTGCCAAGTAAGCCAAGTTAGGAATGAAGTATCCATCCGAGTCAATATGTGCTTTCTAGTGGGAGAATGAAGACTCATAGAGGGAGAAAACCTTGATGAATGGAGAGGGAGGAATGCTAGATGGGCTGAGGCAGGTAGTGAGAGAAGACAGCCCTGTAAGAAGGGGCTTTTCTACACATTCTAGAAATGATTATGCCTTCCAATGCACTAACCACATGTGTCCATTTAAACGTAAATGAGTGAACATTCAATTCAATTAAAAGTGAGTTCCTTAGTTACACTAGCTACATTCAAGCACCAGATATGGCTAATGACTACTATATTGGAAAGCACAGATACAGAACATTGTTAGCAACTCAGAACATTCTATTGGAAGCACTGTTATAAAGCAAAGGGCAAGAATAACTATTTGATGCCTTAAGTGGTAGGAGGCCCCTAGAGAGCTATGACTGCCAGAGTGACCACAAAACTCGTGTGTGTGTGTGTGTGTGTGTGTGTGAGCAAGTGAGAATACCAGTGGTATTAAATGAGAAAGGAAGAAACA
Organism: Odocoileus virginianus; assembly: GCF_023699985.2. Classification (NCBI taxonomy): domain Eukaryota; kingdom Metazoa; phylum Chordata; class Mammalia; order Artiodactyla; family Cervidae; genus Odocoileus; species Odocoileus virginianus. The sequence goes on along the minus strand of NC_069708.1, from coordinate 53,418,181 downwards.
AGCAAAAATCAGTATATGTTTTCTGTTCCCAGAAAGTTCAAATACAGGTCTGTTATGGTTGTCACTGAAAGAATAAGCCTGACCATATAGTTCAATCAAAATGATTGAGGGTTTGTTCTTTTCATTTTAGTTTGGGTTGATTTGTTCTGGTACTTTTTTTTTTCTTCTTAAAAGCAGATTTTATTTATTTTTTTCCATTTATTTTTATTAGTTGGAGGCTAATTACTTTACAATATTGTAGTGTTTTTTGTCATACACTGACATGAATCAGCCATGGATTTACATGTATTCCCCATCCCGATCCCCCCTCCCACCTCCCTCTCCACCCGATCTCTCTGGGTCTTCCCAGTGTACCAGGCCCGAGCACTTGTCTCATGCATCCAACCTGGGCTGGTGATCTGTTTCACCCTAGATAATATGCATGTTTCGATACTGATCTCTCGAAACATCCCACCCTCACCTTCTCCCATAGAGTCCAAAAGTCTGTTCTGTACATCTGTGTCTCTTTTTCTGTTTTGCATATAGGGTTATCGTTACCATCTTTCTAAATTCCATATATATGTGTTAGTATACTGTATTGGTCTTTATCTTTCTGGCTTACTTCACTCTGTATAATGGGCTCCAGTTTCATCCATCTCATTAGAACTGATTCAAATGAATTCTTTTTAATGGCTGAGTAATATTCCATGGTGTATATATACCATAGCTTCCTTATCCATTTGTCTGCTTATGGGCATCTAGGTTGCTTCCATGTCCTGGCTATTATAACAGTGCTGCAATGAACATTGGGGTGCACATGTCTCTTTCAGATCTGGTTTCCTCTGTGTGTATGCCCAGAAGTGGGATTGCTGGGTCATATGGCAGTTCTATTTCCAGTTTTTAAAGAAATCTCCACATTGTTCTCCATAGTGGCTGTACTAGTTTGCATTCCCACCAACAGTGTAAGAGGGTTCCCTTTTCTCCACACCCTCTCCAGCATTTATTGCTTGTAGACTTTTGGATAGCAGCCATCCTGACTGGCGTGTAATGGTACCTCATTGTGGTTTTGATTTGCATTTCTCTGATAATGAGTGATGTTGAGCATCTTTTCATGTGTTTGTTAGCCATCTGTATGTCTTCTTTGGAGAAATGTCTGTTTAGATCTTTGGCCCATTTTTTGATTGGGTCATTTATTTTTCTGGAACTGAGCTGCAGGAGTTGCTTGTATATTTTTGAGATTAATCCTTTATCTGTTGCTTCATTTGCTATTAGTTTCTCCTATCCTGAGGGCTGTCTTTTCACTTTGCTTATAGTTTCCTTTGTTGTGCAAAAGCTTTTAAGTTTCATTAGGTCCCATTTGTTCATTTTTGCTTTTATTTCCAATATTCTGGGAGGTGGGTCATAGAGGATCCTGCTGTGATTTATGTCAGAGAGTGTTTTGCCTATGTTCTCCTCTAGGAGTTTTATAGTTTCTGTTCTTACATTTAGATCTTTAATCCATTTTGAGTTTATTTTTGTGTATGGTGTTAAAAAGTGTTCTAGTTTCATTCTTTTACAAGTGGTTCATTCTTTTACCACTTTAACAAGTGGTGCTGGGAAAACTGTTCTGGTACTTTTAATTAGTGTTATCTTCTGGACTTTCTGGTAAAATCTTACTGATTTTAGTCTCATTTAGATCCAATCCCTAATCTGTATGGATCCGTTGCATTGATGTCAAGGCAATAACAAAATAATCATTATTTGTGATTTTTTTCCTTCCAGTACAGACTCTTATAGGCTTCAAGGATGTGGAGGATGAAGATTTTTTTTTAATAGGCATTAAGTACTAATTAAAAAGTAAAGCTCTATAGTTATACTAACTATACTACTTAAAGAGATACACACATTTTGATACTGAAGAGATATTTTCTTGCATTGTTTTCTTTATGAAGCTTGTGATATAGCTCCCTCAAAATACAGTCTCCTCATGGGTAAAGATAATGTGGTTCAGTTGTTTGCAGTAAGTCCTTGTGGAATTAAAGGGTGACTGCCTGTGTAGATGACAGCCACTGCTATTGTCTTCCCTTGCACCCTTCCCTAATGCCTTCACTGACCAGCAAGAAAATCCATTTAGGGGTGGAAGGGAAGCTCAAGAGGGAAGGAGGGCCTATATGTATACGTGTAGCTGATTCACTTTGTTGTACAGCAGAAACTAACACAACATTGTAAAGCAATTATATTCCAATAAGAAAATAAATCCATTTTAGATGGTTCAACTGATGTTTTGAATTAATTAAGACATTAGTTTCTGTTTTCGTTCTTTTATTCAAAAATGGAGCAACTACCATCTTTCAGGCAGTATTAGCAGATTTTGTGGAGTTTGTGAGATTGTATTAGGCACTACCTTCCCTGGAGGTGTTTATAATCCAATGGAATAACTGTTTTAAGAAAGAGAACAATGAAAATCACTGATAGAGAGGTATAAGCAAAGTGCTATGAAAAGTCAGAGGAGGAAAACTCCTCTGGGGCTAGGGAACTGGGAGGGTAGGTGACATTTATTGAGTGGCAACCTAGTATAGGGCTTCCTAGGTGGCACTAGTGGTAAAGAACCAACCTGCCAGTGCAGGAGACATAAGAGATTTCAGTTTGATCCCTGGGTTGGGCAGATCCTCTGGAGGAGGGCATGACAACCCACTCAATTATTCTTGCCTGGAGAATCCCATGGACAGAGGAGCCTAGCAGTCTACAGTCTGTGGGTTCACAAAGAGATAGACATGACTCAAGCAACTTAGTATATGCCAGATTTTTAACCTGTATAGCTCTGTGTTATACTCTGCCATGTCTGAAAAGGCACATTCTGTTGTAGAAATCATACATTTTCAGTAGTAGCTAAATATGAATATGTGTTCCCAGAATGGTATATATAATTTCTTGACTTTGTAGAAATAATACCCATGGAAAGTCAGCCTCTAACTAGCACAAGGGAGTATCTTTCCTCTTCCCATGTCCACCCTTTGCCATCTTCCCAGAGTCCTGGTTCCGTCATGCTAGTGGCCCATATGGTGGAAGCCTCTGAGACTATCCTTCTTGGGTCCATGCCAGTTCTTTTAGACTTCCACAGAAATAAAGTTTTGGATTTTTGATGTGGAAGCAGTACAAAGGCAAAATTCTTTCTTGTTAATACTGATAGTTTTGGTGTGTCACTTTGCCTGTGTTGCTACAAAGAAGCCTTAGTTACATGAGGGGTAAGACAGGAAAGGAGCTATAGGGACATGACCCTTTATCCTGTACACTTTCCTAGTACTCACATTGTCTCACCTAATCAGAAACGATTTTATGGAAGGCATAGAACAATTTGGGTATTGAGTATGGTAAGAGGACACTGTTTGTACAGGGACAAATTCAAGTGCAAGGGGTTTTTTTTTTTTTATTGTCATAGTTGCTTGTGTCTTTGTTTTTCGCTTGAGCATATTACACAAAATAAGTCATTTGCAGATTAAAGTCACAACAGTGAGTGGTTCACTTTGAGAAAGGGAATAGGATATGGAAGCTAGATGTGGGACCTAACACAAGAGAAGTTGTTAGAAAGAAACTAGGATGGGGAGGGTCTCAAATGCTAAGTAATTGGTTGGAATTTATTTGGTAGAAGAAAAGCTAAACCATCATTTAATGTTACTTCAGCTGTTTAAAAATAATAAATATTGCTTGCTGTCTCTTTTTATGGATGAATATCATATTGACAGACAAATGTCATCTAGCTAAGTGGTAAAGCTGCCTACTTGGTTCATTCAGTTACCATTAGGCATGAACTGGTTCGAGTATGACAATGGGAGGAGGAAGATACAAAAAACCTTTAATTAATTAATTACCTCATATCAGAATTCATAGATTAATTAGGGAATAGATTGTAGTCACACAACATGACTGAAGAACACTGTAGCAGAAAATACCACTCAAATCTTAATAGTCATTCTACCCTTTACCTTCTTAAGGACCCCAGTTTTGTTGTTGACAGTAACTTGCTTTCTCAAACTCACTTTCAGCTATAGTAGTTTTGTGATAATTTCTTCTCAAATAGCAGAGATGC